>NC_139344.1:127843779-128498779 GCF_055883805.1 Amblyomma maculatum
CCATGGGACGCATTATCGCTATAGGCCACTCAGGCTGCGCGAATTTCCCATTTTAGGCAATGATGGCGCGAATAATCTGCGCGTTGTTCTTTTTCGAACATCACAATGGGGGGGTGGGGGGGGGCGTTGGCGTCATTCGAAAGCTTGATATGCGCTCTGTCAAGTAATCCACGCTGCTTTAGTGTGCCAGCGTTAGCAATTGCATAAGAGGTAGTATTGCAGATGACAAATTCGGTAGCGTCATTGGTATACCATACTTCGGATTACTGTTTTGAAGAAACTACTGCAGTTATGACGGTTTCCTTTGGCCTACATATAAAATGGGTATTTTTCTTGGAAATTGGACAGCATAATCGTTTTAATTTAAACAGTATTTGATCGGCAGCCTTTTAAACATGACAAAGTGTGGCTATTTTGTGCACAAATATCTGCTGTTTATCAAGGTGCGCAGCAGCAACATTTTTACCACTACGGGCGCACATTATGCTAGTTCAGTGTGCCAAGAGTCATCGAAATTTATTCGCTTGTTCGTTTTTTATTGTCTTTCCAATTTGAAGATTTCCGTAATACTGCCTCACATCGCATAGTTTGACCAGAAAAACCGCTCATTCTACAGCATAGGAACTATACATGTCAAAACTAGAATTATAGTTCTTGGAGCGTATAAGCTTAAATTGCACTTTATATAATTAGTACGGTCATACTGAGCCTTCAAATATAATCGATTTTTCCTACACGACATTAAATCGAAAAGGCCGCCTTACTCAAGAACGTGAGCCTTCTTTGAGTCGGCTTGCTTTTAATATTGCATTACTGTAAAATAAAGTTGAAATAAGAAGCACAAACCATGCTGATAATTAGTATTTGCACCTTTAAAGGTTTTTACTGTTAGTGCCATCTAGGTAAAAGCCGCAAAACTTTGCGTTCATTCAATTGCCACGAAAGGCACGCCTTAAAACTATTGAAGCCAGTCATCTCTCCGCGGTATAACTACTTTTGCGCTGTGAAGCGTTTTGCTTGTTTCTATTTCAATTGCTGTTTGTGAGGTGAGTGTCAGTGCGAGGTGCAATGAGTATCATCGCCTGTCGTGAATCGCTATGACGGCAGTTCATAGCAATGCCATGTGTGTGTGTGTGTGTGTGTGTGTGTGTGTGTGTGTGTGTGTGTGTGTGTGTGTGTGTGTGTGTGTGTGTGTGTGTGTGTGTGTGTGTGTGTGTGTGTGTGTGTGTGTGTGTGTGTGTGTGTGTGTGTGTGTGTGTGTGTGTGTGTGTGTGTGTGTGTGTGTGTGTGTGTGTGTGTGTGTGTGTGTGTGTGTGTGTGTGTGTGTGTGTGTGTGTGTGTGTGTGTGTGTGTGTGTGTGTGTGTGTGTGTGTGTGTGTGTGTGTGTGTGTGTGTGTGTGTGTGTGTGTGTGTGTGTGTGTGTGTGTGTGTGTGTGTGTGTGTGTGTGTGTGTGTGTGTGTGTGTGTGTGTGTGTGTGTGTGTGTGTGTGTGTGTGTGTGTGTGTGTGTGTGTGTGTGTGTGTGTGTGTGTGTGTGTGTGTGTGTGTGTGTGTGTGTGTGTGTGTGTGTGTGTGTGTGTGTGTGTGTGTGTGTGTGTGTGTGTGTGTGTGTGTGTGTGTGTGTGTGTGTGTGTGTGTGTGTGTGTGTGTGTGTGTGTGTGTGTGTGTGTGTGTGTGTGTGTGTGTGTGTGTGTGTGTGTGTGTGTGTGTGTGTGTGTGTGTGTGTGTGTGTGTGTGTGTGTGTGTGTGTGTGTGTGTGTGTGTGTGTGTGTGTGTGTGTGTGTGTGTGTGTGTGTGTGTGTGTGTGTGTGTGTGTGTGTGTGTGTGTGTGTGTGTGTGTGTGTGTGTGTGTGTGTGTGTGTGTGTGTGTGTGTGTGTGTGTGTGTGTGTGTGTGTGTGTGTGTGTGTGTGTGTGTGTGTGTGTGTGTGTGTGTGTGTGTGTGTGTGTGTGTGTGTGTGTGTGTGTGTGTGTGTGTGTGTGTGTGTGTGTGTGTGTGTGTGTGTGTGTGTGTGTGTGTGTGTGTGTGTGTGTGTGTGTGTGTGTGTGTGTGTGTGTGTGTGTGTGTGTGTGTGTGTGTGTGTGTGTGTGTGTGTGTGTGTGTGTGTGTGTGTGTGTGTGTGTGTGTGTGTGTGTGTGTGTGTGTGTGTGTGTGTGTGTGTGTGTGTGTGTGTGTGTGTGTGTGTGTGTGTGTGTGTGTGTGTGTGTGTGTGTGTGTGTGTGTGTGTGTGTGTGTGTGTGTGTGTGTGTGTGTGTGTGTGTGTGTGTGTGTGTGTGTGTGTGTGTGTGTGTGTGTGTGTGTGTGTGTGTGTGTGTGTGTGTGTGTGTGTGTGTGTGTGTGTGTGTGTGTGTGTGTGTGTCTGCGTGTGTGCGTGTGTGCGTGCGTGTGTGCGTGCGTGTGTGCGTGCGTGTGTGTGTGTGTCTGCGTGTGTGTGTGTGCGTGTGTGTGTGCGTGTGTGTCTGTGTGCGTCTGTGTGTGTGTGCGTCTGCGTCTGTGTGCGTGTGTGTATGCGTGCGTGTGTGTATGCGTGCGTGCGTGCGTGTGTGTGTGTGTGTGTGTGTGTGTGTGTGTGTGTTTATTTGTTTTCAAATGTTTATTTGTTTTCAATTGCTTTCAAATGTGAACATTTCTGCCAACGATTCTTCTCTTCTTTCATATGCTTCCGCTATCTATTTCTGTGCTATGTATTGCTGTGAATGTATTGCTTGTGTTATGTATTTATTTCCCGTATTCCACAATCCAAAACAATGCATTGTATACATCAGGCAGTGTTGTGTTGTCGTTTTTTCTGTGTTTTTTTAATTCTACCCGCGATTATTTATTATACGTTGAATAATTGCTTCCCAAATGTTTTTATCAACTGTGATAAGACCGCTGATGTACCATTGCCAAAGTGGGGAGCTTGAGGTCTTGTCAAGCTGCCGTAAGGCAGCTTTTACTCCAGGCTCCCGCCATCATGTAAACGTTGATGGTAAATAAAGTTATTATTATTATTATTACATGACCGCGGAAAGTGCACCCGGGGAACTGCTCCGGCCTCCTTGTGCAAGCGGGATTGCAGGTGTGGAGGTGTTATACAACGCGTCTTCTGCCCACTCTTATAGCATCATCCAAGTACAAAGATTCGCCCGCATTCTTTATTGTATATGGTGGTAGGTAAATATTTGCTCACACTGCATCCAGTGGTGCTTACACATATTGGAATGGAGCCAAATAAGACGCAGCTTCGCACTGTCCAACGCCGTTATTCTATTATCTTCTGTATCTCTGCAGCAATATTTGCGCGTAAAGTTAAAGTTGCAGCTAGAACCCGCCTCCCCGCTCCTCCTTTTCCTCAAAAAAAAAAATGTGCGCAATTGTAAATGAGGCCTCACATGAAGTTATTTAATAGCTATTTTGCTCTATATATTTAGGATGCTCTAAGCCGTGTATCCTACGCACTCGTGATTGATTTATATTCACAAGTTCCTGGCCTATATTTTTGTTAGTTTTGCTGTTCCTTTTATCTGTCTTTTTCCAAGCGCTTAGACTGATATTTTCAAGAAGACAGGGATTTACGTGAAACGGTAACAGGGCAGAGACACAGAGAGAAGAGTCGTTCTTTTTGTTGTCCTCATAAAATGACGCCTACCCACAAGGGGGATTGGCCCCAGCTAGAAGACGCAAACGAGAGTAACTTCGTCGTTCGGCGCTACCTGAAGCCACCACGTGACACTGCTTTTAAACTGGATGCACCGAAGGAGAAGAAGAATAAGAAGAAATGGCCGGTAGCCGTCGTACGTACCACTTCACTATGTGGTTGGAAATGTGCGCGCACCCAGAGGCGATGGGAAACTTAGCCTCAGCTCTGCAAACATCTTCCACGTTGACGTGCTTCAAAGTGACCAATCTTCGTGCGTGATGGAATGTGAGCTGCCCTTTCTGGAGCTGATTCTCCGCAACCACAGCCTTCTGCACTGCGCCGCAGGGTTCGTCCTGGGAGCGGAGTCCGAGCGCATGGCGGCAACCTTCGAGTTTGTCTCGTGGCATCCACAGCTTCCGGCGACAGTCGAGCGCTTTGCGTCCTTGAGCAGAGCAGAAGCTCAGACGAAGATTGCCGAAGCCTTGCGCCTCGTACAGGACATGTTCTGGCACCTTGCGGGAATTGTGAAGGATGAACTTGTGTGCAACGAAGTACCGACGGACGATCATGATGAAGACAGTGGCAGTAGGTCTATACAACTTGATCAACTTGGTGCCTACCCGCTGGCGTACATACGCTCGTTCCTCAAGATCTGCGTTATTTTGGAAGAGGAAGATAACTTGAGCGACCTGGACGACGACGAATGTGGAGAGCTGCTAACCTCGGACGACGAAGCCAGTGGAGAGCTGCTGTCCTCAGACGATGCAGACAGTGGAAGGCTGACTACTTCGGACGAGGAACACAGTGAAGTGACGACCTCGGACGAAGAGGAAATTGAAGAGCTGATTTTCTTTAACGAAAACACGCACGAGTGTGTCTAACATTTCCGTCGCTCAGCGCTACGCAAAACTACCAGGGGGGAAAATAAAATGTTTTGTACGTTTCCTATATACTTATTTAATTACTTACATGTCAACGGATGGTTGTGAACACATTCCTGTGGCTGTTTCCATGGGACGCATTATCGCTATAGGCCACTCAGGCTGCGCGAATTTCCCATTTTAGGCAATGATGGCGCGAATAATCTGCGCGTTGTTCTTTTTCGAACATCACAATGGGGGGGTGGGGGGGGGGGTGGCGTTGGCGTCATTCGAAAGCTTGATATGCGCTCCGTCAAGTAATCCACGCTGCTTTAGTGTGCCAGCGTTAGCAATTGCATAAGAGGTAGTATTGCAGATGACAAATTCGGTAGCGTCATTGGTATACCATACTTCGGATTACTGTTTTGAAGAAACTACTGCAGTTATGACGGTTTCCTTTGGCCTACATATAAAATGGGTATTTTTCTTGGAAATTGGACAGCATAATCGTTTTAATTTAAACAGTATTTGATCGGCAGCCTTTTAAACATGACAAAGTGTGGCTATTTTGTGCACAAATATCTGCTGTTTATCAAGGTGCGCAGCAGCAACATTTTTACCACTACGGGCGCACATTATGCTAGTTCAGTGTGCCAAGAGTCATCGAAATTTATTCGCTTGTTCGTTTTTTATTGTCTTTCCAATTTGAAGATTTCCGTAATACTGCCTCACATCGCATAGTTTGACCAGAAAAACCGCTCATTCTACAGCATAGGAACTATACATGTCAAAACTAGAATTATAGTTCTTGGAGCGTATAAGCTTAAATTGCACTTTATATAATTAGTACGGTCATACTGAGCCTTCAAATATAATCGATTTTTCCTACACGACATTAAATCGAAAAGGCCGCCTTACTCAAGAACGTGAGCCTTCTTTGAGTCGGCTTGCTTTTAATATTGCATTACTGTAAAATAAAGTTGAAATAAGAAGCACAAACCATGCTGATAATTAGTATTTGCACCTTTAAAGGTTTTTACTGTTAGTGCCATCTAGGTAAAAGCCGCAAAACTTTGCGTTCATTCAATTGCCACGAAAGGCACGCCTTAAAACTATTGAAGCCAGTCATCTCTCCGCGGTATAACTACTTTTGCGCTGTGAAGCGTTTTGCTTGTTTCTATTTCAATTGCTGTTTGTGAGGTGAGTGTCAGTGCGAGGTGCAATGAGTATCATCGCCTGTCGTGAATCGCTATGACGGCAGTTCATAGCAATGCCATGTGTGTGTGTGTGTGTGTGTGTGTGTGTGTGTGTGTGTGTGTGTGTGTGTGTGTGTGTGTGTGTGTGTGTGTGTGTGTGTGTGTGTGTGTGTGTGTGTGTGTGTGTGTGTGTGTGTGTGTGTGTGTGTGTGTGTGTGTGTGTGTGTGTGTGTGTGTGTGTGTGTGTGTGTGTGTGTGTGTGTGTGTGTGTGTGTGTGTGTGTGTGTGTGTGTGTGTGTGTGTGTGTGTGTGTGTGTGTGTGTGTGTGTGTGTGTGTGTGTGTGTGTGTGTGTGTGTGTGTGTGTGTGTGTGTGTGTGTGTGTGTGTGTGTGTGTGTGTGTGTGTGTGTGTGTGTGTGTGTGTGTGTGTGTGTGTGTGTGTGTGTGTGTGTGTGTGTGTGTGTGTGTGTGTGTGTGTGTGTGTGTGTGTGTGTGTGTGTGTGTGTGTGTGTGTGTGTGTGTGTGTGTGTGTGTGTGTGTGTGTGTGTGTGTGTGTGTGTGTGTGTGTGTGTGTGTGTGTGTGTGTGTGTGTGTGTGTGTGTGTGTGTGTGTGTGTGTGTGTGTGTGTGTGTGTGTGTGTGTGTGTGTGTGTGTGTGTGTGTGTGTGTGTGTGTGTGTGTGTGTGTGTGTGTGTGTGTGTGTGTGTGTGTGTGTGTGTGTGTGTGTGTGTGTGTGTGTGTGTGTGTGTGTGTGTGTGTGTGTGTGTGTGTGTGTGTGTGTGTGTGTGTGTGTGTGTCTGCGTGTGTGCGTGTGTGTCTGCGTGTGTGCGTGCGTGTGTGCGTGCGTGTGTCTGCGTGTGTGTGTGTCTGCGTGTGTGTGTGTGTGCGTGTGTGCGTGCGTGTGTGCGTGTGTGTGTGCGTGTGTGTCTGTGTGCGTCTGTGTGTGTGTGCGTCTGCGTCTGTGTGCGTGTGTGTATGCGTGCGTGTGTGTATGCGTGCGTGCGTGCGTGTGTGTGTGTGTGTGTGTGTGTGTGTGTGTTTATTTGTTTTCAAATGTTTATTTGTTTTCAATTGCTTTCAAATGTGAACATTTCTGCCAACGATTCTTCTCTTCTTTCATATGCTTCCGCTATCTATTTCTGTGCTATGTATTGCTGTGAATGTATTGCTTGTGTTATGTATTTATTTCCCGTATTCCACAATCCAAAACAATGCATTGTATACATCAGGCAGTGTTGTGTTGTCGTTTTTTCTGTGTTTTTTTAATTCTACCCGCGATTATTTATTATACGTTGAATAATTGCTTCCCAAATGTTTTTATCAACTGTGATAAGACCGCTGATGTACCATTGCCAAAGTGGGGAGCTTGAGGTCTTGTCAAGCTGCCGTAAGGCAGCTTTTACTCCAGGCTCCCGCCATCATGTAAACGTTGATGGTAAATAAAGTTATTATTATTATTATTACATGACCGCGGAAAGTGCACCCGGGGAACTGCTCCGGCCTCCTTGTGCAAGCGGGATTGCAGGTGTGGAGGTGTTATACAACGCGTCTTCTGCCCACTCTTATAGCATCATCCAAGTACAAAGATTCGCCCGCATTCTTTATTGTATATGGTGGTAGGTAAATATTTGCTCACACTGCATCCAGTGGTGCTTACACATATTGGAATGGAGCCAAATAAGACGCAGCTTCGCACTGTCCAACGCCGTTATTCTATTATCTTCTGTATCTCTGCAGCAATATTTGCGCGTAAAGTTAAAGTTGCAGCTAGAACCCGCCTCCCCGCTCCTCCTTTTCCTCAAAAAAAAAAATGTGCGCAATTGTAAATGAGGCCTCACATGAAGTTATTTAATAGCTATTTTGCTCTATATATTTAGGATGCTCTAAGCCGTGTATCCTACGCACTCGTGATTGATTTATATTCACAAGTTCCTGGCCTATATTTTTGTTAGTTTTGCTGTTCCTTTTATCTGTCTTTTTCCAAGCGCTTAGACTGATATTTTCAAGAAGACAGGGATTTACGTGAAACGGTAACAGGGCAGAGACACAGAGAGAAGAGTCGTTCTTTTTGTTGTCCTCATAAAATGACGCCTACCCACAAGGGGGATTGGCCCCAGCTAGAAGACGCAAACGAGAGTAACTTCGTCGTTCGGCGCTACCTGAAGCCACCACGTGACACTGCTTTTAAACTGGATGCACCGAAGGAGAAGAAGAATAAGAAGAAATGGCCGGTAGCCGTCGTACGTACCACTTCACTATGTGGTTGGAAATGTGCGCGCACCCAGAGGCGATGGGAAACTTAGCCTCAGCTCTGCAAACATCTTCCACGTTGACGTGCTTCAAAGTGACCAATCTTCGTGCGTGATGGAATGTGAGCTGCCCTTTCTGGAGCTGATTCTCCGCAACCACAGCCTTCTGCACTGCGCCGCAGGGTTCGTCCTGGGAGCGGAGTCCGAGCGCATGGCGGCAACCTTCGAGTTTGTCTCGTGGCATCCACAGCTTCCGGCGACAGTCGAGCGCTTTGCGTCCTTGAGCAGAGCAGAAGCTCAGACGAAGATTGCCGAAGCCTTGCGCCTCGTACAGGACATGTTCTGGCACCTTGCGGGAATTGTGAAGGATGAACTTGTGTGCAACGAAGTACCGACGGACGATCATGATGAAGACAGTGGCAGTAGGTCTATACAACTTGATCAACTTGGTGCCTACCCGCTGGCGTACATACGCTCGTTCCTCAAGATCTGCGTTATTTTGGAAGAGGAAGATAACTTGAGCGACCTGGACGACGACGAATGTGGAGAGCTGCTAACCTCGGACGACGAAGCCAGTGGAGAGCTGCTGTCCTCAGACGATGCAGACAGTGGAAGGCTGACTACTTCGGACGAGGAACACAGTGAAGTGACGACCTCGGACGAAGAGGAAATTGAAGAGCTGATTTTCTTTAACGAAAACACGCACGAGTGTGTCTAACATTTCCGTCGCTCAGCGCTACGCAAAACTACCAGGGGGGAAAATAAAATGTTTTGTACGTTTCCTATATACTTATTTAATTACTTACATGTCAACGGATGGTTGTGAACACATTCCTGTGGCTGTTTCCATGGGACGCATTATCGCTATAGGCCACTCAGGCTGCGCGAATTTCCCATTTTAGGCAATGATGGCGCGAATAATCTGCGCGTTGTTCTTTTTCGAACATCACAATGGGGGGGTGGGGGGGGGGGGTGGCGTTGGCGTCATTCGAAAGCTTGATATGCGCTCCGTCAAGTAATCCACGCTGCTTTAGTGTGCCAGCGTTAGCAATTGCATAAGAGGTAGTATTGCAGATGACAAATTCGGTAGCGTCATTGGTATACCATACTTCGGATTACTGTTTTGAAGAAACTACTGCAGTTATGACGGTTTCCTTTGGCCTACATATAAAATGGGTATTTTTCTTGGAAATTGGACAGCATAATCGTTTTAATTTAAACAGTATTTGATCGGCAGCCTTTTAAACATGACAAAGTGTGGCTATTTTGTGCACAAATATCTGCTGTTTATCAAGGTGCGCAGCAGCAACATTTTTACCACTACGGGCGCACATTATGCTAGTTCAGTGTGCCAAGAGTCATCGAAATTTATTCGCTTGTTCGTTTTTTATTGTCTTTCCAATTTGAAGATTTCCGTAATACTGCCTCACATCGCATAGTTTGACCAGAAAAACCGCTCATTCTACAGCATAGGAACTATACATGTCAAAACTAGAATTGTAGTTCTTGGAGCGTATAAGCTTAAATTGCACTTCATATAATTAGTACGGTCATACTGAGCCTTCAAATATAATCGATTTTTCCTACACGACATTAAATCGAAAAGGCCGCCTTACTCAAGAACGTGAGCCTTCTTTGAGTCGGCTTGCTTTTAATATTGCATTACTGTAAAATAAAGTTGAAATAAGAAGCACAAACCATGCTGATAATTAGTATTTGCACCTTTAAAGGTTTTTACTGTTAGTGCCATCTAGGTAAAAGCCGCAAAACTTTGAGTTCATTCAATTGCCACGAAAGGCACGCCTTAAAACTATTGAAGCCAGTCATCTCTCCGCGGTATAACTACTTTTGCGCTGTGAAGCGTTTTGCTTGTTTCTATTTCAATTGCTGTTTGTGAGGTGAGTGTCAGTGCGAGGTGCAATGAGTATCGTCGCCTGTCGTGAATCGCTATGACGGCAGTTCATAGCAATGCCATGTGTGTGTGTGTGTGTGTGTGTGTGTGTGTGTGTGTGTGTGTGTGTGTGTGTGTGTGTGTGTGTGTGTGTGTGTGTGTGTGTGTGTGTGTGTGTGTGTGTGTGTGTGTGTGTGTGTGTGTGTGTGTGTGTGTGTGTGTGTGTGTGTGTGTGTGTGTGTGTGTGTGTGTGTGTGTGTGTGTGTGTGTGTGTGTGTGTGTGTGTGTGTGTGTGTGTGTGTGTGTGTGTGTGTGTGTGTGTGTGTGTGTGTGTGTGTGTGTGTGTGTGTGTGTGTGTGTGTGTGTGTGTGTGTGTGTGTGTGTGTGTGTGTGTGTGTGTGTGTGTGTGTGTGTGTGTGTGTGTGTGTGTGTGTGTGTGTGTGTGTGTGTGTGTGTGTGTGTGTGTGTGTGTGTGTGTGTGTGTGTGTGTGTGTGTGTGTGTGTGTGTGTGTGTGTGTGTGTGTGTGTGTGTGTGTGTGTGTGTGTGTGTGTGTGTGTGTGTGTGTGTGTGTGTGTGTGTGTGTGTGTGTGTGTGTGTGTGTGTGTGTGTGTGTGTGTGTGTGTGTGTGTGTGTGTGTGTGTGTGTGTGTGTGTGTGTGTGTGTGTGTGTGTGTGTGTGTGTGTGTGTGTGTGTGTGTGTGTGTGTGTGTGTGTGTGTGTGTGTGTGTGTGTGTGTGTGTGTGTGTGTGTGTGTGTGTGTGTGTGTGTGTGTGTGTGTGTGTGTGTGTGTGTGTGTGTGTGTGTGTGTGTGTGTGTGTGTGTGTGTGTGTGTGTGTGTGTGTGTGTGTGTGTGTGTGTGTGTGTGTGTGTGTGTGTGTGTGTGTGTGTGTGTGTGTGTGTGTGTGTGTGTGTGTGTGTGTGTGTGTGTGTGTGTCTGCGTGTGTGTGTCTGCGTGTGTGCGTGCGTGTGTGCGTGCGTGTGTGCGTGCGTGTGTGTCTGTGTGTGTGTGTGTGTGTCTGCGTGTGTGCGTGCGTGTGTGCGTGCGTGTGTGCGTGCGTGTGTGCGTGTGTGTCTGTGTGCGTCTGTGTGTGTGCGTCTGCGTCTGTGTGCGTGTGCGTCTGCGTGCGTGCGTGCGTGTGTGTGTGTGTGTGTGTGTGTGTGTGTGTGTGTTTATTTGTTTTCAAATGTTTATTTGTTTTCAATTGCTTTCAAATGTGAACATTTCTGCCAACGATTTTTCTCTTCTTTCATATGCTTCCGCTATCTATTTCTGTGCTATGTATTGCTGTGAATGTATTGCTTGTGTTATGTATTTATTTCCCGTATTCCACAATCCAAAACAATGCATTGTATACATCAGGCAGTGTTGTGTTGTTGTTTTTTCTGTGTTTTTTTTTATTCTACCCGCGATTATTTATTATACGTTGATTAATTGCTTCCCAAATGTTTTTATCAACTGTGATAAGACCGCTGATGTACCATTGCCAAAGTGGGGAGCTTGAGGTCTTGTCAAGCTGCCGTAATGCAGCTTTTACTCCAGGCTCCCGCCATCATGTAAACGTCGATGGTAAATAAAGTTGTTGTTATTATTATTACATGACCGCGGACAGTGCACCCGGGGAACTGCTCCGGCCTCCTTGTGCAAGCGGGATTGCAGGTGTGGAGGTGTTATACAACGCGTCTTCTGCCCACTCTTATAGCATCATCCAAGTACAAAGATTCGCCCGCATTCTTTATTGTATATGGTGGTAGGTAAATATTTGCTCATACTGCAACCAGTGGTGCTTACACATATTGAAATGGAGCCAAATAAGAGGCAGCTTCGCACTGTCTGTGCAACGCCGTTATTCTATTCTCTTCTGTATCTCTGCAGCAATATTTGCGCGTAAAGTTAAAGTTGCAGCTGGAACCCGCCTCCCCGCTTCTCCTTTTCCTCAAAAAAAAAAAAAAAAAAAATCTGCGTAATTGTAACTGAGGCCTCACATGAAGTTATTTAATAGCTATTTTGCTCTATATATTTAGGATGCTCTAAGCCGTGTATCCTACGTGCGTGCGTGTGTGCGTGCGTGTGTGCGTGTGTGTGTGCGTGTGTGCGTGTGTGCATGTGTGCGTGTGTGTGTGTGCGTGTGTGTGTGTGTGCGTCTGCGTCTGTGTGCGTCTGCGTCTGTGTGCGTGTGTGTGTGCGTGCGTGCGTGCGTGTGCGTGTGTGTGTGTGTGTGTGTGTGTGTTTATTTGTTTTCAAATGTTTATTTGTTTTCAATTGCTTTCAAATGTGAACATTTCTGCCAACGATTCTTCTCTTCTTTCATATGCTTCCGCTATCTATTTCTGTGCTATGTATTGCTGTGAATGTATTGCTTGTGTTATGTATTTATTTCCCGTATTCCACAATCCAAAACAATGCATTGTATACATCAGGCAGTGTTGTGTTGTCGTTTTTTCTGTGTTTTTTTAATTCTACCCGCGATTATTTATTATACGTTGAATAATTGCTTCCCAAATGTTTTTATCAACTGTGATAAGACCGCTGATGTACCATTGCCAAAGTGGGGAGCTTGAGGTCTTGTCAAGCTGCCGTAAGGCAGCTTTTACTCCAGGCTCCCGCCATCATGTAAACGTTGATGGTAAATAAAGTTATTATTATTATTATTACATGACCGCGGAAAGTGCAGCCGGGGAACTGCTCCGGCCTCCTTGTGCAAGCGGGATTGCAGGTGTGGAGGTGTTATACAACGCGTCTTCTGCCCACTCTTATAGCATCATCCAAGTACAAAGATTCGCCCGCATTCTTTATTGTATATGGTGGTAGGTAAATATTTGCTCATACTGCATCCAGTGGTGCTTACACATATTGAAATGGAGCCAAATAAGACGCAGCTTCGCACTGTCTGTGCAACGCCGTTATTCTATTATCTTCTGTATCTCTGCAGCAATATTTGCGCGTAAAGTTAAAGTTGCAGCTAGAACCCGCCTCCCCGCTCCTCCTTTTCCTCAAAAAAAAAAAATGTGCGCAATTGTAAATGAGGCCTCACATGAAGTTATTTAATAGCTATTTTGCTCTATATATTTAGGATGCTCTAAGCCGTGTATCCTACGCACTCGTGATTGATTTATATTCACAAGTTCCTGGCCTATATTTTTGTTAGTTTTGCTGTTCCTTTCATTTGTCTTTTTCCAAGCGCTTAGACTGATATTTTCAAGAAGACAGGGATTTACGTGAAACGGTAACAGGGCAGAGACACAGAGAGAAGAGTCGTTCTTTTTGTTGTCCTCATAAAATGACGCCTACCCACAAGGGGGATTGGCCCCAGCTAGAAGACGCGAACGGAGTAACTTCGTCGTTCGGCGCTACCTGAAGCCACCACGTGACACTGCTTTTAAACTGGATGCACCGAAGGAGAAGAAGAATAAGAAGAAATGGCCGGTAGCCGTCGTACGTACCACTTCACTATGTGGTTGGAAATGTGCGCGCATCCAGAGGCGATGGGAAACTTAGCCTCAGCTCTGCAAACATCTTCCACGTTGACGTGCTTCAAAGTGACCAACTCTTCGTGCGTGATGGAATGTGAGCTGCCCTTTCTGGAGCTGATTCGCCGCAACCACAGCCTTCTGCACTGCGCCGCAGGGTTCGTCCTGGGAGCGGAGTCCGAGCGCATGGCGGCAACCTTCGAGTTTGTCTCGTGGCATCCACAGCTTCCGGCGACAGTCGGGCGCTTCGCGTCCTTGAGCAGAGCAGAAGCTCAGACGAAGATTGCCGAAGCCTTGCGCCTCGTACAGGACATGTTCTGGCACCTTGCGGGAATTGTGAAGGATGAACTTGTGTGCAACGAAGTACCGTCGGACGATCATGATGAAGACAGTGGCAGTAGGTCTATACAACTTGATCAACTTGGTGCCTACCCGCTGGCGTACATACGCTCGCTCCTCAAGATCTGCGTTATTTTGGAAGAGGAAGATAACTTGAGCGACCTGGACGACGACGACAGTGGAGAGCTGCTAACCTCGGACGACGAAGCCAGTGGAGAGCTGCTGTCCTCAGACGATGCAGACAGTGGAAGGCTGACTACTTCGGACGAGGAACACAGTGAAGTGACGACCTCGGACGAAGAGGAAATTGAAGAGCTAATTTTCTTTAACGAAAACACGCACGAGTGTGTCTAACATTTCCGTCGCCCAGCGCTACGCAAAACTACCAGGGGGGAAAATAAAATGTTTTGTACGTTTCCTATATACTTATTTAATTACTTACATGTCAACGGATGGTTGTTAACACATTCCTGTGGCTGTTTCCATGGGACACATTATCGCTATAGGCCACTCAGGATGCGCGAATTTCCCATTTTAGGCAATGATGGCGCGAATAATCTGCGCGTTGTTCTTTTTCGAACATCTGTTGTGCCTGGCCAAAGCCGCCCAGAAATTCAGCCGGACGCCAAACTTCTTCGGCGAACGCCTCCTTCACAAACTCTGGATACTTCTCTGCAAATCACCAGTGCACTGGAGGCGAGCCGTACCAAAGGGACAGAAGCGACGTGTTTCAACACGCGCTGAACGTCCAGACAGCACGGCGCGCCGTGGCCCTGACGGTGAACCCCTTCTCGCCCCGCGGCATATTTGAAGCGAGAGCGCAGCAAGCTCTCCCATTGGCCCTGCGAAAGTGCTGCCGTCGGATTGGACCATTTTGAGCGTCAACGGCTCTCGGCAACGGAGTCTCAAGTGCTTCCGTTCGAGACTCCGAGTGTGAGTTCGTCACGAGCGTCCATCGGGAGCAGTTCGCCCCCTGACAGTGCGGACGCGGCGGAATCTCCCCGGCCGTCGCTGCGCGAGAACAGTCGCGTACGGCTATGTTAGCTTTCGGCCCCAGAGCCGATCTTGTTGTGTAAATACATGTAAATAGTGTATAAAGCCTTTTCTTCATCTCACCAACGCCGACTCGGATTCATCGCTACCGCCCAGGGAGCTGACAGCCCTCGTTCACGAAACGGGTGACGAGCGCTGCATTACCAACTCCTTGGCACAACCCTGTTGACGGTGGGCTACTGTGTGATAACCCCGCTGTCACAACATTGGATGGCAGCTGCGGGATTGACCGGCGTCAGGCACCTCGGCGCGGTGAGTACCTGAAGTTTCCCTCAAACGCCAGACTTCTCTAACACACAGGGTAGCTTAGAGAAAGGCTGAGCGTAGCATTGTGTTAACCTTGCGTGTTTCAAGCCTACAGGAAGTGTTTTGAAAACCAGGGGATGCTGAGAGGGGAATCAGTGTGAGAAAGGCTTGCGCATCTCTTGCTAGGAGCGAGATAGCGAACGTATAGTACACTATTCTAAAAAGGCAAACAACAAGAGGCCGGTGTAAAGATGGAGAGTTACAAGGTCAGAGAACTTCTCCAAATTTGTGATGAGTTGGGCATCGATTTGGGCTCAACAAAAAGAAAAAAGGAAATTCTTGAGATCATGCAGGCAGAAGAAGTTACGGTTGAGGAAGCCGCAGAGGCCTGGGATGATATTCAAGAGAAAAAGAAAGAGGATCGTGAACGTAGGGAACGTCACGAGAAAGAGGACGCCCGCGTATGGCAACTGATGCAGCTGGAGGTTTCAACACATAGAATGAGCGTGGAAAAGATTAAAGCTTTTAATGCCATTCATTGTAACGGTTCAATACCGCGAGACTGTCCACCACCGTTCCTCATCGCCGAGGATATGGCAGTGTACTTGGCAGACTTCGAGAATGTCTGCAGAAGTAAACGTTTCGAGCGAGATAGTTGGGCGCAGAAGTTGGTGGCTCTTCTCTCCGCTGAAGCGTCGGAAGAAATCAAGCGATTGGTAGGCGACCGCTTGAAAAATTACGATGAACTAAAAGAGTCTTTACTGAAAAGACATCGGCTGTCACAAATAGAACTTAGGGACAGGTATCAGCGTGAAAAAAACTGTACCAAAACGTACTTCGATTTGGCGTATCAGTTGAAAGGCGATATAACCGAATGGCTAGACAGTCAGGAAGTCTCGGAGCAAATTGTACTTGCACCAGAGAATGAGACACAGCTTGGGGAAGCGGCCGAGCAACGCGATAGCAGCAGCGAGTCGATCGAGCCTCGAACAGAAGTTTCTAGGGTTACCTTGGTCGAGCCACTGGCAGCTGAGACGGTTGGAGCCGACTCCATCGGCGAGAAATCCGCAGTGACACCGTCCGGCACGCCGCCTCACGTAGGTGTAAGCAATCCGATTCCACCAATCGAGAGTGGTGAATTGGCAGTAAATCAACCGCCTGACAACTCAGAAGCAGCATTTGTACAGCGTGGCGGAGATGTAGTCAAGCTAGGAGACGACAAATTGGTGATTTCCGAAATCAGCGTTGTCGTAGATCATGACACACAGAAAGACGAAGTGCCGTTCATGGAAACTGCGCAGCCCACGAGTGGTGAACAGCGAAGGCAGGCCCATGACGCGGACGCTGTCGAGAACCACACCTGTGAAGTCGACAGCGAGCGACTAGACTGGAGCCATGCATCTTCCTGTCCTGACGCGCTCAATTGTATTGGCGAAAACAATAACCGTAGTGCGAACATGGACCTCACGCGATCCGAAACGCCCCAGCTGTCGGACGAACGTGATCGTGCGCCGGTTAGCGCTGACCGATGCGGCACACCGGCGGATCAGTGTAACTTGAGTGGCGAGCCTGCAGAGGATATGCCTAGCTCGGGGGCTGGCGTGAGCGATCCTTGTCCTTGTTCGGACGCGACTGGCAGTGAGTCATGCGCTGCTGGCCGCGATGTAGGCGCGGCACCGCACTTCGACGATGTCGGCGCCATACTATCTCCGGTTACCGGCAGCTTGAAAGAGCTGGCACAAAAAGAAAGAAAGCAAAAACTCAAGTGCCGCCGCCGAAAAGAGCGGAAAGGCAGGTGCATGAAAGAATGCTGTCACCGAAAGGTGAGAAAACGCAAACGATCGCGAAAGGAAAAGAAGCGGCGATCTCAGCGGCACAAATGCACCCGTGCTGAGAAAATGTACGATTGGTGCGCCAAGCGTAAGGAACGAGACAGATCGTTCAGCGAAGCGAGCAACTTGGGCTCGTCTGTTCTTTCACGCACAAAGTGGAAAGAAAGGTCTCGTAGAGAAATGGACAGCCGAAGCTGTAGCGGAGGGAGGAGAGCCAAACCGCCTGAATACTGCTTCGCGTTCTGCCGCTTGCGGAAGAGAGCAGCACAATGCGAACTCGGATGCTTTGAGCCATGCGTTCGAGACGTAGCTACCTTCAACGAGCGTTTCGTCGCTAACGGTAACTTTGTAGGCATATCGGGGAAAAATTAAAGGACCTCCTTGCTTCCTCAGTCATGGTCTACGGTCCAAGTGATTTCCAGGAGACTCTTTTCTATTACTGATTATTAATCTTCTTTGCTGTTTAATGTATCCATAATGTGCAAAATTGTTGTTTGAACCTTGTGCACTGCATCCTATACACTTGTCTCTTGTAGTGGGAGCAAAAAGGGGACAACAATTTAGCTAATTGAATTTGAAATTTTGCCTCTGTCTGGTGTTTGACGGGTGACCGAGGGTACTTGCTTGTGTTGGGTGTTGCCTGTTGTCGGTCGGTTTCGCAAGCCGCAGAACAGTCTACCGTTACCAGTGGCGAGTGGCAAGGGCATCGGAGCGACCCGGGCGAAGTTGATCGGCGTGCCCCGGCAACAAGGCTGTCGGCAGAGATCCTGACCTGGCGAGTGGAACCCGAGGCACGTGAGGCTACCTGGCGCCCGGACACTGGACGTGAGCTTGGAGGAACCTGGCGAACGAGCGCGCCCGGCATCCGAGCCACATGCGAGCAGCTCGTCTTCCCGGCGCATTGTCTGATGGCGGGGGTGCTGTTGTGCCTGGCCAAAGCCGCCCAGAAATTCAGCCGGACGCCAAACTTCTTCGGCGAACGCCTCCTTCACAAACTCTGGATACTTCTCTGCAAATCACCAGTGCACTGGAGGCGAGCCGTACCAAAGGGACAGAAGCGACGTGTTTCAACACGCGCTGAACGTCCAGACAGCACGGCGCGCCGTGGCCCTGACGGTGAACCCCTTCTCGCCCCGCGGCATATTTGAAGCGAGAGCGCAGCAAGCTCTCCCATTGGCCCTGCGAAAGTGCTGCCGTCGGATTGGACCATTTTGAGCATCAACGGTTCTCGGCAACGGAGTCTCAAGTGCTTCCGTTCGAGACTCCGAGTGTGAGTTCGTCACGAGCGTCCATCGGGAGCAGTTCGCCCCCTGACAGTGCGGACGCGGCGGAATCTCCCCGGCCGTCGCTGCGCGAGAACAGTCGCGTACGGCTATGTTAGCTTTCGGCCCCAGAGCCGATCTTGTTGTGTAAATACATGTAAATAGTGTATAAAGCCTTTTCTTCATCTCACCAACGCCGACTCGGATTCATCGCTACCGCCCAGGGAGCTGACAGCCCTCGTTCACGAAACGGGTGACGAGCGCTGCATTACCAACTCCTTGGCACAACCCTGTTGACGGTGGGCTACTGTGTGATAACCCCACCGGCACAACACATCACAATGGGGGGGTGGGGGGGGGGGGGGGGGGGGGGGGGCGTTGGCGTCATTCGAAAGCTTGATATGCGCTCTGTCAAGTAATCCACGCTGATTTAGTGTGCCAGCGTTAGCAATTGCATAAGGGGTAGTATTGCAGATGACAAATTCGGTAGCGTCATTGGTATACCATAATTCGGATTACTGTTTTGAAGAAACTACTGCAGTTACGACGGTTTCCTTTGGCCTACATATAAAATGGGTATTTTTCTTGGAGATTGTACAGCATAATCGTTTTAATTTAAACAGTATTTGATCGGCAGCCTTTTAAACATGACAAAGTGTGGCTATTTTGTGCACAAATATCTGCTGTTTATCAAGGTGCGCAGCCTCAACATTTTTACCACTACGGGCGCACATTATGCTAGTTCAGTGTGCCAAGAGTCATCGAAATTTATTCGCTTGTTCGTTTTTTATTGTCTTTCCAATTTGAAGATTTCCGTAATACTGCCTCACATCGCATAGTCTGGCCAGAAAAACCGCTCATTCTACAGCATAGGAACTATACATGTCAAAACTAGAATTGTAGTTCTTGGAGCGTATAAGCTTAAATTGCACTTTATATAATTAGTACGGTCATACTGAGCCTTCAAATATAATCGATTTTTCCTACACGACATTAAATCGAAAAGGCCGCCTTACTCACGAACGTGAGCCTTCTTTGAGTCGGCTTGCTTTTAATATTGCATTACTGTAAAATAAAGTTGAAATAAGAAGCACAAACCATGCTGATAATTAGTATTTGCACCTTTAAAGGTTTTTTACTGTTAGTGCCATCTAGGTAAAAGCCGCAAAACTTTGAGTTCATTCAATTGCCACGAAAGTCACGCCTTAAAACTATTGAAGCCAGTCATCTCTCCGCGGTATAACTACTTTTGCGCTGTGAAGCGTTTTGCTTGTTCCTATTTCAATTGCTGTTTGTGAGGTGAGTGTCAGTGCGAGGTGCAATGAGTATCGTCGCCTGTCGTGAATCGCTATGACGGCAGTTTATAGCAATGCCATGTGTGTGTGTGTGTGTGTGTGTGTGTGTGTGTGTGTGTGTGTGTGTGTGTGTGTGTGTGTGTGTGTGTGTGTGTGTGTGTGTGTGTGTGTGTGTGTGTGTGTGTGTGTGTGTGTGTGTGTGTCTGCGTGCGCGTGTGTGCGTGTGTGTGTCTGTGTGTCTGCGTGCGCGTGTGTGTGTGTGCGTGTGTGTGTGTTTGTGCGTGTGTGTGTGTGTGTGTGCGTCTGCGTCTGTGTGCGTGTGTGTGTGCGTGCGTTTGTGCGTGCGTGTGTGTGTGTGCGTGCGTGCGTGCGCGTGTGTGCGTGTGTGTGTGCGTGTGTGTGTGCATGTGTGCGTGTGTGTGTGTGCGTCTGCGTCTGTGTGCGTGTGTGCGTGTGTGTGTGTGTGTGCGTGCGTGCGTGTGTGTGTGTGTGTGTGTGTGTGCGTGTGTGTGTGTGTGTCTGCGTGCGCGCGCGCGTGTGTGTGTGTGTGTGTGTGTGTGTGTGTGTGTGTGTGTGTGTGTGTGTGTGTGTGTGTGTGTGTGTGTGTGTGTGTGTGTGTGTGTGTGTGTGTGTGTGTGTGTGTGTGTGTGTGTGTGTGTGTGTGTGTGTGTGTGTGTGTGTCTCGCGCGTCTGTAAATTACTCCCGCGTCTGTAAACTACTATGCAACTCTTTCACTGTTTGTAGTTACCGAATGTCACCGGAAGTTGTCCGTTTCTGAACTTTAGATTACGTTAGAACGTTGTCTGTAGCGAACGTCAGATTTCAATTTCTTTAGATTTTTCCGGGAACAGTTTCGTATGTTTTGAAACAGTGATGGCCTCTTTGCCAGTGTGCACTGAGTCTCCTCACAACTTTCTGATATCGAAGAATCAGTGCTCGGCCATGTCAGGTGACTGATATCCTCTGCCAGCGCCATGCCTTTGATATTTTTTTTATCACGACGCCAAAACCGACGTCGCAACTGCCATTCAAATTCCTTCGCCTACCACAACACTCTTTGTGAAGTAATCGTGTGCTCACTTCTGAAACGCATTTTGTCACTGTCAGCTTCTGGCTATGAGAACATGTTTTTGTGATGCTGCAGCTCCTGTACTGTAGCCTGTATCAACCAGACAGGAGTTCTGTAATCATTATTCATTGTTATCCATTTAGCGATGTTTGAGGCAGTACACTGAAGTTTGCACTATTTTATGGTCGCGCAGCAATCGGCATCTTTCCGTTTGCTAGCTAGACCTAGCCTCATCGGAATCCTGGCCTTGGCTCTATAGAAAGGCGCAAATGTTCGTCATAGTACGATTATTTGCCGCTCATGCTTTTTGCAGTTATGACACCGGCCTTACGATGAGCTCACACTGAATTGCTGTTACATGGGGGCGTGGTGAAAGAATCAGTGAAAAGATGAGACCGCATATCATGGTGCTGTCTCTTTTTACTCCAGCCTTTGGCGGAAAGTAGACCCTATATTTGGCTGCCATAACTACCATATTTGGCTGCTAACCAAAGCAGCGCGGCTGAGATTTCATGCAGGAAACTGAACAACTTATGTTCTTCGAGACTTCACTTCGACTTAGCTGCAGGAACCTTTCCATCCCTTCATCCCTTTGCTTACGGCGCCGTTCATGTTTCCATTTTGAGTGGGTATGCCTCGCTGTGTTAAAAATTCCAGGTGTTTTGCGAGCTTCTAACACATGTACTTGATCTAGTAGGGCGTCAGTTCGCTCCCCTCCGTTTGACGAAGAGACCTGTTTCGAGTAGCGCCACTGCTCATGCCCGAAGCCTCTTTCGCCATTTTCGCCGGGATGCCACGCACAAGGGAGGGGGGGGGGGGGGGGCAGAGCTGGCTGCCGGTGCTTTTCCAGGAACCGACGTCCCTGCCTTCCTGGACGCGACAAAGCGACCAACTGCTGCACAATAGGCTCCCAAAGCATCGCTGGGCGGCGCTGCGGCTCCTGATGGGCAGCGCCATCTGTGGCAGAAAAATACACAGTGGGGCGCCGCCGGCTTGGCTCGCTGCCTTTGCGGCGTGCGCCGCGCGCTTTCTCTCGCACGAGCACGCGCCCTGACGCGCCCCCGCAGGCGCATCGCGACATGCCGCCTGCATTCCGTCTTGATTATTGGACAACCTGCCACGTATTTCCATGGAGGAAGCGTAATTATAGGCGTGAAAACTTTTATTCACGTTTGTACTGCACAGCAGACGACAGACGGCAATGAGTAAATACTGATTGTGAATGCGTTTCCCATGTTAGCGAAAACGTAGGAAGTGTATTTCGACGTAAGTCTGCTATGTAATTATATTATTGTATATAAAATGTTTAAAAACTGCAAACGTATTATCAGTACTCTGAAATAAAGAGGCTCGCTCGTTGATCATCGTTTTGGCCTGTAGCATTAGATCTGTATACGGTTTTGTTTTTATTATAACGACGTTGCTAACGCAAATCTGGCAGTAGAAGAATGAGTTATAGTCCGAAGGAGGTGTTTCTTCAAAGGCACGAACGCTAGCAGTCTCAAAAGCACATGTGTGCTGCACGCGACATAACCAGCTCGCTGGCTCGGAAGGCAGGTGATATCCAAGCTTGTACTACATAGTGTTTTATTTCGGTTCTTATTAAATGGTTGTGCTTCATTTCTATTTGGTTTGCATTAACGAAACCTGTGACGCGAATAGGGTGCTCCGCGCGAGTATTGTCAATCGAGCCATAACTAGGATCGCTTTTGTATTGCACTTCCGACATATTTTCGTTATGAATAATAATAATGTTGGTTCATTTATTGGCTAATTTGCGGAAATCTGTAAAAGAGTTTCAGCTCAGCAAGGCATGCCCCCCCCCTCCCCCCTTTCCAAGAAAAAAAAAAGGTCTCGTTCCTAGATATTGTCTTGGTCTTAGGGTACATTCACACAACATTGTCGATCGTGGACGTCGCACGCTGGATATCTGTTGATTTGGTTGCTTTCAGAGCACTCGCAAAGCAGGGAGAGAGCACAGAACAAAGCAAGACACGCGGGTAGCGAAGAGCTGGATATTCCTTCACCCCCTTCGCTTTGTATGCATGGTGTTAAACCACTGTACTCTTTCGATGCCTCTACAAGCCGTCTTTACCAACTGTCGACATTTCTGAGTTTATGGAGGAGGAAATTAGCTCTTTTCGTTTTCACAAAGAACGCAACACTTCTTAGAACGCTGTCACGCGGTTGGAAAACAGGTTTTGTGGAAACGCTTCCAAAGGAATCTGCAAAGTTTCACACATGAGCCTCGTCTTTTGGCGCTTCGCCTACTATTGTGGCTGCCTATAACACAATGCTACTTAGTACCTCCGTTTCGCATCAGCGGAAGCGTTTTTGTATCGCCAAATAACCGCCAGGCGCAACTCAATCGCCGCACGCGCACAGGAAGCTAGCGGAGCGTCTGCTCCGGCGACGTCCCATCGTTTCACATTTCGCCACCATGCCAGGAATACGGCGCTGCCATCGCGCGGCGAAACTTGAGCTTGGGTTCCCTATAACTGCTTTTCGTACTAATATTTTCTAGGCCTTTGGAGTACACGTGCTGCATTGTCCCCGCCTCCCTTAGCTAGCCTAAAGCGAGAAGACAGCGCCAGGTTCGCAAGCGTCCTGGTGTCACAGGTTTTATTTCGAGGGGGGGGGGGGGGGGGGTCGCAATATGTCCATCGGTGACTCAGGCAGCTCTGCCTAGGCTAGGCGAGACCAACCCTGCACTCAACACTCAACCTCTGCTTAGAAAACGAATTTGTGCGCATTTTCTCGGTAACCCGTTTCGTCAAACATACTTTTCTTGGCGGTCGCACAACAGGTGCGCTACTGCAATGATGTCTATTGTGGCTTTTATATGGGGCGAGGGAGTAGTCGAAATTCATCCTCTCTGGACAATTCGAAACCGGATCCGCTCTAGCTTTCACCATGGTAGCGAGATGTGCACAACTATACCGGTCCTAGGAAGCTCTGGTGCTCCGGACTGCAGCTTTATTGATAAAACCTAACTGCGCCAGGACGGGACAAAAGAAGAACAACACAGGATAAACGCATTTTTCTTGTGTTCTTCTTATCTTGTCCCGTCCTTCTGGCGCAGTTAGGTTTTTTCAATATTGCATTACCAACAAGCCCCCCATCGCACTCTATTAGATTTCACTGCAGCCAATTGTTGCATGAATTTGACGGCTATGATTTTATATAATGCATGCCGAGATGGTAATGCGAGAGGAAGAGCGAGTTTTCAACGGAAAACGTGTGACTTGCCTTGTACTCTTTTCCTCTGCGTTTTCGTCCTGCCTTTTGTTATTTTTGAATGGGAAAGAAAAATGTCTAGAAGGGAGAAGTTTCAACTTGTCTTGGAAAGGTCGAATTTGAAGGGAAAAAAAGTATTTTGAGTGCTTCCCTGCACTACCAAAAACCTCCGCGATCCCCCTCCCCCCTCTTTAAATCATTTAGGCAGTGTCAACTAGTACAAATACCAGTGAGGGACAGAGCAACTTCACTCTGCACAATGGCACCCGCGGTAAGTACACTTTTCCGTCAGCTCCCTGCTGTTGAAACCACCTTACAAATTCTCAGTCTTTTGTTTGATTTTCAGATGCAGATGTTTCAAAACAATCCCTCTTCGCAACACCATTACCAATTAATTGGTGATAGTATGCTGATGCGTTTAGCGGAGCGAATTTCTGGCCTGAGCCGCAGAAACATCGGTAAGAATGCTTGCTGTTTACTTCTTCCATGTGCAGAAGTGGAAATTATGGTTATTATCTACGTACCAAACCTGCATTGTCTTTTCAACACTTTCACCGCAAAGAAAGCCCTACTAGTTGGTCTCTTGGAATACACAGCTTCCGGCTACAGTCGAACGCTTCGCGTCCTTCTGCACAGTAGAAGCTCAGAAGAAGATTGCTGAAGCCTTGAGCCTCCTACGGGACATGTTCTGGCAGCTTGCGGGAATTGTGAAGGCTGAACTTGAGTATAACGAACTATCGACGGACGATCATAATGAAGCCAGTGGCAGTAGGTCTATACAACTTGATCAACTTGGTGCCGATCCGCTGGCTTATTTGCGCTCGTTCCTCAAGACCAGTGTTATTTTGCACGAGGAATATTACTTGAGCCACCTGGACGACAAAGACACTGGGGAGCTGCTATCCCCGGTCGACGAAGCCAGTGGAGAGCTGACTACTTCAGAGAACGAACCCACTGAAGAAACGACCTCGGGCGAAGAACTAATTGAGGAGCTAATTTTTTATGAAGAACTCACTGACGAATGTATCTACCTTATTCGTCGCACCGCGCTACCTCAAAACCACCAGGTGGCAATATAAAACGTTTTGTTCCGTTTCTTGTCCGCTGATCTATTATCTTACATTTTCACTGGTGGTTGACTACATATTCTTGTGGCTGTTTCCACTGAACACATTACGCGCCCTTGATCATGGGCTTAAGCAGCGCTTGCACATATTTTCACGTGCAGCAACAAAACCACTAAAGAAGCAAAATAAATGGCAACCATGATATCACAGCAATCAATAGACGCCATTTTCTGTAGGGCCTCCTTTCGCCGCTAATTTCTTTATCAGTCATCAGTTTTTTCAACTGTTAGCAGTTATGAATGCGAAATGCACGAGGAAGCAAGTATCCAAAATTAGCCCCGCCGGTGAGCTTAGACCGCACAAATTTCCTAGACAGCCGTGAAAGCATCAATATAGAACCAACATCCTAATAATATAATTTGAGCGTTAGTTATTTTTTTCACTCCGAAGGAACGACCCATTATTTTTTGTTACGATTATTCAGCCCCTAAGCGAAGCATTGACATTTTGACTGGCAAAAGATGCGACGGCCAAGTGTATAGAGTTTATGGCAGTCGTCACGTTTTAGTACCTCTATGTCAACGAAGGCGCATACGATATGCGGTGTTCCATTCGTAAACCTGGCGCCGAGGCTAATACATGTCACTGCAGTAGATGTTTACAACCAAAAGATTTCTTGTAACAAAGCCGGCAAAACCCCAATACCATCCAAATTATCAGCTCCTTCGAACATTCCACACGAATGCTTCATTTTATTTTTTCATTTTTAGACGTAGGGATAAGGATAGGGAGAGTCCGTGTGCGTGAGTAAACCAGTAAACGTTGTGTTAACTTGGCGGGGACATAAGATATGACGATCGCGAAAACAATATAAGTAAATGGCTAGACATTCAGCGGATGAGGAATCTACCCATCAAAAGGGAAATAGTAGGACACCCTTGAGAGACAGAGAGAGCCGAGTGGCACTGGAAGCCATTGCGAGTCAATGATATCCTATCTCGATCGACTCAAGAATACGAAGAGTGAAGGCATGTAATACGAACATAAGGTCTCTTATAAAATGCAATGAATTCCACAAAAGAGAGAATCTTAAGCTAGAGGGGCAGCTAATACTTATCTACAATAAAATGTGCTTTTTTTTATGCGAAGGAGAGCAGAGATTTCGGCTGCAAGAACATGCCTATCTATTGCAGAACGAATGAAATGAAGGCAGAAAGAAAGCGACACTCTGGCGTCTAGCTGCATTCATCGAGTGCGACTGCTGCAGATATGGATTTCAACCGCTTGCATTTCCGATTGTTAGGTCTCATAGAAACGCATGCGTGCCAACCAAGCTATATTCTATTCGTTGTTTTTTAGAGCTTAAACAACGCGGATGAGATATTCTTCAACCTACGAGGTCATGTATGCCGAGTCTCCAAGCATAAAAGTAATCAAGCTTTTAAATGCTACAAAACGTCCTGCCTCATATTACTATAAATTGAATGTATAAAGAAAATTCGAGTGGTCTGTTCTGGTGCAGCCTCTATTTCGTCGTCCAATGTTAACCGATTACTGAAGACACATTAAGCATCCTTTCGACCGTTCGTCTCTGGAATAAGTGTCAATTCAGGTGTTATCTTTTTTTAAAATCAGCTGGCTTAGATTGTTGTGCCTAGGTATAAATAAAAAAGTAGCTTTATTTACCGCACGTATATTGGTACCCAATACGAAAGCTTCCACTGTTTGAAATGGGTGGCTGCATTGTCCCAAGACGCCGGCTTTGAGCGAACAAAGTCCGCTTCCCCTGAAGCACTGTTTCCAACGGAGCTGAACGAGAGATATGTTCCATCAGCCGTCCCACGGTGATTTTTCGTTAAGGCTAGCATGGAGGAAGGAAACAACTTAGGAAACGCCCTTGTCTTTCCTAATGCATTGGAGAAAATGTGGCGGAATTGACGTCAAAATTTAGGGTTAGCCAAGTCGGGCCATTATCAAAGGCGACGCTGTTGCTATGAAAACTCGGGCCACTAGCAACAGCGTTCCTAAGGGCCCTAGGTACGTGAGCGCCGCAGAGAAAGATAATGCGGAGGGTAAAGGAGGAGGAGAGACGTTGCAGCGTCCGGTCGCGGGGCGGCCGCGCCGGCTTCAAACAAATGACGTCAAGGCCTCTCCTAATACCCCTGTCACACGAGCAAATTTAATGTCATTCCTATCGAATGACATTAGCATCTAATGTCATTATTCCCATGCTACACGAGAAAATTTAATGTCATTAGGTTCGAATGACATTCTTCATCGAATGAGTTTGGGGAACTCATTCGCATTCGATCGCGAACCGAATGTGTACTCTTGACGCCAGATACGCAGCAGAAACAAGTAAAGCAACAACATATTCTGCGCACATTGAAATTTAAAAATTATATTTCTAAAGTTTTGTTTTAAAACCTGTTAATTTAGGTGTAAAATTATTAGCACTGCAGACTCTCGCGGAACGGCATTACTCTCGATCACAGCAGTGGTCCAGTAATGGCAGCGACTCACGATCATTTTGGGCTCTGTGTTCCTTGGTAACCGCATCTCCCCGTATGTTTATATCGGAACTATTTAAAGTTTTGACTGAGCGCCTCACAGTTTGGACGCCAATTGCATGCTCTACGTGTCTTCGTGCGTCTCCGCACTGTGTATCCGCGCTCCGCTGTGTTCAGCCATATTGCTTGTTTACATATTTCGGATTTCTGGGTGACTCGATACTTGGCTTGGATTTTTATGGCTAAAGTGCTACAGCACAGCCAGAAGTAATGTTTTTCGCTTGAATTATCGTACAGAAATGTTTTGATCAGCTTTAAAATGTTACACAGTGATTTCAAACGCCTTTTATGCGCACTGATGCTCCTTAAGTGCAGCATTTTTTGTAGCTGATCGTAATTGCTACCATTTGCCAATGACATTATATTTTACCGTGTAGCACCGAGAGAAACCGAATGACATTCGATGCATCGAATGACATTCGATTCGAATGACATTAAATCTGCTCGTGTGACAGAGGTATAAGTTCTTTCCTTCCTCAATGAATGCCAGTAATCCCCGTCGCCCCTTCATGGATCACTGCCTTGTCGTGGCGGAGGGGCTTGTGAAATTCGATGAAGTCGTGAGCTCTGCTGTGTAGAGCCACCCAAGATAGACAGGTCACGGTAGAGAGTTCTGACAAAATGTGATTCACTGGAGAAGGTAATGGCAACCCACTCCAGTATTTCCTGCCAAGAAAACCCTGTGGTCAGTCACAATACCATTACTGATATGGCGCCGGAAGGTGCGCCCCCCAGGTTGGAAGGCGTCCCACATGTTACTCGGAATGAACAAAGGGCGATTCCTAGTAGCTCCAGGACGAATGAAGCGGCTGGGCTAAAGCCAAAAGGACGCTCAGTTGTGGATGTGTCGGGAAGCGACCGAAAAGTCCGATGTTGCAAGGAGCTATATCACATAGCAACATGGAATGTAAGATCTATGACGCAAGATAAACTCGATGTCGTCAAGCGAGAAATGGACAGATTGAACATTGATATCTTGGGTATCAGCGAGCTCAAGTGGACCGGAATGGGAGAATTTAACTCCGGCGACCATTATGCCTTTTATTGTGGCCACGAATCCAAGAGAAGGAATGGGGTCGCTCTCATAGTAAACAGAAGAATGGGCAAAGCAGTGCTAGGGTACAACCCCAAAAACGTCCGAATAATTTCAGTTCGGATCCAAGGTCACCCTTTCAACATAACAGTTATCTAAGTCTATGCACCGACCACTACTGCTGAAGAAGCTGACGTTGAGAGATTTTATGCGGACCTACAATGCCTTTTAGACCGCACCCCATCATCAGACGTCGTTTTTCTCATAGGAGACTGGAATGCTAAGGTCGGAAGTGAAGAAATATCCGGAATTATAGGCACGTTCGGTCTTGGCGAGCCAAATGAAGCTGGGCAGAGGCTGGTAGAGTTTTGTCAAGAAAACAACCTGACCATAGCCAATACTCATTTTCAACAGCACAAGAGGCGCCTGTACACATGGACTTCACCGGAGGGTCTGTACAGGAATCAGATCGATTATATTCTTTGCCGGCAGAGATAGAGAAGCGCTATACAAGCAGTAAAAACAAGGCCTGGGGCCGACTGTGGCACTGATCATCAGCTTCTTGTTGCCAAAATTAAGCTTCGATTGAGGAAAACGCAGCAAACTAGAAGGCGTTTCAGGTATGATCTGGATCAAATTCCATTAAAATATTCTGTGGAAATGAGGAATCGATTTCAAGAATTAGATCTAGAAGACAGAGAGCCGGACGAGATGTGGACTGATGTTCGTGATATAACACAAGAAGTTGCTACTAAGGTAGTTCCAAAGCAAAAGAAATGCAAGAAAGCAAACTGGTTATCTGAAGATGCTTTGCAAATAGCTGAGGAAAGGAGGATGGCAAACGTTATGGGGGAAAGAGAAAGATACAATGTTTTCAATGCGGATTTTCAGAAAATAGCAAGGAGAGATAAGAATGCCTTCCTGAACATACAGCGCCAAGCAGTTGAGGACAACAGCCAATTAAGGAACACAAGAGCTCTGTATAAGACAATCAAAGATATCAAAGGAAGCATCTGTGCTAAGCGGGGCGTGAAAAGGACAAATGAGGCAAGGACCTCACTGAAGCCTCAGGACTAAAGAGGTGGCAGGAATACACAGAAGAACTGTACAATTTAGGGCCCGTGGCGCGCCGCGCATTCGAAGGCCGCGCCACTTCCCAATGCTCCCTGCGCGCTGCCTGTTTCCCTCTCCCCGCTCGTTCGGGGATAACCTGTCCCGCGCGAGGGGGCTATGAAAGAAGGCACGCGCCGCCGTCTCGCCCTCTCTTCGCTCCTGCTCTTCGTTCCTGCTTCGCTCCTGCATCGCGCCTGGCGCTTCTCCACGGAAGACGACCCGCAGGCTGCAGCCCCCGGACGACGACCTAGCACCGCCTTCGACGACCCCTGTGAGATTAAAGATGTTTGCTACACTGTCCGCTGTGTATTTGTCGTGCGCATCCCTCGGGCAGAGGAATCGCCCACAACTGGCGCCCAAAGTGGGGCTGAATTAACACCCATGTGAACGATTTCTCTGCCAACGTGGCAGCGCACGGCAACATGACGGGCCGGTTCTTTGTATGTTAGGCGCGACGCCATTTTGAATTTAGGGCTATCGTGTGTGCTGATGACGCGGAGTATAGTATAGTAGGGTTTGTACAGTGTTTTAATTTTGTTTTTGGATTATGTGTGTGTTTTTTAGTGTCGGGCGGTTTGTGTTTTTAATTTTTTTGTGCATATGTTAGTTTTATGAAGTGTTTAGCCTTTGTGAATTGAATAGCCTCCTGACGCGGGCTAGGTGGTAGTCGTGGCGTGCAACAGTTCTGTGGCTCCCGGCCGGCCTTAGTTGTTGAGTGCAATGCCTCCGAGAAAAGACGTGCCAGATAGGGCCGCCGCTTCGGACGCCAGTGCGTCCGGAAGTGAGGTGAGGGACGCGGTAGAGTCTGCGCAGGTTACCGATGCGGCCACCCTGATGAGGCATATGAACGAAGTGTTGTCGGTGTTCACTCGTCAGTTCAGTTCGGTGGCTAGCGCCAACCAAGCCACAGCTGCGGCGACAGTCTCGCGTCCGTGGATAAATGTAGAGGTTCCCTCCTTTTCCGGCTACACGGACGTGAAGTCAGTCTACGAGTTCTCGAAGACCTCGAAGAACTCGAAGATTATCAGACGGCACTGGGTTCCCCGGACGACGTGGTGCTAGCGAAATTAATCCCCGTGGCACTTGCTGAGAGCGCGGTGCGGTGGAGACGCTGCCAGCCGGCCTTCCAGTCGATGGCAGACTTCACAGGTCGCTTCCGCGCCGAGTTCTTGCCGCCCGATTATGAACGCCGGATCCTTGAGGAGCTAGCGTTGCGCACACAGCACCCAGAGGAGAGCCTCCTCGAGTATGTACGCGCAATGCAGGAGCTCTACAAGAGGGCAGATCCCACGGCAACCGATCTAGAACAGGTCACGCGCGTGATGAGGCAATGCATTCCGCGCTTCAAGCCGTATTTGCGAGGACGTGGTTTTGCAAACCTCGAGGCACTAGCACAGGAAGCGAAGGTAGTGCAGGCGGATTTACTCGCTGAATTGCGCTACCAGCCACCCCCCAGGCCAGCCGAATCGCTAGAACCGCGATGCGCCTGAGCCAGACTCCGCGGCGCGCACCAGTGGCGCAGACGTAATGATGGTAGGACAGGAAAGGCCAGCAGAAGGCTCCGCGATTTCTCGCGCTCTTGACCCGTACGCGTTCGAGCAGCGGCGTCGAGCTGGGCTCACCAGCGACGTCCGCATAGGCGCGGAGAGAGGGGAAAGACGTCCCCAACCGCTTCGTGGAACGCGGCATCCCCCCACCGCGTGGCAGGTGAACGATTGGCTTTGCTAATTGCAACCAGCCGGGCCACGTGGCACAGAGTGTCAAGTAAGGCGTATGCAGGGAAACGCGGACCGCCGGCGGCGATAATTGGTAATACCAGCCTGTCGCCGTCAGCGAGAGAATTTCGTGGAAGCCACGGCGGAAAATGGGAAATGTACTGGAAATGTAGGTGGCGGAAGGTGACATTCAAAAAACCGCATTCACCTGTCACCGCGTGCTCTTCGAATTTACTCGACTCCCGTTTGGTTTGTCTAAAGCACCGAGCACGTTCATGCGATTGATGGACATCGTGCTGGGCGATGCAAGGTTCAACTACGCGATGACGTACCTCGACGACGTTGTGATATTCTCACAGTCGTTCGAAGAGCATCTCATTCACCTGAATTCTGTTCTTGAAAGAATGAGACGTGCGGGTATAACGATCAACCCAAAAAAAGTGCAGTTGGCATCAAAGAGAGTGAAGCTCTTGGGATTTGTGGTTGATGATGGCACTTTGAGACCGAACGATCACAAACTGCAGGCAATTCTGAACTACCCCTGCCCGACGGACGTGAAAAGCTTGCAGAGGTTTTTGGGAATGGTTGCCTTCTACAGACAATTCATCCCTAGTTGTTCAGAGCTCGCTAGGCCGTTGAACCAGCTGTTGCGGAAAGGCTCGAAGTGGGTCTGGGGCAAGGAACAGAACGACGCTTTTGTTGCCTTGGTTCGCGCGATAGCGAACACCACTAGTTTGCGCCTCCCCGACCTGAACAAGCCGTTTGTCTTGCAGACAGATGCTACTGATGCCGGTGTAGGAGCTGTTTTGTTGCAGGAACACGAGGGCAAGCTGCGCCCTGTCACGTTCGCTAGCCGCACGCTCACATCGGCGGAGCGGAATTACTCCGTGACCGAAAAGGAATGCCTGGCGATAATGTTCGCATTGTCAAAGTTCGACATGTACATAGACAGAGCGGTTTTCACCGTGCAGACAGATCACCAGGCACTTTCGTGGTTAAAGAGGCTGAAAAACCCCGCAGGCAGACTCGCGAGATGGGCGCTACGCCATTGAGTACCGCCGGGGCAGCATGAATAAGGTGGCCGATGCTTTATCGCGCGCACCGTTGAAGGCTGGCAGAAGCGCAGAAGAGGCGCAGACCAGCATTGCTGAAAGCGGCGTCGCCGCTAGTGGAGAGGAGGAGAGGTCGGACGCGAGTGTCGCGCCCTGCGTAGTTAGAGAAAGAAAGAGGCGGACAGAGTTGCCGCGCTGTGCTGCGAGAGAGAGAAGGCGCAGCAGCTGGTGGCGGCGACTACTCGCCTGCCAAGAAGCGAGGCAGAGAGAAATCTGTCATGGGGAGTAGCGGTCAGTAGGGAAGAACTAATTGAGGCCCAGAAAGCAGACGGTCTATGCCAGCGGGTGCTGACAGAGCTTGCGAGTAGTGCAGCTTGCACCGGGAACGCTGAGGGCAAGTACGACGTGTATCTGCTGGGCGATGACGGCTTACTGCTCCGCTACATCCCCCAACTTGATGAGGAAGAGGCGATTGCATCCCCCTTCCGAGTCGTGGTCCCGAGGAAGTTGCGGAAACGATTCCTCCAGTACTTCCATTACTCAGCGCTGGCAGGCCATGGCAGCGGCAGTAAGACTTACGACAAGTTATGCCGTGTCGCGACCTGGCCAGGTATCAGTAAGGATGTGCTGGGTTACGCCCGTACATGTCCTGTTTGCCAGGTTGCCAAGCCTCGGGCAGGGAAACCCGCTGGCATGATGAAGCCGGTAGTTAGCAACTATCCATGGCAAGTGGTCGCGTGCGATATCATGGGACCCCTCCCTCACTCCGCGCGCGGACACCAATACATCCTGGTAATAACGGACCACTATTCCAAGTGGGTTGAGGTTTTCCCCTTAGGAAGTTTGTGTCAGAACGGATTTGGGAGAAACTGTTGGAGACATTCACTCGTTTCGGTTTCCCTTCCGACCTGATTACAGACAATATGCCTCGTATTTCACAAGCAAAGTCTTTGTTGATTCCTGTCGGGCGCTTCAAATCCGCCACAGGAAAACGAGTCCCTACCACGCTCAGAGCAACATAACCGAGCGAGTGAATCGGAATGTTAAGAGTATGCTGGTCGCGACGACCGAGCAGCACAGAGATTCGGACGCAGGGCTGTCCGAACTGGCTTGCGCCACTAGAACAACCGTAAACAGGTCGGTGGGTATGACACCTGCTTACTTGAATTTTGGCAAAGAGATCGCTTTCCACTAGAGAACGCCCTACTTGAGGTTGCGGGGCCCGCGCCCCCTCCGCTTACGCAGTACGCGGCAGAGCTCCGCGAGCCCCTTGAGGCAGCGCAGCGCGCGGATCGTGAAAACCTCGATGTCGCGCGCATGGAGCAAGCGGATCAGTACAACAAAGGTCGTAGTCACGTCGTTTTCAACACACGCGACTTGGTACTGAAAAGAACGCACCCGTTTAGTAACGCAGCGCGTGGTTTCGCGTTTCGCCGCGTCGCTAGCGCACAAGTGGGTGGGTTGGCACGGACTACGCCACTCACCTACCAGCTGCAGTTGTTGGCGAGCGGTGAAACCGCTGGTCCGGTGCACGCCGCAGACTTGAAATCTTACCACCTTCGCAAGGACTATAACTGCGAAGCGGGGGAAGCTCAAAGCTATGCAGCGATCTCCCCCAAAGTAAGGCGTACAGGTAGCAACCCGGTTCGCAACTGACGCTATAACCTAAGGCCAAGGTAGTACACTACTTTGTATAATGTCTTTGCTTCTTTCAGAATGCATTCTGATAAGATTTTGCAGCAGCCAGATGAACCACCGTCGCTGGGGCGGGAAACCGCACCCAGCGCATGGTTCAAGGAGGGGCCACTTAAACAGGGGGTACCCCCCTAGTTTGTAGTGGTGTGTGACCCATCATTGTGACCACCGCGGCCAGCATGGCCGCGGTGGTCACAATGCGTCTTCAACGAGTCTGGATTGGAGCCCGCTGCCCAGGCCTGGAGTACGGGCCTCAGGAAGCCAGGTGTGCCCGGGGCGGAAACGCCTGCTGCAATGTGCATCCAGCACGGCGCCACGTGAAAAGGGGTCAACGATGTAGAGAAGCAGCTCAGGGCTGCTGCCAGGCGTATCCGTGGCCGAGCCCAGCTGCGCTGTGACCCCGAGGATGTGGCCGCTGCCGGAAAGGGACCAGCCGGAACAGTCCCGCCATGCCTGCTGCTTCTCCCGTCCCACGGACCAGCTGAGATGGCATTCCGCCAGAGCCTGGCGACAAGCCTTCATATTTTACGCCGACCCGGGCTCGGACATGGACATGGCCCGGCTGTTGGCGGAGCCCGGGTCGGACGCTGAGGGGGGGGGGGAGATGTAGGGCCCGTGGCGCGCCGCGCATTCGAAGGCCGCGCCACTTCCCAATGCTCCCTGCGCGCTGCCTGTTTCCCTCTCCCCGCTCGTTCGGAGATAACCGGTCCCGCGCGAGGGGGCTATAAAAGAAGGCACGCGCCGCCGTCTCGCCCTCTCTTCGCTCCTGCTCTTCGTTCCTGCTTCGCGCCTGGCGCTTCTCCACTGAAGACGGCCTGCAGGCTGCAGCCCCTCGGACGACGACCTAGCACCGCCTTTGAAGACCCCTGTGAGAATAAAGATGTTTGTTACACGGTCCGCTGTGTATTTGTCGTGCGCATCCCTCGGGCAAAGGAATCGCCCACAACAAGAAGGACCCGAATGTGCAAACCCAACATAAGACAGTTGTGATTACTGATCTCGAGCCGGGCATCCTGAAGAGTGAAGTTGAATGGACCTTAGCCAGCCTTGCTAAGAACAAAGCTAGCGGAATTGATGGCATTCCAGCTGAGTTGCTTCAAAACCTCAACCATGACGCAGTTAACATTCTGTATACATTATGTCAGAAGATTTAGACAACCCTGCAGTGGCCACAGGATTGGAGGAGGTCAGTTTACATCCCCATTCCAAATAAAGGCAGTGCTAAAGATTGTTCCAGCTACCGCACGATCGCGCTTATTTCGCATGCTAGCAAGGTGATGTTGAAAATTCTCCAAGCTAGGCTGCAGCAGTATGTGGATCAGGAGCTTCCGGACGTGCAAGCTGGGTTTCGCAAGGGCAGAGGAACTAGAGACCAAATTGCCAACCTTCGCTGGATCATGGGAGAACCAAGAGAGTTACAGAAACCCATCTACTTCTGCTTTTGACTGCGTAGATCCCAGAAGACTGTGGCAAGCTCTTCAAGAGATGGGAGTTCCAATTCACCTCATCTGTCTCCTCAGGAACCTGTATGAAGGACAAGAGGTCACAGTCAGAACTGGGCATGGTCTTAATGATTGGTTTCCGATTGAGAAAGGAGTGAGGCAAGGCTGCATACTGTCGCCCTGCCTATTTAACCTTTATGCAGAGTGTATCACGAGGAAGGCCGGTCTGGACGAGTCTTCAGCTGGAGTGAAGATTGCTGGAAAACGTATCAACAACCTTAGATATGCGGATGATACCACTTTAATGGCAGAAAGTGAAGTGGAACTCAAGAGACCTCTGATGCGCTTACAAGAAGAGAGTGAGAAGTTTGGGCTTAAACTGAACATTAATAAGACAAAGATCATGGCGTCTTGCTCTATCAAGTCCTGGAGCATCAATGGACAAGAAGTGCAAGCTGTGACACATTTTCTCTTCTTGGGCTCCAAGATTACCTCGGAAGGAGACTGCAGCCATGAAATTAGGAGACGCCTGCTTCTGGGAAAGAGAGCAATGGTTAGCCTTGACCGCCTAGTAAAGAGCAGAGACATAAGTCTGCCAACTAAGATCCGTATAATTCGTGCTATGGTCTTTCCAGTTGTAATGTATGGATGCGAGAGTTGGACTGTGAAAAAGGCTGACCGCCGAAGAATTGACGCGTTTTAATTTTGGTGTTGGCGTAGACTCTTGAGAGTTCCTTGGACTGCCAGAAGATCAGATCAGTCGATATTGTCGACCATAATCCCTGACTGCTCATTGCAGGGTCAAATTCTAAAGTTAAAGCTCAGCTACTTTGGTCATCTGATGAGACGAGAGGAGTCGCTGGAGAAAGATTTGATGTTGGGAAAGGTTGAGGGTCGCCGGAGAAGGGGTAGGCAGCGAACGCGATGGTTAGATGACATGCTCGAGGCACTGCAGATGAAGTTATGTGATGTTAGGAAGATAGTGAGAGACCGGAAAGCGTGGCGTGACATGGTCCACAAGGTCACGAAGAGTCGGACAAGACTGAACGACTGAACAGAACTGAATTTCCGTCAAGCGTGTGCTAATTCCATAATTCCTAAACATAATTCCTAAACCTAATTCCTACCGCAGTCTAATAGAATATTGAACCGTTGCCGCCGTACCTCAATTTTTCGGGGCCCTGACGAGCATTATGGAAGTCGTGGCCTTTAATTCCACCTGCGGGATGCGGTTTTTGTTTCTTTTTTTAGGACGGAATACTCGTTTTAACGACCTTTGTTGGCGCGCCACCAGGAAGAACACAGAGTGGAATCGTAGGAAAGCGCAGAGCCGCCACCTATGCGCCAACAAGCGCCTTCCGTCACTCTGCACTTGTTTCGTATGTTTCGTAAAGGCTCAAAATTATCTCATTTCACGGCGGACACCTACAACGCGCCGTCAAAGCAGGCATATGCCGAATCAGAAAGGGGACTGCCTAGATCGCGGTACGTCTTTAAGTCAACGTTGTTATCCCTGCCACACTCGCTGCATCTGCACTGCACGCCCGACACTATTAATTGTCGTAAGCGCGAACGCACCACCTTGGGGTATGGGAGCATGGGTACAATAAAGAGTTTTTAGAATTTAAAATACAGGAAAATAGTATGAAGACGAGTATAGTATCCCCTGGTCCAGCATATCACAAAGATTACTGCCGATGCATCGCAAACACTCGGCTTTATCAGACGTCACCTCAGTTTTCCCCTTCTTCCATTCGCAGCCTTGTCTAGAAACATTCCATCTGCTGCAAACTGGAATTTGCATCCCTATTTGGAACCCACATTAAGCCTACTTAATTAATAGCCTAGAAGCCGTGCAAACCCCGCAGCCCGCTTTATTTCCTCCAACTATGACACCGCTCTAGCATTACCAGCATAAAATTATCTGTCGGCATTGAGCATCCCGTGCAAAGGCGTAACATTGTCCGTTGAGCCTCTCATGCAAAGGCGTAAAATTGTCCGTTCATCATTGTGCCATAAACTGTACTGTTGTTTTCCCTCACTTCGAGAATGCCTTTTGCTCCCTCCCCTCAGTACACGGCGCCATCTTTTCAACTCTATGAGCATTTTAAGACTCCATGGCTCCTCAATCGCATTTAACAAGTCTTTCCTTCCTTTTGTCATGGAAGAATAAAATTCGTTACCGGAATGTATTCTAATTTAACGAGCTATTTCTAAATTACGGCAGATGTTGTCTTTCCACTTTTAATCCTAATGTGGTAATTGTTGCCTTTGCGTTTTAGTTTATGTTGTCATTGTATGATTCACAGCACTTGTCAACTTGGTTTTTACACATCTACCTTTTTTTTTCTTTGCACTGAAGTTTGCCTTACATCAATTGTTTCACCTTTTTTTGCTTGTTATGACCTAAAACGTTGTATCTTATTTCGATGTTTCCCCCCCCCCCCCTCTTATATAATACCACTCTTAGGGGTGTTTAAAGGGCCACTGTCCAAGGAAGGACCTTTTAAGCGAAGGAGTCCAGTGTTTCGATGTACAAAATGCTACAGGGATACGCGCGCTAACGAAAATACAGATCAAAGCTGTCTATGCCCTCCTTCGGGAAGCCAGCTTTCCCGTTCCCTGCGTTGGCCCGTCGAGCCGCAGCTATGACGTATTTGTCGAGAACGGCGTCCATTGGTCCATCTCACTGTCTGATGGTGAAGGGTGGGTGTCTACCGCTCGCTGCACGCTTTTCCCTCGCCACGGCCAGACTGAATCCAGCGGCGCGCGCTCCCTCGCCCGTTCTCTTTTTTTTTTTTTTTTTTTTCGCGCACGCGGAGTGCCACTCCCCACCTCCCGCCAAACGCGGAGGAGGAAGGGGAATTTGTCTTGCTCAGGCTAGACGACCGGGCAGGAGAGTGAAAAACCTTTGCGAGGGAACGGAAGGAGAGAAGCACGACAGAATTGGGTATTGCGGTAGATGTAACTGCGTTATTAGTTACTCTATTCAAAAACATCTTGCGGCGTTGTGTTCGGGGCGGCGAAGTCTTACATTCGGCGGGGGAGAAAATATTTTCGTCCAGAGGGTGGACAGTGAGCCTTTAATGGTCAATGAATGATGATGATAATCCTTAGTATGAATCCTTAAAAACCAGCCAAATTAGCCGCCCTAGCTCAATTCATTTTAGAATTTCATAAGCCCGTCTGGGAGTAGATTCGGTGGTCTGCTCGCCGTGAGTTCTGTTGTATCATAAGATGGACTTAATAGAGCAATGCAGCAATTAACTTCTTTTTAGCCGTACTTTTTTTTCTGCGTCGTTCTCTATTCCGCGTGCGCACGAACATTTCATCTTTGTCACAAGTTCCCACTCAGTTGTCTCGTCAATGAACTCTTTATCCTGCGGAATTCGCAGTGTTACATCAATACTATCCGTTGAAAATGCACAGTAGCAGAGCAAACATAAGGGCATCTGCAGATGTGTTTTTTTTTTTTTTTGGGGGGGGGGGGAGGGGGGTGGTTAACGTTACAATGCTAAGAAGACGTGCCGGAGTTAGTATTTACCCGTAGCGTTTGGTAGGGAACACAATTCAGAGCATATTGATTGAACTCATTTCACGCTAAGCAATCAGTTTTCATTTCAACAGGTCCTTGCATATTGTTACGGGGCATTCCGAGTGCAGTCACACTTCAAATTCGGGAACACCTCCAGAGGTCCAGTACACACACCGACCCACCAGCTCCAACTTCAGCATTGTCCTCGTTCCACACAGCGCCCAAACGTGATTGTCATCCTCAGGCGTATCGGCTATGCACCGTTACACAATCCCCCCCCCCCTCCTGCAATTTCACACCTTTATGAAGTATTGAAAGAACACGAGGAAATATGGCGGGTGATAATTCTGTCAAGCGACCGGCCCATTCCACCCCCCCCCCCCCCCCCCCCCGTTTGGAGCTTCTCAGCCTCGAAAAGTTAGGGGCGTGCTTTTGGCAGGTACTTGCTGGCACTGGCAGATGACATAGTCAGGCACTGATAGCTCGGAAATACAATGATGCACTGGTACTCATTTTTCTTTCGCCCTCTGAAGCCACTGGGAGCGTGATTGGTCGACGGGTTATGTGACGTCACGAGACCAGACTCGGGCAGAAAGCTCCCGATATAGTTTCGGTTTCAACTATTTCAGCGCCCCTGGTGGCTGAAGGAAACTAACCATTTTTTTAAGTAAGACTCCATTTGCACGCGGTGCATAAGATTTGGCAGTGGTGGAGTTTTCGGGCAGTGCTCTTTTTGGCCGGTGTTAGTTCAAAGCGCGCGCGACGATGAAGCTTTTATTACACGCTTCAATTGGTTTTCCTCCGGCCGCCATGGAAGCAAGTGGCGCTAGCGTCTCAAATGGGGAATAATCGCTTAAATGGAAGATTCTTACCCCTGACGCGACAACGTGGTCAAGTCAGAAGGAGCTGTCGATTCCAGCAGTTTCTTTCATATGGAAGGATGATATGCAAATAGAACACATGAACTCCGTTTCAAGCCTCGCCGCCTCCAAATACTATAAGCACGCATCTGGGAGGTTGCTTTGAGTGTCGAGTCATCTGATCACCAGGTTACGAGGATCGTATAGAGCTGGAAACCTTTACCGGAAAGAATAGTCGACGACTGTAGGTCATCCCATGTGGTCTAAGTCATCAAAAAAGGAATTGAAAGCACACAATTCAGAAAAGAGCAGTTACAATCTGTCATTTCTTAACCTATAGGCGATAACATAATCATGCAGCACTCCGCAAAAGAAAGTCAACGCTATGGCGTCTATGTCGTAATAATCTTATTCATCGCCTGTAATTTTATTTTCGGTTTGCATTTCCCGTTACACCATCCCCAAAAAAACCCTGCATCAACATGCTTCAGCCGGCCGACCTGGTACGTTGCCGAGTCTTTCTCGAGTGTTCGTAATACAATGCACAGATACCTTTTTCATTGCCACGAAATATAATATTGAGAAATAATTTATGTATAGCAAGCATCCTTTATTGCAGCTGATGTAATTTCTTAAAATTTTCTTACAATTTCCTAAATCGAGCTCTACAAATAAGACAAGATTGAGAAGTACACCTGCAACCTATTAGGTGATATCATTCCGGAAAAAAGAAAATGGCAATGAACAACGGTCTTGTGGAATCTAATCCAAAATCAAGCAGCCTTGGGAAAGACGCGTAGATGAAATTGAAGCAAGAGTTCATGGTGCTCACGAGATTAGAAAGCCGTCAAACTGTAGGAGGAAGAAATCCTGCGCCTCAATATTGCGGACTTTACGGAACAGCTCCCCTTATCACCATGAGTTAGCCGACACTTTTCGCGCGAAAGTGAACTGTCACTTCGACTCATTTCGTCGATCATAAAAACATTAGAGGCTTATGAAATCATGTGAGAAGTTCTGGTGGCGTTGGTAACTTGCAAGTGGCGCCACAGAATGATGTGCCCGGCAATCGTGAAACAGTTCAATACAAACTTTGATGGGGGCTGCAGTCTGTGTACAGCGACCTTCTCGGATGTTTTGCACGTGGCCTGAAGCTATCCATCCCATCCCCACCGTTCCCAATCCTTCATTACCCACCCTTCTAGGGAGGCCTGGGAGGCGGCGCTGCTCAGCTGTCGTGACGTACAGTCCCTGCGGACCTAAGTCGCCATAGCACGAGCGACCTTAGATGCCATTGGGGCTGTGGTATAGGAGCTCCACCCAGATTTGTGAGGACCATGGGCCAATAGGATCTCGGTTCAAGCACCTCTAAGTATAAAAGAATAAATAATTTTTTGTCACCTCCACCGCCCTTGGGAAACTTTGCTGGCTCTCGCAGTGGCGGGTTGTACTGCATGAAGGACGACTCACGGGTTCCAAAACCGCTTATTGAATGGCTTTCCACTCAGTTATAAAAAAAGCTATGGGGGCGGGAGGGACTACGACGCACGACTATACAGCAGCCAGGAATTAGGGATTCAATCCTCGCCGCGGGAGGTCGCTTTCGATGCAGATGAAAGGAACCAGGATCGGATTCAGGATAATGAGGGAAATTGTTTAAAGGGAGACAACGCAGTGAACTACATTACATCAGTTATAGCCGAGTCATTTAAGAGCGACGTTAGGGTAATCTCCGCAAATCAGGGAGCAACACAAGATGGCCGGACACAAAGCAGCTCAGAGCTGACCAATGTACACTGGAAAAAGGCCGAAGAAAATATTCATAAAAACACATCTACAGGAATAGATGGAATTCCGATCCAGCTGATTAATGAACTTGGTCCAAAAAGTAAGGAAACGTTGTTAAAAGCTCTGGAGACAGTCATAACGAATAAGCAAATTCCGGAAAGCTGGCGAAGTGTAAAATAAATTTGATTTATAAAAGGAAAGGAGAAAGGATGCACATAAAATCATATTGGCCGATTACTATAACATCTGTTAAGTACAGGTTGGCCATGAAGGCGGTGAAATTAAAGGTGCAAGCATGGGTGGAAAGTAACAAGATACTCGGTGAACTTGTGAACAGCTTTAGAAATGATAGGCGCTTAGATGATAGCCTGTTCGTGCTTACTCAATGCATCGAAATATCTAGAGTGGAAAATAAAACTTAGTATTTAGCCTTCCTGGACATAAACGGGGCGTACGACAACGTAAACAGGGAACTCCTGTGGGATATATTAAAAGAAGAAGGTATCGGTTATGAGATAATAGAGTTCCAACAGGAAATATACCGGGATAACAAAGTAGAAATTACATGGGAAGGAATAAGAAGTACGGAGGGTGTCAAAGTATGCAAAGGATTGCGACAAGGCTGTCCTCTATCACCGCTGCTGTTCATGCTTTTTATGATAAACTTGAAACGGAGAATACAAGACAATATCCTAGGTTTTAACCTGTCGTATAGAGTAGGTGGAAAGGCGGTAGAGCAGCGCCTCCCCGGTTTGATGCAGACGATATTGTTCTGCTAGCTGAGAGTCTGGAAGAATTGCAAACTAAGTATTGCGGAGACAAAGGGGACGCTCTAGGCTTCAGTTTTAGCGCAGTTAAGTCGGGTCTTATGATTTTCAACGACTATACTGATCAGGGTCTTAAAATACAAGGCCATGAAATACCCAGAGTACCAAAATACAAACATCTGGGGGTATCGGTAAACGAAGGATTGGCATACATTGGAAAGCATGAGCAATCACTTGAGGCCAAAGAGCAAAGAAATGCCGGGATAATGAAGCATAGGGCATTGTGGGGATACAACAGGCACGGCCGCTCGATGGAAGCGCACTGGGTGCGGCCTGCTGCGTCGCGCCGCCGTCAATGGGCGAGCGCGTCCTTGGGGAGTTTACAGTTGCGCCCGCTATTTCTGCTGAGGGCGCCACTGTTCGGGGACACGTCGCCGCCGGGGTCGCCGGCTCTGAGCGCGCGGTTTGCTTCCTTTCTGGACGCGTTCGCCTCGTGTCTGCGTGGTAAACGCAAGCTTTTTTGTGCGCGCGTGTGCAAGCACGTTAACGTTGAGACGGGATGCGTTTGTTTTTTAAGGCGAAAGCCGTTCTAGGCTCATGGAGCGAAAATCTGTGCGCAGAAGCTGTGGCTGTAATCTGTGCGACGCATCTGCACGTGTGTCAGTCGCAAAAGCGGACGTGCAAGGAGGGAGATTAAGAATAAAAATGAATGATGGTGAGAGGTAATCAATAAAAGTTATAGACATTGATAGAGGTAATGACTAATGCTAATGACTAATAATGGTTAATAATGACTAAAATGATTTGTAATGACTAGTATATCAAACTATGACATGTAATGACCGCAATTCATTAGAAATGAGTACAAGTGCTTAGAGGTGTGTGGTAATGACTATAATAGCTAGGCATGACTCATTATTACTGCTAATGACTACGAAATGACCAATATGTGAAAGGATGACATGTAATGACCACTGCTGATTCTAAATGAGTAACCTGCTTAGTTATGAGTGGTAAGGGCTACAATGACTACGCAGGCAGACTCATCATGACTAGGAAAGGACCAATATATCAAACGACGACTTGAAATGACGAACTGTGGCAATACGATGAGAGGCAAATGATAGGACAAGGGTAGGCTTTCGCCGTCCTCCGCTTAAGAGACATCTAAGAGACCCTCAAATTTTATCTGCTGAGCTCGCTTCAGACAAAGGCAGTAGCGAGGAGTGGAAATGCACTCGCTTCCTCTGAAATGAAAGCGGCGCTGAGGTTAAAAAGTCCAGATACTGAAGCATAATGCCCTATCAGCTGCCATTGAATTTGCTACAAAGGCAGCAGATTGGACTTGTTGGTGATTAATTATAGGTTAACAGTGCAAACAACGTGACGGGAACACAGGAGAAGAGGACGACACAACTAGCGCGGTTGTGCCGTCCTCTTCTCCTGTGTTCCCGTCACGTTGTTTAACCTATTTAGTTACCAGGGAGCTGGCCAGTGAACTAGGATTTTTAACGATGTGTTGTGAAGCAGATGAACACGATGAGGTAGCACCAGAAGCTTTTCTCGCAGATTATGTTGCGAGGACACATCAGAAAACGGTACGAAGCATTTTGATTTTATATAAGCATACAATTTGTTCTAAATTTTGCCGCGCTAGTCTGAGTGACCTTGCAAGCAAAGGAGCCTGTGCATAGAACATTTGCTTATACTCTTGAGACTGTTTGAGCCGATGCGATAAACTGTAAAGCCACGTTCCACAGAAAATCCTGCGCTCTCTCTGTCGGCGGAAAGTCGGTAAAATACCTCTCTGGTAAGAGGCACATTCGTTAGTTATATGGCCAGACACCTTTGGCGCAATGAGAACACATGACATGTTCAATGTGGCAGCAGCTGCCAAATCAGAGAGAGTCAATAAGATGTAAGAGTGAAATGGAAATTATTGAAAGTGGGACCCTTAGATCCCAAGTCAGGCACACTATACTCCTATAGGGCACGTTCGCACGGCTTCAGTAAAGATGGGCTATATATAGATATATGTGTAGGGTGCTATTTCATATACTGCGGTGGCTTAAGGCTGCATTCTAATGATATGCGACAGAGGCAGCAATTACGGGATACGGTGAATAAGCAGGTAGCAAAGAGCGGGTACTCTAACGAGGCTCTGCAAGGAGATTTAAGAACCCCAAGTTTTGTTTATCACTACCACGTTGTTGCTCAATTTATGCGATATTTGGTAATGGCTTTGAGGCGACATGTCAGTCATGCAAAAGCCTGTTGCAGGAAATACGAGTCAACTGGACCAGTTACAGGTTGATGAAAACCAAGGACAATGGAGGCTTGATGTACCCCGCAAAGGAAATAATCAAGCTTTGTCAGCTTACGAGCACCTTCATTAACAAGATGATGAAGTCTGAAGAGGTCCGGCGAAGTATCAAGCTGTGTAAACTTTTGATTTTATCATTATTTTCTCACTGTACACAGTACCTGCAGCTAATCTATGAAAACAGTGATCGTGACCATGCTGAGGCGCTATGCAAGATATTGTTAAGTTGCGGCACCCACTGATAGCGAGCTGGGCTGGAAAGGTCAACTCAACAGTGGAGCGACATTTATGGCTATGGCATGAACCTCTCTCATGAAAAGTTTTTCATCTGCGATTGGTAATTTTCTTTTTTTGTGTGGCCATTTAATAAGCGTACTCGGCTGCTTGCTGAATCTCGGCTGCAGTTGCGCTCTGAAGCGTGAACATTCTCGTGATCGCAGCTAAGAGTTTCACAACAGGAACACTCGATGTGCGTTCTTCCATTGAAAACTACAAACCAGAGAAAATTGTACGGGTTTGCGAGCAGCAAATAAAGATAGTAATAAAACCTTTCGGCGCATATACGTAGCATCTTGAGGCAGACCGGCTCTATGAAGCGCGCTTAGTTCCGTCATGCAAAAGGCGCGAAGCCATCACGGATAGCCTTCTGGTGTAAAAGGTTTAAGGTCTCCGAATGAGTCGAAGATCCCAGGTTCTCATGTAGATTTAACCTAATAAACATTTTCATATTTCCAACGTAACATTTGTCAGAATGAGATAAAAAGGTTGGTTACATGTCGCATTTTCACAGAGGTTGCGCACAGTAGGACAATATATTTTTATTGGATAGCGCTGTGAGCTTAGAACAGGTTGACATCAATTTGTGGTAAAAGCTGTATGCAGGATTGAGTAAATGGTATGAAAATGGCACACGGAATTCGCGATATAGTTAAGTGGTTATGCATTAGGCTACCATGGCAGCTGAACAGTTTCGAATTGTTCGCAGCCGGGTGATATTTTCGTGTGACAAACAACTTGATCCGAATGCAACATCACGGTAATGCGAGCTCCCCAATCGAGTGGCCTTGACCCACCGTCACTTTGAGTTTTTCGGGGTACACTCCAGTATAAATCGTTGCCAAGCAAGCGCTAAGTGCTGACATGGTCACACTAGACATGACAGTATATACTAATTCGTGTTGCCAAATTGTGTGAAGCGGAGCTCTTATATCCTTAAAATAAGACTTCTACCACGCCGACGCCTCCTGAAAGCGCAGCCAGGCGCAGCTATCCGCGCGCGGCTGTCCCCGAACGGTGGCGCCGCGGCGGTGGCGACGGGAAGTAGGCGCCTCCCGCCGGTTTCGGGCGACGTAGCAGGCCGCACCTAGTGCGCTTTCATCGAGCGGCCGTGCAACAGGTATGAGGTTTTGAGGGATATTTGGAAAGGAATTATGGTGCCCGGACATACTTTCGCAAATCCGGTTTTGTGCCTAAAATCAGAGGTACAGTCGACATAAGAAATAAATCAGAGAACCGTTGGACGATTAGCACTAGGGGCCCACGGCAAAGCCACAAATGAGGCGGTACAGGGAGATATGGGCTGGGCATCTTTTGAAGTACGGGAAGCTCAGATTAAAACATTATATGAGGAACGCCTGAGGAAATTGGACAGTAACAGATGGCCAGCCAAAGTATTTAAATCCCTCTACTTAAAAAGCGTTGACTCATAATGGAGGAAAAGAACTAGGAAAATAACCAGCAACTATGCTATTCACAAGGATGGAGAAATAAAAAGCATTAAGCAACAGGTGGCAAACACAGAAGGTAAAAGTTTTATGAATTTGATGGAAAAGAAACAGAGTGTGGAATTATACTGAAATTGGAAAATGAAGATCAGGAAGGAAGCTTTCTTTGATAACTCAAGAGGCAGTGCCTTACTTTTTGAAGCTAAATCAGGGTACCTTAGAACACGCAGCTACAAAAAGAAATTTAGCAATGAAGATGACGCATGTGCTGTATGTGGTAGCTCCAGTGAAACAATTGACCATATTATACTCGAATGTAATGGTATCCATCCGGAAGTTGATGCAGACGCTGTCACTGTTCCTGAAGCTCTAGGGTTTAGAGATACCAGTGGCCAGGTGAATAAACCGGCGATGGAAACTACCAAAAAACGACTGGAATATTGGTGGCTTAAAAGCAGAAAAGTGACATAATATAAGTAATGTAGAAGCAAAATTTAATGAATAGTAAAACAATAATTAAGATATAGGGAAAAAATGAGCATGATAGCTAGTGCTACCACCCCGTTTCAAAGGGGACGCTCCTATATTCCATACATCCAATAGCGAGGCGCTCATGTACTGTGCGATGTTGGTGCACCTTAAAGAACCCCAGGAACGACGCAGATGCCGGCAGCGGCGACACTGCTAGCACCGACACCAGCTCCGACACGACAACAGCGTCACTGCACAAGAAAGAGAGAAATCCCTCCGGTCCGAAGTCGAGAGCTGTGAAAGGGCGAGCGAGGATCAGCCTGATGATGCCATTGGTAAAACCAAACTTCGCTACCTAACGTATGAGAGAATGAAGAGCACGCCAGAATCAGTCAAGCCTTGACTGCCGTCTTCGACTGCCTTGCATGGCGCAGTGAAGAATTCGGAATGTTTCTTCTGCAAGAAAAAACAGCATTCAACTGAAAACTGCATGGCGGAGACAGACTTAGCAGAGAAGAAATGGTTATTAAGGGAAGACGGCAGACGTTTCCGATGCACAAGGCCGAGACACACTGCCACAATGTGCAAAAGCAAGGTATCGTGCAGCATGTGTCGCGGCAGGCATGTCACCACAATGTGCGACCCGAGCTTCATTCCTGACCGACGAGACGCTAGACGCATGAAATGCCAAGTGATATCCAGAATGCTGTTCCGGTAAACCTCAAGCCACGCAGGGTGGCTCGACACCGGCAGTTCTGCTTCAAACGATAACGGCATGGGCCCAGCATCGAAAGAAACGAAAACTGTCGCGCATCATTTTCCACACCGGTAGCCAGTGTTCCTCTATTACTGAGAAGCTATCGAAGGAGCTCAACAGCAGGCAGCTCGGTACCGAGATTCTCATGGTGGGGGTGAGTGGAGGCGGCAAGGAAGAACGCACCTTTCGAATAGTGCAGCTAACTTTGCGAAGCCAACAAAACAGAACATATCAAATCGACGCTCTCGAAACACCGATCATCTGTGAACAAAAATTCCCTTACCCAGACGAGAAAATACTGAAAAACTTAGAAGAATTACGCTTTAATCTGGGCGACGACCTAAATGACATGGAAAACCGCAAAACCGATGTTGTAATCGGATCTGACCATTACTGGGAAGCGATGACAAAACGAATTCGTCGGCTTAATGGCGCCCTGACCGCTTCAGAAACCACGTTTGGATGGGCCGTTCAGGCCGGGAGCAGTTCACATTCCCCGGACGTGAGTTGCACAAAGGCGATTGTTATCAGAGCAACAGTGAAAGGAAAAGGCCTTACGGTCATCCTGGGGCAGTTCAGGGAATTCGAGAGCTTGGGAATTGTTGACAAACCGACAGAGAACCTGCGCAATAACGAAGAGGAACGAAGGTTTGACTGAAGCATGAAAACATGCCTCGGAATGTGTGAGGTCGACCTCCCACGAAAGTCAAGAGCACATCCAGGGACCAAAGAAGACTTCGTGTGCCGAACGTTGCATAAGCTTCGGCAAAACGGAGTGGCTGAAATGTGGTGCGTGCATTTGTGACGTGTCAGCGGTGCAGTACTTCGCCGTTACGTGCTCCTAGAGGACCGCTACCAGACAACCGGACAATACGAGCGGACTTCTTCCAGGTGGTCGGCATGGACTTTGCAGGACCATTACATGAAAAGAACAATAAGGGCATGTGCAAAGCCTTCCCAGTGTCGTTTACATGTGCGTTCGTGCGAAGTATGCCGAAGGCCGGTTTACCTTGTGTGCCCTCCGGAGATAACCGAACTTTAGAAAGCGCTCCCACGCATTCTGGGGGAGGGGAGGGGGCGTGCTCTAAAGTGGGACCTAAATCCTGCAGGCGTGGTCGCGAGGGCGAGTTAAGAACGAGTAAGAAATAAACTAAATCACTCGTTGCCAAGCGAACGCCGGATTCGCGGAACAATGGTCAGCTTGGCAGAAGGAACTGTCGTAAATCTCCGCAGCAGATCCCTTTGAGGACCACGCTGCCGGGGAGAGGCCTCACTTCCCTCTCCAGAGAGCGAAAGAGGAAAGTCATGCCGGGACGGGTAATGTGACGGTGACTAAGTCGCGTTTCCCCACGTAACGCTGTGGAACGCTTCTTCGAGTTCTCCACGGGAAATAAACGTTGTGTTGTGAAAAAAGAAAATGTGTGGTGAAGTGCTGAAGTGGTGTCGTTAAGATCGAACCACGACGTCACTGATCGTCACTACACCAAACGTCTTTTTAAAGGAATGCAAGGTAAGCTTTTCATTAGAGTAAATTTGGACTCCGATTCGATCTGTAAATGTCGCTCATTTCGGAGGAAAACCTCAGTGTGCCTTCAAATTCTAAATATCTGTAGGGATATTCAGTGATGCTACAGAAGTCGAGCTATAGGTGGGTATTGAAAGCAGCTTTTTATTTCCTCGGAGTAACTGTCAAGGTGCCTGGATCGGTGACAGAAACGGCAGCTCATGCCTCCTCGACCTTCTTGATCTGGGCGCTCTGCTCAATGTCAGCCCGCCTCTTGTGACTGAAAACTGCAGTCGCCGCAGCGGCCTGCAAGGTCCCCGAAGTTCGCTGGCGCGGCTCGCCTGAAGCCAGTGCTTGCCTCGCTGAGCCGCAGGAAGTAGCGTTGCCCGCGCCGGTTCCGTAGGTACCGGCCGCCATGACCCCGCCAGTCGATGAGACGCCGCAACTCCGGCATGTGCAGGCAGCTTGCCTGGGTGCCTGAACTCCATTTTGTGCCATGGCTGCTGCGAAATAGGGACAAACCATCCCGCGCGGCCTGTAACGTCTTCTCCTGGTGTTTTAGAACGCAGCTCTTTGGCGCCAGTTTCTGCGTTTCGCGTCGTCACGGTTGCCGTCTTCGTCGTCCCTCGTTACCAGCTCCGCAGCCGGGGCAGTGCTAAAGCACCTCAATAAACTTTTATTGAGGGGCTTTTACACAGCGCTCTTTATCCGCCACCACTGAGTGTACATGGGTGTCGCGCGCGTCTGTCGGCGCTGTGGTTCTAGTGACCAAGTGGAGCCGTGTCCACGTGCCCTTGTGCTCGCGCTGTGGGGTGTTCGGCCATGCGTCGTGCAGCCTGCCTTGCCCCCAGTACAGTGCAGACCACGCATTGACCAAGTGCGGCTTCGGATGTTCGCGTCCATCGCCAGGCACGCGATGGTGGTGTCTGCCCCTGCAGCCGCAGCTGCGTCACCATCCGTCCAGCCTACCGCCAGGGAATCGGCCAGTGTGGTTCCTTCCGCCCAGCCCCCGGAGGAACTCGAGGACGCCGCAGGGGCGATGATGTCCAGCGACATCCTTGGTGAGCAGCGTAAATCTCCCGCCGGACAGCGCCGTTCCTCGGAGGGGAATACGGACCCCGCCGACCCCACCGCGCAGCGGCCTGGACAGCATCGGCGTCATCGGTTCGAGGAGGCAGCTCCCCCATTCGCCGAGAGCTAGTAGAACATGGCGCCCGACTAGGTCTCTACGAACCAACCGGAGAACCATACGAGCGGCAACCTCGACCAATCCGAGGACAAGGAGTTCGCTCCTGTCACCCGGAGGAAGCGAGGCAGGCCGCAGCCACGACTTGAACACCGTCGCACAGCACCCGCGGGCTGCTCAACGAACTCGAGAGCCGCCACGACGGCCAAAAGGCGAAACAAGCTGCCGCCATCGCCATTGTGAGGAAGCAAGGGTGCCTTTGTCACGCCGTTTGCGCTATCCGGGGCGGGGGAGGAGGAGGGGTGGGGTGCTTGCTAGTCCGGTGTGACGGCACAAAACTGAGCTCCTCGTCAGGGGACGGGGCAGCAGCCTCTTGACCATGACCACCGTCATGGCACGTGGCGGCCCTTGTCAGGGCAGGACTTTCGCACCGAAAGTAAACACTCTCTCCCCCCCCCCCCCCCGTCTAGGAGGGGGAGGGGGCCTTTTCGGGGGCTTCGGATGAATGTTAGGTTGATTGATTATGTGTGATGTTGGAATGCGGCACTTTCGGGTGCCAAGTTCTCTTCCTATCTGACAACGGCAAGCAGGACAGGAACAGAGGCGTACGCAAGACAGCTGTTTCTGACCCACTAATGTTTCTTTGCCAGTCCGGGAAACAAGTTCAATGAAACATGCACGCACAATGAAATAAACAGTTGAGCGAAATGGAAGGTGTCCTCCTATGAAGGATCGAGAGAGTGAGCAGAACGTTTTATTTATTCCAGCGGATGAAGAGGCTCTGGCCCTCCATCGCTTGGGGAGGATGGCGGGTGCCCCGCCTCAAACGCAGGCCAGCAGACGTTGTTGGCCGGTGGCGACCCAGACCATATGAAGGATCCAATACAACAGGCCCGGGTGGGGTAGAACTTATCGGCCCGCACTCCGCCGTGCGCTTCTTTTTCCCTCTCGGGGTCTTTCGGGGAGTCGGGGAGCGTTTGTGCCTGCCGGCTGAGATGTCCCCCAGCCCGGAGACAGCGACCGGCGGCGAAAGACCGGAAGCTGCGACGCCCAGAACCCTTTCGAAGACGTGGCTTCAGCAAAGTCACCCTTGCTTAGAGAGGGATTCAGAGGCTCTTATGAACGCCGCTTTACCACAACCTCCCCCCCACTCTCCTTATGCGTGGCGGCGACGGCGTTTCTCTGTTGCCGAAGCGCAGGTTCAACATCAGCGGATGGTGCCTAAGCGGGGTGAGGCACCCACGCGCTGTGACAGGTCATGCACTAAGAACAACCTTAGCTGACTGAAATGTAATCGAGTCCCTTTACTGCGGCGTCTCTTACAGCCTGCGCGTAGCTCCGGGCTCTCCTTTGGGATATTAAAATGTGCCTCCAGGCGATGTAGCATCCCGAAAAGGTCTGGCGCCCGCAGGTCTTTGCATTGCAGTGGAGTTCAGTTAAATAACCGGATGTGTCCATCCGTCCGGCTTGAACAGATGGCGACGCATTTCTTAATTATTGTCAGTGTAAGGCTTTTAATACAATGTGGAAACCACATCGCTGGTCCGCTACATTTTGCCAACAGCTCCTGGTTTGTTCCGATCACACGCAGAGTGGTATAGGGACTTTTGAAGATAAGTGCGCGAACGAAATCGTCCACAGTTGAGAGTCTTGCTAATATTATGTGTATTTCTTGCTGGCTGTATATTTGCGCTTGCCGAAGAACAGGCTTAGGGCGCCGGGATGCCCAGTAGCTGTTAGAGGACGCGCAACATGTCACACCCTGCCCCGCAGAAGCTCGAGCACATGGTGGCATTGAAGGCGCTCATGTGGACACGTAGCGGCTCATCTGTGCCGAATACAGGCCACTCTCCGTAACCTGGTACCATCAGCATCCTGCAAAACAAAGAAACCAACGCGTTTATGTTTGGCCACAGCTCGTACAGTTTTTCTGCGTACAAGGCATAAGGCCTAACAGTAGGTACTTCTCAGCAAAATACCCAACATTTTTATAGCAGTACGATAATTAGCAGTTAAACCTGCATGGTTCGGCATGTCGAAGTATAGTCGCAGAATATCAGAATCAGCTCATAAACAGATCAAAATTGTACGGATTATGGCCAAATTTCACCCGGAGATTTCTATCTGGAAAAAAAAGAGAAAATAATTGCGTAAGCAGAGAATCAAGTCCAGGACATTGAGAATTCAGAGACGGGCACGCTACCCACTAGATCACAAACACTTCCTTCTCGTATTAAACGTTTCTCGTGTTGTGCATACATGCGCTATTTACACAGCCTTCAGTAGTAAGCGGCATTGCAATCATCCCAATGACGATCATTTGAAGGCAACTGTCACTAGAAGGTTGGCTAGGATCAGCATATGCCAAAAAGAGGGAGTGCCAATATGGAGCAAAATTTGTCTGGTAATACAGTTATCGGAAGTGCAGAATCTCTTGCTAGAATGCAGTTTTGTAGAAGCCGAGTATTCACGATGCCCGTCCGTCGTGCAAGTATTCCATAGACTATTGAGTTTGATGAGAAAAAAACATGTCGACGGGTTTTCCGGCGTGTCAGAACGCTGTAAGGTACCATACGATACGGAAAGTCAAATAAATTTGTTCCTTCAATGTCCGCTTAAGAATCTTTAGAATCTAGTGTAAAAAATGAAGTTGCAGTCAGCAGTGCTTGCACCGAGCAGGGAAGCAAGATGACAAAATAGCCCCGGTAATAAACCCTCTTGATAACGACTCACACGTGTATTCTCACTTATTTCCCGCACACCGAATGTCCGGTCATTCACTTCTATTTTTTATTATGACGGAGCCCGGGTAATAAGCCCATTTCGTGCTCGCACCTACTCTCGACTACGGGAGAAGTACTTTTTTCCTGCTTTTTCACCCCTTATCATTCAGTTATAACAAGACTACATTCTGAATATCGCAACGGTCAACACAACAAAAACATTCCCAGTTCTTTTCTTGGATTCGCTGACTGCTGTCTCTTTTCGCATACTCTTTCTAAATGACACCTTGGCGCAAAAAGGTTTTATCCTACAGTCTCTGAACTGACACTTTACTTCTGAAGGCAAAAATAATTCCAAACGTTCGCAATTCATATGTAATGCTTAATTACTTTTCAGAACGGCAGAACAAAAATACTGCATACTATGCTCATGCGACTCTCTAGAGCCCTCAGTTGGTTTCAATTAGCTAGGACTACGTCATTGTTGAAATATCCGTTATCTGACCTCCCTTGTTTCCCATTCCTAGTACTGCATTTTAAACGATGGTCAAGCATCTGGTCCCCGTGAAAGCAATGTCGGCTACCTATATCTGAGACCTGTTTATATCGACCGCTTCTTTAGGCACAGCTCTTTTTTAGGTGCGCCTCAATAGGGTATTTTATCTGGACGAGCTCCAGAGTGCTGACAAAAAAAATTAATTATAATTATTGGCTCTCAGGAAGGGAAAGGCGCAGTATCTGTCACACTTGCGTCTCTGGACACCTGCACCGCGCAAGCCTTTCATGAAAGATTATGGTGCGCAAGCCCAGTGAATTTTTGGCTTAAATATTGCAACGTAAAGAGAAACGACAGACGCAATGGATGCAAAGAGGATGTAATAACGCGCATACTGGATCTACTTTGTGCCCGATCCGCGTAGGAGTAGAGGTGGCCAAAGCGGAACGGCATGCCGGACATGAACTGGACGTCTTTGAAGTGTGTGGCTGACATCCTTGGAGGCAACAGGCCACAGGTCGTGGCAATAATCTAACATGTAAAACAAGGTAGACCAGTTAGTCCTAGCGAATGTCTCGGCGTAAAGCCTTGTAGGATTACCATGTCACCCAAAATGTTCTGCAGCGCCATCAGGTTCCCAGTCAAGTCCGTTTCACCACGAACACGGCTCAAGTATTGGTCCGTGACCATGGCCTACATCGCCTTGGACAAAATGTACTAGTACTGTTGCGCCGCAAACTCTGCCGCGTGTTGCTTCGTCACCCTGGAAAACGTTGCCATGCTGGTGAAAGAAGTTCCACGGAAATACACAAACATGCTGCCTTCTTCTGCGTTGACTCCAGCTAATATTCTAGAGGAATAAACAAACCGTGAGTATGCATTGATCCCCGGAAGCGGAAGGAAATCATCTTCGTGGGATGGTGTATAATTTACCAGTTCCACAGAAAACTGTGTTTCCTCTGGATCTATGATCGTCTTCACGAGTGTCCTGTGGAGACAATCGACGACCATTTGCGGATGAGTCCGTGATTGCAGCATCGAATCATCCAAGCAGCCGACGTAGCGAGCAATTGAGTCAGCGTAATTATTGCCCACGATATTTTGCGATGGCATGAGTCAATAGTTGCTCTAGCTAGCCAAAATAGTACAGTGAATGAGACCAGTGTTGCGAGGCATCACCAGGAGAGCACCGATGCTGGATACTCCACCGCTTGCACCGTACACGGTCACACGGCCTTAGTCGCCTCCAAACTGAACAATGTTGTTCCGAACCCAGAGAAGGCAGTGGTACTTGTCCCATAAGGTGTAGTTCAGCTGGATGACCATAGACCAGTTTAGAGAAAGCCAAAACAATGATCTCTGAAGTTTCTCGGGACCATGACTAAACCACTCACCGCCGCCAACATTTTGCTATCGTGGAGGCCAGCGGACGCAGTGCCAGTCCTTTACCCTCCATCATGGATCCAGACGAGGACTCCTAGGGGCTACGATCTCTCCAACGGGGTCCAGCCGTTCAGGTATAGAAACCAAAGGTAGAGCCAATGTTCGCTGATTCGTCTCTGTTTACAAGCTATGGTACGGGCGGGAAAGATCCGTTGGCTTGGATCAAGGGTTTCCAAAGTTCAACGTGTCTAGAGTATCAGGGCTCCATGATCTGACCGACATTGGGTTACGGAAGCGCAAGACATAGATCGGCGGATGCGGTATGGAATTCCCAGGTACGTACCTAGCTACGTGACCGCCACTCAGGTACTCGATGACTGCACTCACGCGGCACTAGAGTGTTTCTGTCGTTATGTACCTTTCCGGCAATTCAGAGGCAGTAACAATGCAGAGCATAAGTCTTGTATACCCTACCGAAGCCATGAATGAGTGCCGCATCCTAGGCAAAGTCTCGTTGAGATTTTCACAGGCTATTTATATGGGGACTCTCCGGTGTTTTCTTTGTCCTGCAAAACACTCGCAATGCGGGGGAGGCGGGAGCTCTAAAGGTTTTATCTCACAAAACAACTGTTCAAGCCATTTCAATTTTTGTTTTATTTCCAGTGCAATGAAGTTTGCGTCATTATCCGGTGAAATAAATTACATTCGCCGCCGACTCGTCACGAGCTTTTAGTCAGTGACAAAGAATTTCTGCCGTTGCCACTATTTCGCGATATAGAGTAATTAATGATCTATCCGTCTGCACAGACTGCAAATTTTTTATTCAAGATGCGAGAGCATTTTTAAAATGGCCCCACCTTGAAATATAAAAAAGAAGACATTGAAATGGCGTAAATATAACGAAAGAATTTGCAAATGCCCTTCTACGGAAACTCCAGAACCAGTCGGTTCGACCGGTGTCATTACGTAGTGCTTAATACTGCCGCATCAAATAGCACGAGAACATGAGGAAAGTTAAGTTGAAAAGGGGTTAACCTCCTATTGTGCGAATTAACATCACAAATACTTCCGAAGGCATTCGTTCGAGGGTCCCCCTAAGTGGCATTTGCAGCATTGTGATTTAGTTCTGTCGGAGTATAGAAAAATAACGAAATTATAATCGGATGGCAGCTTAAACACAAAGCCTCGATCTACCCTCTAAGGTTGCCCTCTAATTTACAAAAGAAAAGAAAATTTAAGCAAAAAGCAATAAAATTGCTACAAGGAATGATTACGAGGAAGAAAAGTGAAAACGTATGCGAAGGCCCAACCGTGAGTGTTCGCACTACCGGAACACGGCTGGCGTTATTTGCAGCAGCATTTTGCTCCGCTACTTGCGGCGGCGGAAATGTCTGCTTTCAACCATAGTGGTCTAACTGGTTGATAACAATTTCTGGCAGAGAAACCCCGAAATCAGCGTTTCTTTTAACCAATAAAAGACGAACAACACTGAACGGTGGAGTTCATTCGGTCTTCAAAAGTCGGGCTGATTTCCATTTCTCCCTGCCATGTATCTGACTGGAGACGGAAAAAAAGGGGATACGGGGGGCGCTGAACGCGCACAGCGATAAACACAAATTATCTGATGATAGATGATAACGCGGACAGTGCATCCGGGGAACTGCTCCGGCCTCCCTGTGCAGCGGGATTGCCGGTGTGGAGGTGTTATATACAACGCGTCTTCTCCCCACTCTTGCGGTATCATCCAAGCACGAAGATTCGCCCGCATTCTTTATCGTATATAGTGGTAGGTAAATATTTGCTCATACTACATCCAGTGGTGCTCACACATATTGAAATGGAGCCAGATAAGACACAGCTTCGCACTGTCTGTCCAACGCCGTTATTCTATTCTCTTCTGCATCTCTGCAGCAATATTTGCGCGTAAAATTAAAGTTGCAGCGGGAACCCGCCCTCACGCTTCTCCTTTTCCTCAAAAAAGAATGTGCGCAATTATTTTTCTCTATCTATTTAGGATGCTCTAAGCCCTGTATCCTACGCACTCGTGGAGGATTTATATTCACAAGCTCCCGGCCTATAGTTTTGTAAGTTTTGCTGTTCCTTTTTTTTTTTGTCTTTTTCCAAGCGCTTAGACTGATATTTTAACGAAGACAGGGATTTAGGTGAAACGGTAACAGGGCAGAGACACAGAGAGAAGCGTCGTTGCTGCTGTTGTTGTTGTCCTCATAACATGACGCATACCCACAAGGGAGATTGGCCCCAGCTAGAAGACGCGAACGAGAGTAACTTTTTCGTCGTTCGGCGTTACCTGAATCCACCACGTGACACTGCTTTTAGACTGGATGCGCCGAAGGAGAAGAAGAACCAGAAGAAATGGCCGGTAGCCGTCGGACGTACCACTTCCCTGTGTGGTTGGAAATGTGCGCGCACCTGAAGGCGATGAAAAATGTAGCCTCAGTACTGCAAACATCTTACGCTTTGACGTGCTTCAAGCTGGCCAACTCTTCGTGCCTGATGGAATGTGAGCTGCCCTTTCTGGTGCTGGTTCGCCGCAACTACAGCCTTCTGCACTGCGCCGCAGCGTTCGTCCTGGGAGCGGAGTCCGAGCGCATGGCGGCAACCTTCGAGTTGGTATCGTGGCATCCACAGCTTCCGGCGACAGTCGAGCGCTTCGGGTCTTTAAGCACAGCAGATTCTGAGAAGAAGATTGCAGAAGCCTTGCGCCTCGTTCGAGACATGTTCTGGCAGCTTGCTGGAATTGTGAAGGATGAACTTGTGTGCAACGAAGTACCGACGAACGATCATAATGAAGCCAGTGGCAGTAGGTCTACACAACTTGATCAACTTGGTGCCTACCCGCTGCCATATATACGCTCGTTCCTCAAGATCAGTGTTATTTTGCACGAGGACGAATACTTGAGCGACATGGATGGCGAAGACACCGGGAGCTACTATCCTCGGACAACGAAGCCAGTGGAGAGCTGACTACTTTAGAGAACGAACCCATTGAAGAAAAGACCTAGGACGAAGTAGTAATTAAAGAGCAAAGTTTCGATGAAGAACACACGGTCGAGTGTATCTAAATTCTTCGTCGCTCGGCGCTGCCTCGGACCAGAAGGTGGCAATATAAAACGTTTTTTTTTTTTTTACGTTTCCCGTCTACTTATCTAATTATATCTTACATTTTCACTGGTGGTTGACAACACACACTTATGGCAGTTTCCACTGAACACATTTCTCGCCTTTGGTGACTTGTTTAAGCAGTGCTTGCACATATATGTACATACAGCAACAAAACCAACAAGAACGCAAAACAAACTTCAACCATGATATCACAACAATCAATCGATGCCACTTTTTGGAGGCCTCCTTTGAGGGGTGTTCGCTGCTCATTTCTTTAGCAGTATCTGACAAAAGAGTGCCTTCAATTTTTTCCCACTCTTAGCAGTTATGAAGACGAAATGTATGAACAAGCAACTGTTCAAAATTCACCTTGTGATGCCTTTAGACAGCACAAATTCACTAGACAGCCATGAAAGAATCAATATGAAACCAACATCCTAATGATAGAATTTTAAGTGTTAGTTTTTTTTCACCCCCAAGGAACGACCCGTTATTTGTCGTTAAGGTTATTCAGCCCTTAAACAAGAGCGTTGGCAACTTGACCGGCAAAAGATGCGACGGCCAGGTGTATAGTGTTTATGGCGGCCGGCACGTTTTAGTACCTCTATGTCAAAGAGTGCGCATGCAATATGCGGTTCTTGAGCGTTCTGGACGACGAAGACAGTGGGGAGCTGCTAACCTCGGACGAAGCCAGTGGAGAGCTGCTGTCCTCGGACGATGCAGACAGTGGAGAGCTACTACTTCGGACGAGGAACACAGTGAAATGAGGACCTCGGACGAAGAGGAAATTGAAGAGCTAATTTTCTTTAACGAAAACACGCACGAGTGTGTCTAACATTTCCGTCGCTCGGCGCTACGTAAAACTACCAGGCGGAAAAATAAAACGTTTTGTATGTTTCCTATCTACTTATCTAATTACCTACATTTTAACAGGTCAACACATTCCTGTGGCTGTTTTCATTCGACACACTATCGCCCATGGTCACTCCGGCAGCGTGAATTTGCCATTTTAGGCAATGAAGGCGCGAACATTCAGCGCGTTGTTCCTTTTCGAACATCACTATGGTAGGCGTCATTCGAGAGCTTGATATGCGCTCTGTAAAATAATGCGCGCTGCTTTAGAATGCTAGCGTTAGCAACTGCATAAGAGGTAGTATTGGAGATGACAAATTCTATAGCGTCATTGATATACCCTACTTCGGATTACTTTTCTGAAGAAACTACTGCAGTTACGAAAGTTTCCTTTGGCCTACATGTAGAATGGGTATTTATCTTGGGGTTTGGATGGCATAATTGTTTTAATTTAACCAGTACATAATCGGCAGCCTTTTAAACATGGCAAAGTTTGGCTATTTTTTGTGCAGTGAATTTTTGGCTTAAATATTGCAGCGTAAAGAGAAACGACCGACGCAATGGATGCAAAGACGATGCTACAAGGTGCATACTGGATCTACTTTGTGCCCGATCCGCGTAGGAGTTGAGGTGGCGAAAGCGGAACGGCATACCGGACACGAACTGGACGTCTTTGAAGTGTGTGGCTGGCAACCTCGACGGCCACAGTCTCAGGTCCTGGAGCTAATCTAACATGTAAAACAAGGTAGACTAGTTAGTCCTAGCGAATGTCTCGGCGTAAAGCCTTGTAGGACAAATGATTACCATGTCACCAGTCCGTTTTACCGCGCACACGGCTCAGGTATTTGTCCGTGAGCATGGCCTGCATCGCCTTGGACAAGAGGTATTAGTACTGTTGCGCCGCGAACTCCGCCGCCTGTTGCTTCGTCAGCCTGGCACCCGTTGCCTTGCTGTTGAAAGAATAAGTTCCACGGAAATACACAAACATGCTGCCTTCTTCTGCAGTGACTCCAGCTAATATTCTAGAGGAATATACAAACCGTGAGCTATGGCTATGATCCCCGGAAGCGGAAGGAAATCATCTTCGTAGGACGGTGTATAATTTACCAGCTCTACAGAAAACTGTGTTTCCTCTGGATCTATGACCTTGTTCACGGGTGTCCTGTGCATACAATCGACGACCATTACAGATGAGTCCCTGATGGCGAAATTGAATCATCCAAGCAGCTGACGTAGCGAACGATTCAGTCGGCGTAATTACGGCCCACGATATTCTGAGATGGCATGAGCCAATAGTTGCTCTAGATAGCCAAAATAGCACAGTGAATGAGACCGGTGTTGCGAGACGCCGCCAGGAGAGCACCGATGCTGGATACTCCGGCGCTTTCACCGTATACGGTCACACAGCTTTAATCGCCTCCAAGCTGAACGATGTACTTGCGAAGGCAGAGGTGCATGTCCCATAAGGTGTGGTTCAGCTGGGCGAGCGTGGACCAGTTTAGAGAAAGCCAAAACAATGATCTCTGAGGTTTCTCGCCACCACGACTAATCCACTCACCGCCGCCAACATTTTGCTATCGTGGAGGCCAGGGGACGCAATGCCAGTCCTGTACACTCCACCATGGATCCAGACGAGGACTCCTAGAGACTACGATCTCTCCAATGGGTTCCAGCCGTTCAGGTATAAAGACCAAAGGTAGAGCCGATCTTCTCTGACTTTGTCTGTTTACAAGCCAAGGTGCGGGCGGGAAAGATCCGTTGGTTTGGAGCAAGGGTTTCCAAAGTTCAACGTGTCTAGAGTATCAGGGCTCCATGACCTGACCGGCATTGGGTTACGGAAGCGCAAGACATAGATCGGCTGTTGCGGTATGGAATTCCCAGGTACGTACCTAGCTACGTGACCGCCACTCAGGTACTCGATGACTGCACTCACGCGGCACTAGAGCGTTTCTGTCGTTATGTACCTTTCCGGCAATTCAGAGGCAGTAGCAATGAAGAGCATAAGTCTTGTATACCCTACCGAAGCAATGAATGAGTGCCGCCTCCTAGGCAAAGTCTCGTTGATATTTTCACAGGCTATTTATATGGTGGCTCTCCGGTGTTTTCTTTGTCCTGCAAAACACTCGCAATGCGGGGGAGGTGGGAGCTTTAAAGGTTTTATCTCACAAAACAACTGTTCAAGCCATTTCAATTTTTGTTTTCTTTCCAGTGCAATGATGTTTGCGTCATTACCTGGTGAGCAAAATTACATTCGCCGCCGACTCGTCACGACAAAAGGGAGCTTTTAATCAGTGACAAAGAATTTCTGCCGTTGCCACTATTTCGCGATATAGAGTAATTAATAATCTAGCCGTCTGCACAAACTGCAAATTTTTTATTCAAGATTCGAGAGCATTTATAAAATGGCCCAACTTGAAATATAAAAAAGAAGACATTGAAATAGCGTAAATAAAACGAAAAAATCTGCAAATGCCCTTCTATGGAAACTCCAGAACCAGTCGGTTCGACCGGTGTCATTACGTAGTGCTTAATACTGCCGCATCAAATAGCACGAGAACATGAGGAAAGTTAAGTTGAAAAGGAGTTAACCTCCTATTGTGCGAATTAACATCGCAAATCCCTCCGAAGGCATTCGTTCGAGGGTCCCCCTAAGTGGCATTTGCAGCATTGTGATTTAGTTCTATCGGAGTATAGAAAAATAACGAAATTATAATCGGATGGCAGCTTAAACACAAAGCCTCGATCGACCCTCTAAGGTTGCCCTCTAATTTACAAAAGAAACGAAAATTTAAGCGAAAAGCAATAAAATTGCTACAAGGAATGATTACGAGGAAGAAAAGTGAAAACGTATGCGAAGGCCCAACCGTGAGTGTTCGCACTACCAGAAGACGACTGGCGTTATTTGCAGCAGCATTTTGCTCCGCTACTAGCGGCGGCGGAAACGTCTGCTTTCAACCATAGTGGTCTAACTGGTTGATAACAATTTTTGGCAGAGAAAACCCGAAATCAGCGTTTCTTTTCACCTATAAAAGACGAACAACACTGAACGGTGGAGTTCATTCGATCCTCAAAAGTCGGGCTGATTTCCATTTCTCCCTGCCATGGATCTGACTGGAGACGGAAAAAAAAAGGGGATACGGGGGGCGCTGAGCGCGCACAGCGATAAACACAAATTATCTGATGATAGATGACAACGCGGACAGTGCATCCGGGGAACTGCTCCGGCCTCCGTGTGCAGCGGGATTGCCGGTGTGGAGGTGTTATATACAACGCGTCTTCTGCCCACTCTTGCGGCATCATCCAAGCACGAAGATTCGCCCGCATTCTTTATTGTATATGGTGGTAGGTGAATATTTGCTCATACGGCTTCCAGTGGTGCTTACACATATTGAAAGGGAGCTAGATAAGACGCAGCTTCGCACTGTCTATGCAACGCCGTTATTCTATTCTCTTCTGTATCTCTGCAGCAATATTTGTGCGTAAAATTAAAGTTGCAGCGGGAACCCGCCTCCATGCTTCTCCTTTTCCTCAAAAAAGAATGTGCGCAGTTGTAAATCAGGCCTCACATGAAGTTATTTAATAGCTATTATTCTCTATCTATTTAGGATGCTCCAAGCCCTATATCCTACGCACTCGTGGATGATTTATATTCACAAGCTCCCGGCCTATAGTTTAGTACGTTTTGCTGTTCCTTTGATTTGTCTTTTTCCAAGCGCTTAGACTGATATTTTTACGAAGACAGGGATTTACGTGAAACGGTAACAGGGCAGAGACACAGAGAGAAGAGTCGTTGCTGTTGTTGTTGTTGTCCTCATAACATGACGCATACCCACAAGGGGGATTGGCCCCAGCTAGAAGACGCGAACGAGAGTAACTTCTTCGTCGTTCGGCGTTACCTGAAGCCACCACGTGACACTGCTTTTAGACTGGATGCACCGAAGGAGAAGAAGAACCAGTAGAAATGGCCGGTAGCCGTCGGACGTACTACTTCACTGTGTGGTTGGAAATGTGCGCGCACCTGAAGGCGATGAAAAATGTAGCCTCAGTCCTGCAAACATCTTACGCGTTGACGTGCTTCAAGCTGGCCAACTCTTCGTGCCTGATGGAATGTGAGCTGCCCTTTCTGGTGCTGGTTCGCCGCAACTACAGCCTTCTGCACTGCGCCGCAGGGTTCGTCCTGGGAGCGGAGTCCGAGCGCATGGCGGCAACCTTCGAGTTGGTATCGTGGCATCCACAGCTTCCGGCGACAGTCGAGCGCTTCTGGTCCTTAAGCACAGCAGAAGCTGAGAAGAAGATTGCAGAAGACTTGCGGCTCGTTCGAGACATGTTCTGGCAGCTTGCTGGAATTGTGAAGGATGAACTTGTGTGCAACGAAGTACCGACGAACAATCATAATGAAGCCAGTGGCAGTAGGCCTATACAACTTGATCAACTTGGTGCCTACCCGCTGGCATATATACGCTCGTTCCTCAAGATCAGTGTTCTTTTGCACGAAGAAGAATACTTGAGCGACATGGATGGCGAAGACACCGGGAGCTACTATCCTCGGACAACGAAGCCAGTGGAGAGCTGACTACTTTAGAGAACGAACCCAGTGAAGAAAAGACATAGGACGAAGAAGTAATTAAAGAGCAAATTTTCGATGAAGAACACACGGTCGAGTGTATCTAACTTCTTCGTCGCTCGGCGCTGCCTCAGACCAGAAGGTGGCAATATAAAACGTTTTTTTTTTTTTTTTTTACTATTCCAGTCTACTTATCTAATATCTTACATTTTCACTGGTGGTTGACAACACATACTTGTGGCAGTTTCCACTGAACACATTTCTCGCCTTCGGTGACGGGTTTAAGCAGTGCTTGCACATTTTTGTACATACAGCAACAAAATCAACAAGAACGCAAAACAAACTGCAACCATGATATCACAACAGTCAATCGATGCCACTTTCTGGAGGCCTCCTTTGAGGCGTGTTCGCTGCTCATTTCTTTAGCAGTATCTGACAAAAGCGTGCCTTCAATTTCTTCCCACTCTTAGCAGTTATGAAGACGAAATGCATGAACAAGCAACTGTTCAAAATTCACCTTGTGATGCCTTTAGACAGCACAAATTCACTAGACAGCCATGAAAGAATCAATATAAAACCAACATCCTAATGATAGATTTTTAAGCGTTAGTTTTTTTTTCACCCCCACCCGTTATTTGTCGTTAAGATTATTCAGCCCCTAAACAAGAGCGTTGGCAACTTGACTGGCAAAAGATGCGACGGCCAGGTGTATAGTGTTTATGGCGGCCGGCACGTTTTAGTACCTCTATGTCAAAGAGTGCGCATACAATATGCGGTTCTTGAGCGTTCTGGACGACGAAGACAGTGGGGAGCTGCTAACCTCGGACGAAGGCAGAGGAGAGCTGCTGTCCTCGGACGATGCAGACAGTGGAGAGCTACTACTTCGGACGAGGAACACAGTGAAGTGATGACCTCGGACGAAGAAGAAATTGAAGAGCCAATTTTCTTTAACGAAAACACGCACGAGTGTGTCTAACATTTCCGTCGCTCGGGGCTACGTAAAACTACCAGGCGGAAAAATAAAACGTTTCGCATGTTTCCAATCTACTTATCTAATTACTTACTTCTTAACAGGTGGTTGTCAACACATTCCAGTGGCTGTTTCCATTCGACACACTATCGCCCTTGGTCACTCCGGCAGCGCGAATTTGCTATTTTAGGCAATGAAGGCGCGAATATTCAGCGCGTTCTTCCTTTTCGAACATCACTATGTTAGGCGTCATTCGAGAGCTTGATATGCACTCTGTCAAATAATGCGCGCCGCTTTAGTGTGCCAGCGTTAGCAACTGCATAAGAGGTTGTATTGGAGATGACAAATTCTGTAGCGTCATTGATATACCCTACTTCGGATTACTTTTCTGAAGAAACTACTGCAGTTACGAAAGTTTCCTTTGGCCTAAATGTACAATGGGTATTTATCTTGGAGATTGGATGGCATAATTGTTTTAATTTAATCAGTACACAATCGGCAGCCTTTTAAACATGGCAAAGTTTGGCTATTTTTTGTGCAGTGAATTTTTGGCTTAAATATTGCAGCGTAAAGAGAAACGACCGACGCAATGGATGCAAAGACGATGCAACAAGGCGCATACTGGATCTACTTTGTGCCCGATCCGCGTAGGAGTTGAGGTGGCGAAAGCGGAACGGCATACCGGACACGAACTGGACGTCGTTGAAGTGTGTGGCTGGCAACCTCGACGGCCACAGTCTCAGGTCCTGGAGCTAATCTAACATGTAAAACAAGGTAGACTAGTTAGTCCTAGCGAATGTCTCGGCGTAAAGCCTTGTAGGACAAATGATTACCATGTCACCAGTCCGTTTTACCGCGCACACGGCTCAAGTATTTGTCCGTGAGCATGGCCTGCATCGCCTTGGACAAAAGGTATTAGTACTGTTGCGCCGCAAACTCCGCCGCCTGTTGCCTCGTCAGCCTGGCACCCGTTGCCATGCTGTTGAAAGAATAAGTTCCACGGAAATACACAAACATGCTGCCTTCGTCTGCAGTGACTGCAGCTAATATTCTAGAGGAATAAACAAACCGTGAGCTATGGCTAGATCTCCGGAAGCGGAAGGAAATCATCTTCGTAGGACGGTGTGTAATTTACCAGCTCTACAGAAAACTGTTTCCTCTCGATCTATGATCTTGTTCACAGGTGTCCTGTGGATACAATCGACGACCATTACAGATGAGTCCATGATGGCGACATTGAATCATCCAAGCAGATAACGTAGCGAGCGATTCAGTCGGCGTAATTACGGCCCACGATATTTTGAGATGGCATGAGCCAATAGTTGCTTTAGCTAGCCAAAATAGCACAGTGAATGAGACCGGCGTGGCGAAGCGCCACCAGGAGAGCACCGATGCTGGATACTCCGGCGCTTGCACCGTACACGGTCACACGGCCTTAGTCGCCTCCAAACTGAACGATTTTGTTCCGAACTCAGAGAAGGCAGAGATACTTGTTCCGTAAGGTGTAGTTCAGCTGGACGACCATAGACTAGTTTAGAGAAAGCCAAAACAATGATCTCTTATGTTTCTCATGAACACAACTCTACCACCCAGTGCCGCCAATATTATGCAATCGTGGAGGGCAGCGGACGCAGTGCCAGTCCTGTACCCTCCACCATGGATCCAGACGAGGACTCCTAGAGGCTTCGATCTCTCCAACGTGGTCCAGCCGATCAGGTATAGAGACCAAAGGTAGAGCCGATCTTCTCTGACTTTGTCTGTTTACAAGCCAAGGTGCGGGCGGGAAAGATCCGTTGGTTTGGAGCAAGGGTTTCCAAAGTTCAACGTGTCTAGAGTATCAGGGCTCCATGACCTGACCGGCATTGGGTTACGGAAGCGCAAGACATAGATCGGCTGTTGCGGTATGGAATTCCCAGGTACGTACAGGTGCCCCAAAAGTAATACGGAGCACGCGAGCTGTGGCCGAACTGGAAAAAACTGCATGCCAACGCACTCTATCAGCAGATGCGCGGCAAAGAGCGAGGGGGCGTCGGCACATCCGGCTGACCCATCTCGATAACTTGATGCTCGCGTTATCGCCTCAAAGTGCGAAGCTGCGCTGCTAGCATCCCTGCCCATCAGAGGCGCTTTCAATACCGCACGGTTTGTTGTTCGTCCGTGCCGTGCAGAAATGTTTGCACTGTGTGCTTTATGCTTTGTCGAGAACTGCATTATCTTTGTCTACGTAACAGCCTCACTTGGCTGCGAGTTTGGGCGCTGACGAGCATAAACGTTCGTGCAACGCTTTGGGGAGTGCGGTGAAATTTTGTTTCGCTTTTAGTCAACGCATAAAATACAAAACACAATAGCATGCATTTGCTGTCTTTAATACAAATAGGTCTTCAATGGCATAGGAAGTGGGCTAATATTTCAAGACCGATTTATTCAACGCAAATTCATTTTGTTACACTGGAGAACAATAAGTTAACCATATAAAGGTAGAAATGAGTGGCAGAAAGGAAAGAGTTGTAAAAAATAACATCAAAATGTGCCATGTTATGCAAACTCAAGTTTCATAACCGGTAAAGCCCCCAGTGGGTTTACGACGTAAACGAAGAGCCGGAAGAGATTCGCACGAGAAGTCGACGTAGCTTTCGGAGGTTGTCCCACATCTTCTTGATAGCCTCCCACCCAAATGTCATATGGACGAGTTCTACGGCTGATACGAGGTTGATTGCTTTCCAACGTTCACCAAACGACCTCACTTATGTTCGTATCAGCGTCCGTTGGCGTTCACTCCACAAACAGCACAGCCCGTTCTTCCAGCAAGACTTTTATGACTCGCACAATGTGGACGAGACCACAGTGTTACTGCTAGAAGAATACATTATCGTTAAAAGGGTCATCCAAGTCATATGGGACGAGATAGCGGCCAAGCGCCTCGCAGTAGCTGGCTTCGTTCATGATGTCATCTTGATAATTGATGAGAAGGCTAGACACCTTTTGCAAAAAAAAACGCCCACAAGCACGTATTTATAAACGAACATTGTGGAAATTCCCATTCCACTAAAAATGTCGCCCAGAGTTCCACTGGATATTAGACGCGAAATTCTATGCGCTCGGGGTGTATCGTAACGAGAAATATGCCGCAGGACTGGAAGGTCGATGACTGCAGTGAATCGCAAATGCAAGCTTACAGGGATGAAGGCGGCCGCCTTGGCGATACTTTACGTCCAGGTCACGAGTGGTGCACTTCAGCTGAGGCTGACAAACTGAACGTCGCTGCTGCAGTGCGGATCCTTTTCAGAGCGCAAACAAAATTCCAGATGTCCTCGGCCTAGACAAAAGTATGGGCCCATTCGGAACCGTCTCCAGCAAGCCGGATTAAGTAGATATGTGGCGGCGCAGAAGACGTATTTGACGGCAATACAGAAGGCACAGCGCCTAGCATTTGCTCGCACCGACGAGAAATGGACTGCGGATGACTGGCGACAAATCATATTTACAGATGAACCAACTTCTTCTTAAGATGAGACCAGCAGCGGCGTGTTTGGCGTTCTTGTAATTGCCGGCATGTCCGAATAAGATTGATTTGTGTGAAGTAAACAGCACAGCGTTCTAAACAACAGTAAGGCATGGGCAAGTAAAAGTAGAGAAATGAAACTGTTTTTCTTCGCTAGTCCTCTTGCAGCAATTTCTTACGCTCTATAAGCCGAAACATTTTTTCTCTTTCTCTGTGGCCTGATCATCATGGTTTTGAGGAGAATGCCTTTTTTTTTTTAAATCACGAATTACGTAGGAGCTGGTCAGCGTATTATTATTTCGCACATAGATACCTGCCCAACTTCGCGACGCAAATAATCAGCAGTGGTCGTTGTGCCGTGAACGTCTGGGGGGCTGTGAGTTGAGGTCGTCTCTGCCCTCTTATTAGACTGCCATCAAAGTTTAACGGAGCCAGCTACTGCGATGTCCTCGACCACTATCTTGTCCCGTAATAGCTGGACAGGCCGTTTAAAGATGGAGCAATCCTCCTGCAGCAAGACTATACCCCCATCCACACTGAGCGAGTTGTGAAAGTCTTGCTTGAAGTATAGCGTGTGTAGCTATTCGAGTGGATTCTAAAACGTGCCAGTATGAACACCATTGAGAACGTTTAGGGAGCTTTGAAAAGTAATCTGTCTCGTATCAATCACCACATGGGTCCAGGTGTCCTCTGGGAGGCGAGAGTAACGGATACGCCGACTCTTTATATGAGTCCCTTCTTCGGCGTATGACCGATGCCATTAACGTAAGCGGGAGCTTCACCTGTTATTAAACTGTGAGTTTGCATAAAAAATGTCTTTAGAAGTTTTTTTAATCGTCTCCATCCTGTTGCCCTATTCTCCTTGCATATTTGAAGAATATAGCCGATCGCAGACGACTAAATGAGAGGGAACTTCGTTTTGTATTAATCCTCTTTTTCTCTACTGTAATAAACCAAATTTGTGCCGAGTGGAGTGATCCTTATATACTACTACTTTTAAAGACAACATGAGTATGCTATTTTTCTTAATGCGCTTTCTTGAGCCAAAAAACGTTGACCACACATGCCAAAGCGATAGATGAGCGGTTGTATTCTATAGCTCGCGCAAAAACTCGCAGAACACATGAGTCAGTTGGTTGTTCATCAGAATAAAAACAGCGCGAACTCTACGACGGACGCAGAAAGGGAACACGATCAGAAGACGACGACCCGTTGTTGGATCAACGCCTGTGTCTCGTTTTCCCTGTCTGCGTCCTTCGTGAATTTTGCTCGGTTTCATTGTCTCAAACTTGTCGCGAAGCGAAGAGCGAACCACGGTGGTTACGCAGGCTAAAAATAATGGCATTCCTGAGAAAGCAAAAAAAGTGCGAGCTGCCGAACGCCAACTTTCCACACGGCACGGACAAGCAACAATCCCTTGCATGATGTATTGACAGTGCCCCTGGCGAGCTTTGATGGTAGCAGCGCAGCTTCGCTCGTGGCGGCGATAACGCGAGCATCAAGTTATCGAGATGGGTCAGCCGGATGTGCCGGCGTACCCTCGCTCTTTGGCGCGCATCTGCTGATAGAGTGCGTTGGCATGCAGTTTTTTCCAGTTCGGCCACAGCTCGCGTGCTCCGTATTACTTTTGGGGCACCTGTACCTAGCTACGTGACCGCCACTCAGGTACTCCATGACTGCACTCACGCGGACGGCACTAGAGCGTTTCTGTTGTTATGTACCTTTCCAGCAATTCAGGGGCAGTAGCAATGAAGAGCATAAGTCTTGTATACCCTACCGAAGCAATGAATGAGTGCCGCCTCCTAGGCAAAGTCTCGTTGAGATTTTCACAGGCTATTTATATGGTGACTCTCCGGTGTTTTCTTTGTCCTGCAAAACACTCGCAATGCGGGGGAGGTGGCAGCTTTAAAGGTTTTATCTCACAAAACAACTGTTCAAGCCATTTCAATTTTTGTTTTCTTTCCAGTGCAATGAAGTTTGCGCCATTACCCGGTGAAAAAAATTACATTCGCCGCCGACTCGTCACGATAAAAGGGAGCTTTTAATCAGTGACAGAATTTCTGCCGTTGCCACTATTTCGCGATATAGAGTAATTAATGATCTAGCCGTCTGCAGACTGCAAACTTTTCTTCAAGATGCGAGAGCATTTTTAAAATGGCCCCACCTTGAAATATAAAAGAGAAGACATTGAAATGGCGTAAATATAACGAAAGAATCTGCAAATGCCCTTCTATGGAAACTCCAGAACCAGTCGGTTCGATCGGTGTCATTACGTAGTGCTTAATACTGCCGCACCGAATAGCATGAGACCATGAGGAAAGTTAAGTTGAAAAGGGGTTAACCTCCTATTGTGCGAATTAACATCACTAATCCTTCCGAAGGCATTCGTTCGAGGGTCCCCCTAAGTGGCCTTTGCAGCATTGTGATTTAGTTCTGTCGGAGTATCAAAAAATAACGAAATTATAATCGGATGTCAGCTTAAACACAAAGCCTCGATCGACCCTCTAAGGTTGCCCTCTAATATACAAAAGAAAAGAAAATTTAAGCAAAAAGCAATAAAATTGCTACAAGGAATGATTACGAGGAAGAAAAATGAAAATGTATGCGAAGGCCAAACCGTGAGTGTTCGCACTACCGGAAGACGACTGGCGTTATTTGCAGCAGCATTTTGCTCCGCTACTAGCGGCGGCGGAAACGTCTGCTTTCAACCATAGTGGTCTAACTGGTTGGTAACAATTTCTGGCAGAGAAAAGCCGAAATCAGCGTTTCTTTTCACCTATAAAAGACGAACAACACTGAACGGTGGAGATCATTCGATCCTCTAAAGTCGGGCTGGTTTCCATTTCTCCCTGCCATGTATCTGACTGGAGACGGAAAAAAGGGGTTACGGGGGGCGCTGATCACGCACAGCGATAAACACAGATTACCTGATGATACATGACCGCGGACAGTGCATCCGGGGAACTGCTCCGGCCTCCCTGTGCAAGCGCGTTTGCCGGTGTGGAGGTGTTATATACAACGCGTCTTCTGGCCACTCTTATGGCAACATCCAAATACAAAGATTCGCCCGCATTCTTTATTGTATATGACGGTAGGTAAATATTTGCTCATACTGCATCCAGTGGTGCTTATATTGAAATGGAGCCAGATAAGACGCAGCTTCGCACTGTCCAACGCCGTTATTCTATTCTCTTCTGTATCTCGGCAGCAATATTTGAGCGTAAAATTAAAGTTGCAGCGGGAACCCGCCTCCCCGCTTCTCCATTTCCTAAAAAAAAAAAAATGTGCGCAATTGTAAATGAGGCCTCACATGAAGTTATTTAAAAGCTATTTTGCTCGATCTCTATCTATCCAAGCGCTTAGACTGATATTTTCACGAAAACGGGGATTTACGTGAAACGGTAACAGGGCAGAGACACAGACACAGAGAGAAGAGTCGTTGGTGTTGTTGTTGCTGTTGTTGTCCTCATAACATGACGCATGCCCCCAAGGGGGATTGGCACCAGATAGAAGACGCGAAGGAGAGTGACTTCTTCATCGTTCGGCGCTACCTCAAGCCACCACGAGACACTGCTTTTCAACTGGGTGCACCGAAGGAGAAGAAGAATAAGAAGAAATTACCGGTAGACCTCCGACGTACCACTTCACTGCGTGGTTGGAAATGTGCGTGAACAAGAGGCGATGGGAAACTTAGCCTCAGCTCTGCAAACATCTTACACATTGACGTCCTTCAAGGTGACCAACTCTTCGTGCGTAATGGAATGTGAGCTGCCCTTTCTGGAGCTGGTTCGCCGCAACCACAGCCTTCTGTACTGCGCCGAGGGGTTCGTCCTGGGAGCGGAGTCCGAGCGCATGGCGGCAGCCTTCGAGTTGGTCTCGTGGCATCCACAGCTTCCGGCCACAATCGAGCGCTTCGGGTCCTTAAGAGCAGAAGCTGAAAAGAAGATTACAGAAACCTTGCGCCTTGATCGAGACATGTTCTGGCTGCTTGCTGGAATTGCGAAGGATGAACTTGTGTGCAGCGAAGTACCGACGAACGGTCATGATGAAGCCAGTGGCAGTAGGTCTATACAACTTGATCAACTTGGTGCCTACCCGCTGGCGTACATACGGTCGTTCCTCAAGATCTGCGTTATTTTGGAAGAGGAAGATAACTTAAGCGTCCTGGACGACGAAGACAGTGGGGAGCTGCTAACCTCGGACGACAAAGCCAGTGGAGAGCTGCTGTCCTCGGACGATGCAGACAGTGGAGGGCTGACTACTCAGGCCGAGGAACACAGTGAAGTGACGACCTCGAACGAAGAGGAAATTGAAGAGCTAATTTTCTTTAACGAAGACACGGACGAGTGTGTCTAACATTTCCGTCGCTCGGCGCTACGTAAAACTACTAGGGGCAAAAATAAAACGTTTTGTATGTTTCCTATGTACTTATTTAATTATTTACATTTTAACAGGTGGTTGTCAACACAATCCTGTGGCTGTTTCCATTGGACACATTATCGCCCTTGGCCGCTCCGGCAGCGCGAATGTCCCATCTATGCAATGACAGCGCGAGTATCCTGCGCGTTGTTCTGTTTTGAACATCACAATGGGGAGGAGGGGGGGGGGGGGGGGGAGGCGTAATTTGGAAGCTTGATATGCGCTCTGTCAAATATTGCACGCTACTTTAGTGTTCCAGCGTTAGCAACTGCATAAGAGGTATTATTGCAGATGACAAATTCGGTAGCGTCATTGATATACCCTACTTCGGATTACTTTTCTGAAGTAACTACTGCACTTACGACAGTTTCCTTTGGCCTACATATAGAATGGGTATTTATCTTGGAGATTAGACGGCATAATTGTTTCAATTTAATCAGTATTTCGACGGCAGCCTTTTAAACATGGCATAGCTTGGCTATTTTGTGCACAAATATCTGCTCTTTATCCAGGTGCGCAGCTGCAAAATGTTTACCACTACGGGCGCACATTATGCTAGTTCAGTGTGCCAAGAGTCATCGAAATTTATTCGCTTGTTCGTTTTCTATTGCCTTTCCAAATTGAAGATTTCCGTAATACTGCCTCACATCGCATAGCTTGACCAGAAAAACCGCTCATTCTACAGCTTAGGAACTATGCATGGCAAGACTAGAATTGTAGTTCTTGGAGCGTATAAGCGTATATTGCACTTTATATAATTAGTACGATCATACTGAGCCTTCAAATATAATCAATTTTTCCTATACGACATTAAATCGAAAAGGCCGCCTTAATCAATAACGTGAGCCTTGTTTGAGTCGGCTTCCTTTTAATGTTGTAATACAGTAAAATAAAGTTGAAATAAGAAGCACATACCATGATGATAATTACTATTTGCACCTGTAATCGCTCATTAAAGGTTTTTTACTGTTAGTGCCATCTAGGTAAAAGCCGCAAAACTTTGAGTTCATTCAATTGCCACGAAAGGCGCGCGTGACTGCACTCCTTAAAACTATTGAAGCCAGTCATCTCTCCGCGGTATAACGACTTTTGTGCTGTGAAGCGTTTTGCTTGTTGCTATTTGCATTGCTGTTCTGTTTGTGAGGTGAGTGTCAGTGCGAGGTGCAATGAGTGTCGTCGCCTGTCTTGAATCACTATGACGGCAGTTTATAGCAATATCGTGTGTGTGTGTGTGTGTGTGTGTGTGTGTGTGTGTGTGTGTGTGTGTGTGTGTGTGTGTGTGTGTGTGTGTGTGTGTGTGTGTGTGTGTGTGTGTGTGTGTGTGTGTGTGTGTGTGTGTGTGTGTGTGTGTGTGTGTGTGTGTGTGTGTGTGTGTGTGTGTGTGTGTGTGTGTGTGTGTGTGTGTGTGTGTGTGTGTGTGTGTGTGTGTGTGTGTGTGTGTGTGTGTGTGTGTGTGTGTGTGTGTGTGTGTGTGTGTGTGCGTGTGCGTGTGCGTGTGCGTGCGCGTGCGCGTGTGTGTGTGTGTGTGTGTGTGTGTGTGTGCGTGTGCGTGTGCGTGTGTGTGTGTGTGTGTGTGTGTGTGTGTGTGTGTGTGTGTGTGTGTGTGTGTGTGTGTGTGTGTGTGTGTGTGTGTGTGTGTGTGTGTGTGTGTGTGTGTGTGTGTGTGTGTGTGTGTGTGTGTGTGTGTGTGTGTGTGTGTGTGCGCACTCAATAAAGCATGTTGCCGTTGCAGAAAAACCGTAGGGTGTGTATTTCTTCCAAAGATGAAACTACTCACTCTGGAGCTAATGAACGAAAATTTCTATGATGAGCAACGATACTTTTGCGTGGTTCATGGCATTATGCTGTGCGTTTCAGGCTGCAGCCTGTACTGTAGCCTGTATCAACCAGACAGGAGTTATGTAATCATTATTCATTGTTATCTATTAGGCGATGATTGAGGCAGTACACTGAAGTTTGCACTATTTTATGCTCGCGCAGCAATCGGCATCTTTCCGTTTGCTAGCTAGACCTAGCCTCATCGGAATCCTGGCCTTGGCTCTATATAAAGGCGCAAATGTTCGTCATAGTACGATTATTTGCCGCTCATGCTTTTTGCAGAGTTACGACACTGGCCTTACGATGAGCTCGCACTGAATTGCTATTACATGGGGGCGTGGTGAAAGAATCAGGGGAAAGATGAGACCGCATATCATGGTGGTGTCTCTTTTTACTCCAGCCTTTGGCGGAAAGTAGACCCTATGTTTTGCTGCCATAACGACCATATTTGGCTGCTAATCAAAGCAGCGCGGCTGAGATTTCATGCAGGAAACTGAACAACTTTTGTTCTCCGAGACTTCACTTCGACTTAGCTGCAGGAACCTTTCCATCCCTTCATCCCTTTGCTTACGGCGCCGTTCATGTTTCCATTTTGAGTGGGTATGCCTCGCTGTGCTAAAAATTTCAGGTGTTTTGCGAGCTTCTAACACATGTACTTGATCTAGTAGGGCGTCTAGTTCGCTCCCCTCCGTTTGACGAAGAGACCTGTTTCGAGTAGCGCCACTGCTCATGCCCGAAGCCTCTTTCGCCATTTTCGCCGGGATGCCACGCACAAGGGAGGGGGGGGGGGGGGGGGGGGGGGGCAGAGCTCGCTGCAGGTGCTTTTCCAGGAACCGACGTCCCTGGCTTCATGGACGGGACAAAGCGACCAACTGCTGCACAATAACTGCTTTTAGTACTAATATTTTCTAGGCTTTTGGAATACACGTGCTGCATTGTCCCCGCCTCCCCTGGCTAGCCTAAAGCGAGAAGACAGCGCCAGGTTCGCAAGCGTCCTGGTATCACAGGTTTCATTTCGAGGGGGGGGGGGGGGGGGGGGGGGGTCGCAGTACGTCCATCGGTGACTCACGCGTCTCTGCCTAGGCTAGGCGAGACCAACCTTGCACTCAACCACTGCTTGGAAAACGAATTTGTGCGCATTTTCTCCGTAACCCGTTCTGTCAAACATACTTTTCTTGGCGGTCGCAAGACAGGTGCGCTACTGCAATAATGTCTATTGTGGCTTTAATATGGGGCGAGGGAGTAGTCGAAATTTATCCTCTCTGGACAATTCGAAACCGGATCCGCGGTAGCTTTCACCATGTTAGCTAGAAGTGCGCAACTATACCGGGCCTAGGAAGCTCTGGTGCTCCGGACTGCAGCTTTATTGAGAAAACCTAACTGCGCCAGGACAGGACAAGAGAAGAACAACACAGGACAAACCCATTTGTCCTGTGTTCGTCTTATCTTGCCCCGTCCTTCTGGCGCAGTTAGGTTTCATCAATAATGCCTTACCAACTAGCCCCCCATCGCACTCTATTAGATTTCACTGCAGCCAATTGTTACATGAATTTGACGGCTGTGGTTTGGCATATTCCATGCCGAGTTGGTAATGCAAGAGCAAGAGCGAGTTTTGAACGGAAAACATTCGACTTGTCTTGTACTCTTTTCCTCTGCGTCTTCGTCCTTCCTTTTGTTATTTTTGAATGGGAAAGAAAAATGTCTAGAAGGGAGAAGTTTCAATTTGTCTTGGAAAGGTGGAATTTGAAGGGAAAAAAAAAGTATTTTCAGTGCTTCCCTGCACTACCAAAAACCTACTTGATCCTCCTCCCCCCTCTTTAAATCATTTAGGCAGTTTCAACTAGTACAAATACCCATGAGGGACAGAGCAACTTCACCCTGCACAATGGCGCCCGCGGTAAGTACACTTATTTTCATCAACATTTTCCGTCAGCTCCCTGCTGTTGAAACCACGTTACAAATTCTCAATCTTTTGTTTGATTTTCTGATGCAGATGTTTCAAGACAATCCCGCTTCGCTACACCATCACCAATTAATTGGTGATAGTATGCTGATGCGTTTGGCGGAGCGGATTTCTGGCCTGAGCCGCAGAAACATCGGTAAGAATGCTTTCTGTTTACTTCTTCCATGTGCAGAAGTGTAAATTATTTTTATTATCTACGTACCAAACCTGCATTGTCTTCTCAACACTTTCACCGCACAAAATACCCTACTCTTATTCCGGGCGCCAGGGCAGAGGAGATCCTCAATCGGCTGCACAGAGCGGCCACAGTAAAGCCCATGGTCGTCATCCTAGTCGGGACTCAACGACCTTACCAGGGTACGCTTTTGTGGATGGGTAATGCCTGTGTCACACGAGCAAATTTAATGTCATTCGTTTTCATTTGGTGCTACGCGGTGAAAAATAATGTCATTCGCAAAATATGTCAATGACGAGCAAGAACTCTAAAACTGTGCAGTTTAAAAAATTTCAGTGCGCTATGAAATCGTTTAAAAATTTTTTCGTACTTTTTAAAGGAAGAAAAAAGAATTTATTGAAGTTAACCGTCCGAAACCCCCATCAGTTCGATGATTAAGCCAAGCTATGACCAAAGCCAACCAAGAGCCAACTACAGATCCGATAAATGTGAAAAACCAACATGGCTGACATGGCGCTGTGCGGAGGAAGTGTGGTGGACGCGGTTGACATGCAGAAAGTAAAAACTCTAGTCGCCTCTTGTTTTTTGCGAGTTAAAGGGAAACACGAAGAGAGGGCGCTAGAATTGGCAATGGAAGCTCAGTCTAAAATCAACGAAGGCACGGCACTGAGGCTGGTAAGCAATTCGTTTGCCGTAGCTGCAATGGTAGCTACTGACCATGTAGTTGAAATCCCCACCGTGAACGGTGGAGATTTCAGCGAAATGAGCTCTGGTTCGAAGACACTTTGCCACATCTTGGAGAAAACCATTTTAAGCAAGCTTTTCGTGTGTCGCCAACGACATTCCGCTACATTGTGGAGTCTTGCAGACTCGTCTTAGAGCGCGAAACGACAAATATGAGGCAGCCCTTGTCTGTCGAGAAAAGAGTGGCCGTTGGGTTATGTCGGCTTTGTTCAAGCTCCTAAGACCGTACGATTGCCCATCTCTTCGGAATTGGCCGCTCAACAATGAACGTCGTGTTCCGATAGGTGTGCAGCGCCATCATTAATCTACTTGAGGCAGAGTGGCTCCATATGATCCGGCGCCACGAATTGGAGGAATATGTCAAGGAATTCTTCTCCTTCACTGACTTTCCACGGGAAATCGGCGCAGGAGTCAATGGAAACGCCAACCAACACGAAGATACCCGGTGCCAGAGTTCTAAAACGTTGCTTGTTTCGACTATAAAAAAAAGAGGGGAGATGTGACGTAATGCAGTCATGCACATGCGCCTAGCCGGACAGAAGCCGCCCCCATTTCTGTTATCTAACCGCTTGCCTACATAACCGCTCGCCTTCTTGAATAAAGCGCCATTCATACACCATGCCTCGTCGTGTCTCTACGGAACACCTAAGCTAATATGCTGCTATCAGGAGACCAACTTCGTTTTAGAGTTGACTTAGGAACTGATGGAACGACTTGTGGTCAAAATGCGTTTTTCCACACCTGAGCAACCCCAGACCAATGGAATTGTAGAACGGTGGAATGGCACATTTAAAACAATGCTTCGGCATGTTGTGAGCGGCCACCAGCGTGAATGGGACCGTCATGTTCCGTGCATGCTGTGGGCGTACAGAGAAGTTCCCCACGACGTAACTGGGAGGTCACCCTTTGAGTTAATGTTCGGCCATGCCCCGCATGGACTACTTAATATTCTCCACGAAACGTGAGCAGGTGAATGGACACCACCAACGGGTTTGAGCAAACCAGCAGCTAAGTATTTGAGCGAGCTCAGGAAACGAATGGATGAGGCAGCGAAGAAAGTCAATGAACGAGCGGAAGCCATTCAGAGAACTTACGCGGCCAAATATAACCTGAGAGCGAGACCGAAGGAGTTCAAACCTGAAGATAAAGTTATCATTCTTGATAGTGGGCAAGTCGGTAAATTAAAACCTAAGTGGAGGGGAAAAGAGAAGAAGAGAGACGATAGCTACATAATTGAGACAGATGGAAGCAGATGGGTACACGCAAATAGACTGCGGCCGTATGTTGCAAGAACGCAGAACGTGGGTGTAGTGTTCGATTCAGACTAAGAGTTTGGTGAGGTGCAAGAGACGCCACGTGTTGGAATGGAGCACCGGCCGCTAGTTCGAGATACCCAGAGAAAGTTTGACGAACAACGAACGGAACTCTTCGGGGTTTTGCATGCGGCCGCCGAGGTTTTTTCCGACCGCCCAGGTCGATGTACAATTGGATCGCACAAGATAGCCCTGATTCCCAATGCCAAACAAGAAAAGGCCCACCTTTACAAGGTACCGTCTGCGTTTACGAAAGAGATAGAGCGTCAGGTCGAACAGCTTGTAGAATGGGATTTCGTGGCTCCAGTAGACAGCGCATATGCACGCCCAATTGTATGCGTAGCCAAAAAGGACGGTTCAGTGCGAATGTGCTTAGATTTTCGCAAACTGGATGCGATCACAGAGCCCGACAGCTTTCCAATGGCGAACATGACGGAGATGCTTTATGTCGCAGGTGCCAGGTACATCTCGATTTAAGTATGGCTCGTGGGTACTGGCAGATTGCATTAGATGAGCAATCACAGCGACTTACCGCGTTTGCCACATCACAAGGTCTTTACGCTTGGAAAGTAATGCCGTATGGGCTGCGAAACTTGGCAGCGACCATTCAGAGAATCATGAATGAGGTTTTGAAGCAGCACACTTCGTATGCAATGGCGTACATCGATGATGTCGCAATTTTTCGACGACGTGGGAGGACCACATGAGACATCTTAGGGATGTGCTCCAGACGCTGAAAGGTGTAGGATTAACAGCAAATGCATCAAAATGCAAGTTTGCACAGGCAAAAGTCAAATACTTAGGCCACATTGTTGGGTCCGGCACTCATTCTCCTGATCCAGACAGGGTGAGTGCGATTACAAGACTGAAAGCACCCAAAACAAAGAAAGAACTTCGCAGCGTACTCAGTCTCTTCAACCATTACCGAGAATATGTGCCAGAGTACTCAAAGGTTGTCCGTCCCACTCACAGATCTTACAAATAAACGGATCTCGAACATTATTCCGTGGAATGAGCAAGCGGAGGAAGCGTTTTGTAAGGTAAAGATGGTAATGGCATCATTGCCCGAGCTGGTCGCACCTGCTTATAATAGAGAATTCCTGCTCACTACGGACGCATCTGAAATTGCGATAGGGGCATGCCTGTCCCAATCAGTTAATGGTGAGCAGAGGCCTATTACATTCTTGAGTAAAATGCTGTCAGCAGCTCAACCGAAATGGTCCGCAGTTGAAAGGGACGCTTTTGCAATCGTGTGGGCCCTGGGAAAACTGGATACGTGGCTATTTGGGGTAAAAGTGAGGGTTGCAACTGATCACAACCCACTTACCTATCTGACCCGTTCGCGTCCACTAGTGCGCGCTTGATGCGCTGGTCACTAGGTTTGCAAGAATATGACTTGGAGATTGTGCACATCAGAGGTTCTCTGAACTGTCTCGCCTAGATGGCGAGGAAGAGCTGTAATTAAAACATGAACGATGTTGTTGTTTTGCTCCTCTGGTGACCGCAAAAATGAGTAACCCATAGTGGTTAGTGTATATAGACGACAATACTAGACACTTTGTGTAGGTGATATTTCGATCAACAACCCTGCGACAGCCATTTCAAGGGTGCAGGAGGTTGGGACCCAATTGACCAGCTTTTACATCTAGAACTGACACTGTGGATCGTGGAATGTGCAGATTGTGTGTGTGGATTGAACTGACAGCATTGTGTGCGCATGTGTGCGTGTTTGTGAACTGATTGAACAGCCGAGAAAACACGTGCTTGCCGGTAGTTTTGTTGCTTTCGGACATTACGGCTGAACTTTAATGTCACACTGACAGCAAGTGTCCGTGTGCCATTCTTGGTTGGAGGAGCGAAGTTCCGACGTTGGGCTTGTTCGCCGCGCCTGTGCTCCAGGAAAAAGAAAAACTCAGCGTTTTTCTTGCCCTCCAAATAAGTGGCGGAGAAGGGGGGCAGAGTCAGAGTCTCTACCGAGAAGCGTCCGCGCAGCTTGAGAGGCGGCGGGATACCGAGAATACGGGAGGGGTGAAGGGGTCAACCTCTTGTAGCGTAGGCGACGCGCAGAACCCCTTTCTTCCCGGATAAGCTGATCCGTGAGAGCGACGACGGAGCATTATAACCCGTGTCGCGTCGGTATTTTCCAGAATCTGCAGCCTAGCTTCAGAAAGCGCTCTCAATGAGAGGGTGGCAACGGGCGTGAAGAATGATCCCTCATGTTCGTCCGTGTACAGATGTACCTGTCTGCGAGCGACGACGCCTCAGTAGATGGACCTCGGACGTTGCCTTTCCGCGAAACGGTGTTTACGGATTAACTCTGAGGCTGAGAAAAGATGCACCCGTGGGGAAGCGAGTGATCATCAAGTTTTTGAGAGAAGGGCAGAATCCTCTGATATGTGGATAGTGGAAAGTGTACACGCTTGTACAGTGTTATTGGAGATGTCTTGCCTTCTTTCCCTTATCCTTCATTGGCAGTTTTCTACCTTTCCCAATTCATGATTGGTTATGTTTCCCTTTCCCTAATGATTTATTGGGTGACTGTTTGTAAATTTTCCCTATTGGTTGCTGTTCCCACTGAGGGCGGGGACATAGGGTTTAAAAGAAGTTGTTTTGGTGGAACCAAGGGCTGGTTTCGTCAGGTTAAACTACGAGTCAGTCAATTGTAAATATATTTTCTCCTTGCTTGTATCTTTCTGCTTGTTTTATTAATTGTTAATAAATAGTTAACCCTTCTGGAAGTGTCTTCGAGTAATGTGATTGAGCAACATCAAACCTGCAAGATGTCGAGCATCCTACAACCATCATCAACATATTTCCCTCTATAAGATCCAGGGGGAAAATCAACTCAACCAGTGAGGAGAAAGAAGTTGCGGGGAGGAGACGGTATTACGCCGCTCGGCAGATACTGCGATAGCTTCTTTTATAGATTAAGTCAGGCATGCTACTGAGAAAGGAATGTGCTCAGCAGCAATTTTCATAGGCCATTACCATGTAAACCAATAATTAATGTGAAAACATTAGTACGGTACGTAAAAATTATAATAATAATTAGTGGTTACGGTGAATAAAACAATACCTAATAATGATGATAATAATAATAATTAATGTGGTGGTAGATAAACAAGTAACAATTGAAAAGAATATAAAATTATTAAATAAATAAAATAATGAAATTAAATCAAAAATAAAACAAAATGACATAAAAATAAACATTAAAAAGTAAAAGGTAAAAATTACAAAAATGCCCAGGCAGCGCTATCTGTTCTGATTCTCCTAATGCAGTTTCTTCAGTGACCTCTAAGTTTTTCTTTAAGGACATTAGTGTAGTGCGCTCCTTTATATCTAGATTCATGTAGAGGAGGGTATATTAAGAAGTCCTTCTGCCTTGGCAAGCCTCAAATAACAGTTGCATGGAACCACATCAAGAAATTAGCCAAGACACAGGCATAGAATTGTATCAAAAGGTAGTGTTTTTTGAACAAATAAATCACTATAATGATATAAAAATATATACATTTACACTAATAGCATATTGTCTAACAGATTAGACATCGGAAATATATACCAGTAAAGTGGGAGATGCTATTGCTCAGTCGACAAGATAGAAAACGAAAGTTCGAGATTGCACTGCATGGCGATAGTTACTTTTGTTAAATGGAACCACTTTCATTACAGGATTTAGGCAAACCGAATTATTGGATAGTGGTAATAGCGCACAAAGAACAGAAACAATTAAGCAACGTTATGTTCACCAAAAGCTTCAATGATGTGCTAAGTGACAATATCGGGACTGCCTAATCCATGGACTTTTCCGGTTTGCGTAACCCCAGCTGCAAATTTTGAAACCTTAAACGGTACATCAACTTTCAATTAAATTTTCACGTATCATCCGAAAGCGGGATAATTTGCCGCACAAATTTATTGAGATCTTATTGAAATTGATGGAGTGAAGCATGAAACATTGCGAATGCAAGTTCCAGGTCAGGGTTCTGGATGCTAGTTCCAGAAAAGGAAGCTCTAGCGTCAGACTGTACTTTGGCCATGGCGCCAGTCACCCCATAGAGTCATACTGTTGGGGTGGGCGTATTAAGGCTGAAGTAAACTATATGGTCTTTTTAACTCCATGCTGCTCTCAACATCTTCTTTCTTCTCTTCCTCTTCTTCTTTTCCTAAAATAGCAGCCTTTGCTAAAATTCCTCTAAATGTTCTTCCTTTCTTTTTCTATTGCTCTAATCTGCCGCAGCATATAAAGAAGCCGTAGATTATGCTTTGCCCCTTAAAGCGCTAAACAATTTTTTTTTCTTGTGATGGGGGCTGGTGAGCATTGGAAATGGGATTAACGTGATGCACTGCATCACGTGCAAATTCATGCAGAGACAGTCTGATGAAGAAGTGCTTGGTTGGCGTCAAAAAAAAAGCGAGGAAGTTTTAATCCGTACAAATAAATCTTACTATTCTCCTACTGCGTGCGTTAGTATTTACTCTTTTATATTTTGGTTTATCATATTTACATTTCCTTCTCTATTCCCTAGCATTTATTTTTTTATTTTTGCGATGTAGTTATACATCTCAAAATCTAATATCTCTGCACCCGAATTCTTGGCCGATCCCCCTGTGTGGATATGTGCCACCACATTAGAGGAGAACAACAACACCAACAAGTTGTCGCCATTCCTTAGCTCACTTGACGATCGGCTAAGTATTGGGTTGCTGGTCCTGGTTTTGTCTTTCCCCTTGGTCGACTTCCCTCCTGACCGATGATCTGCCCTTGGAAGCTTTTCAGAGCTCCGGTGTTCGCAACATCCCTGTGGCGCTCGTTCCTAAGGATGGGGGCACCATTAAAATGAAAAACCCAGGAGCTGTTCGAGCTGCCCTTCAGGAAACCACTTCCTTCTACGAAGAATAGCCGAGGTGCGCCAATTTGGTCGCGGCGGAATTCTTTGCCGTTCAGCAGACCTGTCATGTATAAAGGATCTGCTAAAATGCTCTACTTTTGCCTCTCATCAGGTAAGCAGTTTTATCCCTTCACATCTGGCCTGCACAAAAGGTCTAGTCCGAGGTGTAGGTTCCTTATTAAGTCCAGAAGAAACCCTTGACCTTCTTTCCGCGGCAGGCGTTGTTGTGGTCTATCGCTGTAGCCGGGAGGTCAATAATGTTCGTGTGCCGAAATCGGTTATTGCTACATTTGCAGGCACAGTCTGTCCATCGGAGATTAAAGCGTGGCCTTTAATATTCAGAGTAGATCCCCTACCATCAAAGCCACTGCAGTGCAACAACTGCTGCCGTTATGGCCATACTGCTGGCGGTTGCAAATCCACTTTGCGGTGTTGCAAATGCGGCGATGCCCGTAAAGCACACTTATGCTTTGATCAAAATGACAAATGTTGCCTTTGCGGCAGACTTCCCAGTCGAAAAAAACTACAGAACTGTGTCAAAAATACGACAAAAAAATCTTGTAGTTCTGTCGTAACCATCAGGTTTTTCTGTAGTTCTGTTGTACTATTCTGTAGTTCTGTAGATTTTCTGTAGTATATTTCTGTTGTCTGTAGTTCTGTAGCACTTTTCTGTTGTAACTACAGATATTTCTGATGTTACTACACAATTTTCTGTTGTCACAACAGGTTTCCCGTCAAAAACCATACAGCAATTCTGTCGTAACATCAGAAAACTTTCTGTAGTTTTTTCCGACTGGGTTCACTCAGCAAATTCTTTGGAATGTCCTTCTAGAGCGCATGAAATGCAAATTCTGGAGATTATTGACCGCAAACGTTGCTCGAGGCGTGAGGCAATTCAAGAAATTAAAGAGAGAGCTCATGGGTATGCAGGTGTGTCAGCCCGTTCAGGAGCATCATTAGATTCCACAATGTCTAAACCATAATAACTGCTCTGGAAGCAACCATGACCAAAATGGTGGATAGGATCGTGACAACAGTCACAGAATGCATATCCAACGTTCTGGCAGCTCACATTTCTCAGACTGTGCAAACTGCTATGGTTTCCCCTATGGCACCTGGGATTCACTATCAGTGCAGCACTCATTAGCTACAATGTCTTGCTCGCAAAATGAGTCTCTTTCCGCATCACCTATGCAAAATTCCGACAAGTCAGACGAGACTCATGATGCAGATATGGGAGAGACAGATACGCGAATTCTAAAACGCAGTGGATCCCCGTTTTCAAACCCGTCATCACCTCACCCACAAGCAAAATCAAAAAAGCAACAGCTAGGCTCTAAAACAAAGGAAAACATTTTGGGGCAGGCTGTTGCTGCTGCCCGGATTCCATAACCATAGGAACGTTAAACGTTCTTCAGTAGAACTGTAGATCTCTTCTTTCAGCTACTACAGATTTAGTTCATCTTTCTTTAAAACATAATCCAGTAAAAATTGTTTTGCAAGAAACTTGGCTTACAACTGAAAAACATTTTCACTTACAAAATTATCGATCATTCCGACAAGATCGGCAGTCAAGAGGTGGTGGGTTACTAATTCTAGTTTCTTCAAAATTTTGTCATACGGCTAAGATTTCAATATTCTACTTTAGATTCTGAATTATTGGCTTTAGATTTTGAAATTCCAGGGTTCAGTCCGTTTACATTAGCGAATGTTTATTTCCCTCATGGTGTTCAGGACACCAGATCTCTAGACCACCTACTAGCTAATTGTCAAAATTCGGTTATTTTGGCTGGAGATTTTAATTCGCACCATGTTTCGTGGGGTTACAAGACGGATCTCAGCGGCAAGCGTCTGTGGGATTGGCTTTCAGACAATAACCTTAACTGCATGAATTCTGGCTTACCAACTTTTGTACGTGCTCACAGTCAATCTGTGATAGATTTAACTTTTTCCAGCACTAGTGTTTCTATACTAAATTGGTCGACAGTTGATGGTGGCACCTCTAGCGACCATATACCTATTGTTTTTGAGGTTAACTGCTGCTTAACTCCGCCGACATCTCAGTTGAGATCATACGTAAATTATAACCAGTTTCACTCATTTTTGATTTCGTCTCTTGAGTCAGTGGTTGAGGCTACAAAAGAGTTAAAATCGCAAACATTATGCCAGACTATTGCATCCTGTCGCAAGAAGCGTGAATTCTTAGTACGTAAATACATCAACAAAATGGTAGAATGCAGACTGTTCGCGTGATTATAGAAGAAGAAAGGCTGCATGGAAGAAGCTCCTTCACAACCAGTGCCCTAAAAATTGGCATGATTATAAATTTTTTGCAGCTACATTTAAACGCACAGTCGCACAAGCAAAAGATAATTATGATACTGAGCCTTTCAATTACCTTTCACAACCTAATAACCGACGTGCACTTTTCAGATTTTTAAAATCACGGAAAAAGATTCCTGTCTCAGAAAATTTACCCTCATGTGTTTCGACTCCTAAAGAAGCTCTTAAAACAGTAGAAAACATCGCCAAAGGTTTAGAAAAGCGTTTTTTGTCAACACTTCCCAAATCCCCTATGTTTGTAGGCCCAGTATATACAGTTAAGCATGTCCCTAAAATTACATTTTCTCAGCTTTCTTCGATTGTAATGACATTGCCAGCTGCTGCGCCTGGCCCTGATGGAGTAACGTCAAAAATGTTAAAGATTCTCTTTGAGGTGTCTCCAAATTCCTTGTTAGAATTGGTAAATTACTCAATTATTCATTCTTGGATACCTGGTGACTGGACACTAGCCAAAGTGATTCCTTTACGGAAACATAATGGTGGTGGCTATACTTTGGACAATATCAGACCAATATCTTTAGCATCAAATTTGGTAAAATTAATTGAAAGGGTCGTACTCCAACGGGTTACCGAGCTTGTCGAACAAAAACATATTCTTAGTCCCTGTCAAATCGGATTTCGCGCAAAATTTTCAATATGGAATGCACATACCGACCTTGAGAGTCGAATTCTTCCGCGGCGCAAAAAAATGCATGCTGCATTGGTGACTCTCGATATAGAGAAGGCTTATGATAGTGTAGAGCCCCTAATTTTATTGCACAGATTAGAAACTCTACGTTTTCCACAATATTTGAGTGGATATCTACATTCCTACAAAACAGACGATTTTACTGTTCATTGAATGGAGTGCATTCTGGCAAATATCAACAAACCAGAGGTGTCCCTTAAGGGGCAGTTCTCTCGCCCGTGCTCTTTAACATTTTAATGGGTTCAATTCCCACTCGTCAAGAGGTTCGCACGTATGTCTATGCGGATGACATCGCATTCTTTACGGCTGCACCTGAGATTCAATCCCTCAACAGGCGCTTGCAATCGAACCTAAGCTCCCTTCAAAATTGGTTATGTGACAAGATTTACATTAAACGTTAAAAAGTGCGCTTTCCTTGTTTTCCACATTCAGGATCCGGTAAATCTTTCTCTAACATTTAAGCAGGAAATGATTCCTCAAGTTAAGTCTTTGAAATATCTAGGGGTGATTTACGATGACCATCTGGCATGGAGGGATCACATTGAACATATTGCAGCGAAGGGGGCACGTGCTGTGGGTATGTTGCGCACGTTAAGCAATCCAAGTTCTGGGATGCGGCGAGACGCACTTTTAATGATTTATGTTATGTATGTCCGCCCAATATAGAATTTGGATCTGTGTTATTTTCTGGTTCACCTGCTTACAAAATTCGTCCGCTTGTTCTTTTAGAGCGGGAAGCGCTTAGATTATGCCTTGGGCTCTCCAAATTTGTGGCTAACAATGTATTATACCTTGAAGCCCGGATACCATCGTTGTTAACTAGATTACAATTCTTGGCTGTCCAGACGTATCTAAAAATATATTGCCGCAATGTTATCGTACTGGCGCCGCCATGTGGCGAGCTTGGGAGACTGGCACGCGCTCGTCTTCGCTCTCGGTGCTCGCCCGCCAGTCGGTTCCGTGCCTGATCTTGCCGGTGCTTTTACTTAGTCCTAAGTAAACCTTCTGAACCAGTTTCACTGGCTTCTGTGACATTTTTGGTGGAGGTGCTGGGTAGATCCCATGTACGAAGAGCCTCTACCTGCCCCCTACGCCCATCTACACACCGTGGACACGACACCTGTGCACAAGGCGAGCCGTCGCTTGAGAGGCTTAGCACCCGAGTGTGGTCCTCTTGTTTCCCCACCGCGAACCACGATGACTACAGCGGCAATTCAGACCACCACTCAGCTTCCCGTGAGTGCCCAGCAGCTGATCTGCCATACTCCACGTATGCCCACGCCGTTTCATGGCGACAAGTTCGAAGACGTTGAGGACTGGCTGACCAGCTACGATCGGGTCGCTGTGGGACGAGGAGCGAAAATTGCAGAATGTTTATTTCGCACTAGAATACGCCGCCAAGATGTAGATCGAAAACCATGAGGCTACCATTTCCACCTGGCAGGATTTCCGGCGGCAGCTGCTCGCAACATTCGGCAACGATACAAGAAAAGAGATGGCCGAACTCGCTCTACAGTCCCGAGCACAGCGGCCTAATGAAAGCGTCGCCATGTTTGTGGAAGAAATGACTCGCCTTTTCCACCGGGCGGATCCGTCCATGTCGGAGGTAAAGAAGGTGCGCTACCTTATGCAAGGCGTCAAGGAGCAGCTGTTCGTTGGCCTTTTACGTGACCCTCCACGTACTGTTGCTGATTTTACGAAAGAAGCAACAAGCATCGAGCGTGCCTTGAATCAGCGATTTGCACATTTTGATCGCTCTGCGAACATCGCTGCCGTAGACTTCCGCTTGCCAATGGCCGGAAACGACAGGGAAGCCCTTCGCGAACTTATTCGAAGCATCGTGCGCGAAAAGCTGCAAAAGCTGCCCTCTCTCGAACAACATCCACGTGTTGGTAGGGCATATCGGGTATTGTGCGCGAAGAGCTCCGCCAAGCAGTACCATCAGTACCGTCGCCCCAGCCGCCTGCGCCACAGATCATGACGTACAGCGACGTGTTGCGTACCCCTGCGCCTGAACCATTGGCACTCTGCAACCCTGCTCCTCCCGCTCGTCCTCCACCCCAATATCCAGTTTCGACTGGTGTGCCTGAAGCTCGCCCACCCCTTCGCAAAGCACACGCGTGGCGCACGCCGAACAATCTGCCTTTGTGCTTTCACTGCGGCGAAGCCGGTCACGTTCTGCGCCACTGCCCGTACCGTCGGATGGGCTTGCGCGGATTTTCCCCGGATGCCCCTCGGCCGCGCTATGGCGAACGACCTCGGGACATCGACCAATACCTCAGCGACCCCATCCCACCTGCGTCCCTCCAGCGACGCCAGTCCCGGTCACCACCGCCGAGACAGTTTTCCACCAGCCGCCGTTCTTCCTTCAGGCAGTCCCCAAGTCCGCACCGGGAAAACTGAAGACGGTGACCCTCGGGGGTAGGGCCGCTGTCGATGGACACTACGACCAACATCCTCCGCCCCCCGATTCGATCACACAGACCGACCTCCGACCCTTCGCTCCGACGAACAGTCCGACCACTTTTCGACGCTTTCCTCCGACGCCCCCAATCGACGCACCGCACGCCCAACGAGTCCGACGACCTGCCGACGATCACAGAAGCTTACCTTCGACGCCGTAATTCGACGCAACGAACGACCCGTCAGCCCGACGATCCCTGACACGCCGCACTTTGTCGACGGTGAGCTACATACATTCCGCCGAGATACCGATCGTCGTTGATAACCACAGCACGACTGCCCTTGTAGATACCGGAGCTGATTTTTGCGTTATGAGTCATGGCCTTGCTACCATTCTGCGAAAAGTCCTGACTCCTTGGCACGGAGCCCCGATAAGGACAGCCGGAGGGCATGTGGTAACGCCGCTCGGAGTGTGCACCGCTCGCGTCGAGATTCACCACGTAACTTTCTCATGTTGCTTTGTTGTGCTAGCAGAGTGCTCCAAGGACCTGATTCTCGGCCTTAATTTTCTTAGAGAAAACGACGCAATCATCGACCTTCGTGACTTCATGGTGACTTTCTCCACTCACCGCGCAATTTCCGACGAGTACAGACAGCACAGCGACGACTACACAGACAGGCCAATTTTCCGAGTGTGCGACGACCATGTCACTCTACCTCCACGCACAAGCTTGTTTGTTACAGTGCAGTGCGACAACCCCCCCGCCTTGCAAGGCCTCGCGGAAACGAACGTGAATTTATTGTTGAGCCTACAAGTCTGCGTCGCTCGGGGGATCTTCGCCTTGAGAAATAAACGAACTGAACTACTTTTAACGAACTTTAGTGTCGAATACCGCCATTTACCGCAAGGTACAGCTATCGCTTATTTTGACGAAGTCAGTGCGCCATCCGCCCATTGCGCCCTTTCGCTGGCCAACGAGAACCCTCCCGAGAGCACTGGACATACTGTTCAAACTGACGTGAACCCAGCTTTGTCTCTTAACCAGAAACGCCGCCTTCAAGCAATTCTGGACACTTACCGTGACTGCTTTGCCGTCACTTCCAAAGTGAAACAGACGTCAGTAACCAAACATCGAATTATAATTGATCCCACCGAGCGCCCTATCCGCCAACACCCCTACCGAGTATCGCCGAAAGAACGAGAGGCTATTCGGGCGCAAGTTGATGAAATGCTCCGCGATGATGTGATCCAGCCGTCCACAAGTCCATGGGCCTCACCTGTTGTGCTGGTCGCTAAAAAGGACGGAGCACTCAGATTCTGCGTCGACTATAGGAGGCTTAACAAAATAACGAAAAAGGACGTCTATGCATTGCCTCGAATCGATGACTCGTTCGACCGACTTCGCCACGCCCGACACTTTTCATCGCTCGATCTACGCGGTGGGTACTGGCAGATCGAAGTCGATGAACGTGATCGAGAGAAAACCGCATTCATTACTCCTGACGGACTGTACAAATTTAAGGAGCTTCACTTCGGTTTGTGTTCCGCTCCCGCAACCTTTCAAAGAATGATGGACACTGTCCTAGCCGGTCTGAAATGGCAGACGTGCCTCGTCTACCTTGACGACGTTGTCATTTTCTCTGCGACCTACGAAGAGCACCTCAAACGATTGACGGCCCTGCTAAATGCCATCCGCGGGGCCGGACTCTCACTAAAACCAGAAAAATGCCACTTTGCATTCCAACAGCTCAAGTTCCTGGGTCACGTCGTGAGTGCTGAGGGAATTAGCCCTGATCCAGAGAAGGCGGCTGTCGTAGCTGCTTTCCCGACCCCCACTGATAAAAGTTCCGTGCGCCGGTTTTTGGGCCTCTGTGCATATTACAGGAGATTTGTGCACGACTTCTCCCGAATAGCGGAACCATTGACTCGTCTAACAAAGGACGACCAGCCTTTCATCTGGGCCGACGAGCAGCAAAGGGCCTTCGAGGAGCTTCGCAAGCGCCTTCAAACAACGCCCGTACATGGCCACTTTGACGAGGAGGCCGACACAGAATTGCATACCGATGCCAGTAACGTTGGCCTCGGTGCAGTTCTCGTTCAGTGGCAAGAAGGCGTTGAGCGGGTGATTGCTTACGCCAGCCTCACCCTGTCTCGTTCCGAAGCGAATTATGCTACGACCGAAAAGGAGTGCCTTGCAGTTGTGTGGGCGGTAACAAAATTTCGGCCGTATTTGTATGGTCGGCCGTTTAGAGTGGTCAGCGACCACCCTCACTCTGTTGGTTAGCGAACCTTAAAGATCCTTCAGGCAGGTTAGCCCGCTGGAGTCTCCGCTTACAGGAGTTCGACGTCACTATTGTGTACAAGTCCAGCAAGAAACACAGTGACGCTGACTGCCTATCCCGAGACCCTATCCCGTGTTCTTCAAGTGAAACAGATGACTCCGTCTTTCTCGGCGCTCTCTCGACGCCAGATCTCGCTCAACAGCAGCGAGACGACACCGAACTGCGGCCCCTCAGCGATTACCTCGAAGGAACCGCCTCATCGCTGCCTCGCCTTTTCACGCGTGGCCTGTCGTCGTTCTGCTTGCGTGACGGCGTCCACTACAAGAAAAACTACGCTTCCACAGACATTCAATATCTGCTGGTTGTCCCAACGCCGCTCCGTACCGACGTTTTGCAGGCATGCCACGACGAGCTTTCTGCCGGACATCTAGGTTTTTCGCGCACCTTGGCACGAGTACGACAAAAGTACTACTGGCCCAAGCTTGCCGCTATGGTTCAGCGCTATGTTAGGACGTGCCGTGATTGCCAACGTCGGAAGATGCCACCTGTCAAGCCGGCCGGCCTGCTGCAGCCTATTGTTCCTCCGCGAGTACCTTTTCACCAAGTCGGTATGGACTTGCTCGGGCCATTTTCTACGTCATCATTGGGCAACAGGTACATTATAGTCGCCACAGGTTATCTAACCCGCTATTGTGAGACGAAGGCTCTTCCCAGCGGCACGTCTACTGATATTGCGAACTTTTTCATCTTTAATCTGGTCCTTCGTCACGGTGCCCCTGCGATCGTTTTAACTGACAGAGGCACGGCATTTACTTCAGCTCTAACCCAGGAAGTGATGCGGCTCAGTGGCACTTGTCATCGCAGAACAACAGCTTACCACCCTCAGACGAATGGCCTTACTGAGCGACTCAATAAGACCATCGCCGATATGCTTTCTATGTACGTCGACGAAGATCATAAGAACTGGGACCAGATACTACCGTATGCAACATTTGCTTATAACACCGCAGTCCAGGAAACGACCCGCTTTACACCGTTTCGTTTGGTGTACGGTTGCGAAGCTATCACCATGCTGGATGCAATGCTACTGCCAGATGTTGCCCACCCATCGATTGCCGGTGCCGACCAATTAGTCCAGCATGCCGAGGCCGCTCGCCAGCTGGCTAGACTGAGAGTCCGGACACAGCTAGTTAAAGATGCTCGACGGTATAACCTTCGTCACAGGGAGGTAATTTACAACCCTGGCGATCAGGTTTGGGTGTGGACACCTGTTCGCCAGCGGGGTCGCTCCGAGAAGCTTCTGCGCCACTACTTCGGCCCGTACGAAGTACAACGCAAACTCAGCGACGTCACCTACGAAGCGACCCCGCAAGGAATTGTTCGCTCATCCCGACGGCAAGCACAATCGGAAGTCGTACATGTCGCCAGGATGAAGCCCTTCTACTCCCGCTAGGTCAAGCTACATGTGTTTTTTTTTTCTTTGCTTGCTTTAACTACTTGATGTGAACGCGCATCCTCGCCGACTACGGTTATCCTCGACCTCGCCACTCGGCATCGGGACGATGCCTTTTCCACCAGGAGGGGCAATGCCGCAATGTTATCGTACTGGCGCCGCCATGTGGCGAGCTCGGGAGACTGGCACGCTCTCGGTGCTCGCCCGCCAGTCGGTTCCGTGCCTGATCTTGCCGGTGCTTTTACTTAGTCTAAAGGAAACCTTCTGAACCAGTTTCACTGGCTTCTGTGACATTTTGAATCACAATTCCACCGCTCCATATCAATTTTTTGTTGCGAGCCAGACTCCTTTTTTGGAGTCGGATGGCCTCGGTTTCATATCCCGCAGGTAATTCTAGTGCAAAATCTGTTACAACCTTTGCACGCAGTCCTTTCTAACATCCTTCCAACAAAAGTAAGTGCATCGTCGGTTCAAATTGTCTATGATGACATTTTCCCAAATAATGCAAAACACTTATCACCTCAGATTTTAAATGGATTATTAGAAGATCATTAACAAAGTCTTCCCGTTAGCATAACGATAGCAACGGATGCTTCTCAATTTAATGAAACAGCTGGCGTTGGAATATACTCTCCGCTTTTAGACTGGGCTTTTTCAGTCCGTCTTCCGGATTTTACTCCAATTTTCCAGGCGGAGTTGCTGGCGGTGGTGCTTGCCCTGCGCAAGCTAGACCCACCATACTCAACAGTGGCTGTAATTACAGAATCTTATTCCTTGTGCTTGTCGCTTTCTTCGAATATGTATTCGCCAATTTTAAACACCTTTCTTTCATTGCTCCCCTCACATTTGAGCCTCATACATATAGTGTGGGTACCAGGACACAGCAATGTGACAGCCAATGAGGTTGCTGACAGACTAGCTAAAGAATCTCTGAATGGCCCTGTATTGCCCATCCTCCCAGCAACAGCGTACATAACAGCAGCACAATATCGGCGGCGTGCCTTACTAATCACGCAGTCTGGATCTATTTTATCATCGGAGGACTACCTGCATCTCAAGTATTCCTGGAATAGGAAATTATGTCAATCAAGGCAGACTGAGGTCTCTCTAACCAGGCTACGCTGTCGTATTCCGCCCCTAAATTTCTATGTGCACAGGTCTCGTTTGGCGCTTTCTCCTGTCTGCGCATTTTGGGGGGAACCGGAAACAATAGATTGAAATGTGTTTATCACGTGAAAATCTGTAAAAAAAAAAAGTGCAATATTTTATGATTGTCTACCCCACCCCTTATGTAATACCCCGAAAGGGGCCTTTAAGGTTAATAAATGAAAATGAAATGAAAATGAAAATAGATAATTTCTTGATATTTTGCCGCCGTTTTACCATGATGAGAAACCGGTATTTAGAGAAGCCGTTACAACAGCTAGGTCTTAATTTGAGCAGCCAAATTTTATTATCGTTCGGTGCAACCATGCTTGGGTGCAGCCACAGGCCTGTTTTTAACGCCATTCAAAACTTCTTAATAGAAACAAAACGTCTACCTTGCTAACATGTTTTGAAGTTTTAATCTGTACATATAAATCTTACTATTCTCCTACTGCGTGCGTTAGTATTTACTCTTTTTTATTTTGGTTTTTCATATTTACATTTCCTTCTCTATCCCCTAGCATTTATTTTTATTCATTTTTGCGATGTAGTTATACATCTCAAAATCTAATATCTCTGCACTCCAATTCTTGGCCGATCCCCCTGTGTGGGTATGTGCCATCAAATTAGAGGAGAAAAACAACAACAACCACTCCGGGGAAGTAGCCCAGAAATAGGCAGCGGATGTAAGAGACGGAAGCATTCTGAAGAAATAGATCATAATAATAAAAATAAAACTTTACAATAGTCTATAGCGTGAAAAATTGGACTGCATAACTATAACAGCTCTGTAAATTTGGAGCTGCTATTGCCTCACCAGACAAGAAAGAAAACGAAGGCTGTACATTGTACAGTACAGTCCAGTCTAAAATTATATATTCTTTCCTATCACGTTCACAAAATTATTTTCATTAGTTCACCTAACCTTTTTTTTTCTTATCATTTGTCTCACTATCAAAGGCTGCAGGTCGTATATGTGCAGTCGCTATTATCTCCGTTGTTAGTAAACGCGTGCTCTTTTTCACAAACCAGTTCTCGTCTGTCGCAGGTTATTTTGGTCCATGATGACATTTATTCCAATCATGCCAATTCTTCGCCAGTGTCTACCTTAGTTTCCAATTTGAATGACCACTTGCAACATTTTCATTCACATGTTGTAATTGTCACTGATGCTGCACAGCGCCAGGAAAAAGCGGGGGTTGAGATTTTTTCTACTCAACTTGATTCTCTTTCACTCTGCCTTCCTGATTATACCCTCATATTTATTACGGAATTTTTAGCTATTGTTTTAGCAATCCGGATAGTTTGTTTAGATCACCGCAAAGTTATTGTAGTGACGGACGCTCTTTCAGTTCGTACTTCCTTGACTTCTTCGACTGCATCTTCTTCGCATCGCCAGTTTTATGACCTCGCGCCATCTCATACCCGTGAAATAAGACTTGTTAGGTTCCCGGCCATTATGGAATTTCAATAAACGAATCCGCGGACTTCCTTGCGTCCGCATCTTTGAATGGCCCTATCCTGTCATTAGTTCCACACTTCTCTTTTTGGGTGGCGGCGCGATTCAAATGATTTCTTTGGATGAAATCCTCAAATTCGGCCTTTTATCTTTTGAAAACTTCCGGCATTTGAAGTACAAATAGAATCCTGTTCAGTGCCTTTCCCGTCAGTGCGAGGTGTGTCTAACAAATTTCAGGTGTAGGATTCGTTCCCTAAACTTTTACCTTCAGAGATCGGGCTGTGTTTCTTCAGCCATATGTGTTCATACTACAATTATTCTGAGATGTTAGACTATTTTTTCCTGTCCTGTCGCCGTTTCGCCTCCCTCCGAAAACTCTTCCTTGAAATTCCTTGCAAACATTTATCTATATCCTCGACTGTTCCAAATTTACTTTCGTTTGGCGCTACTCAGCTGAGATTCAGCAGCAGGACAGTTCGCTCCACGGTACAAAAATTTATAAACGCCTCTGGTAGGGTTCCCTGCTAGGTGTGCGATTCCGTTGTTCCTCCTCGTCAGATTCTTATTGAGCTGAAATTAATCCTTTTTGTTTTCTGATCAGTAGGTTATTTTACTATCGTGTTGCACATTTATATGTTTCATCTTATATTTCTACTGGATTCATGTGTGGCCAATCCCCCTCGGGGTCATGTGCCATTATCTGAGGGCACACAAACAACAACAGCATGGATATATAGTTTCAGCTGAAAGGGCCACTTCGATTACAGGCTTTAGACATTTCAGGATAGAATTCATGGGTGCGCAGGAAATAAACCCAATTCTTTGTGCTTCACGTACAGTTTCACTCCACGTGCTAAGAGACATCTGACCTACAAAATCTATTCACTATCATGCTTTGAGCAACCCGAGCTGCAAATTTTGAAGTCTGAGATGTTACTTGAGCGTTGAATGAAATTTCTACGGGGACCACATCGCATCTGAAAGATGGCCAATTTGACGCGCACATTGATGAGATCTAGGTGAATTTGACGGAGTTGAAGTATAAACAATATGGACGCTAGTTTCATATCAAGGTTTAAACTCTGTTAGTTGCCATACAAGATAGCTGTCTTTCTTACCGATGTGTTTTTGCCAAATGGAAACGCTAGAGTTAGACTGCGGATCGCTGATTGGTGGAATGGCCCCATCACCCCGTGGATCTATTCATTTGGGGTGGGCTTATTGATGTTCGAGTGTGATGTATATGCTCTGCTTTCTCCCTGCTGCTATCAACATCATCTGGTGCGTACGCCGTGCGTAATAGTCAGGATCTCATTTACAATGGGCACAATCACTTGCTAGAGATTCACGGGGTAAACTAACCATCCTACCCAAACAAGGCAGGGACTAGATTACCGCGTTAGGTATATTTTCCACAGCCTTAAAGTGCCGTCCAAGTTCACATTCCAGTGCCTTTCGGTGGTCGTTACCAGTTTCCATGAAGTGGTGTATTGAGTGGAGCGCGAGCGTCTCCGTTCGTTGTAATTGTGCCAGGGTTCGGAAGCCTGGTATACATTCCGTTCACTAGCCAGTGTAAATTCACTCTACCAGCCGTTATTATCATTATATATATATATATATATATATATATATATATATATATATATATATATATATATATATATATATATATATTGTAAAGAGGAAGATGTACATTCGAAGTGAAGAAAAAGCTCCGTGCGCTGTCGCCAGTGACATCACTAACGATGTGTGCCTTGGACCTACTCGTACGTGGACAGTTCCTGACGGGCTTCTAGATCGCTCAGTACCTCTAATAAGCCCCCATCCTTCATTATATATATATATATATATATATATATATATATATATATATATATATATATATATATATATATATATATATATATGAAGGAAAGAAGCCAACAGTCGGCGAGGCCAAGGAAAGCGTTGGGGATGGTACTTTATGTCTTTTTTTTTTTTTAATGTTTACTTGGATAATCACAGAACTTAGTAATGTAATCTGTTACGGGAAAGATAATTAAACACAAAGTAGAAGAAAAAACAACGTGCCGATGGTGGGATCCGAACCCACGACCTCCGAATATCGCGTCCGGTGCTCTTCCAACTGAGCTACATCGGCCGCTGTCCCCCCTGCTACTTGCTTGGGTATTTATGTTGTCTGTATACGAACCTTGAGAGTGTTCACCAGCGCCGCCCTCAACCAAAGCGACGGACGTAGAACGTCCTTTGTTACCGCCAGCGTCACGTAGAACGTGATCAAGAGCGAGGGCGAAAGCTGTGCTAGAACCCTCTTACGCTACCTATGGCTTCAAGACTGCCAGAACCGAGACCCCCGTGAGCTACAAGCAGATCAATTAAAGGGAAATGAGGGTGCTCGTTATAATACATGAAGGAAAGAAGCCAACAGTCGGCGAGGCCAAGGAAAGCGTTGGGGATGGTACTTTATGTCTTTTTTTTTTTAATGTTTACTTGGATAATCACAGAACTTAGTAATGTAATTTGTTACGGGAAAGATAATTAAACACAAAGTAGAAGAAAAAACAACGTGCCGATGGTGGGATCCGAACCCACGACCTCCGAATATCGCGTCCGGTGCTCTTCCAACTGAGCTACATCGGCCGCTGTCCCCCCTGCTACTTGCTTGGGTATTTATGTTGTCTGTATACGAACCTTGAGAGTGTTCACCAGCGCCGCCCTCAACCAAAGCGACGGACGTAGAACGTCCTTTGTTACCGCCAGCGTCACGTAGAACGTGATCAAGAGCGAGGGCGAAAGCTGTGCTAGAACCCTCTTACGCTACCTAGAACCCTCTTACGCTAGCTCACGGGGGTCTCGGTTCTGGCAGTCTTGAAGCCATAGGTAGCGTAAGAGGGTTCTAGCACAGCTTTCGCCCTCGCTCTTGATCACGTTCTACGTGACGCTGGCGGTAACAAAGGACGTTCTACGTCCGTCGCTTTGGTTGAGGGCGGCGCTGGTGAACACTCTCAAGGTTCGTATACAGACAACATAAATACCCAAGCAAGTAGCAGGGTGGACAGCGGCCGATGTAGCTCAGTTGGAAGAGCACCGGACGCGATATTCGGAGGTCGTGGGTTCGGATCCCACCATCGGCACGTTGTTTTTTTCTTCTACTTTGTGTTTAATTATCTTTCCCGTAACAGATTACATTACTAAGTTCTGTGATTATCCAAGTAAACATTAAAAAAAAAAAGACATAAAGTACCATCCCCAACGCTTTCCTTGGCCTCGCCGACTGTTGGCTTCTTTCCTTCATGTATTATAACGAGCACCCTCATTTCCCTATATATATATATATATATATATATATATATATATATATATATATATTCCGCTGCGCCGCGCGGTGTTGCGCATGTGCAAGAGAAGGACAAAGTGGACGGTTGCGCATGTGAAAGAGACGAAGTGGTGACGCGTTGCCTCTTTCGGGGCCAAGCTTTACTGAGACTGTGCTTGAGACTGTACCTAGCTTTCATGCATTAACCGTATATTTTGTAATATTAAACCCATTTCCCCGTAACAACTTGATGGAGTCTGCGGGGTAATCCTGGAACCTTTCGAACATCATCGACGAAGCAGACGCTTGTCCGGGCTCCCTCCCGACTTCACAGTCATGGCAAGCCACGACCACGACAGAGAAGGTCACTTTTCCCGCTCAACTGGAGCTGTTTCTTATTCAGTCCAGGAGCACCAAGCGCAGTCCAGCTCGTGGCCGCATCAGCGGGAGCCCAGAACATTTTCTGGTCTGGCCGATGAGGATATCGAGGACTGGTTGACGCGTTGCAAACGTGTCAGCAAATATAATCGCTGGGACTCGGCCATGCAACTGAACGTGGTATTCTTTCTGGCCGGCACGGCGCTGCTGTGGTTGAAGAACCATGAAGACAACCTTTCTACCTGGGACAAGTTTGTGGAAGAGATAACCAACTGTGTTGGAAACTACACATCAAAAAGACGCAAGGCTGGGCAAACCCTTTCCCAACGAGCACAGTTACCTGGAGAGACTTGTGCGACATACATAGAGGAAGTCCTGAAGCTCTGCCGCATTGTTAATAGACGCATGCCCGAAGAAGACAAGGTTGGCCATCTCCTTAAAGGATTCGCCGTAGTCGTTTTTAATTTCCTTATCACGAAAGAAACCCTAGCCAGTACTTCGGACGTTATCCAGTACTGCCGTACATTTGAATCTTTAAAAATGCGGCGTATTGTGCCAAAATTTGGACGCCTCTCCAACGTCCCAACAGTTGCCAGCGTTGACTACACTGTCCACGACAATCTCGCCTCTCTGGTCCGCAGAGTTGTGAGTGAAGAGGTGGCCACGCACCTGCAAGGCGCCGACGCGCCACCTACGTGTACTCAGAATGCGCAGTTCAGCCGCAGCAGGCTGAACATCCAGCCTCGTGGACAACCAGAACTTCCGCACTACTCCTACGGCAATGAGCGCGCCTATTCGCCTCTGACCAGCCACTTTCCTCCACATTCAAACGTGCGTCATGCAGCTAACATTGTCTCTCAACCACCGTAGAATTCCTCCGGATCCAGCGTATACGCTTTTCGTGAGTCGCCCATTTGTTACAACTGCGGCCGCCGCGGGCACATAGCGCGGTTTTGTCAACGCCGGCGGCAGCAGGCCTCGCGTTCTTGGATCCGCCCTTGGGCAGGTTTCCGTGATCACGACAACATTGAATGGCGTCAACTGCGTCCACTACAGCCTCGCCCGGGCGTCTTTCTTCTGACCGCAGCTTCACACCACCAGCCCCGCGCCGAGTACGGTCCCCATCCCTACGTCGACGCTCGCCTACGCCACCATCAGGAAACTAGCAGGAACGGCCGATGGAGGTGAGGTCGCGAAACGGCCATCTTCGCCAATTCCTCTTCCTACTGTGATGTTGAAGAATAAAGTGCATGTTACTGTAAATGATGTAAATACGTTAGCTTTAGTGGATACTAGTGCCACAACTTCCGTGATGAGTCTCAGTTTTAAAAATCGCCTTGGACCGACCATAATGTTCGCTTGGGACTGAAGTGCCAGCTTTCGCGGTGTTGGGGGAGAACATTTGCGTCCAGTGGGTCTCTGCTGCGTGTCAGTGGTCATTGTTAGGGAAACGTTTCGAGTTGAATTTGTAGTTTTAGTAAGAGCCACACATGATGTTGTTCTCGGAACTGATTTCCTGGGCGATTGTGAAGCAACGATCGATTGCGCAGCCGGCGAAATTTCTCTGCGCCGCAATATTCTCTCTGGTTTTGTAGAGGAGACACCTAGCTCTAGTGACGGTGCATTTTATGTCTCCAACGATGTAGTGTTACCTTCTATGGCTGCAATGTTTGTGTCGGTTCACAGCTCTGCCGAGCGAGCAGGCACCCACTCTGGGTTTGTTGAAGCTGACATGAACAATGCCGTGAAGAAAAATTTACTAGTGCACCGTGCCATCGTCGACGTCGTAGATGGTTGTGCCATCTTGTGGACTGTAAACATTTCGTCAGAACCCATTCGTTTACTATCCGGCCTCAGGTTGGCTACATTTGACGTCTACGAGGTCTTTTCTATTCGGTCTGTATCTCCTCATCCGCACCATCGTGTGGATCCTGATTACAGCGCGAATATAATGCGGATGATAAACAAATCGTTTTCGTCATCCGACCAGCAAAAGTTATGTGAAGTTCTGACACTGTACGCCTCTGTGTTTGACTTTGCTCAAGAAGCCGATTTTTCTGCTCCGCCACATTCACGTATGTCACACAAGATCAACACTGGTGATGCGATCCTTATCAGAAGCCCTACCGAGTGTCACCAGTCGAGCGAAGAACAATTAACGAACAAGTCCAGGACATGTTGAAGAAAGGTATACAGGAGTCTTACTGTCTTTGGGCAGCATCTTGGTGAAGAAGGACAACTCGTGGTGATTTTATGTGGACTATCGTCGGTTAAACGCTGTTACAAAAAAGAACGTTTATCCTCTTCCACGTATCGACGATGCCTTAGATTGTCTTCAATCCGCATCCTATTTCTCTTCAGTAAATCTTCGATCTGGCTATTGGCAGATCCCGATGCATCCATCGGACCGAGAGAAGACAGCCTTTGTCACATCTGGCGGATTTATGAATTTAACGTGATGCCCTTTGGACTGTGCAATGCACCAGCCACATTCCAACGATTTATGGACACAATTCTGTGTGGTTTAAAATGGGAGTTATGCATGTGCTACCTAGATGACGTCATCATCTATGGAAGGACATTTCGGGAGCATAATCAGCGACTTTGTGCTGGACTGTATCCGAAACGCCCGACTAATTTTGAACTCTTAAAAAGTGTCATTTCGGTGAACGGCAGACCTTGGTGCTTGGATTTTTAGTGGATCAGGAAAGTATTCGGCCCGACTCCCAAAAGATTGCTGCTGTGCGAGACTTTGCAAAACCTCAAAGCGTAAAGCATTTGAGATGCTTTCTGGGGCTATGTTCATATTTCCGCCGTTTCATTCAAGGATTCGCCCAAATTGCCCATCCGCTCACTTCCCTTCTGCAAAAAGATGCTCCGTTTGTTTGGTCGCGAGTCATCATTCCGACAGCTGAAGTTTCTGCTCACATCTGGTTCTGTTTTAAGCCATTTAGATACGGTTGCTACCACCGAGGTTCACACCGATGCGAGAGGGGTGGGCGTTGGTGCAGTTCTCATCCAGCTCCAGAACGGCGCCCAGCATGTCATCGCATATGCAAGCCAACTTTAACGAAAGCAGAACGCAACTATACAGTGACAGAAATGGAATGTCTCGCCGTCATCTTCGCCGTTACCAAGTTCCGCCCATATTTGTACTGCCGTCACTTCAACGTAGTTACCGACCGTCATTCCCTGTGTTGCATACCTGCCAACTCTTCCGAATTTTCCGTAAAATGTACGAATTTTGACCAGTCTTACGATTTTACGAATCTTGCGGGAAATTTTACGAAAAATGTTTCATTTTCGGAAAAAAAAAGTGCGGACATCTATTAACATCATGGCTTCCAAGATAACACCACACGCGCGGAAGGGTAATCTCGGAGGCCATGTTAACACTATTATGGTACCTTTGGCGACCACGAGAGGGCAACACATATTTGTGATATCATCATCAGCAGCTGCAAACGTTGTAGTGATTTCTATCGTCTACTCGGGGGAACACGAATCCATATCCAAAACTCGATACCGCCTCCGCCAGGCTAGTAGCTGTTCCTTTGTTCCCGTGTTTGGATAACTTTGGTGTTGGCCTCTGTTTTTGCGTGATCTGCGGCCGCGTCCGACTCAGTGTGACTCTGAAATTTTAGTAGTAGCGGTTTCGCAGTGCAATGGCGCGCTCAAGGCCGCGACAGTACTTCCAAGTATTTTTGAAGTCGTACGTGGCAGAATTTCCGTGCTTCGTGCCGTCTAAAAAAGGAGAGAAGTTCGGATTTTGCACCACGTGTGCCTGTGATGTTAACATTTGCATTTTAGGAAACGTAGCGTAAAGAAGACAAGGACAAAAAAGAAAGAAACACACACGGGCGCTTACTCACAACTGATTTTTTATTAGAAAAGCTAACAGAATATATAGGGTACAAAAAATTATCAAATACATGTAATAAAGGGGTGAAATTGACAAAAATTGACAAAAATGTGGAAAAAGGCAAGTCTGAAAAGATACACAAAAAAAAAACACGTGAAAAAACTACTTGGCCACTGATTCAAGGTATGTGATCTCTACTTTTGTTAAGTTAATAGAAGCTTCGCTAACACACTTATCCCCTCCTTTCATGATATGATATGCCTCTATAATTTCTCGTGTACGTTGATTGCGCGATGTGCCAAGAACGATAGTTTTATCGAAAATGGGGCGGCATTTACACTTCGTGCAATGTTTAGGCAAATTGTCTTGTGATGTTGGGGTTAAAGAATTTCTATGTTCGAAGAGCCGGATATTCAAACAACGGCCAGTCTGTCCTATGTAGTATTTTTCACAAGAAAGAGGAATTTTGTAAATTACCTGCGTTCTGCACTGTACAAACCTAGATTTATGGTTAACATAGCAGCGATGCTCACTTTTTAACGCGTCTGCCTTTCTTACCAAGGCACACACGCCTGACAATTTCGTGGGGGCTGACATTACTGTGCCTACATCATACCGATTGGCGACATTCCGCAAGCCATGTGAAAAACGGTGCACGTAGGGCAGAACCACTGGTTTCCTTTTATTGCTGCAACACTTAGACTTTTTTGTGTCCTTTCCCTTCACCCAAAGCAGGAGTTTATCACATCTGCTACTGATTAAAGGAAGCGGATAACCAGAATTACTCAATCTATTGACTTGATCGAGAAAACTTTTACAAATTTTATGCTCGCAAGATTTAATTAAAGCAGAGCGCGAACAAGACGAGACAATTGCGTTTTTCACCACTTTGGAATGTCCGGAGCGAAAAGTAGTAAAGGCTTAGATGATCTAGGGTGATAACCCCAACACACATGCTTATTCCCAAAATGAAGAGATAAGTCAAGAAATTGCAGAACATCATCATTGGGCAACTCAAAAGTAAAGTTCAAACCATGCGCACTTTCTTTGAAAACCTTTAAAATATTAACAACAGAATGAGTGAACCGATTGGAAGGGAGAAGGACTAAATAATCATCAACGTAACGAAAAATACTCAATGAAATGCCATCTAGATTCTTTTGAATAGCTTTGTCTATTTGGCTAAGGAAAATGGGAAAATGTCTGAAAGAACTGGCGCTACACGCGAACCGATGCAAACGCCAGATTTTTGTAAGTATAAAGAACCCTTCCACCCAACAAAAGTTGACTTAAGGTAAAAAGAAACTAATTCTAAAAAAGATTCTACAGGGATGCCACAATGATTTATGAACCGTGCTTCATCATTGTGGCATTGTGGATTTATGAACCGTGCTTAAGTCAACTTTTCTTGGGTGGAAGGGTTCTTTATACTTACAAAAAATCTGGCGTTTGCATCGGTTCGCATGTAGCGCCAGTTCTTTCAGACACTTTCCTTAGCCAAATAGACAAAGCTATTCAAAAAAATCTAGATGGCCTTTCATTGAGTATTTTTCGTTACGTTGATGATTATTTAGTCCTTCTCCCTTCCAATCGGTTCAATCATTCTGTTGTTAAAGGTTTTCAAAGAAAGAGCTCATGGTTTGAACTTTACTTTTGAGTTGCCCAATGATGATGTTCTACAATTTCTTGACTTATCTCTTCATTTTGGGAATAAGCATGTGTGTTGGGGTTATCACCCTAGATCATCTAAGCCTTTACTACATTTTCGCTCCGGACATTCCAAAGTGGTGAAAAACGCAATTGTCTCGTCTTGTTTGCGTTCTGCTTTAATTAAATCTTGCGAGCATAAAATTTGTAAAAGTTTTCTCGATCAAGTCAATAGATTGAGTCATTCTGGTTATCCGCTTCCTTTAATCAGTAGCAGATGTGATAAACTCCTGCTTTGGGTGAAGGGAAAGGACACAAAAAAGTCTAAGTGTTGCAGCAATAAAAGGAAACCAGTGGTTCTGCCCTACGTGCACCGTTTTTCACATGGCTTGTGGAATGTCGCCAATCGGTATGATGTAGGCACAGAAAATGTCAGCCCCCACGAAATTGTCAGGTGCGTGTGCCTTGGTAAGAAGAAAGGCAGACGCGTTAAAAAGTGAGCATCGCAGCTATGTTAACCATAAATCTAGGTTTGTACAGTGCAGAACGCAGGTAATTTATAAAATTCCTCTTTCTTGTTAAAAATACTACATAGGGCAGACTGGCCGTTGTTTGAATATCCGGCTCTTCGAACATAGAAATTCTTTAACCCCTACATCACAAGACAATTTGCCTAAACATTGCACGAAGTGTAAATGCCGCCCCATTTTCGATAAAACTATCGTTCTTGGCACATCGCGCAATCAACGTACACGAGAAATTATAGAGGCATATCATATCATGAAAGGAGGGGATAAGTGTGTTAGCGAAGCTTCTATTAACTTAACAAAAGTAGAGATCACATACCTTGAATCAGTGGCCAAGTAGTATTTTCACGTGTTTTTTTTTTGTGTATCTTTTCAGACTTGCCTTTTTCCACATTTTTGTCAATTTTTGTCAATTTCACCCCTTTATTACATGTATTTAATAATTTTTTGTACCCTATATATTCTGTTAGCTTTTCTAATAAAAAATCAGTTGTGAGTAAGCGCTCGTGTGTGTTTCCTTCTTTTTTGTCCTTGTCTTCTTTGCGCTACGTTTCCTAAAATGCGAATGCACCAACTCGCCCAATTTAGCATTCTTGTGCATGTTAACATTTCACATGGTGGCAAGTCCGACATAAAGATCCACATCGCTTCGAAAAAGCACCAAGGATACGTGCGAGCCGCGGACAGCCAGCCGAGCCTGACAAGTTTTGTTAGCAGTGACAGCGACCTCTGTGTGATTCGTGCAGAATGCCATTTCACGGCGTTTTTAGTTGAACACAACATACCGCTCAGTGTCAGTGATCATGCTGGACCACTTTTCCGGAAAATGTTCCCCAAGTGCGAGGAAGCCAAACGCTACGCCTGTGGACGGACGAAGACGACGGCAATTGTTCGTGAAATGGCCGCGAACGCAGAGACTCTTTTGCTGGATGCCCTAAAAAAGCAGATATTTTCGATTGCTGTCGACGGAAGTAACAATAGGGATACGCAGCTTTACCCTATTGTTGCGACATACTTCGTTAAAGAGACCAGTAGAGTTGAAAGCCGCCTCCTTTGCCTCGGTACAATCCAAGGGGAAGCGACGGGTCAGAAAATTGATGATGATGATGATGAACTGATTTTTTTTCTGGCGTAAGGGCATCTATGGCCAAAGAGCGCCAAACACAAGATGAAAGGGTCAGAAAATTGGAAATCTGATTCTGGACTAAATGAAGTCCCGAAGTTTGCCTCTTGAAAACCTGTTGGCATTGTCTTCGGACAATGCCCATGTCATGATTGCGGAGCTTTTCAAAAATAAATCGTGACACAATGGAGTTTTCGCTCATTACTCTACGGGACACGGATTTTGTTTGTGGTTGAGTGACCAAGGGTGTCGCTAAAGATAAATTCTTGGAAAGTAAAAAAAAAATCCCCCCCCCCCCCCCCGCGGTTGCGGAGGTTTTACGAATTTTGAAATCTTCAGGTTGGCAGGTATGGTGTTGGCTTATTGGCCTGCGCGACCCCTCCGGTCGACTAGCTCGCTGGGTATTACGTCTACAGGAATATGACTTTTCTGTGTCCAATAAGAGTGGTCGCGGCCACGCCGATGCTGACTGTTTATCCCGATTTCCTCTTCCATGCACGGCAGTCGGTGAAGATTATCTGGACGACTGCCTGGCGCCTGTGAGCGAAACATTACCAGACCTCGTAAAGTTCCGGCATGAGCAATGTCAAGACCATTAACTTACTTCGTTGTTTGATAAGGCGCCCAATTCAGCATCTGCACCTTTTGTTATTCAAGGTGGTCTACTCAAAAATAACTACTCAACCGATGGTGCCCGTCTTCTGCTTGTTGTCCGCAATGCTGTCACTTCAGGTCATCTTGGTTTTGCGCGCACTCTCGCAAGGGTCCGACAAGGATTTTATTGGCCAAAGTTGTACACGACAACGAAGCGCTATGTAGCAAGTTGTATCCCTTGCCAACGTCTCAAACGAAGAACCACGCCACCTGATGGCCTTCTTCAACCTGCCAAGTCCCCTAGGTCGCCTTTCGAGAAAATTGGGATTCATCTGATTGGTCCTTTCCCCAAATCGTCTGACGGCCGTCGCTGGATTATAGTAGCTATTGACCATTTGACCCGGTATCTGGAGGCGTCTGCACTCGTTTCTGCCAAAGCAACCGATAAGTGCGAACTTACACCAAATCATACTTCGCCACGGCGCCCCCCGAGTGATCATCAGTGATCGCGGTCGGCAGTTCACTGCAGATATCGTGGAAGAACTTTTACGGCTCTGTGGCTCCGAATACCGTCATTCTACTCCCTACCACCCTTAGACAAACGGCCTTACCGAGCGTCTAAACCGGACTCCCATTAACATGATGTACACGTAGCATCAAATCACAAGAACTGGCACGCCGTCTTGCCATTTATAAGTCACGCTTATAACATAGCTACGCATGAAGTGACCGGATATTCTCCTTTTTTCCTTCTTTACGCGCGCTCACCATCAACGTTCCTGGACACCATTCTTCCATTCTCGGTGCACGATGACCCACCGTGTCGCAACAACTGTCTTGCTGAAGAAGCGCGTCGTCTTGCTCGTTTGCGAGCTATCGCCTCCCAAGACCGCACGAAGGTTCGGTATGATGCGGCTCATGCTGCAGTAACTTACGAACCCGGAGATTTGGTTTGGCTTTGGACGCCATTGCAACGCCGCGGACTGTACCAGAAGTTCTTGTGGCAATGCGCCGGACCCTTCATTGGTGTACCTCGTTTAAGTGAAGTAACTTACGTTATCGCTAAAGTAACATCGACAAATCGATGCTCGCGGACGACTCAGCTGGCCCATGTGGCGCGACTGAAACGCTGCTATTCCCAATCTGCTTAACTCGCTCGAGGACGAGCTTCATCTGTCCCAGGGGAAACTGTTACGTCAATTACACTGCGCCGTGCGGTGTTGCGCATGTGCAAGAGAAGGACAAAGTGGACGGTTGCGCATGTGAAAGAGGAAGACGAAGTGGTGGCGAGTTGACTCTTTCGGGGACAAGCTTTACTGAGACTGTGCTTGAGACTGTACGTAGCTTTCATGCATTAACCGTGTATTTTGTAAATATTAAACCCATTTCCCCGTAACAATATATATATATATATATATATATATATATATATATATATATATATATATATATATATATATATATATATTTTTTACGGAAGCTTCTTCATCTTCGAATGTACATCTTCCACTTCCTCTTTACAATATATATATATATATATATATGTGTGTGTGTGTGTGTGTGTGTGTGTGTGTGTGTGTGTGTGTGTGTGTGTGTGTGTGTGTGTGTGTGTGTGTGTGTGTGTGTGTGTGTGTGTGTGTGTGTGTGTGTGTGTGTGTGTGTGTGTGTGTGTGTGTGTGTGTGTGTGTGTGTGTTTTTGTGTGTGTGTGTGTGTGTGTGTGTGTGTGTAAGGAAAGCATTGGGGATTGTACTTTATTTTTTATTCATTTTTTAATTTTTACCTCGGTAATCACTTAAATTAGTAATGTAATCTGCTTAGGAGAAAGATAAACACAAAGTAGAAGGAAACACAACGTGCCGACGGTGGGGACCGAACCCACGACCTCCGAATATCGCGTCCGGTGCTCTTCCAACTGAGCTACAACGGCCGCTGTCCCCCCTGATACTTTCTTGGGCATTAATGTTGTCTGTATACGAACCTTGAGAGTGTTCACCAGCGCCACCCTTCAACCATAGCGGTGGACGTGGAACGTCCTGCGTTACCGCCAGCGTCACGTAGAACCTGATCAAGAGTGAGGGCGAAAGCTGTGCTAGAAGGAAAAACACAAAGTAGAAGGAAAAACATTGGTCTGGCTTAGCTTATGGTTAAGCCTAGGATGCGAAGCATACTAGCCTAAAAAATTAAACATTACCTGGCTATACCTGGTTAGCCATTCATAGACAAGACATCACCTGGCTATACCTGGTTAGCCATTTCATAGACAAGAACAACTCATGTGTTACTCTGCTTCTTTCTTTATTTTTCTCAAACCAATAAATACACTATGATGATCAGTCTTCAGCACGCATTTTCCGTTTGGTAGCATTTCGCCGCTCCAACCGAGTAGAAGTACTCGAAGCTTCATCCTTCACCTCGGCGTCGGTTGTCGAACGCTGCCGTCTAGCTGCATACTGTGCACGTCGCTTGGCAAGCCGTACTTCTCGTTCTTCTCCCGTTTCCGTGGCTGTTTGTAACTTGCGCTTTGCGGTCTGGCGAGCCGCCCTCTCCCTGGCCGACATCTCGCTGCTCAACTGACTCAACGAGTGCGTTGCCTTTTATACAATTGCGTGACGTCAGTATCTCCTAGCGGTAGGAGTGGGAGTTAGGCCGCCGGCGGAGGCTGCGCGTCCGGAAGCGAGCGCACGAGTTGAGCCCCAGCTTTCACAGCTGTTGTGACGTCATATCACGTGGTGCGCCGATGTAGGTCAAGTGGTAGCTACGCGGCCGCGCGGCGCAGCAAGGAAGAGCTCGGTTGTGCGGCTAGTATGCTTAATTCGCATAAAACAACGTGCCGATGGTGGGGACCGAACCCACGACCTCCGAATATCGCGTCCGGTGCTCTTCCAACTGAGCTACAACGGCCGCTGCCCCCCCACCCTGCTACTTTCTTGGGCATTAATGTTGTCTGTATACGAACCTTGAAAGTGTTCACCAGCGCCACCCTTCAACCATAGCGGTGGACGTGGAACGTCCTGCGTTACCGCCAGCGTCACGTAGAACGTGATCAAGAGTGAGGGCGAAAGCTGTACTAGGACCCTCTTACGCTACCTATGGCTTCAAGACTGCCAGAACCGAGACCCCCGTTAGCTACAAGCAGATAAACGAAGGGAAAATGAGGGTGCTCGTTATAATACATGAAGAAAAGAAGCCAATAGTCGGCGAGGCTAAGGAAAGCATTGGGGATTGTACTTTATTTTTTATTTTTTTAATATATATATATATATATATATATATATATATATATATATATATTGTAACGGGTATAGTCCGAGAGCGGTCCGAGCAACGGTCTGAGCGCGGTTCCAGGCAACCAACTTCGTCGTCTACGCCAACTAGCAACCACTTCATCGTCTACGTCAACTAGCCACTGATTGTCTCCGCTTCGTCATCGACTATAGTATCACTGCCCCCCCCTCCTCTTTAGCATCGACTCGATGCGACGAGGTGCTACTAGGAAGACATCAGCGAAAGGGTGCACTAAAGTGTCACAAGGACCCAGCGGCGTTGACGAAAAGTTCAGTCATGTACGATCATGATACGGCTTCAGCCGAACCACGTGCACGACTTCAGGACGCTGTGGCCTGCGGGATGGAGCTGAAGCTACGGGAACAACGGCGTAGGTGACTTCACTGATACGGCGAACAATCTCGTAAGGCCCGAAGTATCGGCGCAGTAATTTTTCAGACAGGCCGCGATGACGAACAGGTGTCCAAACCCAGACGAGGTCGCCCGGTTCGTAAGTGACGATTCTTCGGCTGAGGTTATACCGAGCAGCGTCATTCGCCTGTTGTCGGTGGATTCTGAGGCGTGCTAGTTGCCGCGCTTCCTCAGCACGCTGAACAAAGATGTCGGCGTCAAGTTCGGCGTCAGAGCCGCGAGAAAGACTAACTGGCATCATGGCATCCAACGACGTGCTCACTTGGCGACCGAAGACAAGTTGGAACGGGGTCAGTCGCGTCGTCTCTTGAATGGCGGTATTGTACGCGAAAGTTATATAGGGCAAAATCGCATCCCAGGTGCGATGTTCTGCGTCCGCATACATAGAAATCATGTCGGTGAGGGTGCGATTGAGGCGCTCCACCAGCCCGTTGGTCTGAGGGTGATACGCCGTCGCACGGCGATGGCTAGTGTTAGTCAGAGTCATGACCAACCGGATTAGGCGAGCCGTAAAAGCTGTTCCACGGTCAGTAATTACCACGGCGGGGGCGCCATGACGTAGACAATGCTATGAACGAAAAACTGAGCAACTTCGGCTGCAGTACCTTTAACAAGGGACGCGGTCTCTGCGTACCGTGTTAGGTAGTCTGTCGCGACGACTACCCAACGGTTGCCAGACGAGGACTTCGGAAAAGGACCGAGAAGATCCATGCCCACTTGATGGAAAGGGGTCTTCGGCGGAGCAATAGGCTGAAGAAATCCAGCGGGTTTCAATGGCGGAGACTTGTGACGTTGGCAGTCACGACATGAGCGTACATAAGCCCGCACCGATGGGAGTAACCTGGTCAATAATACTTTTGACGAATTCGTGCAAGTGTACTGCTCACCCCCAGGTGGCCGGCGGTGGGTTCATCATGACAGGCACTCAATATATCTCGGCGCAACACGGAGGGCAGAACAAGGAGAAACGTCTCTTCACTGTTAGCGAAATTTCGCTTGTAGAGCACGTTACCACGCAGAGTGAACGTTTGAAGCCCACGATGAAAAACACGGGGAATACGGGCGTCGACGCCCTGCAGATAGTCGACGAGTGACGCTAACTCTGGGTCCATTCTCTGCAGCTGCGCCATTTGGGCTGTACTAATAGCCCCCAGAAAGGAAAAATTATCGCCGTTTCTTCTGGACATATGGCAATGGGCGAGCGCGACAGACAGTCAGCATCCTGATGCTTCCGTCCTGATTTGTATACTACTGTTACGTCATACTCTTGTAATCTAAGGCTCCATCTAGCCAATCGTCCTGAGGGGTCTCTGAGGCTCGCGAGCCAGCATAATGAATGGTGGTCGCTTATAACGCGGAAAGGTCGACCGTAGAGGTATGGTCGGAACTTGGTGAGGGCCCATATTACCGCCAGACATTCTTTCTCAGTTGTTGAATAGTTGGTTTCGGAGCGGGTAAGTGTTCGGCTCGCGTAAGCGATGACCCGTTCTGCACCGTCTTGCCACTGAATTAGTACTGCACCAACCCGAACGTTGCTGGCATCAGTGTGAACGTCAGTTGCGGCGTTTTCGTCAAAATGGCCTAGTATCGGAGGATTCTGTAGGCGGCTGCGAAGCTCAAGGAAAGCGGCCTCTTGTTCACTTCCCCACAGGAACGGCGTGTCATTACGAGTCAGTGTGGTTAGCGGTTCTGCGATGTGTGAAAAATCTCGTACAAAGCGTCTGTAATAGGAGCACAAACCTAAGAACCGTCGAACCGCTTTCTTGTCAGTAGGGTGCGGAAAACCAGAAATGGCAGCTGTCTTTTCAGGGTCCGGGCGAACACCTTTTGCGCTGACCACGTGACCAAGGAAGCGAAGTTCCTCAAAGCCGAAGTGACATTTATCCGGTTTGATTGTCAGATTGGCGTCTCGGAGAGCTTTTAACACAAGGCGTAACCTTTCTAGGTGTTGGTCGAAGGTGGTCGAAAATATGACGACATCGTCCAGGTAAACCAAACACGACTGCCACTTCAAACCGGACAGAACGGTGTCCATCATGCGTTGGAACGTGACCGGTGCCAACATAGGCCGAACGGTAGCACCTTAAACTCATACAAGCCATCGGGTGTCACGAAAGCCGTCTTCTCCCTGTTTCTCTCATTTACTTCTATTTGCCAGTACCCACTTTTTAGGCCTAGCGACGAGAAGTATCGTGCATCTCGCAGTCGATCGAGTGCGTCGTCTATGCGGGGAAGTGGGTAAACGTCCTTTTTAGTGACGAGATTAAGTTTTCTGTAATCGACACAGAACCGCAGAGTATTGTCCTTCTTTTTGACGAGAACAACCGGCGAAGCCCACGGGCTTGTAGACGGCTGAATGACATCGTCGGAAAGCATTTCGGTGACCTGTCTCTGAATCGCTGCTCGCTCCGTTGGAGAAACGCGGTATGGGCGTTGGCATACGAGGCGCGTAGTCTCGTCTGTTATTATACGGTGCTTGGCGACCGGAGTTCAGCCCACTTTGGAAGACGTTGCGAAGCAGTCTGCAAAATCTGCCTAGACAGCCGAAATCAGATCCTTCTGAGCCGGTGATAACTCGGTGTTTATTTTGACGGGTGGCAGAACATGGCGAGGTCCAGTGTCATCTTGAAGGGCTTCTTCCACGATGCACAAATGTGGACACACCGCGACGTCTTGGAGGAAGATCACCGTGTCTTTGACGAGGTGCTGAAATTCGTTCGAAAAGTTGGTGAGCAGAACGGTAGTGCAGCCATCCCGTAGGTGAACGAGACCTCGGGCAACAATGAGACCCTTCTCCAGCAGCAGCGGAATATGACCCTCCGCCATGCCCTTAAAGTCATGAAATAGGTCATTCTGCACGCGCATTACGACACTGCACCGTGGTGGCACCGTGACATCATCCTCCACAATACGCAGAGCATGGCTACAGGGATCGCGGGTGTCGAGGCGTGCCACTGCCCGTTTAGTCGAGAATGTGACTCGTGCCTCGTGTAGGTCGATCACAGCACCGTTTGCCTGCAGAAAGTCGAGCCCCAGAATCAAATCTCTCGAACATTCACGCAAGACAACGAATTCCCCGACGTAGACGAAACCGCGGATGCCAATTCGAGCTGTGCACCTTCCGGCCGGGCTAATGAGGTGACCTCCAGCCGTGCGAATGCTGGGGCCCAACCATGGCGTCACAACTTTGCTCAATTCCTGGCCGAGGGCGTGGCTCATCACTGAATAGTCTGGACCGGTGTCAAGTAGAGCGATCGTGTCAGTTCCGTCAAGTGTCACGCGCAAATCAGAAGTAGCGCGTCGGATGCTGTCGCTACCCTGCCCCTGTGAGAAATCAGCGTATCGATGTATCGGAGGCGGAGGATCTTCAATGTTTCCGACAGCAGCGGCCCTGCCTCCGGAGACCGCTGGAATTAGTTTTCCCGGTGTGGACTTGGAGAACGCCGCTCAGTATTGCTGGCGTCTCTGCGAGGGCTTGGGGAACGGTACCGCAGCGGAGATGACGATCCTGAGTCATAGCGCCTGTATCTCCCAGGCCTCTGACTGGCCGACAGATGAGCTTCTATTTCGAGTGGCCGTTCGCCGTTCCGTGGACAGGGCGCATCGGGTGCGAAGCCGCGAAGTCCCACTCGGCGATACGGGCATGCGCGGTAAAGGTGGCCGGCCTCCCCGCAGTGGTAGCAGATTGGCCTGCGGTCCCGCGTACGCCACACGTCCGACATGCGAGGGCGTGTGACAGGCACCACAGCTTGAGCCGATGCGTCATACGGTCTGATGTGGCTAACCACCGGTGTCGGGTCAATAGGCTCACGGGCAGCTGCTTGACGTGCAACGAACGCGTACGTTCGTTTGTCGTCGACCCGTGGAGGCATGGTAGCGACAGGATCGTAGGCAGCTGCCTGACGAACAACGGATGTGTGCGTGGGCATTTCATCGACGCGCTGCAGTACGTTGGTGACCGGGAATTCACGAGCAGCCTGGCGTACTTCATCTCTGACGACTTCGGTCAGTGATGTCACTGGCGCACTCTGAGGCAGACGGAAACGTTGGAGTTCCTCTCGAACAACCGACCGAATGAGGTCACGTAAGGCGTCCACACCGCCTCCATGGCACGACGAAAAAACATCTGGGGCCAGGCGCTGACATCTCGGTTGTACTGCCGGGCCCGTTGTTGGAGCGTCGTTTCCATGGTCGTTGCTTCCGCGAGGAATTCAGCAACGGTACGGGGTGGACTGCGAACGAGGCCCGCAAACAGCTCCTGCTTAACTCCACGCATGAGGTGGCGAAGCTTCGTCTCCTCTTTCATATTGGGGTCTGCGCGCTGGAAAAGACGGGTCATGTCTTCACAGAACATGCGTACACTTTCATTTGGCCTCTGGTTTCTGGACTGAAGTGCAGCTTCAGCTTTCTCGCGGCGGTCGGCGTTTGGGAAGGTGGTCAGAAGTTCACGGCAAAATGCTTGCCAGGTGGTAAGGGCGCCCTCGTGGTTTTCGAACCACGTACGCGCAGACTCTTCTAGGGCGAAGTAAACATTATTGAGCTTTCGCTCGTCACTCCAGCCGTTGTACCGAGCCACTCGCTCGAAGGTCGCCAGCCAATCCTCAGCGTCTTCGAAGACGTCGCCGTGAAAAGATGGTGGTGTTCGCGGCGGGTGGCAAAGGATCGGATCTGAGAGCCTGGGATCAGTGGCCATGTCGAGGTGGCTCGAGAGTTGCGGCTGCGTGATGCCTGCTATCGCGCGGTCTCCCAAGGACACTCGTGTTGACCATCCGGCGCCGCTACAGGCGGAGCTACATCACTGTGTGCTTTGTTGATGTGTATTCAGAGCGCATAGTGGTGACGAAAGGCCTTCGGCAGGGCTGCCCACTGTCGCCGCTCTTGTACCTGGTGTATGTGTCAAGCGTGGAGCGGGCCCTGATTGCATCAAGCCTGGGATTTCGCCTGCGGCTCAGCACAAGCGGAGTTGACGAGGGCTGCCGACTGCCAGGACTTGCTTTCGCCGACGACCTGGTCGTGATGGCAGAATCGGCGAGGGACCTTCAGCGGCTCGTCGATATCTGCCACGCTGAAATCTCCGTGCTGGGGCTGCGGTTCAGCACTAAGAAAACGGCGGATGTCCGGCTGGCTGGTGAGCGCGCGGGCGAGGACGAGATCACGCTGGGCGGGCACCATCTGACCACCTGCACCTCGGAATACACCTCTCCGATGGGGCGGACATGTACTCTGTGCACGAAGCGGCGCTACGCCAGATTGCTCTCCGGGCTTAGTGCATCCTCCGCCGGCGGTGCCTGTGTGGCTGCAGTCGTTATTGGATGGTGCGCGACCTTTGGAAGTTGGTGCACGTGCCGGCACTGTCGTTCGCCAACTCTGTGGTTTGCCTGTCGGCTGTTGCGCGCGGATGGCTTGAGAGGCGACAACATGAGGTTGGGCGCATTGCCCTTGGCTGCCATGGCCAGGTTGCCATAGAGGCCATCCAGGGCGACGTAGGCTGGTCCACCTTCAAGGCACGGGAGGCGGCCAGCAAGCTGGCCTTTCGCGGCCGACTGCTCTTCTTGCCACGGGAGCGTTGGGCGAGGCGCGTGTTCGAGTATTTGGCTGCCACTTGCATCCGGACGGACTGGGCCAGGCGAGTATATCAATTTGAGAAGAAGTTTGGCTTTTTCACCTACCCTATGGCGGCTGACTCTCCATCCAAATGGGCTGCTGAAGTGCGGCTGCGAGTCGGGGAGGCTGAGGGTGTCAAGTGAGCCAGGGATATGTAAGCCAAGTCCACGTTGGCGCTGTACCGGGAGCACAAACAGAGCATCGGTCCGGTGCGGTTCTACGACAACAGCATAGGCAGCGGCCTCCTTTTTGAGGCACGGGCTGGTGCCTTGCGGACTTTGCTCTACCGGCGCCGTTTTGATCCTGCTGTGTCGTGTATTCTATGCAGGGTGTGCGGCACCTAGGACGAATCGGTGGAGCATTTAGCCTTGCGCTGCCCTCGTCTCTCCATGCCGGCCATAGAGGGCGCCACACTCCCACAGGCGCTCGGTTTCCCCTCAACCCCACCCGCAACAGTGGACGGCGCAGCCGGAGACAGCGCGGCCGCTGACAAAGCATTGCTTAAAGGCCCACTGTCCACCCTCCGGTCGAAAATATTTTCTTCCGCGGTAACTATGAGACTTCGCCCCTAGAACGCAAGGCCGCAAAATGTTTTTGAAAAGAGTAACTAATAACGCAGTTACAGCCACCGCAATCACCCGATTCTGTCATGCTTCTCTCCTTCCGTTCCCTCGCAAAGGTTTTTCACTCTCCTGCCCGAGGTCGTCTAGCCTCCGCAAGGCGAATTCCCCTTCCTCCTCCGCGTTTAGCGGGAGGTGGGGCGTGGCACTCCGCGGGCGCGGGCAAAAAAAAAAAAAAAAAAAAGACGGCCGAGGCAGCGCGCGCCGCTGGATTCAGTCTGGCCGTGGCGAGGGAAAAGCGCGCAGCGAGCGGTAGACACCCATCCTTCTCCCGTCAGTCAGCGAGACGGACCAATCCGCCTTTTGCGCGAGGATGTGGCGCCGTCATGCGGGAGCGGGCGGGAAACACATTGAGCGGCAGTGTAGCAGACGACGCGAAAGCGCACCATACGAAATGGCCACGCCAACGCTGGTAGAAAGCGAAAGCTTCCCCCCTTTTTTTGGCCTCGGAGCGGAAAGTAGTGACAGTGATTGCAGCATATCATGTTCACGCAGTATGGGGGAAGGTAGAGCGTTTTCACAATCCACTCATAACGCACGTACGCATATACTATCTTCGTATTGTAAGAGCGTGTAGCGCGGGCCGTGTTCGACGTGACAGAATGAGACGCTCTCAGCGTGCAGGTTTTCGGCAGACAGGAGAGCGTGGGGGCAGAGAGAGAGAGAGAGGGATCTCAAAGGGCAAAGCAGCCAGGGGTTTGTTGATGCTGCAGAGCTAGGTGGAATCGTCTCCTGTGACTTTGAGCGGCGCATATGCGCGGGGTGTCTTGAGTTACCGAGCACAATGCGGTCACCGCGGCGCCGGCATGGTGCAATGGGCGTCGCTTCCTCCTCGCGTCATCTACAACCGTGCAGCTATAGGATTTCATCCACGAAGATCGGCAGAGAGTCACATATACACACCCCGTGAAAAGGGCATTGTCCCGGCCGGAATGCACACCTGCAGGAACCGCGCTGCATTTTTCTGGCAATGGATGATTCAGAGCTGTAGCCGGTTTCTGGCCTCAGGAGTCAGAACGGATGTGGTCGCAGTGGTGAAAAGGTTCTCGGTGCACAGAGAATGGTCATTCTGTTGTGAAAGGATCTCCAACGTTCATTTCTGCCTCCGCCGCGATTTCTGCGGAATCAACAACTTGGTGACACATGTGAATCTCCTACATATCGGATGCGCATCTCGGTCAGGAACCAACTCTGTTCTACGTCCAGAGCGATCCACTCTACAAGTGAACGAGCATGAACCCTCCAGGAGACTCATTTATTGTGCCGGGCGGTTTCCTTGCCGTTGCAAACGGTTGGGCGAAGACGACGATTATCAAGCTCCCTAACGAAGTGCATCTGATTGCGTACATTAAAGGAACAAAGTCCGGATGCTTTGGCGTGCACGAAGGCGAGCCTTTAATTAGAAAAAAAATACTGTGCGTCGTGCAAGTGTCAAGTGCGTCATATGCTCCGAGCGGCAAGAACACAGATACTACAGGTATGTATGCATCTAAGCGAAATAGGCATGATGAAAAGTACCTACTGGAGTTTTCACCCAGGCTGTAGCGCACCAGTGATAGCTGCAATGAGGATTTCTTCGGTGCGTGATTGCTTCAGTTGCACCGGGCCTGAAGGCGATGTATTTTGTCCCTTCTTATCTTTATGTGCGAAAGGGCTAGGTAGCTTAGATATCACAGGCGGCTGTGTGCGCTAGGCCGTAATATTTAGCATGTTTTATCGTGACTGCCACCTCACTAACAAGAAAAAAAAAATACGGAGTTTTAATGCACTGCCGTTCGCGAGCGCCTCATGACCAGCTCAACCACTCGGCTCGCTAACGGCGGTGCATCACAACAAACACCCTTTTTTTCTTCTTTTTAGTCAGGCGGCAGTCGCGATAAAACATGCTAAATATTACGGTCTAGTGCACACAGCCACCTGTGATATCTGCGCTACCCGGCCCCTTCGCACATAAATAAAACAAACGACAAAATACATCGCCATCAGACGCCCCGAACAAATGCTCATTGCGGCTATCACTGGTGGGTTACAGGCTTGGTGCAAACTCCGGTAGATACTTTTCATCATGCACATTTCCTTTAGATGCATACATACCTGTAACGAAGTGTTTTTTGCGCAGTCGGCTGCCAAGGTCGCCCATTCACGTCTTGACGCTTGATTGCCCTAATCCAAGCTTCACGCCGTTGCAGGTCGCGGCTCGCCGAAGGAAACCTAACAAAACGCGTCTTGCATCCCGGCACGCCTCGATAGTGGCAGCCGTAAGCGGCACAGGTGGTTGGCATCGTTTTACCGAGGCTGTGAACGTACCGCGCCTCCAGCCCCCGTGCGTTGGCTATGAGTGCGGCGACGAGAAGCGCCGTCGACGCCTCTCAGTGTGTTTTCATCAGTCGCCGCTGGGGCTTCGCGCATGCGCATAGAACTCGCGCAAAAGGCGGATTGACGTCGTTCGCGGTACGTTATCGTGGCCCGTCGGGCCAGCGCAGGAAGCGGGGAAGCTGGCTTCCCAAAGGAGAGCATGAGAGAGCTTTGAATTGTATTTTCGATGCTTTGCAGCGCGCGTGTGACAGTAGCATTTTGCACAGACTATCTCCGGTACCTGATCGAAACACTGGGCGCCTTTGCTTAAAAGGGCCTTCCCTGGACAGTGGCCCTTTAAAGCAACTGCGGCGACGACGAGAAGGCTCGCCGAATGGTGGAGTGCAGTTCGCCAACTGTGAGGAAGTTTGGGCCGGGTGTGGGGGTCTGAGTGTGTGGTGAGGGTTCGGGCTCCCTCTCTCTTTCTTTTACATTTTTTTCGTCATGATCTGAGAGGAATAATAAAAGGTAAAAGGTAAAAGGTGAGGGTATACGCGCTGCTGCGTGTGACCTTCTTAGTTGATGTCTCTTTAGACAATTTTGTGTGTGTGTGTGTGTGTGTGTGTGTGTGTGTGTGTGTGTGTGTGTGTGTGTGTGTGTGTGTGTGTGTGTGTGTGTGTGTGTGTGTGTGTGTGTGTGTGTGTGTGTGTGTGTGTGTGTGTGTGTGTGTGTGTGTGTGTGTGTGTGTGTGTGTGTGTGTGCGTGCGTGCGTGCGTGCGTGCGTGCGTGCGTGCGTGTGTGTGTGTGTGTGTGTGTGTGTTGTTTTTTTTTAGCTGGGACACCAATCTGGTGTCCACCCGTTACAAAGGGACTAGCTAACAATATCATCATCATCATCGCTCGGTTTCCCCTCAACCCCACCCGCAACAGTGGACGGCGCAGCCGGAGACAGCGCGGCCGCTGACAAAGCATTGCTTAAAGCAACTGCGGCGACGACGAGAAGGCTCGCCGAATGGTGGAGTGCAGTTCGCCAACTGTGAGGAAGTTTGGGCCGGGTGTGGGGGTGTGAGTGTGTGGTGAGGGTAGGCGCTGCTGCGTGTGACCTTCTTAGTTGATGTCTCTTTAGACAATTGTGTGTGTGTGTGCTTTTTCTTTTTTTACACCAATCTGGTGTCCACCCGTTACAAAGGGACTAGCTAACACTATCATCATCATCATCGCTCGGTTTCCCCTCAACCCCACCCGCAACAGTGGACGGCGTCGCCGGAGACGGCGCGGCCGCTGACAAAGAAAGCAACTGCGGCGACGACGAGAAGGCTCGCCGAATGGTGGAGTGCAGTTCGCCAACTTTGAGGAAGTTTGGGCCAGGTGTGGGGGTGTGAGTGTGTGGTGAGGGTCCGGGCTCCCTCTCTCTTTCTTTTACATTTTTTTTCGTTATGATCTGAGATGAATAACAAAAGGTAAAAGGTAAAACGTGAGGGTATACGCGCTGCTGCGTGTGACCTTCTTAGTTGATGTCTCTTTAGACAATTGTGTGTGTGTGTGTGTGTGTGTGTGTGTGTGTGTGTGTGTGTGTGTGTGTGTGTGTGTGTGTGTGTGTGTGTGTGTGTGTGTGTGTGTGTGTGTGTGTGTGTGTGTGTGTGTGTGTGTGTGTGTGTGTGTGTGTGTGTGTGTGTGTGTGTGTGTGTGTGTGTGTGTGTGTGCGTGTGTGTGTGTGTTTTAGCTGGGACACCAATCTCGTGTCCACCCGTTACAAAGGGACTAGCTAACACTATCATCATCATCATCGCTCGGTTTCTCCTCAACCCCACCCGCAACTGTGGACGGCGCAGCCGGAGACAGCGCGGCCGCTGACAAAGCATTGCTTAAAGCAACTGCGGCGACGACGAGAAGGCTCGCCGAATGGTGGAGTGCAGTTCGCCAACTGTGAGGAAGTTTGGGCCGGGTGTGGGGATGTGAGTGTGTGGTGAGGGTAGGCGCTGCTGCGTGTGACCTTCTTAGTTGATGTCTCTTTAGACAATTGTGTGTGTGCGTTTTTTTTTTACTTTTTTTTTAGCTGGGACACCAATCTGGTGTCCACCCGTTACAAAGGGACTAGCTAACACTATCATCATCATCATCATCATCGCTCGGTTTCCCCTCAAACCCACCCGCAACAGTGGACGGCGTCGCCGGAGACAGCGCGGCCGCTGACAAAGCATTGCTAGAGCACTGTAGCATTGCTTAAAGCAACTGCGGCGACGACGAGAAGGCTTGCCGAATGGTGGAGTGCAGTTCGCCAACTGTGATGAAGTTTGGGCCGGGTGTGGGGTGTGAGTGTGTGGTGATTGTAGGCGCGGTTGTGGGGTGTGTCCAGGTGAAGTGCCGCGTGTGACCTTCTTAGTTGATGTCTCTTTAGACAATTGTGTGTGTATGTGTGTATGGTTTTTTTTTTAATTAGCTGGGACACCAATCTGGTGTCCACCCGTTACAAAGGGACTAGCTAACACTATCATCATCAACAGGCCATATGGCCACACTGGGCAAGAGGTGGGAGTATCGAGGTCTGCTTGTGACGAAATTTGTGGTGTTTTGTGAAGAGTGGTCGCGTTTGTGGTGGTTCACGCTTCTTTCTGACATGCCCCAAGTGCCCCGGTGGCTATCAGACCGAAGTTCAGGCGCCGGCGGCTCTGGAGATCCTCAAGAAATAGTGATCAGCTGACGAACGTGTTTATGAAATCTACCGTGTAGAAAGGCGACGTGTTATTGCGTCGCCGATGCTTCTACGGAAGCACGTTGGCACTGCACTGTGTTTACATATTACTACAGGTAATGACCTCAACGATTTCGCAATTATTCAGCGTGAATGGAAAGGCGCCACGCTCATCTTACGAGCCTCCGGTCGTCGAGCTTGTTGCCGCTGTTTGATAGCGATCAACAGTATAACCTTTTTGTTTTCCCCCAATCAGCGGTGTTTTCATTTCCACGGATAATATGAAGCTATTAGTGACGAGAATGGTCATCATAAATATTTTAAACGAATGTGGTTTTTGATGAGATTTGGCTTGTGCACGATCATCCTCATCATCATCATCAGCCTGATTATACCCACTGCAGGGCGAAGGCCCCTCCCATATTTCTCTACTTAACCCGGTTCTGTGCTAGCTGCATCCACTTGACCCCTGCGAACTTCTTAATCTGATCCGCCCACCTAACTTTCTGCCGCCCCCTGTTACGCTTTTCTTCCCTTGGAATCCAGTTTGTTACCCTCAGCGACCATCGGTTATCCTCTCTTTGTCCCGCCCATGTCCATTTCTTCTTAATTTCCACTAGAATGTCAGTAACTTGAGTTATTTCTCTGACCCACTCTGCACGCTTTCTATCTCTTAATGTTACCCCTACCATTTTTCGTTCCATAGCCCTCTGGGTTGTCCTCAACTTAAGTAGAACGCTCTTGGTTAGCCTCCACGTTTCAGCCCCATAGGTGAGTACAGGCAAGATGCAACTGTTGTATACTTTCCTCTTGAGCGATACCGGTAAGCTGGTAGTCATAATCTGCGAGTGCTTGCCAAATGCGTTCCATCCCAATCTTATTCTTCTTATTTCCTTTTCATGGTCCGGATCTGCGGTTACTACCTGTCCTAAGTAGACATATTCGCCTACTACTTCCAGTATTTCGCTGCCTAATGTAAACTGCTGTTCCTTCCCGAGGCTGTTGAACATTACCTTAGTCTTCTGCATATTGATTTTCAATCCTACCTTTCTACTTTTTCTGTCTAGGTCATCAGTCATTATTTGCAGTTCATCCCCCGAGTTGCTTAGTAAGGCAATGTCATCAGTAAATCGCAGATTACTGAGGTATTCTCCATCTACCCTTATCCCTAACTGCTCCCATTCCAAGTCTCTGAATACTTCCTCTAAACAAGCTGTGAATAGTACTGGGGAGATTGTGTCTCCTTGCCTAACCCCTTTCTTTATGGGAATTTTGTTACTTTCTTTATGCAGAACTATGGTTGCTGTGCAGCCACAATATATATCTTCCAGCACTTTCACGTACGGCTCGTCTACCCCCTGATTTCGCAATGCCTGCATTACCGCCGAGGTTTCAACTGAGTCAAATGCTTTTTCGTAATCAATGAATGCTATGTATAAGGGCTGGTTATATTCCGAGCATTTTTCTATCACCTGATAGTGCAGTTTATTTCACTGAACTAGTGCAACAATTCTTTCGGGATTGATGGTACCGCTTGCATTACTAGGTGTCAATTTAAGCACGCAAGTGTCATACGTTTGCGTGTTATGTCGCTACGCCTACTGTGTATGTGACGTGCACGTGTGCATTTGCTTTCATCGAGAGTGCGAGCGTGATAAGTGATGCCTTCAAAAAGCTTGCGTGCTGCGTCGCCTCTTTCGCGTGTTTGTTTACATCTAGGCTACCGGGTATTATAAACTCGTTCTCTAGCGAGGCCCTAAGGCATTTTCGCTCCCTCAGGCAGTCTGTGAATGAGAAGCTTGTTAGTATAAATTCCGTAGTGTGTTGTATTCACACGCTGCTCGGCCCGCCTGGCTTGTGTCTACCTGTCGACAATGTATTTCCAACCCAGTTATAGGGTTCAAAAAAAAAAAGTTGCTAAGAAAGTTGTTAAAAGGGCAGACAGGAAAGTAAACCATAAAACTGTGCTTTCTGTTTGCCTGCATGGTTCGTCACCCTCAATTTTTTCTTGCTCCTTTGATGCTTGAACCAGTAAAGTGATTAAACAACTGAAGTGAAAGTGAAATTATTATGGCACCTTTGGCTCCCCTACTGTGCACTACAGCAGTTACCAGTTGTTGCAAGGCACACGCCCTGGATGTGTGTGCCTTTCTCATTCGGATACCTAAATCGGTGTGCCTAAATCATTCGACCATAACATGTGTTACATGGTATCTCACCCATTACTTTGCCACTGGCCTGGTTTCAGGTTAAGGGAGCATGGCACCGCTGGTGTAGGATGGGTGGCAATTTGCTTTTTCTTCTTTATGCTACCAGCTTCTGAGTTTGAAACTTTTATAGTTACATGATATATAACCCGTTCTCTAAGGCTGCAAGTACCACTAGGAAGATATTTCAGGAGAGTAAAAAGTTCTGTTTGAGGAAGAATATGCTTCTACGCATTTTCGGTACTAATAACTCGAACATGGTATAAGAAGAGCAACCTGTCCTTCCTTTAATGTGGTAGACCTTTTTACTAGACTGTGGAACAGCATATGATTGTTATTTTAATCTGTTGTCATAAACATGTTTCTTAAGATGTTACATATCTTTGGCTAAGGAATTGAGCAATTTTTCCTCCAATTTTAGTTGCAGACTCCTTTGTAAAGTTATTTTATTTGTACTCAGTTTGCAGAGGCTTTCTTCACCATATTTCTATGTTTATACAATTTCTATGAACCATTGTGCTCGTTTCATTTACTGCTAGTATTTTCATTGTTCTAATTGTGTTTTTTAACAATGCAGCTGAAAAGGCCTGCCGTCCACATCAACCTATTGCGCTGAAGAGGACCGGCGGATGCCTGTGTGTGGAATACGCGCCACAGAGGGCGACAGAAAAACAGTCGAGTCAATGACACTGAATATTCTCTTGAGTGACTCAGATATCAAAAGGATTGCATCACTGCAATTATCACATATACCATTCTTACCAGGCAACAAATCTTGCTTCTCAGCCACTTAGTGTATGCCAAATAACACCCCCAAAGACTACAAGACCTTATAATTTGAGGAAAGTGGTGCTCTTTACCTTGCAGTAGTTTAGAGCTTGGAGGTAGCATGGTGCTGTATTGCATGACTAAGAAATAAAATTTGATGCTTTATCAATTTTACAAACTGTGCATCTGCAGTCTGTGCAAACAATTTCATACAAAATTGTTATCAGACATTTATCCATTGCTTACTCGAATCTTAAAAGCAAACCTATCTGTAGTCTAGCCACGATTGCTTGAATGCCAAAAGAAAATTTTCTAATACACACTGAGTTGTGATACACAAGATAGGCGTCACGTCATTCCAGTTTCCTATCACCACGTGCTTTGTGCCCATGAAGCATGGTAAATTAAATTCAATTATGGAGCACTTGAATGGTAGGTGGGTGACACAACTCGCCTGAACGCCATCTAAAATAGTCGACTTTGTCTTTTCCAGTGATGATTATTGTGTATTGCGAATCTATGCTGTGATGGTGCTGCATTCTAGGCACCTTAAGACTTGTTTGTAAAAGTGTACTAAGTAGAAATTATCGCAGTTCCTTCACAAAGGCTGTCGGAAGTTCCTAGTCGACGCTAGGAGGAGACGAAAATATTTATTTGGGCATCAGATCTTCAGTAAGGAAGTTCACAAATTGTTAGACTGCCACACGTCTCTCTGGGGCTCAGTATTGTGCTTATCTATGATTGTAAATACTTCACAACTTTGTACATTAAAGCCCCACTCCACACAAAGTTTAAATCTGTAGGACACACAGTGACAGTTTTTCAATTCAACATTTTCTGGTACCTCGCGTACCCCACACATTGTAGCTTATGGTCTTAAGCTTGGTTTCTTAACCTAAAAATGATTTATGAAGACGAGCAGGCTTCATGCGTCTTTATACAAGTCCATCAGTTTATTGCCAACCTCTTCTGCATTTCATATATTGCTCAGATAATTAGCTCAATTCCTTCAAACCTTCTGCTGTTGGCTTTGATAAGCCCAGCAAAGGTTTGCTTGATTGAAGTTCTTACACTGTAGTTCGATCGCCCTCTTGGCATTTCTTTGTGCTTAGATTTTCATGAGTGTTGTATGGCTACTGCTGATGGAGATTGGTGTTCATTTGTAAAAAATACTTTGGTGAGTGTAATAATATTTTTCCAACTAATATGTTATTGTTGTGCAGTAGTGATTCTGCAGGTCTGCACTCGCATATAGATGCATGCCTCCAGTACCTACCTATGCAACTTTCTCTACTATGGCCAACCCCCCCCCCCCCCCCCCCAATTTTGGGAAGGCGTTCTGCCACCAATGCCGCTGCATGGACTAACGTGTGTACCATTAAGGGATGCGTAACAAAACTTTGTAATAAGGGTGTCTTTGTAACAATACAACCGAGTGCCATGGAAAATGCGCATTCTCCTTACCTTCTGTGATGAGGCGACAGAGTGCCAGAGGAACCAGCTGAAACATCACTCTGGCATAGTACAAAGCATGGGAACTAGAATCTCCCATTCTCTCCTGCTCCGAGCCCTCAATTGCCTTGGGCATAGAGGCTTTGCAGCCCTTTCTATGTCATTCATGGAAGAATACAATCATGAATGACACGTGGAAGCGCATCAGTAGAAAGAATCAGTTGGCCTGGGATTCATATGTTCAGCAGTTAATAAGCTCTCATCAGTGACAAGTGCAATTTCTCTTTGCCGTACTTTTCTTCCTTCTAAAATAAAACTTAACATATATAATGCATTATTCGTCTCGCATATGAATTATTGTTCTTTAGTTTCGCTCACAACCACTAAAACAGAGAAAATTCATCTCCTTCAAAAGAAAACTATTCGTCATATAGCAAATCTTGGTTACTTAGCCCATATTCGACAAGTTCTCTAGACATATAATGTAGTAAGGATTCAAAATATGTATGAATTTCGAGTTCTGTTGTTATGTTATTTTCCTTCCAGCTTCAGAACTCTGATTAAAGATGCCACCCTGCTGAAAGAAAATCTGCATCTAGTGAACACACGTAACACACACAAGTGGCTGGTACCATTTTTTTGCATGAACTATAGGCTGCAGACATTAGTATATACTCTTCCCTCAATTTTAAACAAATTAAAAAACGTAAATCAGTCCACTAAAGCTGCACTGCATCAGTGTTTTGTAATTATGTAACCCATTGGTATCTTCCACAGTTATAAAGTTCTCTCTTATTTTCATTCATGGCCTCTGTTATAATTTCGCACTTAAAGCGCTGTTAAAGTTGGCACTATCTGCGGTCATTTTTTTTTAGTGATTCTGTGAATGTATCTGCTAGTTTGTTTTGCTTGCAGAACTGATATTTAGATGCTGTTGTGATATACCTATGTTTCCATTGCATTACTTACATTAGTGATCCGGTTAGCTGCATTTAAGACATGAAAAAAAAAGTATTTGCTTCTTGATATGTATGTATATTATTTTATTGTATGCTGGCCTGCCTGATAACGGCTGCGTGGGTCTCTCAAGCTGTTTACTCGCAGCTTTTAGCCCAGGCAGCCGACCAGAACATTCTGGGAAATAAAATAGGAATTGAATTTGACAAGCAACACATGTGTCGATGGGGCTACAGGGTGCAGGAGGCAAGTGGGAAGACAGCCTCCCGATGGGAAAGGGTTCTGTACCTTACCGGAGAAAGTGCTGTTGTATTTGTTTTTGATGTAGTTCATATAGTGGGGCGCTGGGTAGGGCCAATCTAGTAATACGAGTTGACTTGTAGGCCTGGCCACTGGCAATTACTGCCCTTGTTTCTTCGTTAACGAAGTGATTGAAGAAAGGGTAGTTCACACCATTCAGAGCTTGGACTCCATGCTTAGTCATGTAACATGGTTAGGTTGTAACCATTTAGGTGCTTAGGCCCTAACCAGTTAAGTAGCAGAAAGTAGTTGTTTTTGCTAATTCATTTTTAGTCCTTCCAGTTTTACTCTGAATATATATTATGCTCTAAATATATGCTGTACTACCATCATCTTCAAGCATGCCTCCTGGTCTTCCATGTCGAACTACACGACTGATATGTATTCTGGTGTTTGTTGAAGATAACATCTTTGACACTGAATGGCACTGTGCTCCTTGCTGAAAGTGAGGACAAGGCCACTTTATGTGTTTGTCATAGTTGTTCTAAGATCAGGACACAGAAGAACAGTGCAACTATCATAGAGAAAACTAGTTTATCATTCCCTGGCTTTTAATAAAAATCTTTCATGTATAATGTCTGAGCGTGCATTCTTATGAGAAAACAACACAGTTCCTGCTCACTGCAAGCTGATCGCAGCAATGATGGAGTTGTAGCAGGAAAACACTGTTCTAAAAATTAAACATTGATAGATAATACTCATGTGTCAACCCAAAGTGAAAGCATGAAGTGTGGCTTCAGTGACAGTGGAAACGCTATGTTCCAGTCAAAGGCTGTGCTGATTACGTCTATATGTGGTAAGTAGTTTTTTCTTTCATATTAGCTGCACGGTAGAGCAACTAATAAAATGTGTACTTATGCTTTATGGTACATAGCTGCCATATCTCATGTTCTTTCTTTACCTGATGCTCATTTATAGTTTCACACAACTCGAACAATGCCACGCTTGCTGCTGTTGCCTGCATAGCTTCAAAAGATATAAACTGGAAAAGTGAGAATGGTGCAGAAAGCAATACGTTTCAAGAGAACTATATGTCTGGCGCAGACACAGTCATGTACAGTATGTCGTTACTATATAGACATTGATGCAATAGTGTCGAGCGCAGACACAGTCATGTACAGTATGTCGTGACTATATAGACATTGATGCAATAGTGCGTTGTTAACACAAGTGTGCAAGTTTACTGAAAGTAGTTTGTGCCACTTTTCAGAGCTAACTTGTTGCCAAGACTGTGTGGCTTATTTACCACTTAGCAGGATGCATCAAAACGTGCGGCTGGGTATGAATGTTGAAAATGCTTTGCTGTAAAGCGAGCAAGCAATCTGATATCAGGTGCAGGAGGCACACAGCAATACTGCTTGTGCCAGATGATATGCCTTTAACCTTGTATTTAGCAGTGCAAAAGTAGAGCATTAGAAAAGTGACATATGGAAGTATTGGACATCTAGTATCAAAGAAAAACAAGATTTGAGGGGAAGCCTCAGTCCGCAAGCAAACATTTCAACAAGAGGACTTCTCTTCGTCCAGGTGAAGACCGATCCTGCTTGCTTGTAAACTGATTGCTCATGCTCAACCCTTGTTTGGTTTTCTTTGATACTGTGTATACATCTTGCCTTCAGTCTTATGAGTGCTTATGCACACTTGCGATACTCTTGTGCACTGCATATGCAAAAAAACGTTCAAGACGTTGTGGAATAAAGTAAATACTAGCTGCTGCCGAGGAAGCCATTTCCTTTAATAGTATGTCATCAAACATGAAAAACTAATAAGTGTGTTGGCTTGCTCATACAGCTTATAAAGCTCCTCCTGACAGCTGTTTTATGAAACAGCCTTTAGAGCAGCCACAAATCGTTTCTTGCAATGAATTGCCGGGTGTCTAAGAAAGCAAAGTTTGTGTGCATCAGTTTTGTATGACCAATCGGCATTCACTTTCACTTATTCATGGGGGTTATTTATGCTGCAGTTGACGAGGTGATGTGTGGATATATCTGCAAAATCATTCATTTGTTTTATTGATATCCTTTTCTTAATGTGCAATGTTTACTTCACATTTACTTCATCATATATCACATGTATGGAATATCTTACAACTAAACTTGATTGTTCTTGATTGTACAAAGATCATGGCGTCTTGCCCTATCAAGTCCTGGAGCATCAATGGACAAGAAGTGGAAGCTGTAACAGATTTTCTGTTCTTGGGCTCCAAGATTACCTCGGAAGGAGACTGCAGCCATGAAATTAGGAGACGCCTGCTTCTGGGAAAGAGAGCAATGGTTAGCCTTGACCGCCTAGTAAAGAGCAGAGACATTAGTCTGCCAACCAAGATCCGTATAACTCGTGCTATGGTCTTTCCAGTTGTGATGTATGGATGCGAGAGTTGGACTGTGAAAAAGGCTGACCGCCGCAGAATTGACGCGTTTGAATTGTGGTGCTGGCGAAGACTCTTGAGAGTTCCTTGGACTGCCAGAAGATCAAATCAGTCGATATTGTCGACCATAAACCCTGACTGCTCATTGGAGGGTCAAATTTTAAAGTTAAAGCTCAGCTACTTTGGTCATCTAGCTGATGAGAAGAGAGGAGTCGCTGGAGAAAGATTTGATGTTGGGAAAGGTTGAGGGTCGCCGGAGAAGGGGTAGGCAGCGAACGCGTTGGTTAGATGGCATCCTCGAGGCACTGCAGATGAAGTTATGTGATGCTAGGAAGATAGTGAGACCGGAAAGCGTGGCGTGACATGGTCCATAGGGTCACGAAGAGTCAGACACGACTGAACGACTAAACTGAACTGAAACTTGATTGTGGCAAGAGGTATGCATCAGGAACTTGAGTTCAAAAGATGAGCTCATCTAAGTTGCATTTTGAGCACAGGTAAGCTGTTGATTTCAATATCGTTTTGAGTTGATTCAACTACCCCTTGATTGTTTGATTAATATATAGTAACTAGCTAATTCTGGATCTGATGTGTAGTATATGCATGATTCACTGCTCGTTTGGTAATTGGCGAGGTGTTATACGCATGCCGGCACTTGACCAAATGAGCGCCCTGAAGCGAGCTTTGTCCCTGGCGAATTACCGTTTGTTTGAGAATACATAAAAAAAAAAGGGGGGGGGGGGGGGGGGGGTGCCGCCGCTCGATCGGTTGACCGCGCGTAATCGTCAAGACCTGTCGACAGATTCAGGGATCTTATTCAAGTGTGATAAGCTGCGACGCGGACAGGGAGCGGCCGCATATAGGCAAACGATCGCGCAATGGGCCCAATTCTCGTAACGTGCGCCGTCCAAAATGGAGCACAGTGTCACGTACGCGCTGCGTGGCCTGCAGATCTCGAGATGCCTTCTTGACGCGGCGAAAAGTGCTCCCTTACGTGCATTTGGTGATGACTTTCTTAGCAGAACGAGGTTAAAAAGCGCCATGATCCGACTAAGAGTTGTTCATACGTGCACTGATATCCACTATGTATGCGACGCGAGAAGTCGAGCTGCGTAGTACGTATTGTTTACTGGTACTTATCCGTAGGTGTTCCGTGCCTGTAGAAGGCAGTTGATACCAGGAAAGAAATCGTACAACAAAAACTGGCGAGGCTATATATAAATTGTCGACGACACTTTGCGTTCCGCGGAGATTGGAAATGCATCGATTCTCCTGTGCCGATCACTAGAGCACGAAGGAAATACATGAAACTATGTGCCACTGTGCTGACAAGCACTGCGGAACTCTGATTAATCGGTTTTCCGTTGTTTATCCTCCTTTTTCGCGGTGCTACGAGCGCTGTGCTAGCGGGTTTCCATAGCGCGAGCGAGGGGCGTCTGCTACTGGACCTCTTTAGCACGTTGCATGGTTTCGCCGCCAGGTGCCGCATTGATTGCTGGAATCGCGAATAGGGAGCTGTTTTGTTCTATAGCGTGTTGCACAATTAGAAGCGCGATGTAGAATGCTTCTCCTAGCTAAACCGCGGAATCCTCGCAGTTAAAATTTTCGACAGAAATGGTATTTTGTTGCTAGTATTTTTTAATACCAAATTTGTTTGGGGTACTTGCCTGATTCGATCAAAAGAAGTCAGATGTTCTTATCTTATGCGGCGGTAGGGTCCCTAGAAATATTGCTAGTCTGTCGTCCGCCGGCCGCGGCGGGGGCTATCGCTGAATGATCGCCGCGGTGGCGCTGCGGTGAACCGGAGTGCGCCACTGCTGACGGAGCATACGACGCGCGCGCCCGTGCGCTTCGAAATGCATTCGCTGCATATGCTTATTGCCAGGTGCCTTGTACATGCGATGCCGCTCTGTAGTCTTTGATTTCAGTTTCGTCGTAATATTGAATTCGCAGCCGAGTTGTTGGCATAACCATGGATGCGAGTTTTTTTTTTTTTTTTTTTTTCGTGAGCGAAGTTTTGCGCGCATGCCCCTGAGCCGATGCAGAAACGAAGCTGCTTTTTATACCCTATTATCCTGCTGAAGCTACCGCCGTGCCGTATTGTAATGAAGACTTCTGAGGATTTTGTGCAAACAATTGCGCTTGCATGGAGAACTATACTAGACGCACAGTCTAGGCTCCAATTGGACCATGTGTGCGAGCAACAGAGCGCTGTCGCCAGCGTTTTCATTCACGCTATAGTTTCATCTTAACTTCTTCGGACGTTTAGCTAAGTTATAACACGTATGTAGAACTAGAAACTTTCGGATGCATGCACAATTAAAGCACGCAAGATGGGAACCCGAGCCCTTCAAATCGCACCGCGCTTCAGGCAAACTGCTGATAGGCATTCTTTGGTACTTAGGAAGCCTAGTAGTGCACTCATCAGAATATGCCACTTTTGTTGACTTCCGTTTTGCAACCTCTAAAACATATTTTAACAGCTGTTAGTTGAGAGGAAGGGCACTAACACTTCTTTCAAACTCTGTCCTTGAAGGTGTTCATTTTCATTTTTCATTTCACCGAGAGCTTTTACCAGCTTTCTCGTCCTTCGTACGACAAACTGCTCGAGACATAGAAGTCTGTTTCTTAATTTTTTCTTCTTCTTGACAGGGTGTTCTGAGTTAACATTCGCAAGTATTTGCAGGCTATATATGCATGTTGCATCAGAAATAATGGTACAGTTCGTCGCAAATTAAGTAACGCCCATTGTAGGTGGGAAAGGTCTTGGTAATAGGCTTCAATCCGCTGCCAGGACACAAGCTGAGTTTCGCAATGTCCTGAATAAGATTAATTACCTCTTCTGTCGACTTTACAGCTATCTCCTTGACTTTGTTCCCTCGAATGCACACAGCAGCATTCATGGCAGCTTCTCCACTGCGATGGAACAGAACTCGCTGATGGCAATTGCCTCCGGAGATTCGTCCTCGCTTGAGTGGCGCTATGCGAATGTTCATTGTTCAACATCAGAAAGATCGACATTTGTCCCCAGTGGCGGTGGCATGCAGCTTTCTGCATTCCTGGAGCAGGCTCACGTCACACGATCCACCACCGCTGTATCTTCAACTGGCTCCACTGATGCTTTAGGATCAGTGCACTTTTTTTCTTTCTCTGCAGGTCTCCCTGCTGACTGTTTTTTGCTCGTACAAGTTGCGCTCCTTTCTCTTGAGAGGCAGGGGTTTCAGCAAGTATTTTGGAGTGTCAGGAAACAGCGTTGAGATGGCATCCTTCGTGAGTTGCGTAACATCCCGTGGAATCTCAATTACCTTTACCTGTCTTAAAACTTCGCTCAGTAAAGCAGGGTTTGAAGTGTCGCTCACAAACGTCGACACTAGCTTATCCGCGTTACAGTAATGTGAGAGCAACCCCGATCCGGATCATCCGATATTTATATATACCGATATTTATATCAACGTCCAGGATTTCCTCTTTGCAACTTACAAAATAATGAGGAAGATATTCACCACTTGTGGGTTCCGCCAGTGAAGCCGACAATATCGGCACCTGACGGAAGTGGGCCTTTCACCGAGCAACCCATCTCCGTACATTGCTTGCACGCAAGGGCCTTATCATTGTTCTCTTGAATTTTATTAGAACTCAGCCAGCCTATTTTCTTTCATTTATTACGCCTTTTAATTTTTGTTTTACATATTCCTTTATGCCCTAGCTGAGACAATAAACAATGTTATTGCCTTTGCCGCCACGCTTGTTGCGCTCGCACTCTTTCCTCTTCCCTGCGTCTTTCGGTGTCCTGAAGAGAGAACATTTCACCTTGCACGAGCGCTACCCGGTCTTGCACCCCGTTTTCTGGACATGACGCGATCACATATCCATAAATAAGGCACACTTACACACATGCTAGCTAATTTGCGCGCATTCCGGCTCGCAAGCGAAAAAAGGTGCACGTGGTGCACGAGCTTTACCACGGCACCAACGGATCAGCGCGGCGCAGATCCGCAGTACGGCACAACCGCCACAGCACCACGTACACAACGCGACCATGCTCCGAATGCGTACAGCGCCGCCGCTAGAGTCCCTAGAAGTATTTGCTAGTCTGTCGTCCGAGCGGGGTTTCCTATGGAACCAGTTGGCCGCTTCCCGGATGAAAGCGCAGGGGGCGCTGTACGCATTCGGAGCATGGTCGCGTTGTGTACGTGGTGCTGTGGCGGTTGTGCCGTACTGCGGATCTGCGCCGCGCTGATCCGTTGGTGCCGTGGCAAGGCTCGTGCACCACGTGCACCTTTTTTCGCTTGCGAGCCGGAATGCGCGCAAATTAGCTAGCATGTGTGTAAGTGTGCCTTATTTATGGATATGTGATCGCGTCATGTCCAGAAAACGGGGTGCAAGACCGGGTAGCGCTCGTGCAAGGTGAAATGTTCTCTCTTCAGGACACCGAAAGACGCAGGGAAGAGGCAAGAGTGGGAGCGCAACAAGCGTGGCGGCAAAGGCAATAACATTGTTTATTGTCTCAGCTAGATGCATAAAGGAATATGTAAAACGAAAATTAAAAGGCGTAATAAATGAAAGAAAATAGGCTGGCTGAGTTCTAATAAAATTCAAGAGAACGATGATAAGGCCCTTGCGTGCAAGAAATGTACGAAGATGGGTTGCTCGGCGAAAGGCCCACTACCGTCAGGTGCCGATATTGTCGGCTTCAGTGGCGGGCAAACCCACAAGTGGTGAATATCTTCCTCATTATTTGTGAGTTGCAGACAGGAAATCCTGGACGTTGATATAAATATCGGTATATATAAATATCGGAGGATCCGGATCGGGGTTGCCCTCACATTACTTTAACACGAACAAGCTATAGTGTCGACGTTTGTGAGCGACACCTCAAACCCTGCTTTATTGAGCGAAGTTTTAAGACAGGTAAAGGTAATTGAGATTCCCCGGGATGTTACGCAACTCACGAAGGATGCCATCCCAATGCTGTTTCCTGATACTCCAAAATACTTGTTGAAACCCCTGCCTCTCAAGAGAAAGGATCACTTGTACAAGCAAAAACAGTCAGCAGGGCGACCTGCAGAGAAAGAAAAAAAGCGCACTGATCCTGAAGCATCAGTGGAGCCAGTTGAAGAATACAGCGGTGGTGGATCCCCAAGCAAAAAAAAAGTGTGTGGCAAAAGGTAGGGCCGACCTTTCTCGCCGACCAAAAAGTGGCCGGCCGACCTTCGGCACCCGAATGAGGGCCGGCGTCGGGGATTGACACTGACCTAACGTCGGCCGATTTTCGGCAATCGACTACGGCCCGACCTTTTGGCCCGACGTAATCGACCACCTGCCGCACGTGGGCCTGCCGTCTGCCAGCGTTACTGAATGGTCGGCCGCTCGTCTGCCCTAGCATTTTGCTGACGAAAGACCGTACGTCGGCCGGTTGCTTCCCGACGCCGGTTAGTGGCCGGCATCGCCCCTCGTGCAGGTATCATGCCATGCATTTTATATATCGTGGCCCATGGATATATAACGGGGTAGCACATACAAATGCGTCAAGAAAAGCAGTAGCTTTTCTGATGCCATGAAGAAACAAAAGCTGCAGTATTTGGTGAAAAATTTATTTGTCAACAGCGTTCAGAAAAAGCTCGCGATTTGCTTTTTTATAAGCGTGGATATATATATGACTGCGCGTGTGCCACATATGGAAGATGGGCTTGAGGCTTGGTCTCCTTCTATTGGCAGCCTGTCGATCACTTGATGTCTGCGACTGGTCGGATCTGCGGCAGGTTCCATCTTGGTCAGCTGTATGAAGAAAAGTGTTTTAATTAAATATTTCCTTTTCGCCTAGACTTTTACATTGCAGGCAAATATAGGGTGAAAAGGTAGAAAAAATAATGTCTGCTCACTGCCACCAACTGCACTATCACATCAATATATTTTATGCGCTTGACTTCATGCGACCCTACTGAAAACGCATTAGCGCAAAGCCGCAATAGGTAATCAGGATCCGTGAATCCGCGAGAAAGGCGCGATCACTTTGTTTTGCTGGAGTCATGATGTTGCAATTTGCAACCGTAGCGCACTCAAACCTTATCCTCCCGAAGCGCGTTCTTGCATGCTAATGCTGCAATTTAATAATTCTAGCAAAACCAAGTGTCCGCGCTTGTCATAGAGCGCGTATGAGGGATTCCAACGCGGCTGAACAAACAGTTTCCGCGATATTTACATGAAACTTACAATAAGTTTATTCCGTAGAATACAGCTTAATTTTCTCAAACTAGATGGAACTTTTACAGCAAAAGCGACCGGATATTTAACGATAAGTCATCTGATTTATTTTCGTTATTTAACAACCGAGCATTATTTTAAAAATTGTCTCATCAGCCAAGACGGCTATTTAGACAGCCCAACTCTTAGAAGCTTATAGAACCCGTTCTAAATTTTTAAAGCTTGAAACAAGTTAGCTGAACACCTCATGAGCATGTAAGCACCAGGAAATAATCCGCACGATGAAAATACAACTGCTTGCCCAGAAAGCAAGCGCACAGAGCAAAATCAATGTGAAACGGCTCAGATCTGTGTGCATCACATATATAATTCCAAAATCCACAAAATGAAAGCACTGGCTCACTTACCTTGCCAGCATACCGCATCACTCAATCATCAATTTTCACTTATATCCATCATTACAGCAGCAAAAAAAAAATAAATAATAATAAACACGGCATAAATCTTGTACTCAGTCCTGGCACGAGCTTGCTTGGCAGTAGCGATGATGCTTGTACAGCTTCTGATCGCTCCTATGGCGAGGGGTGCTGCAATATTTATATCAGTGATAGCATTTGACATTTAACTGGGTTGCATGCGTCCCATCGATGTGAGTCGGATAATCGAATTTTCCGAACAAAATCAGCGCTAATACCTGTCCGGCAAGTGCACCGCCATGAAGAAGCGAAAGACCAGCGTTTTAGTGTAGAGGAGACCAAGGACTTCGGGCTTCGGCGAAACGAGCTTCCACTGTCGAAGCCAGTTTCCAGATCAGCTGATATCGCCTCCCTGCACGATCAGCGCAAGGCGCGCACACCAATTACAAAATATGCATTTACAGTAACAAGATGCGCATAAGTCTCAAAACAATACATAATTAGTTGCAGTAAATTATCGTATAGAAGAAAATCAGCGATAATTTGACTTACCTGGTCGGTATACACGTCAGTGCATGCACTTCGATATGAAGAAGTGAAAGACGGGCGTTTTGGGGCAGAGGAGATCGGACCTCGGACTGCAGCGAAAAGAGCTAATTCCACCGCCGCAGCATCGTTTCCAAGTCGGCTCAGCACGTCTTCCTGCGCAATCAGAGCGAAATGCGCACACATCGATTATATATAAAAAAAAAAAAATGTACGTAGTAATAAGATGCGCATATATATACGCGCTCCAGAAACAGTTGCAGTATATTGTCGTATCGAACAAAATATGTGCTAATTGGACTTACCTGATCGGTATAGTGAGTGTCCCTCCATATTAAAAGGCGAGCATTTTGGGACAGGAGATACCCAAGGACCCAGACGCAGCAAAATGAGCCAATTCTGCCACCGCAGCCAGCCGCAGCCTTGTTTCCAAACGGCTCAGCAAGTCTTCCTGCGCGATCAGCGCCCACACCAATTATATATATATATATATATATATATATATATATATATATATATATATATATATATATATATATATATATATATATATATATATATATATATATATATAAAGATGCAAGGAGTATATAACAAGACGAACATATGCTCCAAAACAATACATTATTATGTTCAGTATAATATCGAATCTAGCAAAAAGCTCCTCTGATCAAGACCGAAAGATCATGTACTTACGCATGTTTTGGTGAACTTCAGCACGAAGAACCTGTACAGAGCGGCTGCAATCATCAGCTGCATATATGGGCTGTTCTTTTCAAACGCTGACTGCTGCAGGAGGTTGAGACAGATTGAATTTGAGCGAAATAAAAGCGGACGATAAAATTAGGCAGTAGGCATCCCGCGCGCCCACACGGACTCACGGAGGCTGGCCGTCGACTGAGTGGCGCCGCGCATCTTAGCTCGCGCGGGATGTGTTTTCTCGCCTTTTGGCCACGTGACCTCAAGAAGGGAGGAGGGGGGGGGGGGGAAGCTGCAAAAGCAGGGAGAATCTCTCTGTGTGCGGTGCATGCAATTCTTTTTTTTTTTTTTTTCGCCGCTATTTCTCTCTGCTTCGGCATTCCTGTCGCCCCCCGCGGTAGGGTGCCTCGATGCCTTTCGCCTCCCCGTGGTTCTTTCCGCTTTGCCGCAGGGAGAAGAGATGGACCGATAGGGGGGAGCGGGTCCCGCGCAGCGAGAAGCAGTTTTCTTTCTTTTTCACGCCCCCTCCCTCCCCCCCTCCCTCGTCGTTCAAGAAGCGTCGAGGTAGTTTCTTTTCTTTTCTTTTCCTTTTTCTACGGCTTCTGTAGAGCCCCCGTCTTGATACCAGCGGCTGTAGTTCTTTACATGAAAAAAATATGGCTTGGAGTGAATGTATGTAATGTTCTTTTAACCGAATATCTTCCACATAAACCAAGTGTGGGGCAGTAGAACACCTGCAGCTTCATTTAGCCAAAATAGCAAGACCTGGCTACGTATATAGTGTTCAGCAACTTTATCGGAACCGTCTTGGAAACTTTTCCAAGACGGTTAAGTTGCAGAACACTGTATATTATGAGTGCTTTTGCTGAGATTACATAGTCCATGCGGATTTATACTTCCCAAAGCAGTACGTGGGTTATTTAGAGCCCCTCGGGCTGTATAATTCTATCAGCAGGCTCAAATGATATAGTGTCAATATATATCATGCACGCGGTATAACTCAATGTTGCATAAAAATAGCTGTTTCAATGATACAAATTTTCCACTCTTATCCTGCTAAGCCGACTGCCTCATGGAATTTAGAGGGGAAACCTGCTGTATTGCAGGAGACTTTACTTTGATATGCACAATGTTATTTAATGATATATTATAGCAGCAGTGAATACGCGGCTGGGGAAAAGGGGATTCGAGGAACTTTATATATATTCTGGCATTTCATACCATATTTCTGCGTGTGAGGCTGACGTTGAAGAATTTAACAATGTAGACCGCCACTGGTGCAGGAGCCGATCGATCCTCGTCATGTTGCGCGGGATTCTCAAAACGCAATCCCTTTGAATTTTCTCAAAAGAACCAAAGGTTACTTCTTGCACAATGCTTGTGTTCGCAGGAAGTATACGTTCGACCGGCGAATCGTCCGGGCGATCGGCTTTTTGCGTGCCTTTCATTTTTATTTGAAAACTATCAGGACCACATTTGTGTTCTGGATAAAGACAGTCGGCCTCGGCATATTGATATATAAGGAATAAAGCTTTCCTAATCAACGTGTTTTAACTGAGGCGGGCAAATATTTGTCCCAAGCTGTTCCATTTATCCTCATGTCGGCAATATACTCGAGTTTCGTCTATCGAGAGTGCAGCATATATGTATATATGCGAAGCGTTACAGCTCATTTGGTCCAAAAGCCACCTCGCTAACCCGGTTTTCGCTTGAGTATCGTCGGGTTTTGTCTGAAATATTCGGAATGTGGTAGTAAATATGGAGATGCGGTCCAGGTTCCCACCGGGATCTGTGACAGATGCTGCGCCTTTACTTTCCTATAACCAATTTACAATTAACTGCGGTTGCCCTCCGAAATAGAGAGATAGAGAGAAGAATGAGAAGGCGTTGTATCCCGTCGAATGTTAAGGGGAAGCTTGAGCGTCCCCCTAATTTTTATTTCCTTCTTTCAAATATTATTAACTATTCCATCGTACCACTGTGTAAGGTCGTGGAACAATTTACTCGACTGCAGACGTGCGTGCGTACGTGCATGCGTCACACACGGCTTCGTGCCGATGTCGGGATAGACTATTAACTCAATAATCTCGGACATCTTGTTCATCCTAAAGTTATAGCTAATTAACGTATGCGCGAAACTTCTGATAAAGCCTAGTGCACACAGGTGCCAACTTTCCCACATCTGTGTTCCTTGATTGTTTATTGATCCAGCCTCCCAATGATACGACCCTGCATGGCTTAGCACGTGTTTTCTTTTGGATTCCTCTTGCAAAGTCAATCTACTTTGATTATATTTTCACTATAGCTAGGTGGTGGCGCCTATCTGGGTTCCGCCTTGTCTTCATTATGCCCTTTGTTGTGCGCTATTGGGTATCCGAGTTAGTGGATCACATAGGTTAAGTTGGGCGGCCTTAACTTTTATACTGGCTTGGAAGTAGAAGGCAAATGCTTGTAGTGCATGGTCAGGGGAAGCAGGCGCACGTGTTCGCATAGTTAGAGGAGATGTTTGTAGACGCAGCATGGATAGCCATAGCAGTATCTAATATTTGCGAAGCGCTCTGCTATTCTGCGCCCCTATACATATGTGCCAAACGTATGCGAAGTGGGAGACGCCTGTTGCACCCAATCTCCCGCATGCTCTATAAGAGACTTTCGGTGGCGCACTGAGTGTGGCGTATTCGATCCCCACCAAATTAAGACAGGCTTTACAGCTGGCTTATTGATCCGCACAATATCAACTTTGGTCAGGTCGAGTCTCACACACGTGTCCTTAAGGACTGCGTCGCAGCTTGGACATTCCGCTGCCTAGCGCCGTGAGCTTTTTCGTCGCACAGTGGAAGCGTTCGTCGCGAAGCGTTCGAACAACGTGTAGTGAAGTCCGTGGGATTGATCATTTGGCAGAATAGGAACGCGGTCGATCGTATTCTTTCGGTGACCCCGTTGTCTACTGTTCCCCATGCTAGTGCGTCTCACCTAGATATAGCCAGCTGTTAGTTCTTGGAGAGCAAAGCTTTATCCGGAGGTTGTTGACGCGGCACATCCACCTCAGGAAGGTCACTTGTACATCGAAGTGATTTGAACTGGGTTCTTGTCTTGAAAGACGCAAGCCTGCGGCTCACGCGTATATGTGTGAGCACAAAGGATCGAGCAATCGACTGTCTGGAAATTTGTTAGGGGGTCAGAGCTCCCGAGGGAGTCCTGTTGCAGCTGCGCATTATTGATATACAACGTGTGACCAGAAACTCACTGCATTATATATTTCTTGCCGCTACTTTATATGTTCGGTACTGTTTGCTGTTTTACTGAAACATTATTTATTGTCCCAGTGTGTTTTGCTATTTCCATGTTTATCAATAAGATTTCTTTGGTTCCCTGCTATGTAATGGTTGAAGTTCACGCCTATGACGTCATGATCGTTTCTACTCTCTTATCCCGGTACTTTTCAAGCAGAAGTCTTAAGTTTCTGGACCTATGCAGCATTCCTTCCATATGCAGGGCTATTCTACAAGCGATCTCTCGGCTTAGTACGTACGACAGATAATTCGCTTTAATAACTTCCGATACATGTTCACGCCTTAAAACTAAAAGTTCTCCATATTATTAGTCTGCAAGCCACAACAAAAACCTGAAATTGCGGCAGCTGCTTCAGGAAAGAATTCTTTTCAATTAGCTTCTTTTATTGCGCGTACCTCGTGTAGCTCTCAATAAATATTCTTAATTTTCAATCACTCTGTCAAAACATAGGGGTCTCAAACTCATATTGATATGCAGGATGCGTTGAGAAAATATGTCTCTCGCGGACCAGGAGTGGACAGTAACAAGCAAGAAAATATAGAAGCCATAATTCAAAACAATCTGTAAAACAAAAGCGAAATACTAATAAAATAAATAAAAATCAACTGTTTCGTTCCTATGAAACCACACTCCCATTCTTTGAGCAAAAAGAAAAAAGGAACAAAAAAAAAAACAAAAAAAAAGCGGAGCATCTTCGATTTTTTGTGTCCAAACGCGCCGGAGGAGCGCGTTACTTCAGGATGGCTTGGCGGAGTTACTGAAAGGATACAGCGGTTGAAAACTACTACAGTCACTTGTCCTGACAGTATATAAATGCGAATGAAAAAGAGGTCTGGTTGTCCAGCGCCTAGTTATTGAAGGTAACAAAGTTGACTGTCTTGTAATTTTAACTAATAACGCACAACTTTGGAAAACGCGCTTACATTTCCAACATTTCGTTCGCACGTACAGCGTCCTCGTGCGCTCGAGATCGTCTCTTGGTCGCGCTCTACACTTCTGCAATGAACTTGAAAGCACGCACGCACCCACGAGCACAAGCTGCCGAGTCTTCCAAGAACTGTTGACAAGAAGCGGGGGAGAAGGGGGGGGGGGGGTAGTTTCCGGTGTAGAATCGGACCGCTCGCTGCGAAAATGCGCCCCTCCGACTTCCGAAAAAAAAAATGAAAAGAGCCGCCCGTCCCACCCCGGCAGGTCGTAAAAGAGGATGAATGGGCCACACGCAAAGAAACAAAACCAAATGACAAGGACGCTGGCCCGTTTTCTCGCGGCTCTTATGGCGAATTCCAATCGCAGAACTGGAGCAACGCGCACGCTCCATCACAGAACGCCTCAATCCGGCGGAGAGCACGCTCCCAGACTCTGCGTTTCGAATACTCTTGCTCTGGCCGGAGCAAGTAGGTGGCGCTCGCGAGCAAACGGAGATAAAACCCCTTGATACTTTGAAAGTTACGCCAACGATTGAACTTTGCCGCCGCCGCGCTACCTCCTCGCCTCCTCCTCGCCCCTTGCGCGCCCCTTCGCTGAAGGCCGGCTCTCCGCCCGATTTCCTGAGCGACGATTGGTCTCCTTGCCGTTGCCCTTGGAAACCAACGCGCGTCCGGCGTTTTCCTTGTGTTTTCTTTTTCCTTCGCGCCATTTTTCCCCTATTCTCGGCGAGCGAATATTGCGCGCTGTGCTTTTATTGCAGCGTGCAAGCTCTATGCCGTGCTGTTGTGCGTACAACTGCAGCAAGCGACCTGAAGATGGTTATGCGGTATTCATGATATCTCAAGGCAAGAGTGACGGCTTGCGCACGGGTGAATGGATTCACAAGATTAGTCGAAAGACGTTTATTCCTAGAAACAACAGAGTTGTTTGCGACGTCGAGTGCCTTTCTCACTCCCCGTAATAACGCGTCACCTGACGCTGCGTTTTTTATTCCTGCTTGCTGCTCAATATTTTTGCGGCGGCAGCATGTTCATTGTATAAAAATAAGGTTGTCCTCTGCAGCATGCTGAATATTCTGCGAGGCTCCAAGGCTCCATCATTTAACACGCTTCGACTTCTGTACAGTGAGAAACAGGGCGCTATAATCTGCTTTTTGCTGTCAGAAATAACTGGAAAATTACAGTCTCTCGATTGCATTTGTCGCGATTATGCTAGGATCCCTGGCCTCCTTCACTAAAAATCAAAATTCGGGCTTGTAGAGGAGCTAGCCTTTCCAGCTTTTACTTGTAGTGTGCGTCGGTTACTCGGGAGCATTGAATTCTGGCCCTGAAAAACTCTTTGGCAAGTAAACCCGAGGTATTGCGGGTAATCTGCACTAGTTAGGTCGTATGGCATTTTTTTTTTTCAATTCTTGAATGTGTCTTGCCATGCTTCGACGCACGCGTGGGTTAAAAAATATGCGTTCGTTTTATCAGGGATACGGCCAATGTGCAGGAGGTGTTCATATGATCACACATGCTTCACTTTGACCATGACTACAAGGCGTTGGCAGGTTACCTTCGCTTTGAAAGCTGGAGCTCTAAAAGCGCGATTCCGCGTATTCATTTATTGCGAGAAAAGTTATCCCATCGATGTCAAATCAGCCGGAATCATTGCATCAATTTTCTGTATTTACGAAACTTAAACAATCAATGATGATTATAGTTATTATGTAAAAATAGGGGAACATTTTGCGAGCAACAATTCTTAACACTGTAACATATTACTCATTTCAATTGTATGCAAGATTTTTTTTTTTCACCTAGCCTGAGTAATTATCTCATCGCTCTATGTTCTAGCTACATTTCACTGAAGACCAGTTTGAGCCGCCAATATTACACGAACTCGAAAAAAAAAAACAGACCAAACGCAGTTCCATCAATTTTCTCTCACCGACCTGTCCTGAAGTAAAAGAAGCCTCCTCGACAGAGACATGAACCTCGCGCTGATAGTAGTCAGTTATTTCTGTGGCTTGCTCTTTTCCCGCCTCCATTTATGAGAAAACAAGAAAGTATAAGAATTAAAAGTCAATGTATAGTTGTCTGGTCAGATATTATGAGATAATAGAGATATGACTGACAACGTAAGTCAATGAAAATTGAAGTATACAATGGGTCATGGGACGGCATCAGATTAAATAGTGATGGTTATGAATAGTGATAGGTAATGATGGTGACTGTTACGGATAATAATAGTAAATTATAGTAATAGGCCCGGATAGTGAGGTGATAGTGTTCGTTGCGGATAGTGACAGTTACGATAGGTCTCTGGCATTAGTAGATGTAGTGATAGATAGGATAGCGATAGTTAATGAATTGGCAGTTATATGCTTTCTCATTTCCGCACGTTGAAGACCTATGTGCACCTTGTAATTTTTTTATTTGATTGTTGCGTTCAATGAAATCAAGCTCTTTTACACAGCGCATGAGACCACAGCATGCTTGCCCCAGAACTTCAGTGTATCGGCAATAGGGCCCACCACTTCTCCCAGTGTACCCTGCTGTCTTTTAACCACACGCGAAGTCAGTGAGGGGCCACGTACTCATAAAATTATTTAATTCCTCCATCAGCATCATATCAAGACTGCCGTGGCAAACCTGTTCCTTGCCTCGAAGCAGCAAGGAACAGCTCAAAATTTGATTTTATACAAAATTAACTAATGAACGCAGATTATCGCGGATCGCTAACTAGCACAGTGCCATTACACTTGGCCTAAGCTTTCCAACGGTATACGGTTCGGTGTTGCAGCTAAAATTTAGATTTTAATTGCAATTTACTAAATATCAATTAATTTGGCCCAGTAATTGATTGAAATACATGTACAATTAACCAATAATCCAATCTCATGGTTGATCACGTGACATATACTATGCTTAGAGAGATAGCTTCACAGTAGCGAAATAGACTAAGTCCTGCTTTAACCTTCTCTAATCTTGAAGTTCAAAGCACCAGCCTGGATCGTTTTCTGAAGTTTTACCGCGGTGACAGATTTCACGCTCTAAAAAAAACAAACACAAAGTCAGAGGCAGTACTAGATTAAGTGCACAAAGTAAAACCTTATCATGAGACTTAAAAAGTGTCTGTAGCACAGAACTCGCCTGAAAGCTTTGTTTATCAGTATTCCCCATTCAAACAGTTCTAAGAAGAAACCAATCAATTCATGAACTTTACTATAGGCATTCTCAATGCTTTTCTCGCAATTTTTCAAAAATTTTGTGCACTCCTGGAGCGCAGACCTGGCCCAAAAGCTCGCGCTTCACTCACTGCTGCGGCCGGCCGGCGGGCGTCAGGGGGAAAAAGCGTGTCGTGCGCAGCGCTCGCCGCCGCCGCGCGAGGAGAATCGAGGAGGAAAGCGCGGCGCGGAGGAGAGTGTCGCTACTTTCAAATTATCAAGGGACTTTAAACGGAGACAGAGAAAGTACCCATCATTCCTTTCACTTGCCCGCGCTTTTCGTACGCTCGCGTCGTCTGCTTTGCAAGCCTGCAGCCTTTCTTCCCTTTGATATGGAGGTTACACCAGCCGTTTACGCAATTATATCCTCCTTGCTCGAAGAGCCGAGCGCGGACACACACGGTAAGACTCCTTCAGCACTTCCTTTAATATGGAAGAAAACTTCGGTTCACGTACCGAATATTTGCAGTCTTCCAGAGCCGAGCTGTAACGTGCGCGGCTTTGAGTTTACACGGACGATGGACATATAAATAGGTGATTCTTGATTCTTCGACCGATGAGTCGGAACTGCTGCTCTCCGACTCGCTGTCCTCAAGCAAAGCGAGCGCAAGAGCGCGACGCGAATCACCATCCATGGCGGCGGCAAATACTGATCGTCTGCTATGGAGCGGCGCGTTGCAGATACCAACCCAACGCTGCCAACGCGGCGAGCCACCGGAAATGGATGCGCTAGCTAGCGCATGCGCAAGCGTCGCTCGGAAAGTCACGTCACGCAAACTTCCGGTCGGTTCCCCCGATTTCGGCGGAGCAGTTTTGACTGCTCCGCGGAGCGACCCTTGCTCGGCAATTGCTCCCGTTCTGCGTTTGGAAGACGCGATCCGTGTTCCGGATCTGCGTTTGGAAGACAATTGCTCCGAAAGGAGCAGAAAACGTTGCTCTGGAAGTGCTCCTGCTCTGCGATTGGAATTCACCATTAGCTTTACCCACAAAACTGCATGCTCTCTTCAAAGTCGGCGTGTATACATCTCTTCTCTCGCCCAGTCAGGAATGCTCGCCACCAACTTTCGAGCTGCGGGGGTGACCCAGTTGCCCCGCCCTTCCCACCATTTCCCCCTCTTTTCCGCCCTTCCTTCGAAACGTCCGAGCGTGAGGTCGGTTTTGTTTCGTCCGGGTCTCCCTCCGTGTACGCATTTCTCTTCTGCTACGAAGTAGTGTTTTTAGAATTTGTCTCTTTGCTTGCCTGCCGGAGCGTTCGCCGCGGCCAAGGCTTGCCAGTGCCCTACGCATAATTTCTGCCCCCGTGTGCTTTTTCTCTTCTGTCCGCTTCTTTTATTTTACACAATAGCCTTCTCCTCCCTTACAATGAGAAGTTGCGTCTACTCAAGTGCCCTGCCATATAGCGGACGCATTTCAGTGAGTGATACGGGCTAAATGGGGTGTACGGGAGCTTGTGCGCCAAAATATAACTGATGTTACAGCACCTACAGCTGCGCTTCGTAATAAGCAAACAGTATAATGACATGATCTACACATGAAATCGCGGTCACCTTGTGGCTTGCTGTTTATCAGAACTCGGTAAATAATTTTACTAACAGCTATAAGGTTCACTAAACATGTGAGCGACAAGTTAAACAAACAATAGCATTAATTAATGTAACAAAACATTTACACTGAATAGCGTGTATCATTTTGTTCCATACTAAGCGCAAATTACATAACATCGCGAAAAACCAAAGCCAAGTAACAGGCAAATTTTAAAAAAAAGTAGCAGTCGTGCTCTTCATAACTTTTTTTCAATGTACCGCCTCAACAGTCGGGCCAACGCATTGCCGCACTCTTGCCATTAACCTGGCGCTGTGCCCGGCATTTAGTCCGCCCAAAAAGTCGGGCCAAAGGCCGCTGCGAACTAGTTGCCGAAATGGCTGGCGGCTACCTCCGGGCCGACCGCTTGCCGTGGTTTACTAGCCGACTAAGTAGGTTGCCGACCATTTTCCGAACGTCGGCCACACGTAAATGGTCGGCCAAGGATGCTTGGGTCGTGTGACGCGAGCCTGCCCCAGGAATGCAGAAAGCTGCATGCCACCGCCACTGGGGACAAATGTCGATATTTCTGATGTTGAGCAATTAACATTCGCATAGTGCCACTCAAGCGAGAACGAATCTCCAGAGGCAATCTACGCAAATCGGCGAGTTCTGTTCCATCGCAGTGATACAGGTGAAGCTGCCATGAATGCTGCTGTGTGCATTCGAGGAAACAAAGTCAAGGAGATAGCTGTAACGTCGACGACAGAAGAGGTAATTAATTTTCTGCAGGACATTTCAAAACTCAGCTTGTGTTCTGGCAGCGGATTGAAGCCTATTACCAAGACCTTTCCCTCCTACAATGGGCGTTACTTAATTTGCGACGAACTGTACCAATATTTTTGATGCAGCTTGCATATAGCCTGCAATACTTGCGAAAGTTAACTCAGAACGCCCTGTCAAGAAGAAGAAAAAAATTAAGAAACAGACTTCTAAGTCTCGAGCAGTTTGTTGTACGAAGGACAAGGTGGCAAAGCTGGTAAAAGCTCTAGGTGAAATGAAAAATGAAAAGGAACACCTTTCAAGGACAGAGTTTGAAAGAAATGTTAGTGCCCTTCCTCTCAACTAACAGCTGACTGTTAAAATATGTTTCAGAGGTTGCAAAACACAAGTCAACAAAAGTGATGGCATACTCTGATGAGTGGCTACTAGACTTCCTAAGCACCAAAGAATGCCTATCAGCAGTTTGCCTGAAGCGCGGTGCGAGTTGAAGGGCTCGGGTTCCCATCTTGCGTGCTTTAATTGTGCATGCATCCGAAAGTTTCTAGTTCTACATACGTGTTACAACTTAGCTAAACGTCCGAAGAAGTTAAGATGAAACTATAGCGTGAATGAAAACGCCGGCGACAGCGCTCTGTTGCTCGCACGCATGGTCCTTGGAGCCTAGAATGTGCGTCTAGTACAGTCCTCCATGCAAGCGCAATTGTTTGCACAAAATCCTCAGAAGTCTTCATGACAATACAGCACGGCGGTAGCTTCAGGAGGATAATAGGGTATAAAAAGCAGCTTCGTTTCTACATCGGCTCAGGGGCATGCGCGCAAAACTTCGCTCACGAAAAAAAAAAAATCGTATCCTTGGTTATGCCAACAACTCGGCTGCGAATTCAATATTACGAATAAACTGAAATCAAAGACTAAAGAGCGGCATCGCATGTACAAGGCACCTGACAATGAGCATATGAGCGAATGCATTTCGAAGCGCACGGGCGCGCGCGTCGTCTGCTCCGCCGGCAGTGGCACTCCGCTTCACCGCAGCGCCACCGCAGCGATCATTCAGCGGCAGCCCCCGCCAATATTTCTAGGGACCCTACGGCGGCGACGACGCCAGACGAGCCGCTGACCCAGCGATGGTACTGGTGGCGCCACCTCATGCTGCTTACAACAACTCAAACCTTCTGCCAGAAACGTTCGCCCCCTCTTTTCCTTCCACAGAGTTGTAGCAGCACGAGGTGGCGCCACCAGTACTATCGCTGGGGCAGCGGCTCGTCTGGCGTCGTCGCCGCCTCATGAGATGGGAACATTTGACTTCTTTGATCGAATCAGGCAAGTACTCGTCGCCGCCTCATAAGATGGGAACATTTGACTTCTTTGATCGAATCAGGCAAGTACCCCAAACAAATTTGGTATTAAAAAATACTAGCGACAATATGCCTCTCCTGTGAAAAAATTTAACTGCGAGGTTTCCACGGTTTAGCTGGTAGAAGCATTCTACATCGTGCCTCTAATAGTGCAACGCGCTGTAGTAACGTTGATCTTTTCCACATTTCCTTTTTAACCCTCCCACGAAAATGACCCTGAATTCTCTTCTCTCTGCTCTCCCACACCATATGGAGTTCTAAAATATAGTTTGATCTTTAACAAGTGCAGCTCTAAAACATTTTTTTTTTCTCTATATTCTATAGATTTCATTTGCATGAAATGCTACTGTCTTGATGTAAAAAAAAAAAATAGCACACAACCACTCAGGGGATGAGCCAAGATTGGTGCGAGACGGTATCATTTTAAACAATTGATAAATCATGATAATATCATAATGAAATTGAAAATTGGTAGCTGGTTGCCTGAGAGATTGGACAGCGGAACTATACGACTTGTAGAAGGAGAGAGCTGCTATTGTCTCAGTCGACAAAAAAGAAAACGAAGGTAGGTTGTATGGTGATATTCGCTGTTGTTAAAAGGGGCCACTTTGATTACGCTTCTGAACGTTCGCATTCTTGGGAAGTAATACTGGGCGCACGAAGAACAGAAACAATTACATAACGATATGCTTCACCTACAGCTTTAATGACATAGTGACAAAATCGGGGCTACCTAATCCATGCATAATAATAATGCACTTTTTTTTTTCGAAGAGTTTGCCACAAGGCATAAGTTGAGAAAAGGGGAATGGGATGCAGGAGATAAAAAAAAGTGCATTATTATTTTCACAACCCCAGCCTCAAATTTTGAAACCTGTGGTACTTTAGCTTTCACTGAAATTTCTACGTGTAATTCAAAAGAGGGCTAATTTTTAGGGCAGATTTGATGAGATCTAAGAGAAATTGATGTATAATCATAAGACATTGGGGATGCTACATGGTAGATGCTAGTTCCAGAGTCTGACCTTGGAAAACAAGGCTTACGAAGTCAACGTCTACCTGGCGGCGCCTGAGGACGTCATCAGAGGAGTTATTCATGGAGTGGATCCAAACACACCATCAGAGGAGCTTCTATCAAACATCCGACTACGCACACAAGGGGTCGAACTCGTTCAAGCACGAATGTTGGGAAAGTCTCGCACGGCAGTGCTGACATTCATAGGCCCCATTCTCCCCCGCTACGTCATCTATTACGGGGGAGAGACGGCATGTTACCCATATCGACCAAACCAACAGATCTGCCAAGACTGTCTCAAGGCAGGCCACAGAGCGGATGTCTGCCCAACACCCAACGCCAACGTATGTCGAAACTGCGGCCTTCATGAACCAGAGGAAAACCACACCTGTGAAGCCAAGTGCGTGGCCTGCCAGGGAAACCACCCAACGGGAGACAAGGCCTGCAAGCAGCGCCTCAGGGCACATATCGGACGTTACAACAACAAAGCTAAACAAAGCAATAACAATCAGCAACAGAAGCCCCCCAAGCAGCACGTCAGCCGGAGAGATCAGCAGATCAAGCCGATGGAGCACCGCTGGTTTTCGTCGGAGGAGGAGGAACAGCAGCTGGCAGAGAAACAGAGACCCCAGTCCCGATCGAGATCCAAGGGACGGGACTTGACAGCCTACTATTCCCAACAGAAGACACAACAGATCAGGCCCAACCAGCAGGGACCACCAGAAGCGATAGGGGCGACGCCAGACAAGCTAGAGCACGACAGCAAAAGGGTAAGCTGGGCTCAGGTTGCCTCTCCCACTGCTCTAAACGGGTATGGTCCATGCCAGGATTGCACTAGGCTCGAGGAACAAAATAGACAACTGAAAATAAAACTATCAGAACAACAGAAACGCCTTAATAAGGTGGAACAACAACTACAACAACTGCTACAAATGGGTCAGAAGCAAACTGCCCCCCAACCCTCATCAATAGTATCGATACAGCCACAACCGGTACAAAATGCTGTAAACACCTCCGCATCTCAACCTCAACAGGCGAGTGTACTCCAAACGCAACGGCAGAAAACGCTTACGCAAACTCTCGGACTTCACACTCAAGAAAACGCACCTAGCATTCTTACTCAAATGCAACAAATGATTATTCAAATGCAGCAGACCATGACACAACTAACCAAACAACTCCAAGACCAACAAATTGCCACGCAAACTCAATTTGCGGCAGTTCAAGAAGAATTCAATTCGAAAATCCAAATAATAACTCAGGGGGTGCGAAAACGCACGGGAATCCCCGATGACCCTCGACTAAAAACCCACCGAAGGTCCGCTGGCATGACAGATCTCAGCGACTGCGAGTCAGTGGCGAGTAACGCTGATGGCTGCCTCCCCTAACCGGCAACCAAACCACCTAGAGCTCTGGCAGTGGAACTGTCGCTCCTTCAAGAGGAAACGCAGCTCCCTGCAGATGTTTATTCAAAATCAACCGATACCTCCGGACGTCATCTGTCTCCAAGAAACAGGATGCACAACATACCTCAAAGGATACCTCACATACACCCATGACACGGCACCTAAAATAGCTACACTAGTGGCCCCCACACTAACAGTCATACCGCACGACCTTCCCTTCAGTGAAATTAATCAAGTTCTCATCGAGATCATCTCTCAAAAAAGAAGAAAGCAGAGTGTGTTTGTTCTAAACCTTTACAGTCCTCCAAGCAACACGCAGGAAGATTTCAAGCCACTTTTACTGGAATGCACACGCATAGCGGGAACGAACCCCCTTATTATTATGGGGGACCTAAACGCTGTACATACGGCATGGGGCTACCACAAGGACACCCCGAAGGGAACCAAGTTGTTGGAAGCGGCTGAGCAGCTGGACCTCTGTCTTATGACGGACACCATGTCCCCCACTAGAATAGGAAACAGTGTAAGCAGAGACACCTGCCCAGACCTAGCTTTCACCAAAAACATAGGACATTGCACCTGGACCAACCTAGAAGAAACACTTGGCAGCGATCACAAAATCCTTAGCTTATCCCTAATGACAACCCGTATGAAAAGTAACATTGGCTCTACTAAAATAACAGACTGGGATAAGTTCAGACAAATTAGACAGCCACACGACGGCATCAAAACAATTGAAGATTGGGTTTAAAGCCTGAAGGATGCTCATGCAAAAACGACCAAGACTATCAACACAACGACAAAAACCCCAGAAGTAGACAGACATCTCCTACATTTATGGGAAGCCCGAAAAAGTCTATTAAAACGGTGGAAAATGCAAAAATTAAATAGAAAACTTAAAATGAAGATAGCACAGGTTACGGCTGAAGCACAAGAGTATGCTATAAAGCTCGCCAAGCAAAACTGGGCAGATTTCTGCAATTCGCTGAAAGGTACCCTAAGCACGGCTAAAGCATGGTCAATATTAAGAAGCATGATAGACACATCAAAAACCAAAACGGCCACAAGAAGAACCCTCCACACCATAGCCCATAAATACCCGGGCACAGATGCAGAGTTGATCACCGCCATGCACAAGAAATACATAGGAGACCCTACTCCGGCTTGCCAAACTTCATATGCGGGTCAACCAAACCCCTCCCTTGACTCCCCCATAACACTGGCGGAGGTCTACTCAGCCGCCCGTACATTTACAAGAAACACTGCCCCTGGAGGAGACAAAGTCACCTACGCTATGATTAGGAACTTAAGCACCGAACATCTGCAAGACCTAACGAAGTACATCAACGAAGAACTGTGGGAGAAGGGACAGGTCCCATCAGCTTGGAGACACGCGGATATCATCACCATACCAAAGGCTGGAAAGCCACCGGCTGTGGAGAGTCTCCGTCCTATCTCCCTCACTTCTTGCCTGGGAAAACTCTATGAAAAAGTAGTCCACCTAAGGCTCCAAAATTACATCGACGAAAACAACATCTTTCCTTCTTGCATGCTGGGCTTCCGCAAGGGACTCTGCACGCAAGATGCTTTCCTCCGGATTAGGGAAGAAGTCATCAACGCCATACCCCGAAAAGGCGAAAATTTCATTCTGGCACTAGATCTCAAAGGAGCATTCGACAACATTGGCCACCAAACCATATTGCAAGAATTAAACAATATCAACTGCGGGGAGAAAATTTTCAAATACGTGAAGGCTTTCCTCTCAGATCGCACAGCCACCATAGGAATTGGAGAGATCCGATCACCAAAAGTACCCATGCCAAACAAAGGTACACCGCAGGGTTCTATAATCTCTGAATGCTATTTAACATAGCAATGATAAATTTAGCAAAAAAACTGTTGACCCGCACTGATATTGGCTTCACTTTATACGCGGACAACATCACCATCTGGGCTACTCAGGGATCCTTGGCGCAAAAAGAAGAAGCTCTGCAAGCCGCTATAGACCTAGTCGAGGAATTTGCCGGGGAGAGTGGTCTTCAATGCTCCCCAGAAAAATCCGAACTTATCAGGCTACACAGAAGAAATTACAAGTCCCCAGGAGAAATTCAGCTCTCTCTAGGAGACCAGATAATTCAAGAGAAGGACAAGATCAGAGTTTTGGGGCTGTGGTTGCAAAGCAATTTGAGAGTGGATTATACAATCAAAACACTCAAAACCACAGTCAACCAAATTTCCAGAATGATTAGAAGGGTGACCTGGCACCGGAAAGGGATGAAGGAGGAGGACACCCTACGCCTTGTACAGGCCCTAGTCGTTAGCAGGATTACCTACGGGCTCCCATATCACGAAATTACATTCACTGATAAAAGGGCCATTGACACTATCATAAGAGGAGCCTATAAAACGGCCCTAAACCTCCCGCCAACAACATCAACGGTACGTCGTTGGGCACTCGGAGTGCACAACTTTGAGGAGCTCAAGGAGGCGGTTCTAGAGAGTCAGAAACAACGCCTAACAACAACGCAGGCGGCCAGGGAAATCCTGTCAAAACTAGGGCTATGGCAAGCACTAAGAACTTCTGAGATCAAATCGCAAATTCCGACATCCACAAGAAACAACATCTATGTGAACCCTATACCCAAGCACATGCACCATGAGTTACAAAAGGGTCGAAGGAAAGCCAGAGTCAAATCATTGGAAAAACAATTGTCTAAAGACGCGGAAGTTGTCTACGTGGACATAGGGGCTTACGGCGAACCTGGCAAGTTCACAATAGCTGCAGTTGACCACAAGAAGAGGCCAATTATTCAGGCTTCGATCTATGCCAAGGATCCTGCGGAAGCGGAATCACTGGCAATAGCCATCACCATAAAAACACAAGACAACCAAAATAAGTCATCGCACGTAGTGACGGACTCCCAACCAGCCTGCAGGGACTACCTCCTGGACACGAAGGCCTAGAAGGAAATGAGGTAGCGAATGATCTAGCCCGAGCTCTCACAAACCGGGCGGATCCCCATCCCTACCTCACCCCTCTCCTAGGACCCTACGGCGACAGGCTGGAACACCTACGGTTAGAAAGAAGAACTTTCTCACCGCCACACAAACACCTTCCTTCCTCGGACGCTATAGACTGGAGAAAAATACAAACACATTCCCTAATCTTCAAATTTTAAATAAGATAAGCCCAACAAAATACACGAGTTACTGTCCTTGGTGCGGTGCAAGCCCCACACTCTTTCACATCTCTTGGGAATGCCAGGACAAACCTGACCCAACGTTACTAGTGCCATGCCCGACACACGAGCAGTGGGAGGCGGCCCTGACCAGCGACAACCTGGACCAGCAAGCCTGGATTATCCAGCTAGTCCGCAAGTCAGCTGCTGCCAGCGGACTAGGGGCACCGACCACCCAGCTCCTGCGAATATTTACTGATTATATGCTCATTAAAAGTTTTCTCTCTCTCTCTCTCTCTCTCTCTCTCTCTCTCTCTCTCTCTCTCTCTCTCTCTCTCTCTCTCTCTCCAGAAAAGGACTGCACTATAGTGAACTACTGCACGTACGGAGCATAGAGTTGCACGGTTGCACGGAGCCATAACATTGGCCATACCGGCCATAGGGAACCAAAGCTGGAGTTTGCTCCGCGACGCCAGCGCTCGGTTTCCAGCGGAGCGGAGAGGAACTACAAAACCTACGCGCGTCCGCGCCCGCGCTGCGCGTGGCTTTCTGCGGAGTCTGCGCAGCCCGCTCGCTCGGGAGCGCGTGCTACGTTCAGCCGCGCGTGCACGCGGAGCGGGAGAAGGAGAGTGAGGACGAGGGGGGTTGGTGGCGCGTTCTCGCGCGCAAAGCCGGCGCTCTTTGCCAGTGGGATTTCTTAATTTTGCTTTTTTCTGTGCCCCGGCTGACATAGAGGCTGGCTGGAGGCATGTTTTTTATCGGTGCTTTTGAAAGCAAGAAATTATGATTAATTGATCGCCAGACATTGTTTTCAAAGAGCGCTTGTTGGCAGGCTCAGACATACATAAAAAAAAAGAACGCGAATCCGCTGCTTGGAGGCGGGAGGCAAACGACAGGTATCTTGAAGGACTTGAGGCGGCACCTCTTGATGCCTCTGTCCATGTTCACAGAATGAAGGGTCCAGCCTTCGAGTGCTCCTTCCTTTCCCTTTGTAACTGGTCACTTGAAAGGGGCCTATTCAGCTCTTTGGGGACAAACGTTTTAGGCAGTGCTGCCGGCGCCGTGGGGCCTGTTTTCGGCGCGTTTAGGATGCGTTCCCTACAAAGGCACAAAGCATGCCGCCTTACCCTTTGGTTCCTGCCGACACCGGCCAGGGGAAGTTCACTGCTGCGGCGCTGCCATCCGAAATCAATGACCTAGCTACTGTTAACGATGAGGGGTTTCTTAACGACCTGGGTCATTCCCCAGAAGCCAAGGCATGCCATTTTTGCGGCAGTTTCCTCTCCACGAGACGAACAGCGAGGAAATGTCTGACGACTTTCCATGCAGACGGGGACATCTCTCCACGGAAATCTTTGTCTTCTTAATTCCACTGTTACGCTGCGCAATTCCTAGTTCAGTTATCTCCTATAGCGAACGCGCAGTTTTGAGCTCCCGAAGCAGGATCGCGTATGAGGATAGGATGATTGACGTAAAGTGATCGCATTAATGACGAATATCTGTTTCTTGAGGCCGACCCGGTTCCACGATGGCTGCTTCAGCACCGCCAGTTAGAGAAGTACGACACACGAACGGTACGAGATATCCCCCCGCCCCCCCCCCCCCCAAAAAAAAAAAAAAAAAAAAGAAAGGCCCATAACCATCCCATTACCGTTTCCACACAAGCTTCGCGAAAAAAGTGCGCCGTCATTATTTTCCTTCTAGTTCTTTTCTTTCTTTCTTCTTCCCCCCTCATTGTTAGAGCGCGACGGTGGCCACAATGCGGCCGGAGGAGGAGAGAAACAACCGAGCGCGCGCGCGCAAACACGTGCTGGAGAGCAGCGCGGAGCAGACGAAAACATGCTTTTCTATGCGGCGGCTAGCAGACGACGCGGCCGGGCTGCGTGTAGATTTTGACGGGGTCTCCATGGAGGGCGCTGACGCACAGAGCGGCGCAGCGCCCCCTGGCCCAGGTTTTCTCCCCTATACTGGCCATACTGCTGGGCTGCAAGCCCTTTTTATCTCTCTGATGTGTCAACATCATCCGGGGGTAGGCACGTCAGGATCGCATTTACAATTAACGCAATTATATAGATAGCAATGACTTTATGACTTTTTTATAGACTATCATCTAACCTCGAGATTCAGAAGCTGGCGCCACGTAGCGGCTAACTCGCGAAACCACGAAACGTCGTAACGAATTAACGAAGTCAGGCAGACGCTGCCGCAGTGATTCCATTCCATATGTAGGGCTTTAGTCTTAAGGGTGTTTCTCTCGTTACGCATTTCTCTCCGCCGCTGCGTACCCTTTCCTTTCTTTTTTTTTGTTGGAAATAACAGAACTTCGCTTCGACTGAGCCCGTTATGCGCGCCGATCGACGACTGCTGACGATCTTCAAACAACCGGCGTTGCTTTGAGAGCCGAAGATGTGGCCGCTACTTCGCAGGAGCCTTCCGATAGCCGTGGTAAGGCTGCGGTGCTGCCACTCGCCTCGTTACGTGTTTGGCGCAGAACGTATCCTTGCTGTGAACACCTCCATCGGGCGAAGCAATCTAAGAGCCCATTACAATTTCGGGCACAAAAAGAAGGACACCCCCAGGTTCGAGATAGGGGTTTACGTCTTCATCTTCCTGCTGTCGCTCAGCTGGTTCATTGACTTCGAGTGGTAAGTGCACTGCTAACTACTTGATTGCACAGTACATGTATTTTTGCTGAGATTTTTAAAACCGCACCGAAATGACGCATTGTGTTTTAAACTGAGAGCGCGTGCGTGTGTGTGTGTGTGTGTGTGTGTGTGTGTGTGTGTGTGTGTGTGTGTGTGTGTGTGTGTGTGTGTGTGTGTGTGTGTGTGTGTGTGTGTGTGTGTGTGTGTGTGTGTGTGTGTGTGTGTGTGTGTGTGTGCGCGTGCGTGCGTGCGTGCGTGTGAGAGAGAAAAATTTAAAAGGTTGAATTGTAGTTATGACGAGAAAGTAACCTTCCTATGCAAAAGAGCAGTACGAGGCAGCATTTGTGGTGCATACCTTTTAGTTGCGTGTGCTTAAGTTGTTCTTTCTTGTCATTGTTCTTCCATGAGAGCTTTAAAAAGGTCCACCATCATTAAGCACATTTCGTCACCATTAAAGGATTGCATGCAGTAATCGAGAGTACTTTCATGTTCAAATGCATGTTCATGTTCAAAGGTTTAGTGCTGCTCATTGAAGCATTATAGGGCTTATCAGGGAATGCATGCTCTCAGTAAATGAGGCATTTTAAGTTCTAGTTCTTTTATTTTGTTATATTTGGTTTAAATGCATCATCGGCTTTCAAGCATTTGATAGTCATTGCAAATTGTATCCCTCTATACAACAGTTTTAAATAACTGCTGCAACCTGAAAGGCCTGTTTTGAACTCAAAATTGTGCATTTGCAGGTTGTCTGACAAGGCAGGAGATGGGATGGAGACAGCGAAAAAGTACTTTCGGGTTTCATCAGAAAGCAGTGTTTCGCACCCTAGTGAGAGCGAGGACGATGACTCGGATGTTGAAGAAACAAAAGGAAGAAGCAAAGGAAAGAAAAAGAAAGACAAGCCTGGTTTCCGTGACCGAAAAGTAAGTCAAGAGAGCAGAGTGAACCAATATTGAATGCCAATTCTTTACTGGAATAATCACAACTCTGTAGCACCACGGCATTTTTATTGCATTTGGTTTTCATTCTCCTTCACTGAAGTATTTCTGCCTTACCCAGTGATTTGCATATTATTTCATTATGTCTAGTGAATGAAGAATGAATTAGCAGGAGTGAATGCATTTGAATACCTCAAAGAAAAGGGTAGATTTTTTTCATATAAAACATTAATCTTGTACTTTTCTTTGGGGCATTTTTAGCATTCAGCATATAAGTTTGACATAGGCTGAAAGTCAATCAGTGGCCATGTAACTCAGTACAGAATAAATGGCATACAAGCCAGTTCCCATCAGTGTAGTTTGCTGAAGTCTCTCTGAGAATTCTAAGTGCAAACACACTTGCTTTTTGTGCACAAGGCTACTAACATCTACTAATATTACTTATTTACCAGTGCCAAAAACGTATGTTTAGTTGCTTAAAATATTTCCTTCAAAGTCATCAAGTGGATCACATTCGACAAAGCATATAATGGCACTGTGGCACTTCGATAGCCTTGGAAATAAATTGAGCTTTAATTAAGGACAACTGCAGTGAAATTTCTTGCTCCGTAAAGGAACGCTTTTTAGAAGTATTTATAGAGATAGCACTAAAAGAAAGTATGCTATCTGTAATTGATGCGAATGTTTCAGGAATCACTAGCAAGAACCGTTGTTTTTGCAAACCGAAACTGTAAAACGCTGCAGAACGTAATGCATTTCAGATCAATACAAACTCAAATGTGCAAGATACTGGAGTGATGTCTCTGTTGGTTGCTTGTACAGGAGAGCAGATATTATTTACTTAACAAGAGTACAACAGGAAAACAAGTAATTAACTAAAATTATCTAATCAACTTTATCATTGTTGGCATTACATAAAATAATTGTGAAGTAGAAGGCTCTCAAAATCAATAACGAGCCCAATTTTTAGCATTTGGGAGTCACAGTTATGAAACAAAAAAAACACATTTCCAGTTTGCTTGCCCATTGACACCGCTTAAATGGAGCCGCTCGAATGAAATACAGATGCAGTTTGTCTTATTTACTGAAACTAGAAAACATGCACGAGCAATAGGTATCCCATCAATCGTCTCCACAACACAAACATTTTTGAGCTATCATCATTAGCCCCGAACATATAGGTGATTGAAAACAATATTCCTCCTTTCCCCCCTCAACTCAACCCCCACTGGAGCACAAGAAAAAGAGAAGAAAACAAGTTGCAATGGCGTCCTTACCACGCCCCATCCCACACGCGTAACTTGAGTGGGTGCGCCCAGCAAGCTGATGATGTCGTAGGAAAGGTTCACGTGCGGCGCTCATGGGGATGTGTCGCCCAAATCAGTTGCGAGCGATCACCAGGAGCACTTTTAAACTATAGGTTCCATGCAAAGCTTTCAAATTTGACTTGAATACTCACAAAGGTCATGTGTACAGATTTCTCGCATTAAAATTTTACCGCAAGTAGCATTTCAGGGGCCCTTTAAGACTTCAAAGATGTTTACATCATACCTGTGAAGATACCACTCACAGGAATGTCACTCAAAATGGCGTGCCCTGCAGCAAAATCAACTTAGCATGTTATCAAAAGCATATTTTTCATGTTTAGAATTTTGACCCCCAGAGTCAATTCAGAAATATTGTACTGGAATTATCTTCAGTCTTCAAGTCTTTCAATTTTGCAATATAATAGTATGCCTTAAAACCGAAACTTTGAAAAAATGGTAGCAACCTCCTCAGTGTGCTGATGTGTGTGAAGTTGAAGGCTTCCATGTAATTTGTGACTCATATGGCATGTTCTTGGGAAACCAAGCAGGAAAGAAGCAACAAGGGAGCAGGAAAATAAAAAATAAAAGGTAATGGAACTATGTGTCGAGAACTTGTGTGAAGAGATAAAACAGCAGAGAATGTTTGTTTTTGCTAGAGTCTGCAGATATGCTAAGGATATTGAATTTAAAAATGTCGTAGCCATCCTTGTTTATGTTGAATGATCAGGACAAAAAGGCTGAGATGGTGCCCGTAAAAAAGAAGTCAGAGGTAAGCTCCGAGATTTCTAATGAAAACAATATCTGCCCTGAGCAGTAAGTAAACATTTTATTTTGCCCTGCTTAACTGTTGTTTCCTTGAAACCCTGGAATTCTTAAATTTTAGGATACATTGGCTCTGCAAACTATGATAAGGTTTTTCAATGCAAAACACTAACAGTTCTTTTTTTTTTTACAGGCAGAATGTAATTTTGTACAGAGTGTAACAATGGTTGGAGTCTGTTACATAGAAACACCAGCATTTGGTAAATGAGCACCTCAGAGATTGAGGATGGTAGGCAACAGAGTCCAGGACATGTTACGAAGTGTTAGCTTTTAGAGTTGCTAATGCAGGAAAGAATGTACAAAAGAAAAGAAGGATGGACTACAAGTTACAGTTATTGAAGTTTAATATATAAATACACACACTTTACAAGGGTAAAATATTAGACGCGATTTCGCACAACGAACCGCTCGCGCACACGCTCGGACACAGACTCAGCCCGCTTCGACAGTTTCCCGCACTCCTCGCTCCGCACAAAGAGGGTGCTCTGGTTTTTGTCAAAGTTGACAGTTTCGCACTTAAAAGTTGAAAGAAATACAAACACTCCCCGAAAACACAGAAACATAGAGAGAAGGGATACACACATGCAAATGTCCTCTTTCGAGAAACGTCGGGGTGGGAGCCGTCCCACGTCCGAGCTAAGGTCGCTTCCTCGGAATTGGCAACACTACGTCGGGCCCCTCCCGCGCAGGGACCCTCACATAAAGAAGGACCTCCCCACTCTTGGCCGTAAGATAAGAAGAATGGCCATTAGTGAAGTGAACACACAAAGAAACGGACGCCCGCCACACTTGCTTACACAAGCTCACTGTTTTGAGTATTTGTTTACAGGATGCACTAGTTAACATGAAAAAGCACTGCAGTAACAAAATAAAGGGTGTTAATTCATCTCAAATAAACAAGTAAGGACCAAGCCAGGGAACATGCCCAGAAAAAGCGGCCATTGAGGAGAGATCTTCTTACCTTCAGGAGATTTGAAATGCTGGAGATGCGTTACGAGCCACACACTGGCTCAGAATCAAACCTTTGGGCACTAATCTAGACAAAGGCATCTTAAAGGGTTAAGCTGGGCACTGCTGAAAGGAAGCCTGCTTTTGTCGATGAAGAGCCCAACATAAACTATGCCATTCTTGGCATTAATGAACACTGTTTGTACTTGAAGAAAACTGTGCAGTTTATTCTGCCTCATTGTGGAATGTGCACCGTTTGATGAAAGACCAGTTTACAGGGAAATGGTTTTTAATTGTAGTAGCTTGGGTACAGGATAAGTAGAGGCACAGGAAGGCAGAACTGGCTGTGGTTAGTTAAAAATTGGGGTGGAGAGGACGGGAGTACCAGTGAGGCGAGATAAAGATAAGCTTATGTGGATGTAAAACATAAGCCTTCCTAGTTGCTACTTATTGAAATTGTTATTTGATTAATGAAAATACCTTAAAATGTAGTGCTGAGAATGTAGAATCATTTGGAGAGTAACCACTGATTTAGGTAAACAAATTAATTTATAGATGCAGTGGTACCTGGATGATGAAAGGACAAAAGGTGCCGCTATGACAAACCAAACACAACATGCATTATTAGCCATCTTCTTTTATTGTAATTGTCTGGTCACCCCTTATCAAGACTATTTTTTGCAAGGGTATTTATCACTCAAGAATAGCCAAAACTGTTTTTTAAGAAAGTAATGCAGTCCGGTCTGCTAATAGTTTTTAAGCTTCCTTCTTGCTGTCTTTAGAATAGTGCTATGTTAATTGCTGCAGTGAATTTCGTAAACTTCTTGGTTGTGAGGTTGTGATATTCATAAAAGCTGACTGGATTTTGGTCATCAGGTTAAGGCGATGCAGGTTCTTATTGTTACTTAAGGGAGGATGTGGGGCTAAAATTACAATTTTCATTAAAAAAAATCTGTTTTTAAATTGTTGATGTTTTGGATTGTGCATGTAATATAGACACTTCTCACCAAGCTTAGTTTGCCATCTCCCCAATAAAAAAATTAAAATTAATTATTTAAATTATCTTGCGAGGTGGGGTGCACTCACCACCGATGCTGATCTCAATACACTGCCGCATAGCGAGCAAGAAAAGAAACAACGCAGAGTGCATCCCCAAGTTAGAATGCGTGTTTTTTATGCTCTCTAGCCAAAAAGGAGCTGCTATTGAGAGTTTAGCAGACAATTAAAAAGAAAAACAAAGAAAACGCAAATTTTGGACCATGGAAACAGCGGATTGGCTGGTAAACCGAATTAGAAGTTTGGCCATTTTCTGAAGAACAGCGCGACTTGGACAAGGACGGAAGGAAGACAACACGGACAGACACTGATTGTTGTCTTCCTTCCGTCCTTGTCCAAGTCGCGCTGTCCTTCAGAAAATGGCATACCAACTCGCCCAAGCATCAGTTCTAGAAGCTTGGCTTGTCTAAAACGTAGCACTTAACCTTTGGACGCTGTTTTCGCACCACTGGGAACCTGGATAACCAAAGTACTCGACAAGCTGGATAGAATATGGAGCCTAGACGAAAAGGCACACCCAGCAAGCAACCAAGGAAAGCATTTCAAGAGTGCAGACAATGGTGCTGGACAGCTCTAAAGCTTTAAAAAAAAAAAAAAGAAAAAAGAAAAGGCAGCTCGAAGCAGTTGTCACAGTGCACTGTCATGTTGAAAAGGACTGCCCAATGTTTGCACCAGGCCATTGTGATTTATTAACTTAGTCCGCAAATTTGAATAGCATGTTCTAAGATTTTGGAACTCATTTTTCTCAGTTCGCACTTTTTGCAAAAGTATGACCGTTAGGAAAACTGGGAAAACTAACATTTCAAAACCCTTTTGCCAAAGGCTGCTTTTAAGATGGTTTCTAGACTAAAATTTTGTTGGGAACAAAATAAGGTAGTTTTTGGATTTCTAATTATTATCTAAGATAAAAAAAGTATCAAATACGTGACATATAATGACAACCAAAAAATGAAGTTCGTTCTTTTTGCAAAATATTTTTATAAAGAACCCAAAATTGGCCTTATCCTGCACAATGAACTACCCAGACGTTATCTAAGTACAAATGGTTAGTATATCATCATTAGTTTTGAAATGATAGCTAGCTTTCAATAGCTGTTACTTTTAATTACTCATTATGAGAGCTACAACTTTTTTTCTATCTGTGCTAAAGTGGTGAAACTTAGCATCTATTCTAATAAGAGGAAGATAAGCCATCCCTGAAAATTTTATCAATATTGGTTTAACAGCTCGAAAGTTAACTATTGGAGACAGTTTCTCTTCAAATGAATTGTAATGAAGTTCTCGATGGGTATAAAGAAATTATATATATAAAGTGTGATTCAGCGTTCTATCAAATTCAGCTGTAGATCAAAAACGTTGCTCTAAATTGTATGGTTGTATCTTAAAGGCTTATATTTTTTTTTTTTTAAGAAACTATTGAGTAGCATCCACTGAAAGGCTTAATGTTGCTGACTAATGTTTTGAAGCATGTGAAGACCACACTGTGGATATATTTGACCCTAGATGCTATTTTGGGGGCCACACAAACTAACAATAAAGCACTTGTGCCTGCTTATTTTGGCGAAGCCTGACACACAATAAAGACAGGGACATGAGAGAGACAAGTCCCTGTCTTTATTGTACTTCAGGCTTTGCCAAAATGAGGAAGCTCCACCAATTAGCCCAAGAAACAGTCTTGCATGTGTGATTGTTTGTGGATAAAGAGGCAGTTCTGACATCTCTCTTCTGCTTGCTTTTTTCTCTGCATTTTTTTGTTAAAGATTATTGAGTATGAGAACAGGATTCGAGCCTATTCTACTCCTGACAAAATATTTCGATACTTTGCAACAATGCGAGTCTACAACGAGGCTGGCGACTCAGAGATATTTATGTCACCTCAGGACTTTCTTCGTTCTATAACGCCTGGCACCAAGCAGCCTGAAGGTGAGTAAGCTCACTTTTGGTAGCAGCAAACAGGGTAGACTTGTGACTTCTTACACACCTAACATGCTTATTTTTTCTCACTTGGTGCTATTTCTGCAACTCAAATACTCTTAAGAAATGTTTCTTGCTCACTAACTTCTTCTAAATAATGCGTAATAATACCTTATTTGCATCACTACAGGTATGACAATGGGGGCATTTATGCAGGCTTCATGGGAAAGCTAGTGTCATGCTTATAATTAAGAGTGGCTGGTACATGTATGCTCAACCAGGGATGCAAAGCTATCGCTAAACTGGCTATCAATAGATTTTTTTTTTTTTTTTTAACCATCAGTAGTGTAAAATAACTGTTGATAGACTGTCAATAGCAGAATTAATACTATTGCTCTCAATAGTATTGCTGTTGATATTAAGGCTATTGATAATTATGCTCTTGTTGGCAAGCAACATTGCCAAAACATTTGCGATACCTGATTGGTTTTATGAGCTTAACGTTTCAAGGCGCCTTCCGGCTATGAAGGACGCTGTATCGCAGAGCACAATCGTCTCTTGCATTTTGCCTCCGTCAAAACGCAACTGCTATATCAACTAACACTTTATCCAGTAACTTTGTGTAGGGAATTCTGCAGAGCCTGGTGACATGTAAGCTGTGAAAACGAAAGGGTCCTGTCACAGTTACTCATACTCCCACCTTCATGCCACATGCTTAGGAAGCCAATTTAGAGTGCAGTGAGTATGCTCAGTTGATTTTATAGAATCAGTAGTACTGTTGAAAGTGCTATTAGTTCTATCAGACGTGCTATCAGAAGTATTATCTACATTACTATCAATAGTTTTTTTTACCCGAGATAGTTCAACAGTGACTCGACTATCGACAGTACTATCGATAGGTTTGCATCACTGTGGTCAATACTACCAGTTGCTCCTTGAAAGACTTGCGCTTTTTACCCCAAGCTTTGTTTGTACCTAGCTGGAATAAGTAGTATGTTAGCTTATTGTAGCCATGAGTAATATTTTAACCATCTACAAATTGGCCACTTTATTTGTTTTTATAACAATCTCTGTTTTTGTGATTCAGCTTAACTTTTAAAGTAATATTTTAACCACCTGCAAATTGGCTGCTTTATTTGGTTATATGACAATCTCTGTTCTCATGTGATTGTGATTGATTGTGATTCGCCTTTATTGCATGAGATGCTACTTAATTGTATTTTAGTGCGCTTGCTGAGGAGCAGGTAAAATACCAACACTGTGTTTATAAAGATAAGATATAGTGTGACAATGCTACAGGTGGGCCTAGAATATCATTGTGCCGTGGTCCACTGTGTCTCTTATAATGCATGGTTTCCTTATTGTGCCGTTTGGTAACTACCTCCTATGTAGAGCTGTCTAGCCCGCCTAATTAGAATGGCTGTGTTTGCAAGTAAACGTAGCCGCAAGCTACACAGAAACGTTGTCAGGTTCAGAGAAACACCCAGCTCATTGAGCACCTAGATGGTGTAGAAGATATATCTGGTATCAAAGCACATATTTATTATTGTGTTTTAAAAATATATTAGCTTCAAAATAATGTTGCATACTTTTTGAGCTTTTCGTTAAAGTATTTGCCAGTCGTTAAAGAGTGGCCGACTTCATAGGTGCAGTGTCAAAAAAAAAAAAAAATTATTTCGGAAAGTTTTTTTACATGTGTTTCAATAGCCTGTGCTCTAGTTCAATACTCCCGTCCAGGCATGATTTCCTCAAGCACATATCATTGTGTATTAAAAATCACTAACTTTGAAATGATATTTCTTACTTTCACATACTGTTCTAAGATGTGCATGTCAGCGAACTGCACTGTTATTTTGCATCCAGTGCACACTCATATGAGAGTGAGGAGGATGTGTGGAATTGTGACACACAAACAATAGAAAGGGTAGAAGTGGCAATATGAGAAAAAGCATGCCGTTTGCGTAGCATTGCATCGGCTCCATGTCATATAGATGCTGTATGAAATCAGAAAGTAGATTTGAAACTTTTTATCCTTATGGGAGTAACCCCCATCTTTTACCTCTACCTGGCCCAGTTGGCAATAGCAATGCCACTATATCAGGCTTACGTCAAAGATCACTGCTGGTCGATACATTTATTTCTCCATCAACAAGAGCAGGTGTAGAAAGCTGTATGAAACATGGCCCTTCTTTAGTGGCAAAGTCGTGTTTTTTTTGTGTGTGTGTTGTGGGGTTGTAATAGGGGAATAAATGCATTTTCCCCGCTTAATCGTGGTTGACAGTGACCCCACTCAGTGATCGCACACCGACTGCTGCGGGCCGTGCTCTTGGAAACAAACAAACAAACAACATGTGCTGACAGCAAATAGGCATTAACAAAAACGCCAGCTAGCAATAAAACATGCTAATGAATTTAGGTCATCCGACTCACCAGCAGGGCTATGGGCAAAAGTTCACCCAGGCTAGGGTAGGGGAAAAGCTCCGAGGCCGGACAGGGCGACCAGACGGGAAAAGTTACACAAGGCTTCGCCTCGCCAGCGACTGTGGAGATCTGCAAGGATACGTCCGCTCGCGTTGAGTTCCCAATGCCGAAGAAACCAGGGTGGCGCTTGTGCTGCCGTGACTCTGGCGCCATCTCTCGGTAGTTAATGTTAACATTTTCTAATCTGGCGCCATCTAGTGATAGCTAGAATAACTGCCACGGGAAAAGTAGACTTTAAGGAGAACGAGGGGAGATCGTTCCCCACTGTGCGTGTGTGTGCGCGTGTGTGTGCGCGTGTGTGCATGCATGTGTGTGCATGCGTGTGTGCGCGTGTGCGCACAAGTAAGGGTTGTTAGTAGCAGTGTGCGATTATTCGAAATTTCGAATATAAATTGAATATGATAGTTGTTCTATTTGAAAAGCTGATATTCAGAAGTTTTTGAATACAGTCAAACTCACTTATAACAGTTTTGAAGTGCCATGAAAATGCCATTGCTATAACTTATAATTGTTATAACTGGTTAAGCAAAAAAAAAAAAAGCAAAGAAAACATCACAAACTTGAGAAAATTTAATGAGGGGTAAGTGGCTCACACTTTTCACTTTTTCCCAAGCAGAAACCCATAATCAGTCAGCTTTAACTGCCTCACAGCAATCTTGTTGACATTTCTCTGCAAGGTGTCCAACTGTTGTGCTGAGTGAAAGGTTTTAGCACAAATGAAGTCCCGGCACGAACTTGTTCATTCTTGGTGCTTGCTTCCTGGTGTGGTTTGGCCGGTGCAGTCGCAATACAATAAAACCTCGTTAATTCAAAGTCATTGAGACTGCGAAAAATGTTCGAGTTAACCGTGTCTTTAAATTAACCGAGCGGCGAAAAAAATCTGGCCAGGAAAAAAATTTCACTGCGAGAACACGCTGAGCGTATACCCCTCATCCTTCTATCCATAAGCACGTGGTCAGCTGCTATCAAGTGATTTTGTGGCAGTGGACGGCGCCCACCCCAATCGCAACATGATACAGCAAACATACTGAAAACCAGCAGGCCTGCACAAGTGGATGAGCAGAGCAAGGCGCTGCTGTCAGTCCTTTCAAAGACGCTTGCACTCTACCAAGTCCCACCCCCCACTGAACGCGCCTACCGGAGGAGCTAATGTCAAAAGATAGCTGAGCAGCATCTTGGCGCCCTGCCAAGAAATGCACTGTGGACCGCGACGACAGCAGTGCAAAACAGAGAAACGTTCGAACAACAAACTTTTTTTTTTTTTTAGAATTCTCAGCGACATTAGTGCAGGGTAGGTTCATTGTATGAGTGGATCCATTACGCCAGTAGATACGGTAATCGAGGTACCCGTTAACCCTAAGTCATGGTGCACCATTAAAATAAATGGCGTAGGTCGATGTTGCGCTCTGTTAGGGCACGTTGCAGTTGAAGCATATCTCCACTTCTGTAGGGGTGCGCTTTGGCAGTCAGCAAGCCCTACCACTAAGTGGTTTTCTGTGCTGGGAGGTCTATACTTTGTCTTACAAGCTGTTTGCAGCACTGCGAAAGGCAGGGGCGACCTTGTCCAATCAAGATTATGCGCACTACAATAGGTAATTGTGCTCCTGTGTGCTTCTCACCCTCCTAATTGGTAAGGGCTACAGTAGGAGCACGATTATCTGTTATAGTGTGCAGGGGCGGGCGTGCACAATTACCTATTGTAGTGCCCAAGATCCTGAATGGGCCAGGGCTCCCCTGCCTTTCGCAGTGCTGCAAACATCTTGAGAGACGAAGCATGGGGTTGGGGTTGCGGCGCTACTTCGTGGCTTCGAGGTACCATCGCTTCATTGGTTTGCTGTAAAATTGGGATCGAGCATTCCAGCAAAGCACCGAAAACCTTCGAATAAGCAGGGCTGCTTGGAATTATAGGGTTAAATTTACATTAGAACTAACGGGACCACAGAAATCTTTCGAATTACCCAGGATTTCGAATTAAGTGAGTTTGAATTATGGAGGTTTCACTTATTTGTAAGTCCTTTCTTTTTTTTAGGGTTGGCACTCAATAATCTACCATGAAAGCATTGCTATATGTAGTTTATTTTAGCATAGATACATGGTAAAGCTGACGGTGCCACGGTTGTTTACTTAGATCCAATATCTTGTTCAAAGTGGTGTTGCTATAAGTGAGTTTGACTGTATTAGAAAATTACCGAACACTCTGAAAGTTTTCAAATTCACTGCAGTTTCTCTGCAATGCTTGGCCATGTGGACTGTGCAGTTGAGCATCCTCAAATGCGATGGCCATTTTTGCGGAGAGGGGCCTTCCCAACATTGTGCATAAAATGAGGAACTTGACGAAACAAGGAAAAAAAATGTCGTTCTCAGTTAAGTTTCATCTCAAATGTAGACGACCGTCGGGCAGGTGTTCATCAGATGAAATTAGTGTAATGCAAATGGTTTTGGCACTTTTTTCAGGCCTATCCAATAATTCGAGCTTCCGGTTAATACTGAATTTTTTTTCTGGACTTTTGAAGGCCAAATTAACTAGTGCTTACTGTATTCAGCAGCGATATGACTGCTCCACCAGTTTTATGCAGGTTCTTCCTGTACATAAAACAGATACAGTACGAAATCCTGTATAAAATTGGTACTGGATCTTTCAGTGGGGTATACACTTCTGTGCAGTTCTAGTTTAATTTTATTGCAAATACCATGTGAAATCTGAAATAAACCAGATGAACAATGTTTGCTATTTATCTTTTTTTTTTTTTCGGCGATCAGATATTGGGGTGCATTTGTTTTTTCAAATACATGAATTCGATTCATATTCGAAAATTTCAGTATTTGCACATACCTAGCCATAATAAAATTTTGCACTTATCCTTTGCCCTTAGTTTGACATCTCTTCTTCGTTTGTCTTGTAATGTTCTCATTTTTACTATGGATCGCCAACTCTTACAAACTCATTTCCTTTAAAGGAAAACTTGATGCCTCTTGCAGGTTTGGGTGTCTTTTGGCTGTAATCTTCCAAATTGCATTCATAGAATTATAATATGTAACCTGAACACTTAAGCATATTTAAAAGGACAGTCTGCTGCTGGAGACTAGTATAAGAATATTGGCATATTCTGGTAGATCTTACCACTTGGTGACAGTATCGAGAGAAGAACTGGCGGTTTAAACAGAAATTTATATTTTAAATTAATCAAGAAAGTCTGGTTTTGGCAGATGGTAGCGCCATACTGCATCCTTTCGTTGCTACTAAATGGCATCAGTTTGTAGCGTCTCGAGTGAATATACTACGTTTTATGACAATGTGTTCAGTAAGTTAGATTTGTTAATTCTTTAATCTTGCTCGATTCACTTTTAAAATGCGCTCAAAACAGAAAATTACTCAACACAACCAAAGACTCCACCATATTCATAGCGGCACTGCCATCAGCAGCTCTGCTACAAGCAGAAACGCTTGTCGGTATCTTTGGTAGGTGTCACCGGGTCACTGGGCTTATTTACTGTATTTATTAGTTTCCCGCGGGGGTGGCGCTGTGGTTACGGCCCTCGACTACTATTCCCAAGCCGTTTTTTGATGTAGGCGAAAAGCAAGGCACCCATGTGCTGTGCGATGTCAGTGCACGTTAAAGAACGACAGGTGGTCAAAATTTCCGGAGTCCTTCACTAGGCATGTCATAGCCTGAGTCACTTTGGAACATTAAACCCTACAAACCCAACCAAACTACTTATTAGTTTATTTCATTCTATATAAAGCTACTTTAGTACTCTCATGTGCATCTTAGTTAATGACGTGTTCTGCATGCAACTTCGGCAATGCGGCAGTTGTCGTGTTCATAGAGCTGCGTAGAGTTACTATACTAACTGTGTGTCGTGTCTGCAATGTCAGTGTTTGCAGACATGGTCTACCACTGAGAAAAATGAGACTACCGTTTGGAGCAATTAAGTTTTAAATGGTTCCGCTGTGTTTCTCAGCTCAACAGCTAGGTATTCATTCATTTGGATGGAGCTTTCGAGTGAAGCGAGAAAAAAAAAGTTGGTTGAGAAGTTAATGTTTAATGTTTAAGCCTTTTAATGTTTACCATTGTGTGAGCATCCTCTTTTTTTGCTCCTGCTTGCTGAGATGGCTTTCAGGATGTAGAAAGACTCTCAGTATATCTACTATGATACTTAATATGGTTATGTATTATTAGTAAACTACAAAACTATCTCTCTTTTTTTTTCGATCTACGGCAGGCTTTGGACTCGACCAGTACAAGAGAATCGACATACGTGTGAGTAGGCTTTTAGGAAGCTGCAGCTTTAGCAGCAACTTGTTAGTGGCTCTCCTTGTAGTGTTCTGTTACCGGCCTGCTCTCTGTGTGTGGCTGCTTCACTAACCATTCATATTCTTTTCTCTTTGCTTGCTGCTTAGACCGATAATGCTTCTGGAAATGGTTACAAGGTGTCTGCTGACATGGTGTGTTTGGCCTCTTTCCCTTTCCTTTCTCATTGCTTTCTTTGCGGTGAGTGATGGGCACTAACTGCTTTGCAAGCTTTAGTTAGTGAATTTGTGGTAGTGTGATTATTTTCTTGTAACATGTTTTACCACCTTCAGCACACACAATGCCAGCACATCGCTGGAGTGCTTAGAAGTGAAGTTGCTGGAGGAAAATACCAAGGTATCAAGAAAAGGACTTTTTCCAAGTGTTTGCACATTGTCTAAATATATTTTCATATGGAGCTTGCAAGCTGCTATAATTGGTGACTAACTAATTATTGTTTCTTTGCTGTCAAGTTGTGCCCATGGAAATTTATTGTACATTTGCTGTGTTGAATTATCTACTTTTTTGTGTGTGGCTGCTTCGAAAAGGTTGATCCTTGTGCATCCTGTTTTTGTATTCTAGCTAATGGCTGCTCAGCTTGTAACACCCAGACAAAAATATTCACTGTAACAACTTTATTATTATTTTGGGGGGGGGGGGGCTCTGGTGTAATCATTCTGAAAGATTGATTTCATTAATTTTTTTCTGTACAATATTCATTACATTTTCTTCTACTTGCGTTGTGCAAAAATGGCAAAAAATAGCTTGTGTCCAAACAAGCCTGGCAAATCATGCATTAAAGATTTGTTTTTTGTTCCTTTAAGCAGGTCTCCCATTTGTAGAGCTATTTGCTATCTATGACTGTCAACTGTAATGCAACACGGGCAGAAATCATGCTACAGTGTAATGTTCTGATTTTGTTCGTACCTAATTAGACTACATATTGGAACCAGTGATTACACTGACTTGACTTGTCTCTCGTGCCACAGGTCTTATCTGTTTGTACATCACGGAGTCTTTTGCACAGCCACAAGCTATCATTGATAGTAACACTATGTGATGCATGGCGATAGTGCAGTCTTGCATATTTTGGAATCTGAACAGATAGTAAGGTACAATTTATCAAACTAAAGCACACTTAATGCTACCGCCTCAACTAACTTAATGTACCGTGCGCATGCTGTTTGTTATTCTGACTTGCAGTTAGCTGCCCATCACTCTTTGCTGTTTCTTCATTGTCTCTTCTTGGCTCATATCCTATCTTTGATCCGTACAAGGATTGATGCTAGACAGCAACTTACACTGGCTAGGTGGAGAAAGAAAAATGGTTGTGATGGTTCGGAAAGAAAGCGTTACTAAAATTAGCCATCAACAAAACCACATGCATGCTTCTGTTGGTGTATTTTCCGCTTAACACCTTTGATTGCTCCATGGTCTCCATGACTGCGATTGGAACAATACCTGCTTGCTGTGTCAGAGGCCATAGGGAGGGGAGCAGTAGGATTGCCAAGCGTGTCTTTATTAGCACTGCTCAAAGTCATTACATTCTTGGCAGCTAGCCCAGTGCTGCTTTCCAGGGTTGTACTGCTCTCTAAAGCATTGCTTACTTATTTGAATGTGTTGTAATCGTGGTCAATACATGTGGTATTGCCAGTTGAGCAGTAGTCTTTCATCTGGTCTCACAAGTGATGGCTGTGAAAGTGTTTTCTTTTGCTTGTAAACTGCACTTAACTTTCTGTGACAAACAACCTGCTTTTACTGCACATTTTTTTCTATGTTTGGAAAAGCAAAAGCATTTAAGGGGATAGAAACGTCAAATTGTTCTTTCTGTATTTACACTTTAGAAATAAGCGTAAGACGTTGGTAAACATCGATGCATGAAATTTGCCTACGCTCAGTAAACATTTGAAAATTGCCTTTCTTCTGTCAAAATGGTTGCAGTTTCAGTTTGTGGATGCCGAACAAAGGTTCTGATGTTGCAAGCTAGTATGAGATCATGTGATGCATACAAAAGTTGCAATATATTTGCTGCCTTGCTTTAACAGGGTGTCTAGCAACCGGGAAAATCGGAATTGTCGGGGAAATTTCATGCACCGGAAAAAATTAGGGAAATGTCAGGGAAGACATCAAAAATTCCGCTAAATCAGGGAAACTGGCACTATGTATTCTGCAGTGCATTTTCATTTTAAGCTGGCGCACAGCAAGTATGTTATTCATGAAGTTGTTTTTTTTTTGTGTGTGTGTGTGTGTGTGTGCGTGCGTGCGCGCTGAGCGCGCAGCTTCCACCGCGGCCGCGCCGCTAGGCGAGGCGCGATATATTACTTTGACGCCAGCGCATGCATGGCTGAGCTACCACTATTGGAGAATCAATACACTGTGAGTTGAGTACTCAATAAAATAGGCAGAAACGCTGCATGAGAGTAGTATGTGACAAAAAGTAGGAATAATCCTGCCGGCAGCAGCCAGCGCGAAAGCAATCGGCGAGCTAAACTGCAGCTGAGGTCCGTTGTGACACTCCAGCAATTGACTGCTCACGTCTTCGCGATCTCACCACAGGTTCCGTGCTTTGTGTGCGCGATAAAATTTCTTAACAATTTCATGTCCACAATCACGAACTCAGTACCAGCATCGTATTCCGGGCTAACGCCGAGGTGAATCGTGGACTTCTGCCAGAGTAGTATGCGGCGGCGGTGTCAACTTAGTGTACTGTCATCCGGGATGCAATTCGCACTGTAATTTGAACCCGCGGTGTCATCATCGGGCAGCGTGGTTGATGTTCCCTGCACATCTAACAAGTCTGGCACTGGCTGTAACTTCCCGACAGCACGCTTGTGGCTGGCAGCTTCTGGTTTTTGTTCCACACCTGCTTCTTACGGCTTCCAAAGGCTCGTTGTGTGCACGGTTACAGTCTACTGTTTTCCGGCATCTCGATCGAAAGGAAAAACTCAGCACAAAGCTGTGCATCGAGAAACACGAGCGCAAACGGAGATACTCATGAAGCGGTGGCCACGGCGGTGAATGCAAAACAGCAAGAAAAAAAAATTGACGCGCCGATCACGCCAGCCAATGGGAGACACGAAACGGCGCTTGAAAAGTGCGCCACCTGAGAGCTAATCAGAGACCATAAACGGGCTTCGGAAAACCGGCGCGCGCAGCCAGTCCGTTTGAGCGAAGCCATTTTGAGATAGCGCAAATTGCGTACAAAGAAAACTGTTTTAAACCAAGCCCAAGATGGCGGCGATCGGCCGGCTGCAACGGGTGCGGCACACGTGGGAATTTCGAACAAAATTCCTCTTTTTGGGGGGCATTTCGTGGCTGCCGTGACGTTTTGAAAGCTGATTTTATCGCACTTCCTGACCGCATTCAGCGTTAATAATTTGAGTGCAGGTTCTCGAAAGATAAACATACCGAAAATGTGTTTTTCTCGAAATCGATTTTTCACCATTTTCAAGCGTTCTGAGACTTGCGTCTCCCCTTATCTCTATCTCTATGGCTGTTATATTTAAGAATTTTTTGTTACCGCAGGTCTTCAAGAAATTTGATTTTCTTGCCGATTGCGCATTTACCAACAATCTGAAAGTTTTTAACTTGTCTCGCATCGAGGCATCCTATATACACCCGAATTTTGACCAATCAAAACCGTTGTTTTTTTTATACATGGGACCTATAGGAAACTTCGTAACTGGTAGTATCAAGGAGCTCTACTGAGGCTGGCATCAGTGCGCTTTTAATTTTCAGTAAACTTGCGACGTTTTTACCTGCCATTAACACTAATAATAGCCTTTCACTATTGTAAACTGCAGAATATAATTAATAAATAAATAGCTTTCTGTTGAGAATTATTCGCCTATGCTCATTATCATCAGCAGCTACATTTTTGCGCCACTTCACTCGTCAGGGAATTTTGAACTGAAATAATCAGGGAAAACCTTGAAAAGTCAGGGATTTTGAATATAGTGGTTTGCTAGACACCCTGTTTAATTCACATAAACTCTTACGCTGAGCTTCTACAGAAGTCGGACTGGACAAGCAGCTATTACAATGCAGTTTTCATGGGCGCGACGTAATCTCATAATGCCTTGTGATATAGGTACCATCATTTGGCAACCTGGAGCTAAAACTTTGTGGCAAAAGACATGTAATTATAAGTTATTTACTGAGCGTAGGTGAATTTCTCGCTGTGATATGTGTTTAATAATGTCTCATACATAACTCTAAAGCAGAACTGCTGTAAGAAAAATTTGATTTCCTTAAGCAGTTGTCACTACAATGCAAAAAACGAGACCAAAACAAGTGCGTAGACAGTGCCCTGTCTGTGTACCCTTCTCATCTTTTATGCTAGGACGATAATGACAAACCAACATTCCCAAGCTTCCGTCGTTTAAGAAATTTGAGTGCACCTCAAATTCTGCCCTAAGTGGGAATAATTGTGGACAGTATATCGCACTTATCTCATCCGAAATGACACTGCTTCCTCTGCCTTGGATAGCCAGTGCACTCATTGCCGAAGGTCAGTCTTAATGATAGTGGAAGTGAACATATGGCCTCTGCTTTGAGTGCCTTGTAGTCAGCTTTCATGCTTTTTGGATTGCCGCATGTATTCCTCTAAACAATGCCATTCAGTCACTGCTCACTGCCCTGATATGTCTGTGCTCCGTATGTGTGTCTAATACAGGTTTGCCCAATGAGTCATGACTACATCTTGTTTCTTCTAAACATGTGCTGAAAAAAGGTCCTTTACTTTATCATTAACTGGCTGATGCATTTACCTCACAAGAGGCATACATCAAGGCACTGATGAAACGTTCACATTCATAACCTTGTCTGCACATCTGTGCCAGCCAGCTAGTCTAAAGTGGCGGTGGGAGCTAAAGTAGGTGACGTATCTTAGTTTTTTCTTTTTATGATTTACTGTAGCATACACCAGGTGCTTCAGAGCTCATGCTTACTTCTTAAATAATGGCATCTATAAATTTCATGGGCACCTTTGTTCTATGCTTACGAGCATAGAGGCAGTGGCATCCAGTTTGTCGTTCCCTACCAAATCACGCACCTAAGTTTATGTGTAATTATTTAGCTTATTGTTCTTAAACCCATACTAGCCTTGCGATAATAGGAAAAAACTTTCTCACCCCACCCCTCACCTTCTTTTTGACCCTTTGTCATGGTCTGATTTAACTCGTTCATCAGGTGGTATGTTTTATGACGCTGAGCTAGTGATTGCTAGTACAGAGTGAAACAGGCACTTTCATATTTAAAGATTGAGCGAAATGTAAAATTGAGATGGAACGTAAAGGTGCAACATGTTTTTCTTTTTTTTTTTATCTTTTGCCAAATTCCACAGCATGATACCTGCATGTCACTTGTGTTACTTTGAGTGGAGATAGTCATTTTGAGTGTAACTTCAGTTATTGGCCTAGTCTGGTTGCTTTGAATTGCTACAGTGCAGGCAAAACAAAGCCTTACTGACCTTTGAAGTGTATCCACAAGCCAATAACTAAAGCCCCCGGTGTGTAGTAATCCCGATCGCCATCAGCTCGCGAGCCAACCCGAAGAGGTAGACGAAGTGGAGCAGGAGCCTTGTTGGCACTGCACTGTTGGTTCGAACGCTACCCCTGTCGCTTTGGTTTGCAGACGTTGCCTACGGTTTTGGTGCTCCAATAAACACCTTACACTTGGTGGAGGTGTCTCGATCGTCGCCCCAGTCCTCGCAAATTTCACCCTGGAACTTCGGAACCGCACGCTACCGCCTTCGGTCACAATCATGCAGGATGCTCCCAGCCAACCATCGGCGCCCATCCCTGCCACTCCTGCCACCATCTTCTGTCCCGGGGCACAACGCCCCCGTGACCCACCTTTCTTCAGTGGTACCGAGGACCATGACGTTGACGACTGGCTGGCCTCTTTCGAGCGCGTCAGCACTTACAACCGTTGGGACGATTCCATAAAACTGAGCGACGTCCTCTTCTACCTCACGGACGTGGCAAATCTGTGGTTTCAAAGCCACGAAGCCGATCTTTCGACGTGGTCTGTCTTCAAGAAGAACTTTGCGGATGTCTTCGGCCATCCTGCGGTACGCAAACTCCGTGCCGAACAACGCCTCCATGCACGGCTTCAACTTCCCGAGGAAACGTTTACCAGCTACATTGAGGACGTGGTTGACCTTTGCAAGCGGGTCAATCCGTCCATGCCCGAGCCCGAAAGAGTCACACATGTTCTAAACGGTCCCACTGATGATGCATACTATATGATGTCGGCCAGGGACCCTACTTCCGTATCCGACATTATAACCCTGTGCCAGAGGTTTGACGAGCTACGAAAGCAACGCACTTCTACGCGGCGGGCTGCCGCACCTGCCGGCATTGCTGGCTTGGCACTGGCTACGTCGTCTGTGGAACAGTCTCAATTTATGCAGAATATCCAAGACTTCATCCGCGAAGAAGTTGCACGCCAGCTGTCCCTCCTCCATCCAGTTCAGCCGACCGTCTGCACTTCGCAATTAGCGCCGGCCAACGCGCCATCCATCTCGCCGGCTATCCGCCAAGTTATCGAGGAGAAAGTCGCCGAAGCGCTGCCTTCTAGTGTTCCCATCGCTCCTGTGCAAGCCCCACTCACTTACGCTCAAGTAACCGCTGCAATGCGCGGTCCGCTTCCTACATAGTCTTACCAGAACGGCCCTACATTTTATGCTCCACCTCGTTTCATGGCCCCTCAGTCTCCGATCCCTCGACCGCGACGCCGCATTACGAACCCATGGCGAACCGCCGACAATCGCCCAATTTGCTATGCTTGTGGGCTCCCGGGTCACGTCGCTCGCCTTTGCCGTCGGCGCCCGCTTCATCCTGAGAACGCAGTCCGTCAGTACCACGGCGATCCCGAGCCGCCCTTGAGCAACGTCTCTTCTGGATTGTCTCCACCTCAGGCTCAGTACTCGACACGCCTTTCGCCTTCGCCTCGCCGACGTTCTATTTCGCCGATGCTCCGGCGACAGGGCCCTACGCAAGGGGAAAACTAAATGCCACAGTTCCGGAGGCAAGAACTGCGCATTTGACGAACTTGTTAAGTCCTCCGCCTTCTCCCGCCAACGTCATTGGAGTGTTCGTAGAAGGTTTTCCCGTTCTTGTGCTGGTGGATACAGGTGCTGCCGTTTCCGTAATTAGTGATGCCCTTCTCCGCAAAATTCGCAAGGTCACAACGCCGCTTTCTGCCTTTTCGCTTCGTACGGCCAGTTCAGAGCGCATCAACCCCGTGGCAGCGTGCACGGTACGAGTTTGCATCAAAGACATTACGTATCTCGTCGAGATGGTGGTGCTTTACGCCTGTTCCCACGACATCATCCTCGGTTACGACTTTCTGTCAACTCACAGTGCTGTGATTGATTGTGCCCATGCTGAAGTTGAGCTTTCCCCTGTTTGTAATGTTTCCCTGTGTGACCCGCCTGTGTGCCTTGCTAAACTCCTTGTAGCTGCAGACACCGATATACCTCCCTTTTCTTCTGTTCTCGTTCCCCTTATTTCAACATCTGCCCTCTCTAGTCCTGTTCTCTTTACGCCCAAACTCGCCTCCGCCCACCATAACCGCCTCCTTCTTCCTTTCGCCATTCTAACGATTTCTGATGGCAGCTGTGTCATCTATGCTTCCAACCCTTTTCCCTGCCTGACGGTTGTTCTTCGCGGGGAGTGCCTCGGCTACATTGAAGAGCTGGACCCTGATCGCACTTACATGTTCTCCGAACCTGAAGTTTTTCCTCACGTCGCTGCCCTGATGTCTTGTGCTGCTACGAGTGATGAGCTTCCTGTCGACGCCCTTCATCGAGCTATCGTGACCGACCTTCCGTCCACCCAACGGGACCAAATAGTCGCCCTCCTTCAGCGCTTCAGTGCATCTTTTGACGTGTCCCAGCCTTCTTTGGGCCGCGCCTTGACCGTTTCTCATGCAATCGACACTGGTCCTCATGCTCCCCTGCGGCAGTGACCATATCGCGTGTCGCCCACAGAGCGCCGCATCATTCGTGACAATGTCGCCAATATGCTTCAACGGGGCATCATACGACCATCTCTACTGTCTGAAGCGCACACATTTGCCGAAGAATGCCGACAATTGGCGCGCTCCTTCACAACGGAGAACCAGGCTCAACAAAAGCATAATCGGGACCCTACAAATCCAGCGCCTTCATATCCCTCAGGTGCCCTCGTTTGGCTCTGGGTGCCTTCCTCTGTACCCGGCCTCTTATCCAAACTCCTATCGCGCTATCATGGACCTTACCGCATTCTCGAACAATCTTCTCCCGTCAATTACGTAGTAGAGCCCTTGAACCCATCTCCAGATCATCGCTGCCGCTGCCGAGAAACTGTACATGTCGACCGCCTCAAGCCGTATTATGATCCCCCTACCCTTTCCTTACCATGAGTCGCCAGGATGGCTCCTTTTCTGCCGGGGGGTATTGTAGTAATCCCGATCGCCATCAGCTCGCGCTCCAACCCGAAGAGGTAGACGAAGTGGAGCCGGAGCCTTGTTGGCACTGCACTGTTGGTTCAAACGCTACCCCCGTCGCTTTGGTTTGCAGACGTTGCCTTTGGTCTTGGTGCTCCAATAAACACCTTACAGGTGTTTCTGTTTGGACCAGCTGAAGCCAGCAAATACGAGCACAAACGATCAGATTCCCAAATCTTCACTGCGATGGCTCAGAGTTAAGGCACTCGACTGCTGAGCCCAAGGACACGTCACTTTTACCACACCTTGGCAGCCACTTTTCGATGGAGGTGAAAAGCATGGCACCCATGTACTGGTGCAATGTCAGTGTGTGTTAGTCTGTAGAATAGTAAATCAAGTCAGTTAGCTAGTTTATTTCTGCTGGTTTGTGGCGAGGTAACGAAAGCAATTCTCAGAGTCCTGTAAAACTGGCCAGCAACAGAGCTAAAGGATTTCATAATGCATGATATGTGCATTCCTTATTCTACAGAAAGCATTTATGTAATACAACAGAATGATAGCAGTATAATAAAGTGATAGATGTTTTGTGAGCATCAACCATCGTTAATACTTTACATTATCCAAATTTTGGCTCTCCTTAACCTGATATTTTGTGGGCTAAAGGTGATTGACTTATTGCATTATTATTTCAGGATGAAAAGGTATTTTCAGGCCTTAGTGAGGACAGCATTTTTTACAAGCTGAGTTCTTCTGGCTTGATCAGCTTTTCGGATTACATTTTTCTCCTCACCATACTCTCAGGTATGAAATGCATCCATAAATTATAGTCTTGTGGGTTCTGTTGGCTGGCAGATTGTATGTGCATACGTGGAAGCAACACTGCTTTGTTCATTAAAGCATCCTCTTGTTGGCATGAACGTGGGCAATAAATGCAAAAGAGCAAAATGGATAAGACCAAAACTAAACAGAGGAAGACAGGTTAAATTCTGGATAGTACAGTAAAATTTTAATTTGGAAAATTTGAACCAGGAGCATGGTTCTGGCATATGCCTACGTAATTCTATGATGTCAGATGCGCATTAATTCAGACAGGATTGCTCCGATTATTTCATACCGCAGATCGTGTTGAGGTATGATCTGCACATCCCTGATCACTGAAGTAGACCTCTCTTGACCTGAATTGCATTGAACAGTGATGCGTGCGCACTTTGTTTGCGTTATGGCAGGCACGGTGACAGTCAGAAGGTCATTTTCAAGATCAAGCTCTGTTGCATAGTTTTGGTTTCACTTTCAATAACTTTTTGGCACCCCACAGCTGCGATTGGACGCGCACATCGGCCAGTCGCACTGCTTTGTACGCTGCTTGGTACATTACTGTTTTATATTTATTGGAAATGGTGTCATACACTTACTCGTATACCCCTCGCATTCACCCACATGCTGCTTTTAGTGCGAGGAAGCTGCGCACAGGTCACGCGCAGTTTCACCGCAATGCTTTCTAGGCATTGGCTGTCAGGTGAAGCGTCCCCAAATCACGACGGGGCTGTTTTGTGCTGCTGCTACTGCGTTGCACTCTGAAAAGGTTAACGGAGGCCTTGGCGTTTTGGAGCAGTTCTTCAATGCTCCTGGTAGTGTCCACAAAACAAAACACTTGAAGAAATGTGGAAAAATCGTCGTTCGCACTTGTTTTTCATGTCAAATGCAGACAACTGTCGTGCAGATGTTCATCAGATAAAATTGCTGATGCAGATGATTTTCAGTACAGTCAAACGTTGCTATAATGAACAGGGATATAGCGATTTAGCGGATAAAATGAACTAAAATAAAAGTTTGTTTGGTTTATAGTTTATTTCTATGAGAGTTCTTTCTGTGTAACTTAACGAAAATTTCAAAATTTGATGCTAGATTGGGTTATAACTAAGCAGTTCTTTTGTATTAAAATGCCAAAATATATGTAAAAGGGCTGGAAAAAACAAAGAAACGCAATTTTTCAGTCAATAAAATCGGCCGCCGCAGAAGTGTGTCTAAATTTTCGCGTTCGCGTGCCGCATCATTTAGCGGCGGCAACAAAAACTACCGCCAACGGCTTATGGCCTCCGAGATCACACACACACACCCGGCGCATTGGTCTCGAAGGTCATGAACGGCCATCGCCGGACTCGAGAAGCATAGCTGCCACAGCTATACCATTGCCTCATCATGGCTTGAGCCCCTGCCATGCCTCTGCCACTGTGACCAACCCATGCGCTCGCGCTACACCAGAGTTCATTGGCTCTGTCGCGCAAATTGTGCGTGGAGGCAACATTCCTTTTTAGTATTCATTTTTGCTCTACAAAATGTAACGAAAAGCAAGATTTCATGTTTACACCAAGCTTTTAATTAAAAAATTGTGCGTTTTCGCACCTTTGTGTTGTCCATATTAATGCGCATTTTATTTAATTTTATTAGCCAGTTTATTTACAGAACTTTGGGTGCGCACTTTTATAACAAATATTCATTATCACCAACAAATTTTCGCGCCCCGTACTACTTCGTTATGATGAGGTTCGGCTGTACTTTCATGCCCAATCAGTAATTCGAACTTTCAGTTAATTGGAGAATTTAGTCTAGTCCCTTGAAAGCTGAATTAATGAGTTTACTGTACATGTTAAAACAGGTCAACTGTGAAAAAGTGCCCCACCATTTGCTGTCTTTGTTTACTTTTTTTTATTGGTTTATTATTTAAAATGCGTCAGTAGAGTGGGCACTGGCACTCACGGCTTTGTGGCTTAAATACCCATGTTGGCTGTAAGAAGTGGTTAGTTCTAACCCCAAAACTACTTTATTATGTATACGTACAATCTCTTACAAGAGATATGGTTACAAGAGACACTCTGTTATAAGAGACACATGAAAATGGTTTGGTTGGTTTTCCTATATTTGCCATGTTAACAACATTGCATGCAAAAGACATGGTTTCAAGAGACACTCTGTTACTAGGGGCAACTTCTGCAGGTTCCTAAATTAACTTCACTATTTAAAAGAGACACAAGTAACCCAGGTGCGCTCATGCAACACAGCTGACTCGTATGAACTTGTACATGTGGAAGTTTACATTTACTTACCTAACTTCTGTTTTATATTGGTGTCCTGTTTTGTTGTAATATGTCGGGAATCAAGAAGGGAGTGCCTCCTCTTGACTGGGAAATCAAAATGTCCCTCTTGTTTCAGTCACACAGGAACGTGATGACAATGACTAAAACAATAGGGACATTTTGATTTCCCAGTCAACAGGAGACACTCCTTCTTGGTTCTTGACATACTGCAACAAAACAGGACACTGATATGAAGCAGATTTTAGGTAAGAAAATCTAAACTGCTACACATACGAGTTGGTATGAATTTTTGGTTACAAGAGAAGTCTTATTTGGGTCCCTTGAGTGTCTCTTGTAACGAGGTTTTATTGTATACGTATTTGGTTGAGTTGCACTCGCAAGCTCAGAAGTTGTGCATCAAGCCAATGTTTTGCAGTAATTGCAAAGTTGTGTAACCATACAACATTTTTTATTATTACTGTCTACTATGCAACGCAGAAGTACAGGTCACTTTTAGTTTGTCTCCTTATTACGGCAGTAGTGGTTCACGGTATGTTGCGAGGTTCCTGCCACTGCCCGTTGGGACCATGGTTCTTGTTGTATTAAATATATGTATCAGGTGTCCCAGCTAAAGGTAGCTGAGATTTAAAAAAAAAAGGGGGGTGAGTGTCTTGGGAAGCTGAAGCCAACCGAGAGCTTTTTTTCCTTCCCAGTTGTTTATTCATTAGCAAATACTTAATTTTGGGCTTTAGGAAAAGTGGCAATGCAGCAATTGTAGATAGTCTTGAACGAGGGCTAACTGAAATGTTCCACCAAGCTCCTGTTTATATAAAGTAGCTTTTTTTTTTTTTTTACCAGCCTTAAAAGGTAACATGCACAGTAATAAAAGATTGCACATGACAGCACCCTTGAGGAACAAACTCCGCATTTAACTTGACAGCTCTCCACAATGGAGCTTTACGCATGTGCTTAGGGTGAAAGATATACGCCAGCAGCTGGTCATCTAATAGGTTTTTTCTTTCCTTTTTTTAAGCTGGCAAATGAATTTGTGGAAATGACATCTCGGTGCAGCAATTTCAGTCAGCTGTATTTCCCAAGGATCTACATCTTTTGAATTGAAACTTTGTTCAAGAAGCCAGTAATAAAATTTTAGCTAATTTAGTCATTAACAACTTACGATCTTTGGGGATCAAGAAACATGCTGCATAATTAGGTCACGCCACTCTTAGCAGCCTTCATTTGATATCATTTGCCTAGGATGTTAGTGGTTTTTAAAAGTGGTTACATTTAGCTAGGCACATGGTATATTTGATACTTTCCGAGTCATGAGAACTGTAGCAATTTGAAACATTGAATTGTCCAGTATTCACATGCATAGAGACCTGCAGAAAAGGTTACACATGGAACACACTCTATTTTATTCATATGCATCTGCTCTTCCTGACCATGCACTTAAAGAATTCTAAAGCATTCGCTCTTTATGTGTCTAATTGTATATTGTTAAGGACAAAAATCGGTTTGAGGCTAACCTGCCTGATTACATTTATTTTTATTTTCAGCATCAAAACGTCAGTTTGAGATCGCATTTCGCATGTTTGATCTGAATGGAGATGGCAATGTGGACTATGATGAGTTTGAAAAGGTAAAGTCATAAATTGAACATTGTTTGATTGGTCTGTTGATTCTAATTAGGTAAATCCTTTATATGTATGCTATTTCCCCTTCCAGGCTTAAAATATATGTATTGGGGAATTTTGTCTCTGCAGTGATAGGTGTATAGATGATTTTCTACTTGGTAAACAAAGGGCAACAATATTCCAGTGTGCTGTATTGCCCTCCATGTCTACTGCTGGATTTCCACTGGATTGAGTGCATTTGTTGTTGGGCTCAGAAAGAGTGTGGTGCGGGTGTTTCCATCACTTCACATAGAAACTGAGTGAAAAACCTGGTAGTTTTTCTGTGCAACCTTATTTCCTCTCCATTGACTATGCATATAGTGCATAGAACGTTTCTGCATTGCATTGTCTAGGTATAGCGTGTACCATTTCAGCATGGGCTGAGTTGGCATTGCTGGGAAGAAATGACCTAGGTTTTTATGGGGGACGAGTAGGAGAGAGGGTGCTTAGTATGCCCCATTGCAGCATGTGCCTGTTGCTTATGCAGTAACATACAAGTTTTCTTTCCATGATTTGCAACTTCCATATAGAACCCTCGGAATTCCAGTTGTCTTGGATCATAATCTTTGCAATCATTACTGTGTGGAGTGAAAGGTGTGCTGGTGTTTGTTACTCTTTCTGGTGCTGCAATTGCTGCTGAGCAGGTACCCTTTTGGTCTGTTGAACGTGTGTGGTGGTTGCATTGTGCCCAACCGCAGGTGCAGACCATCATCAGGCACCAGACTAGCTTTGGCATGAGGCATAGAGACCATCAGACAACAGGCAGCATCTACAGGGGTGTGAGCAGTGCCTTGTGCAACTACTTTTTTGGCCCCAAGCTTGACAAGAAGCTCACTGTGGAGAAGTTTCTCAATTTCCAGCGACAGCTGCAGACTGAGATCCTCACACTTGAGGTAGGGAGCTTTCTGGCTTGTGGTCTCTTCGGTGTTCACTGGCCTACAGTACATGCACAGCTATGTGTGCTACAGTGAGTGTAGCATGGCAAAAATGCCACACTAACATTTATTATGTTTTCATAAACAGCACTGCAAGTCTAGATTGCAGTTGCAGCAGTCAGAAGTAGTGAATTCCTTTGCAGGTATATTGTATTTATCCTCCTCATCTGTTAGTTAGAGAAAATGCATTATACTTACTGCTTAGTGTGAAAATTGTGGGAATCTTATTTTGCTAACCAAGCTTGCCTTATTGAATAGTTGGCAGAGTAAAAGATTCCGCTGTGCTGGCTTTCAGTGGCTGATCAAAACAGATTTCTTTAACTTAAATCAGCCCATCAGCACACATCACTCGAATGGCTTGTGATCCTAAGTTCAGATTACTTTTGTCTTTACCTACAGTTCATGACCTTCACCATGATGAACCTTAAGAGCCTTTCACTGTACAGTAAAACCTCGTTGATATATTCCCGGTTCATATGGTTTCCCATTTCATACAGTAGAGCCTCTTTATAGTAAAGTCACTGGGATCAGCAAAAATCTTTACTCTATCAGGGTCTTTACTATATCTGTTGTTGGTGTTGACATGGTCCTGAAGATGCTGCGTGGTAGTTAAATGGCCACTTACTGAACGCGTCTTGTTGCTTAATGAAAAAAAAAAAAAACACTGAAATAGCTTCCATCTCTCTCTTATCATCTGTGCATGCAATTTTTTTCAGTTACAAAACTTCTTTACATCTGGTGTAAGTACCTCTTAAGCATGAGGATGTGGCTACGAATACAACCAAGTTTGATTTCATGTGAAAATCAAACCCTTGCATGAACATGTTGTCACTTTTTTCTGTTTCTGTCTTTTAAAAGGCAATAAATGATAAATGTGCGTGGCAGTCAAGTGCTGCAAGACCGCACACGCTGCACCTCCACTTCTTTCCTCCACTGCCTCATGCTTTGTGCTTCACAGTGCTGGAAATTTTCTCCCATTTTTTCCCTGTCCCTATTTCTTGGTGTACGTTTACTCTCCCTTACTTTCTGAACGGACCGCACCGCCTCCTTTCCATGTTTGCAGACAGCTTTACTTTTTTTCCTACGCGCTACATGCTTTCCCTCATAGCTCCAAAGCCTTTGTAAAGTAATCTTCTCCTGAATGCTGCTAAGCCTGGTGGTAAAGGCATTTAATAGGGCACTCAGTGTTATTTTTGTTTTGTAATACAAAAAAATATTTTCCTCGCGATTCTAGGTAGAGCGTGAGTGGCGATGTCATATCGTGGGAGTCGTCACCGCGGCCAGGCGCACTTTACTATAACTGATTTTTACCAAAAATATATTTACTATAAAGGGGAGAAAATGTACAGCTGTCTATGGAAGATGAACTGGGACTTCAGTTTCACTTTACTATATCAGAGTTTACTATAGCGGGGTTCTATGTTCAAAATTGCAGTCAGTAAAACATCTGCAGTCAGTAAAACATCTCCCTTAGAGTTACACTATTTTCCCCCTAGTTAATGGGTTCCTGAATAACACGATTTCCCGGTGGCTACGTTCGAAATTTCGACAAACTATGGTCGTATAACACATTTTGTGATCAACCGTACATATGCTAACAAGCGCTCGTGACGTGAAAAACTGATCAGCTGTGGTCACCACCATAGTTGCTTTCCTGCAGTGCCAGGTGCAATAGGGGGAAGCATCAAAGAAAGCCAACGAGCCAACACACGAGGCACCTATTCCTGCGGAAACATGACTTCATCAGGAGAAACATGGTGCCATCTTTTGAGGTGCCTTAGGGCATATGGACGAACCATTTGCTAACTACAACTACAGTGAAAGCCTGTTAATTCGAACTACACTACTTGGTCTGATCAAGCAAGTCGGTTCCACTACGGATACTTCGAACTAGGCACCGCCGTGCTTGGGCGGCATGGCCAAAAAAAAAAAACGCCTCCGTAATAGGGAGGCATAGTTAGAGGCTGTGCACGTCCAAAGCAAGGACATAAGGAAACCAGGTAAAACCATAGGAGAGAGGATGAAGCCTAAATGATTCTATGACCGGCATGGCGGCTGGCAGCGCCGGGGGTTAGGGGGGTAGGGGTTTACGGCAGCGGCAGCTGCTTGCCCTTTTCTACTGCGCAACCTCTGAAGCTGCAACTAAATACTCGTTATTTCAACCACCATTAATTCAGAAATACAAATAAGTATTTCTGTCAGCACAGTCCCAGCCAACACCCATGAAAGGCTATGACATTGGACGGGCCACTGCGTGTTTCCAAATAAAAACCAAATCATTACGCGCGACAGTCATTCATCCTTCCACCCATCAGTCATCAACGAAAGCATGTGGCCAGTTGCAATCAGGACGCTGGCTGTTAGCACCGTTTGCTTCAAAAGGCGTTTGCAGTTCCAATGATTGTACGGTGCCTGCCCCAAACATGACAGGATAAAGTGAAAATGAGGCCTGCACTACCGAGCATTGGCACTCTGCAGAGTTGCCTCCAGCTAACCTGAAAAGGTAAACACAGCGTGACGTTAGCACTGCACAGCATCTTGGTGCACTGCCAAGAAATGCGCAGTGAATGCAACGCTGACGCTGTGAAAGGGGGGACACGCTAGCAAATGCTTTCTTTTTTTTTTTTTTCATTCTCAGTGCAAAAGTGGGGGGTGGGTTTATTATGCGAGGGTGTTGTTATGCGAGTAAATACGATAAATTTACCATAATTCAAATGGTTCCTGTCAGCTTTTTCGAGATCATTTGATAATTCGAACTTTTTTACCAGTCCCATCAAGTTAGAATTAATGAGCTTGTACTGTATTCGCTTGCATGTGAGCGGGCTGGGTCTAGGGGAAGCAGCATGAACAGAAGTGCAGCGACTGTAAGCCACCGCGATGGCTTCTCCATATGCCACTGTGTAAGAGTGCAAAGCATCCGGAAACAACCCAGGAAGCGATTCCAGCTCGTCATTCTTTCTACGAACTAGATCTATTGCTAAATATCTTCTGTACATAAGACAGTGCAAATACAGACTGAATTCTGTGAGAGCTAGAAAAGGAGTTGTGCATGCAGTCTGTATTCTAAATGCCTTTTTCAGCAGCTTTTCTTTTTTAATATTAGGTAGTTAGAATCATGCATCTTCCCGGATAATATGTTTTTTCCAACATCTTTTAAAAGACGTACCAACTATGTTTTACTGTATTTGGCAGGCTGAAAGTGAGTAGGGGCTAACTTGCATTGCTTGTAATTCTGTATTGGAGTTGAGGCACGAACCCAACCTCCTTGTGCTGTACTCAAATGGGTAAAATGAGCTTTTGCTTGTTTCGAGGTGCATACAATTTGCACAGACTATTCTTTGCGCATGCCAGACAGAAAATTTCATTACATGAAATATATGTACTTGTGATTCGTACTGGTTTTTGTGACAGATATATACCAGCAGTTCCAGCTAAATGTAGGCAGGCTTTTAAAGAAGATAGCGTCTTAGCCGAGCAAAACAAACTTGAGGCTGTTAAGAGTCATACAGCCTAATCCAGAGTATCTCTTTATTCTCCAAAGTAATAAATGACTCGTTAGCCATCTTTTTTTTTAATTATTGGTTTCAGGAATGATATTTCGGTGCAGAGGAAGTTGTAGTAGGCTGTCTTGAAGAACAGCTGACTGAAATGTTTGCACCAAACTGCCGTTTACATAGGTTCTTTTCAGTGCCCATAAAAGGTAACAAGCATAATAAAAAAAGCTTCCACATGACAACTGTTCTGCTTCAGCGTCCCAGCATGGTCCTTGGCAAACAAAATCAACTTTTCTCTGGAGCATTCTCCTGAACAGGGCTCTGCATGTGTACTAGGTGAGAGATGTACCAGCAGCTGGCCATTTGATAGCTTTCTTTTAAGGGCAGTGAATACAGCTGCATAAATGGTACCTTGGTGCAAACACTGCAGCAGACTTTTGCAAATTCTAACTGACAGTTTGTTCCTCAAGCCAATAATTAAGTTAGCTTTAGTATTTGCTTATTAACTTTAGAAAACAAAATATATTCAGAAGACTAGGCCACAAAACTGAGCTGGCTTCACTGGGCTTCGACAGTCTACCTTCCACATTTTTTTTTTTTAAAAGCTCAGTTACATTTAGTAGAAGCTTGCCTGTTATAGGAAATATTTCATTTGCTCGCATTTTTGTGTGTGCATGCATGCCTTAATTGTGAATGCCCTTATTGCTGCAGTTGTAGTTGTTATGAAAATTTTCCATCAAGCTGTTTCTATGACAACTTTATTTTAGTTCATGCGCAAAGAACCTGATGAACAAGGCATGATCAGAGAATGGGACTTTGCTGACCTCCTCTTGACTTACGCTGGACTTAATGAGAAGAAGAAATCTCGCATGATCAAACGCATCAAGAAAAAGTTCAAGAACCAGTCAGAGGTTTGTCTTCCTCCATTCAGTTATCCAGCATTCATCAATGCAATGCACTGTTTACATTACAGCAGGCGCTCTGTATCGTCAAGATATTGTGTGGAATTGGCTCAATAAAACATGCCTGGCTATGCTTGGACAGGTTCAGAGCCTGGCTATGCTTGGACAGGTTCAGAGCCTGGTTATGCTTGGACAGGTTCAGAGCTTAGCTATGCTTGGACAGGTTCAGAAGAAAGCTTTCCACTTGAAAACTATTATGCCATTTTTTTTTTTATTTTTTATTTTTTTTTTCACAGCTTATGTGTTTGAAGGTTTTTTTGTTACACAGCCTTTTAAAATTGTAATCTTTGGTCACTAGCCTGGCTTCATAATAGGCGCCCTAGCTAAATGTGACCAAAGTTTTTAATAAGGCTAAGATTTCTCTGGAGCATTCTATGTAAATGAAATTAATTTAGTCCTGCAGAAATTGCTTGCCATAGTTTGGAGCATGTTCTTCACTTGGCTTAGTTAATTAATTAGCCAACTTTTAGAATTTTGACTTCTTGTAGACTGTATTGAAGAGCAGCCTGCTGTGATTTGTCTCTCTTTTTACTCGTTTTAAGAGAAAGCCTACACTGTACAGAAATTGCAAAGTAAAAGAGTTTGGTATTTCAGTGTTTGAAGTGCCTTCAGAAGAAATTTGCCCATATTTAGGCACAATGAAAAAAATAAAGAAAAAGGAGTCTGCCAAGCACTTAACTTGCAGCAGCACTATTATTTAACTTGCACAGAATGCTCTCTCTCTTTGAAGCTGTAGTTATGTGTAGGTGAGACACCCTACATACTGTTGGAATAAAACATTTACTCTCTAGCTAAGCTTCTGTGGACACAAGCCAAAAGCCAGCATATTGACAATAAGTTATCTAATACAGTTCAGAAGAAAGGTTTCTGGCATTCTTATAAGGATGTCAAGAACAGGTAGCTTATTGTGCAGACCCTTGATTTTCTTTTTTTTTTTTTTTTTTAATTCATTATGTTCTTTTTTCCTTTCATCTGTGCTGGCACACTACACAACACAAGGTAGAGGTTCAATTCATCTGCGGAACAAAAAAAAATCTGTTGGTAGAATAGTATTATATTTGTAGCACCTGCGCCTCTGATGCGAATGCTTAGCTACCATGCTGGGATCATTGAGTTTTGTTTCGAAAAGAGAAAAAAAATATCTATGCAAAGCAGCACAGTATCGTTTCTTCACTTGCAAGCTATTAGTTTGAGTAGCTAAAATTGATAGTTGAACAAAATAGAAATTAAACACTGAATGACAGCCTGTGCTAATGAAGATTGGAGGGAACTTAGTGTCTGCCAGGCTTGAGTCGTGCAACCGATTTATGTTAGAAAAAATAGATAAGGAACAGAGTGCAGTGATAGCTCAGAGAACTTGTCTGTACTATCAAAGGGATAAATCAGAGATTTGAAATGGCTATATAATAAATTGTATTTGTTCATGTTTTCTTCTTTTTGGAGGGGACGTGCAACAGTCTGGATGCATAAATGATTCTCTGCACCTAAAAACAGGGTATTAGCCTTGACGACTACCTGCAGTTCTTCCACTTTCTGAGCAACATTACTGAAGTTGACACAGCACTGACATTCTATCATATCGCAGGAGCTTCCATAGATGAAGGTATGTATAGATTTGCTGAACTTTGCTTGAGCAGAAACAGTCTCTTTACATTGCTAAAATAGGGACCTAAAATTATACCACCATAACCAGCCTTAGTTTCTGCAGTCTTACTGCCACATGATGGATTTCATGAAGTAATCCTATTTCACTGCGAAACCTCAAGGACATTTCCTCCTGGTACAGTGACTTTCTGGGCTGCTGTTATAGGAGATACTCACATGATGTCACAGGCACCATTTTGCAGTACAGCATGTAGCTTCAGAGGTGAAAGTTGGAGCAGGCTGTGATGAACTGATTAAATAAGCCTTAAGCCTTTCGCTGTTCTACATACACAATAAAGTTGCACTCACTGTGAGTTCAGTGTAGTAATCTCCTTACAGCACATTTATCAACTCTCACAGTATTGTTCATTTCTAGCATTTTCGTCTAATGTAAATACATAGTCTTTTCTGTTCGTTGGTGTCTTTAGTATTTATTGGCACAAACTCTGTGTTCAAAACACAGCTCAAATTATGCATCTTTATATATTAGTGCTAGCTTCTTCAAGTTTGCAGCAGGCAATAAATCTTGCCCAAAGTTTAATGCTTAGATGAATCTTTTGCTTCATTTATTTGGTAAACAAAAAGTTGCTGTTCTTGATTTGCTTCTTAGCAACCCTGAAACACGTGGCTAGGACTGTTGCACATGTGGATCTCAGGGACTATGTCATTGATGTCATCTTCACATTATTTGATGAAAACAGTAAGTGTTCACTTTTATTGCTTCTTTTGAGCAATGTCCATTACTTCCCTGACTCTTACATCAGTGGTCGAACAAATAGTCACTGTATCTTGCCACCATTATGTGTAGCCAACCACAACACCAAAGCATTAAGGTGTTTTAATACTCATTTCTTCTACCACTTATATTAAACCTTAAGTTCCAACATAGTAGGTTCACTTTGTGTAATGTTGCTGTATGCATGCATAACCCATTCATTGCATTACATCAATTGCTGTAGTTCAGTGTTGATTGCTGCAGGCTTAGAATTTTGTGAATTGCAGTATGCATATCAACTACAACTCCAAAAGTTCAAGTTGTGAAGTAGTTCAGTAAAAAAAAATATTGCTTTCATTGCAGTGGATGGTCAACTGAGCAACAAAGAATTTGTTTCGGTTATGAAAGAACGCCTTCACCGTGGCCTTGAAAAGCCCAAAGATACAGGATTTGTAAAACTGATTAACTCTGCATGGAAGTGTGCCAAGTTGAAAAAGCCAGTGCTGCTTGACATATAATAGAAGCCAATGGCATGCAGATTTTTTAGTGTTTGTTGTTGCTGTCTTGTCACAGATTCTGAAAAAATAGTGAATAGGCTTTACCACTTGACTGTGTGACTTTTTTTAGAATAATACAGTTGAGAAAGCGGCTTGCAGAGTGAAAGTTGTGTTGCATAATAAAGGCTGATTCATCATCCATTGGAGTGATTCATAATGTGTTTATAATTTTGATACAAAGGTAATTTTAATCGATGGACTGCTCACAAGAATCATGTTCCTATATTCCATCTACGTATAGTTCCAATTTGTTTTGCTGAAACGCGAAGCTAGAAGGTACAAATTGGTACAGAAAATTATAGGCCAGAAGGCTTTTTTCTGTCAATACAGAACCACCATCAGTTATAGAGCTAATCATTTGCACTAAACATAACTACTCTGCATTCAAAACTGTTGCTGCCAGTATATTCTGGATTGCATTTTGAAGGTAATTTGTGCTTAACAAAATCCGTGCCAGTAGCAGGCTGTTTCCAACGGTGACATTGTGAAAAAGTTCAGCAGCAGTGGTCATGTGCATGTCAACCTCATTACTTAACGGCGTCTGAGGTGTGCACCATTAACACAACAGTGTTAAAGACCCTTTTCTCCCTAAAGTCCATTGTCGTTGTTGTATGCAAAAAATCACGGGCGTGGCTCTGGCAGGTGGCATAGCTATGAACTGACTGATCGTCGGGTTGTGTGACATCACGAGACCACACAACACACAACCTAAGGAGTTTTTATATAGGTACGCTGAATGGGTATCTGAATACTTGACCAAAATTTTTTAGTCTTCTTTTACTAGCAGATGCTTCCCAACTGACTGGAAGCGAGCAAAAGTTATACCAGTCCATAAAAGTGGAAATAATTCTGTTAGCTATTATCGCTCGATCTCGCTCACTAGTACAGTTTTGAAGTTGCTTGAACATATCATATCTGAGCACCTGCTCAACTACATCGACCAGCATGATATCCTGTATTATCGCCAGCATGGCTTCCGAAAGGGGCTGTCCGCAACTACCCAACTGATAGAAATAGTTCATGACCTCGCAGAAACAATAAATTCACATGGTCAAACAGACATTATATACCTTCACTTTGCGAAAGCAATTTATAAAGTTTCACACTAAAAATTGTTATATAAGGTTAATGCGGTCTTTAAAAATCAAACACTCACACAGTGGTTTTCCACGTATATATCCTCTCGTGAACAGTATGTAATTGTTAGAGGTTGTCAGTCCAACATTCTTCCTGTTGCTTCTGGTGCGCCGCAGGGTAACGTTTTAGGCCCACTCTTCTTTCTCATCTTCATTAATGATTTGCAAAGTAGCATTGATGTTCCAATAAGACTTTTTGCTGACGACTGCGTGATGTGCAGTAGCGTAAATATGATTGATGATCAAATTTAATTTAATTTAAATCTACAAAGAATAGTTAAATGGTGTAACAACTGTCAGATGGAGTTAAACTTAAAAAAAGTCTGTGTTCATGTCAGTAACTAGAAAAAAAAAATGTTCTTAATTTCAATTATCAAATGAATGGTTACATGCTCGAAAGAGTTGATCAGTATAAATACCTAGGCATAACTTTTACATCAGACCTACGATGGAATACCCACATTGAAAATGTCATTTTCAAAGTTCTTAAAACACTATGGTACCTGCGACGCACTTTGCACAGTGCTACCCCAGATGTAAAGTGCCTGGCTTGCAAAACCCTAGTCAGACCAATTATTAAATATGCTAAAGTAGTATGGGATCCTCACACAGCAACTAATTATCACAAGCTAGATAGGATTCAGCGACTCGCTGCAAGGTTTATCTATAATAAATACCGCTGTAACCATTCTTCAACAGACCTCTGCCAACAAGCCCAACTACCAATGCTAGAAAGTAGAACCAGGTATGAAAGACTCTTTACCTCGTTATCAATAATTATCTAAAAATAAATAATCAGATTACTTTGAGATCAAACCTAATGAGACATCAAGGCATTGTCATAGTAAGTTCATCTCATTGCCGGCTATAAAAAATAATTTCTTCAAGTTTAGTTATTTTTCGCGAACTTGTAAGGACTGGAACTCTCTACCAGATTCTGCTGTTCGATCTTCATTATTATGTGAATTTCTACGCCGTTTAGAAAAATTCATCTGTGGCACTAACACAGGGCGATGAGGTCATATTGCTGTTGTGGAAGATGGCTGTTGTTCAGATTTCTGTGTGATGCATTTTTGTTTTGTTTGTGTGTGTATTCAGATACAATTTTTGATTGACTATTGGTTTTCATAGCGTTTTGTATTGCTCATTTTTTCGTTTTTTGTATTTTCCACTCCTGTTACAGCCCCTTATGGTGGCTGACAGTATGAATAAATGAATGACACTGCCGAGTTGGCAGGCGCTGCCAGCTCGGGCTTCACCAATCAGATATGAGGTCGAGATCGGAATGTAGCCTTCCAGGACCCGTCGATCCCTAGTTTGACATGTCGCCCCTAGGCCATGCAGAGTCCTTCGTATGGCTTGTTTAAAGCAGGGATTAATGCCCATGGTGCATGGTTTATCACATAATGCAATATTCTACGACTATTCTAATGCATGTGTAGGATAAAAGGGGCACAGATAAAACACTACTGACTAAGCAAGTAGCAAAATGAATGGATGCAAATGAAATCTGCAAGGGAAGCCGACAAACGGGAGTCATTAACGCTGTCACATCATGCACTTAAAGGCACGAGCTAAATTTCCCCTTCTACTTAAATTCCCTCTTGCACTGCTGCTGACCAGAGCTGCTCTTCCTGTAAAAGTGCATTTTGTACAGCTTTCAATTGTGTGATTAAAATACCAGAAATGTGCAGCTGAAGTGGATGAGAAACCAATTTGATGTCATTTTATGATTTCAAGGAAAGCTAGATAACTTCAGAAAGCAAGTCACGGCTAAGTTTCATTCCTAGAAGAACGGCCTAAAGTGCTGCAATGATACCTGAAGAACATTGTAAAAGAGCTAGTAAAGTGCGTAAACCCTGCAAGCAGTTGCTCGGAGAAGAAAGCCATAAGCATGCATAGCAAGGTGATGAAGTAGGGTAATATTTACATGCTAACATAAAGGTGTGCCAAGCAAACCGAAATGTCACTGATGTGGTGATCAAGGTAGGCAAGATGGTTGCTGAACCAGTCTTCAATGCACATATGGATGTCGAAAGCATAACTCTGTAACAAAATTCCGCACTTCGTCTAGTGTGAAAGGTAGAATTCTTTTCTTGCAAAAATAGAAAAAAATTGTATAGGTTTATCCTGGTTAAACTTAGTTATCCGTCGTGCATAAGCTCTGTTAAGCATGGCTACGCATCAGCCTGCACCGAAGCATTGATGCACTCAGGCAAGCACGGTCCTCATGCATGGGGAGACTCGGCAACAAAGCGCCGGCAGAGCAGTTGTTGAACCCTCGCCTAGTCACGTAGTCCGTGCACATTAAGGGGGGACACGGGTCTTAGAAGCCGGAAAATCGCCGAAAAATCGATTTTTTGAAAATGATATTTTCGAAACCTGCAAACAGTTCTTCACCTGTCTGCAAAGTTTCACGCGTCTAAATTCAGTCTTTTACCCGCAAGACCAATTTATATTGTCGCTGTTCACCAAATTTCAGCCGAAATGGATGCCAAAAACGGCAGTTTACCGCGACGCGCAGCTCCTGCACCACGCGTGCTATCGGAGCCATCTTTGTCTCTCTTGAAAGAGCAGCTTTTCCTCTTCAAATTCCCGCCATTCATGTCTCCGCCCAATCGTTAGCCCGAGAAAAGAAACGCGCCAAAAAAAGGTCCCGACGCGCGCTGCTATTCGCTAATCGGGGCACGTGATGCAAGGGTGCTACTCGATTGGCTGAAGCCTTCTCCGTCGTCTGCTCGACACGCTCGGTCGAAGCAGCAGAGCGCAAACAAGCGCCATTTTGTTGTTGTGTTGGCAGCGGAGCGAACGCACGATGCATCGACGAGCTGTGAAATTTCGCTCCAGGCATCGTTGCGGGAAGGGGGTGAAGCGCTCGCAAACCGAGAACTTTAAAAAGGGCACCAAAACACCACGGGATACCCAAGACGTCGAACTTCACGCGTCCGATGACGACGGAGTCGAAGCCACCACGGTAGGCCTAACTTCCCCGACGCCCGAAAACGGCACCGACAACAGCTGCGTACGCTACGACACGACCTTTCTGCAGCCCTTGGAAGCAGAGGAGCGGCGAAGAAAAGCGGCAGAAAGAACGGAGAAGCTTGCATCAACTGCAGCAACAAAGAGAAAAAAAGAACTTCTCGCTGACAGCATCGGCGCCCAACCACTCGGCGGGACTCCCTTCACCATTGTGTGTTTGGATTCGGTGAACGCTTTGCTAGAGTCTGTGAAGTGCAAAACGTGCTGTGAGAATAGTGAGAGAAGAACGGGAATATGGACTTTGTGTGAAGTTGGATCTTGTGTGCGACAACTGCGGTAAGACGTCGTCGGCATGGAGCTCGCCGCGCGTCGAAGGCACTCAGAAAGCAAATCCTTTTGTCGTGAATGTTCTCGCCGCGCGCGCCATGCAGGCCACTGGCAATCGCCAAACGGCTTTGAACGATGTATTCGCGGCAATGAATGTGAGCCATCGAGGTCTCCACACAAAAACGTGGCAGGCATACGTGAAAACGAAGCTGACGCCTGCTGCCAGTCGCGCGGCCCAGAAGCTCATCACCAAGTGCGTGGAGTCGGTTCGCGAACTCTACGCCGAACTGCGCATAAACAATCCGGGAAACATCGCAGTTTCCTACGATGGATCCTGGATGACGCGTGGACATTCGTCGCACTTTGGCGTCGGCACGGTAATTGAACTTTTCAGCGGTTTGGTGCTGGACTATGTTGTGCTTTCCCAACTACTGTGCGGGGTGCGAGTCGGGTCCGAAAGAGGGTGACCCGTCATACGAAACATGGGCAGCCAACCATGTTTGTCAAAAAAATACGGCGAAGAAGGCAGGTGAGATGGAGGTGGAGGCCGCCTTGATTTTATTCAAAAGGTCGCTAGAGCGCCATAAGCTGCGCTACACCACTGTTCTCTGCGACGGCGACAGCAGGACTTATCTTGCCTTAGAAGAAGAAAAGGTGTATGGTTACATACCTATTGAAAAAGAGGACTGTGTAAACCACGTTAAAAAGCGCATGGGAACAGCACTGAGGAACGCAGTAGCAAAGTATAAGGGCCCTGGCTCCGACAGCCTCGGTGGGCGGGGAAAACTGACTGGAGAGCTGATTAACAAAATCAGCTCATATTATGGGTGGGCATTGAAGACCCACAAAGATGTCTATGCAATGAAGAAGGCAGTGATGGCCACATTTTATCATACTACTGCCAACGACACCAAGGCCAACCACACATTTTGCCCACCAGGGCCTAGCTCGTGGTGCAAGCAGAATGCGGCAAAAGCCAGAGGCGAGCCGACACCTAAACATCCTCGCAGTCTGCCTCCCCATGTTGGTGAAGCCCTGCTGCCCATATTTGAGCGCCTTTCAGAGGAGAAACTCTTGGAGCGATGCTTGCGTGGGAAGACACAAAATAACAATGAAAGCCTGCATTCAATGATATGGGCGCTTGCTCCCAAGCAGTCACATGCCTCATTGTTTACGGTGGAGGCTGCTGTGGCCGAAGCCGTAATGAAGTTCAACAGTGGGAACGCAAAAACCTCAGCGGCCATCCTCACTGAGCTGAACCTCAACGCAAGTGCCCAAAGTGAAAAGCGCATGCTTGAGAAAGACCTGCGCAGAAGCCGAGCATCAGCATGCAAGCGTGCATCTAGAGAGAATATGCTGCAGGCCTTGAAAAGGCGCCATGTTGGTGGAAAAAAGCAGGCTGATTACATGCCTGGGGCTTATTAACCCTTTGGAGATGTGAACATGCAATTATTTTTTGCTTGCATTCATTAAACTTAGTTTTCTTCGTTTTTTGCCTTTTTCTCAAAACTGTGTTTTGTGTCTGGTTGCAACTTTGCCCAAGAGACATCTCGGCACCTAGAGCAGCTAGAGCTACAATTCTTTTTGCAATGTGAAGCTGAAAGTATAAGGGACGCAATGGTGGGAGCAGATTTTTCATTTTTGTCTCTAGAAGTTTTTTTTTTCTGTATTTTTTTTTGCCCAGTCGCCATGCTGGGAGCATAAATTTCAGTGGGCTGCTAAATCTCTAATATTAGCTCAATTTGAAAACTGCTTTCACCGTTGCACTCCTTACACATTGTAGTTTCTACCCAGATATTAAAATTGAATTTCTAATGAGTTATTTTTTTTCTATTGTTTGGGCAAACAATAGCAAAAAATTTTTAATATCTTGGGAACTAATTGAGCTACAAGAAAAACAATTATGTATTTGAAATCAGCAGAAAAAACTTAATACCTGTGCCTAATTTCATTACATTTGGACTGTAAATAAAGAAAACAGCTCTAGTACCCATGTCCCCCCTTCCCAAAGTGGCCAAAATTTGCGAAGCCTTCCACTATGAAGTCTCTCGGCTGAAGGTGAATAGTGCAAGTGAATGACCTTAAACCCAGGTGTTCAAAACTTAAGGAGCCCTCCACTATGGCATCTCTCGACTCAAGGTCAAATGTGCAAGTGTTTCAAGTGGGAGTTTTTGTGTGAAAGTCTCTAGCCTGTAGAACTATAAAAGGTGTATATGCAGACAAGCACCTAGAGTGTTCACACAAGCACTTTCCTGGTACCACTGTAGCTAAAAATTGACGAGGATAATCTTTGTTAAACTGATTATATTGCAAAAGCACGGGCTTTTTTTTGTCTTGCTTGTTTTAACGCAATGTAATTGCTGTTTTTTACACAATATTTAACTGATACAAGCTTTCTGTAGTCGGGCGCAACAGTTTCAGTTGTACATCCATGAGCAAAAGTGGTATACTCCATGCAAACCGCAACGATTGCATTTTTTCTGTATAAAAATGTGCCAGACAAAATTGTTTGGACAAGGTGGCAAGTATATCAAGGAGGGTACCTTATGCATATCTCAGAAATAACTGCTTCTCTGTCAGAAAAATCTGGCGGGCAGTTTTTTCGCAGCACGTGGAGTATACCACATTTGCTCAACAACTGTAGATGTGGCGCCATGTGAGAGCCACCACGTCAAATGGCAAACGTTTAACCGCAACCTTCGCAATCAGCTCTTGTTCAATAGCATGCTTGAATGCGAAGGCCACGGGCTTAACCCTACTTGTTGCCCCATCTGAAAGCGGCCGCATCAAATAGTGAAGGTTTAATCCTACTTAATCCTGGTTATAATAAGCAAAAGCACTCGCCGCAGTTAAGACTCTCAGCTCCTGAATTCGAGTCTGAACCCAATCGGTTTGAACCCACCGAGTTGTTTGTTGTTGCTTTTTTTTATTCTCCCTCTGGGGGAATCACTACAGCAAGTGACAGTCAGTCATAGGCTCTATCACTCTCTCTGTTCGCTGCTGAACTTGAAAGACCTGTCAGGTAGAGTCACGTGTTGAAGCTGCTATACCGGACTTTTGGATTACCCGCATGAAGCAACACGTTTGTGACGTCACAAAACAGCTTTTGTCGATCAGAAGGACGGCGCAAACAAGATCGGAGAAGACTCTTGGTCAGTTCCTATCATAAAGCTTGTGTGTTACTGTTTGCAAGGGTCGGAGTAAATCTGGATACTGCTGGCGAGTTCTAATTCAAATGTTTGCCGAAGAAGTGACAGTGTACGGCAATAAGGTTTTTTTTTTTTTTTCCGGTTATCTGTCTGCTTACTCCCAATATGTATACCTTCATGCATTTCATTTAAATGAGTATAGACAACTAATTATTGGTTTCGTGTTTTATCCTTTGTAATTCGTAATACATTACTGTACATGCATCACAATGTAATAGTCACATACGGCAGCTGAATAATTTGTAGTAAAACTTCTTTTCTCACCTGTTTCAGTTTCGATATTAAAGTCAAGTTTAGGTCAAGTGAGGGATGAATAAAACAGTAATATAATCGTTCCTGTGTCATTTTAATTCACCAGAACACTAAAGCCAGCCAGCCTCGTGAACGGTCACGTGAGGGATGAACAAAATAGTGATATAATCGTTCCTGTGTCATTTTAATTCATCAGAACACTAAAGCCAGCCAGCCTCGTGAACAGTCACGTGAGGGATGAATAAAATAGTGATATAATCATTCCTGTGTCATTTTAACTCACCAGAACACTAAAGCCAGCCAGCCAGCCTCGTGAACGGTCACGTGAGGGATGAATAAAACAGTGATATAATCGTTCCTGTGTCATTTTAATTCACCAGAACACTAAAGCCAGCCTGCCTCGTGTACAGGAATCGCAAGTGAAGAGTCGATGATTATATCATTGCATTTTAATGCCACACAACCAAGACTTGTGAGTCCACAGCCATCTCTTGGCTGCTGAAGCAAACTGATGAGAGGAAATTCAATAAAAAATTATATAGCGGTTGTAGGCGAAAACCACGTAGTGATCCATATACAGGAATCTCTTGCGCATCATTAAGAAGAGGTCATAAACATTTTGCATTTATTGCCCTTTAAGAATGCTTCGATAAAGTTTATTGCCTAAAAAATTGCCTCTGCTTCCTTAGACATTACTGTTGTGATTGCATAATAAAAACCAGAAAGGTCAAAACGTACCCATCTTGGATACTAGTCTGTAATGGTTTCATACACACTACTGCCAAGCCATCATGCATCATGTCCATCAGGGTACCTCATCAGTCTATTAATAAAGTAGTGCAGACATGCTTTTCTAGTCGGTCCACTGTGACAGATGAACTATCTTTGGGCTGACTTAAAATGGAACAGCAATTAAACGTGAAATTCAAAAATTGTAAGAACTGCAGTATATTGAAAATTATACTATCCAGATTTCTTAAAGAGCAAGGAGCAGTACACGAAAGTCACTTATGTAAATTGGTTGTGCAGCCAGGTAGACTCAAACTGTGAGAAAAATGGTTATAATAAACTCAGTAATTACCTAGAATTCATTAGCATTTTATTTACTGCAGTTAGCATGTATGTTTATATTGAAAAGTTGTAGGCAGCAACATTTGTAGACTTTTATACAATTTTAACACGCCTATGTTCTGAGATATGCACACCTTAACTTTCAGCCCAGAACCACCTAATTACACATGTGAGACCACGACATTCAGCATAAAGCTGCTCCCTGGTGTGGCACAGTGCTTCGCTTGACAACAGTGTGGAGAGACGGGAAATGCTGGTAACTTATTGTACTTGGCCTACAAAACAAGAACACTGGGTGGATGGAGTGGGGAAAGAGCTGTTTCTTCATGCAACTGATTATCCAGTCAAGAACGAAAAGTTAATCCCATCACCTGTAAGTCCACATTGTCAGGCGAAACGCTATATGTAGCTGTGTCACATCAGGGAAGAGCTTCTTGCCATGTGCTGCAATCATGCATGCATAATTAAACTGGTTGAACTGCAAATTTAGATGCACGTATCAGGACACAGGCACATTATTAATATTGTACAAAACAGAATAGACTGTGAATGCCACTGCCCATAAGTTTCTAATATAAACATGCACGCTAACTGCAGCGACTAAAAAGTGAATGTATGAACTTTAGTTAACCTCTGAGTTTACGATGACAATTTTTTTTCACAGTTTATGTCCATCTGGTCGCACAAATGACTCTCATGTACTGCTCTTCATACTTTTTGAAAAAATCTTGAAAGTACACCTTTGAACATGTATAAACTTCACTTCACAAAAAGTAGTCTGAAACAATAGGAAAACCTATCACATGTCACATTTTTGAAGCAAAACGGATGTGCATAATGCATGAATTATCAGCAGTTGTGCATTAAGAAACTTTTAGTAGTGTGCACAAGGAAATATTTGGAAAACATGGGCAAGCATTTGCTCTCTCAGCCAAATGATGCAAAAATATTTATGTTTGGCATTATACAAAGCAAAAACCATCAAGAGTAGCTGTAAATTATTTTAAGCTGCTTGAATACCAATTGTAAGCATGCAAAGCAGCAACAGTTTTCTGCTTATTCCTTTGTACACCGATATATTTTGCTGTTATGTGAAGCCATATCAGCACTTACAGCAAAAAATGAAAAAAGATTTTTCTAAATGAGCTCAATGACCACTTCATTGTGTTTGTCCTGTATGCCTTCTGTGGGTCTGCCTAGTATTGAGACCAACCGAATTCTGGCGTCTGGCTGCAGCAGGGCTCTGACCAGATCTTGAGGCATCCTCTGTTGATCCAGAGCTCCACTGATGGCTTGGCAGGTATTGCAGAGGAGCAAACAGGCTGAAACTGCAGTGGCAAATGTTTTAGAGTGTTGGAATATACCCCCAAGGAATTAGAACGGTACGATGCCTCGGTGACCAGTTGGATGAGAGTGAAACTTCTGGCATCTGCTCAGATCGCTCATTCAATTGCATGGTGTGCCAAGCATTGTGAAGCATCTGTCAAGCATCCACTGGTTGGACCACAAGGAGGGCTTGCTTCCTGCTGTCAGTGCTGCGGTTGTGACGCACCCTCTCTCTACCGAATCTTGGGGTCACTGACTTGCTCACAAAGATGTTCATGGGTCCCCATTACGCCCTTCCTCGAGGCCTTAGAAAAGCTGATCCATGTCCACAGTACAGACTTTCATGGCTGGCTTTATGTTCTACTGACTCTTTTTTTTTTTCACCAAGGTGGGAAACAATTTTTTTAGCTAGTTGCAAATGAAGATTTAGAAAATCATCTCTATCATTAGGGACTGTTTTCCTCATGCTGACCAGTTTCAAACAGTAGTGAGGTACATTACTGACCCAACACAGACTCCAAACATCAAGGTCAAGATTACTATTCTGCAATACCTCGTGTCTCTGCTTCAAGCAACGGACCCTGGGATATGCTGATCAACACTTCTGAAACACAGGCCATGTTTGAAAAAATCTCTTCATGGGTTTCAACCAGGAGAGCCCTGAACTTAAAGGGTACTCCCAGGAAGTGATCGTGCTCATTTTCAAACTGAGGCCAGGTGGATGATGATGATAAGCTTTATTTACTCCCAAAATAGGGGAACCAGCCGAAAGACTGGTCGCACTGCTTAGAGGAGGTCAGCAGGGATCCCTTGGGACTCTGCAGCCTCCAATGCACGCAAAATAAGCTGGTGCTGTTGGGCAAACTCGGTGGTACGCAGGAGGGACTCCCACGCATCAACTGTAGCTGAATTGTCTGTGTTGTGTACATGTCCACATCTTGTGAATGAATGTGGCCGGTTATGAGCAGTGTTTGCACGTGGGTGCAATAAGATTTGGGAAAAGTTTACTATATAGCCATGGGTTTGGAAAGGTTCCTGTTTGTATTTTGCTCCAATGAACGGCCTCGCGCCAGGATAGTTCTCGGTGTGCTGGGGGGTACAGACATCGTTCGAACCGATGTCCGTGTATGTAACAAGGCGTGAATGAGTGCCTTGTGGAGTGTCGGAAGAAGTGGCAGGTTGAGGAGGGTGCTCCGCCCGGTAGTTGAGTTCTCGGGCTAGAGCGTGCGCCTGTGCATTCCCGCTGAGTGCCTCATGGGCTGGGGCCCACATGAGAAGACGAGGTGTAGACTGTAATGGGAGAGATCGGAGGATAGTGCGTGCCTGTCGGGATATATGACCTGCATCGAAGTTACGAATTGCTTGTTGGAAATCGCTAACGACTACTTTGGTGAAAGGGTCGGTCAGAGCTAATGCAATGGCAACCTCTTCCACGGTGGTAACAGTTGAGGACGCTGCAGGCATTGTGCCATTTTGTCCCGACCCCGGGTAGACGCTCCAGATCACTTCCGGCATCCTTCAATCTGCAAGTACAGGGCACCCTGATACCCCGTACCGACCAAATCTGCCTGCTGGGCCTTCATCTACAAGATAATGGAGGAAACGCCACTACTCTTAGCGAATAGATCAATCTGTAATCCAAATCAGCCACCTGCTCAAGAGAGTCGCCAACAAGCATAAGGGCATGTGCGAATCCAACCCTTTGCTCCTCGTACAAGCTTTCGTTTGTACGCGCATTGCCTACGTCGCCCTTTACTTTCACCTCATGTGAACAGATCAGGGGTGACTGGATGCATCGCTATGCAAGGCATACAAGACAGCATTGGGTCTACCCATGTCTACTTCCACCACCAAACTAATGATCCTCGGGATCTCCAACACAGTCGAAGAGCTGATTGAAGCGACTCTAACTTCCCAATATGAGCGCCTTTCGCTGACACATGCAGACCATGCAGTGCTGCACCAGGTAAGAACCACCCCTGAGGGCGACTTCTACGTATATGAACCTCACGCCTGAGCAGAGACTCAGTCTTCGTATACCTCCGCTTCCAAAACGAGTGCAGAGCCAACTGAGCCCACCAACTCCAGAAACGTTTTGCCGGTCACCCCAACGTAATATACACAGATGCCTCCCACCACCCCCTTCGCCCGGCTATGGTAGCGGTTGCATTGGCACTGCACCGAAAAAGAGGCCAGGTGGAGATGTACGTGTTACTAGCACACTTGACCAAAAGACCCAGGCAAAGTGAAAATGAAGAGCTGTGAACAACCAGCCTCATAGCCTCCTTTATGCCAGCCCCATCACATCATCTATCGCTTGTATACCAAATGGGAAGCAGAGGCAGCGGGAGCCAGTTGAGCATGTTGTTGCAGTGGTTGCTGGAGGAGGAAGAGGACAACACCGAGAATATATATCAGCAGTGTACCTTGGCCAATCCCCCCCCACCGTGGGCAAATTGAAAATTAGAAATTTATCCAAATGGAGCAGTAATGTCACACTTTTCGGCACATGCCTAGCTGAACGGCAGCGTAAGGAAAAGGAGGAAGGTGGGATTGAAAGAAGAGATGGCGTAGTGTAGAGGTACGGAACAATTTCAACACCTGGGGATATTTAATATGCACTGACATTGCACAGCACACGAAAACCTTTGCGTTTCGCCTCTGTCAAAATGTGGCCTCCGAGGTCGGGTTCAAACCCGGTTACTCGGATCTGGTTCAATACCGAGCAGCTTAATCACAGAGCCACCGTGGCGGGTGGGCATGTGCCATTTGCGATTGAGAACATCATCATCATGAAACCCAACAAGGTGCCTCATGCTGCATCGAGCCACAGTCCAGATTCATCGGCTGGCGCTGGACCTATTTCGAAGACCAAGCATTGACGTGGATCTGGAGTCCAGATCAGGCAAGGGTGCTGACATGATCCTGCCACCACTGCATGCACTGGAGGTTTGACGCAACCACTGGCCTCTCAGAACTGGGCTGGGACGAACCCTGCAGCTATGGACAGTAGCAGCGCCTGCCCATCCACATCCAAAACGAGGCTTCACCCATCAATCTTGACCAGTGGGGAATATGAAAAGACCTGTCTCCATCGAATGTCGCTATGGTAGCTTCAGCAGAAATGAACGAGACACCTTCACCAACATCTTTGCCATTCTTCAAAACCTCAGCAGCAGGACAGACAACTGCGAACAGGCATTATTAGAACTCGTACTTCTTATCAAGGATGGCTCACCAGAGCTCTGGAATGAGAACTTTGGAAATGTACTGCGTTACCCCGTGGACAACTTTTAAAAGTAAGTGGTCCCGTCCCGTAAAAGTGGCTGCTCTGTGAGCTTTGACAGAGTTGCTGAAAACACAGCCCTAACACTTCCACAATTATGCTGCGCTTACCCTGAGCAAGGTATATGGAACACTGAAGCTTCTTGAGAGGTGTGCTCCACACTGGGGCATTTGAGGTGTACAATAAATAAATAAATAGAGGCTGCTGCGGCACTGCCTTCCGAGCAGACAATGCCCCTACTGCTCTCACTCGCTGGGAGTTAGATGGCCAAGATGATGCCATTGCCGCTATCTGTTAAGATTCCAACAGGACAGGTTTATTCAGTCAGGCGAACACTGGCATGAGCACGAGACGTGCCAGCTGCAGAGAGCATCACACAAGCACACAGCCAAGCTAACAGGCCTAGCCAGCGCATGTGGCAGCAATGCATGTGGGAGGAATGACACAACGTCCACACCTGGTGTGCTCGTGGGAGGCGTCAGCGCAGGATGTTTGTGAATCTCTCAGAGACGTCTTTGTGTGTGTTGTCATACAGAGATGCCTTGTCTACGACGTCTTGGTTGTCTCTCTCCTCTTCCGCAGGCTTGAGAAAAGGGATAAGATGGGTTCGATTTTGCCGTACAGTGTCGTTCCCAGTGTCAATCACATATGATCTGGGCTCTTCTGCAGGCTACACCATGTTCCATTTTTGCCTGAAGTCTGTAACCCAGACTTCATCACCTTCCAGAAGGGCTGGAAGTTGCCGTATGCTTGTCATCTATCGTAATATCTCCGCTGCTGATCGCGATATTGGGTTTCGAAAATTCAAAGCTTAGTGATGTCTGGCAAACGAGGAACAAGACTTCCCGGAGTTCGAGAAATGTCCTCAACCACCTCTCCATCAACAGTTCAGAGGGGCTGTAGCCATTTTTCAGTGAAGTTAACCTGTAGGATACGAGAGTTAAGTACAGGTCTTGGGTCTTCTACATTAAGTTTTAATGATTTTCACAGCAGCCTCAGCAAGTCCGTTGGTCTGAGGGTAGTGCGGGCTTGATGTTAGGTGTTTAAACCCTTATTCCTTAGCAAACTTCATGAAGGCAGATGACGAGAACTGCCTCATTATCAGAGACCACCACCTCTGGAATACCATGTTGGGTGAAAATTGATTTGCAGTGATTGATCACTGTAAACGATGATAGTTTTTCTAGACGAGTCAGTTCTGGGTATCTGAGTAATAATCTATTATGATTAACCACCAGTGGGTATTGAAAAAGAACAGATCCATTGCAACCCCCAGCCATGGTCTTGCTGGGAACTGTGCTTTGAAGGGGCTTTTTTCGGTTGCTGGACGTCTTGATGAATGACGTATCGAAGGACGAAACGGTTCCGAGAAATGCACCTTCGCTGTCAGGTCTTGATGCTTCAATGATGTCAACCCGATGTGACATGCAGACAGATGTGCAGTGGCCCTTCTTGTGGCAGCCCTTGCATACATGTGACCGCGCTGGGCATAGTGAATGTGGGTGTCAGTCTTTTCCACACAAACAATGCAATGTCGAAACTTTGCCAGCTGCATGCGGATGTGGCCTTGATTCAAAGTGCACTCAGCTGTCATTGACATGATAGCGCTTGTGGGATACCCAACATGCTGTCTGCCTGATGACACTTTGTTGACGGTCAGCATTCTGAGGTGAAGCTCCGCTTGTTGCTGACGTGTGCTTTCGACCTGCCTGACAGACTCAAGCGCCTTCTGAAGAGTAAGATCAGCGTCAAGTTGCGGTCTCGCTGACAATTTATGGTCTTGAATGCTGACGACCAGACTATCTTAAACCAGTTACTCTCGAAGGATGCTGTATTCACAATGCTTGGGAAGCGTGTGAAGCACAATCATGACGTTTTCCACTGATCCGCTGTTGTGTTGGGCCCTTGTGTTGAAGCGTGCCCATTCAAAGATGACATTTCACCACAGTGTGAAGTAGCTGTCAAACTGCTTCAGGAGTTTTGAGTGTTCTCTCCAGAGAGTTTGAAGGTTCTGAAAACGTCTTCGGCCTGGTTGCCCATCAAGTAAAGGAGCGTGTCGACTTGGTGTGACCCTGGCTTGTCGCAGAGACCGGAAGCCGTGTAAAAACACCTAAACTGCTTCCTCCATTTCGACCAGTTGGCAGGCGTCGTGAAGCAGAAGCCCTCGGGCGGTTGAATGACGAAAGACTCCATGTTCTTCACTGCAACTTTTGCAAGAGAGTGAAAGAGAAAGAAACGCGACGCGAGCTTGTTAAGACTAGCTTCTGGTGCCTTGGCAACATGTTGGCCTTGGTTGCGCACACAGTCCAAGGAATGGTCGTCTTCCATTAAACAGTACGGCTCGGATTTCGTTCACCCGGGCTTTGTGGGCAGGGGGAGCCCTGCCAGTCTCTCCGAAGCGGCCGGCTCGCAAGCGCGGAGACACCATATTTTAGAGATACTGCAGCTGGAGCGGCCGTGCGTCCAACAGTGTAAAGGCAGAGAAGCTGCAGCGGCCGTGCATTGGTTAACGTGCACGACGACGACCACCTCATTCAAATTAGGAAAGGCTGTCGTCGTCCATGTTAACCAACGCATGGCCGTTAAAAACAGCAAGGTATTGCTACTACTTCACCAGGGATGTTAATTTTTGCAGCCTTTTACATGCAGAGCAAGAAAAAGGTTGAGTAAGGCTGGTTGCCGACCTACGAGTGATTAGAAATGCTGAGACAGCTGCTATTTGCGTTGAAATAGAAACACTGCCAAACCTTTCGTGGCTTTGTAAGCCGTTGCTTCGGTCATTGTATGTTTTTGTTGTCATGTTTTATTTTTTCTCTTCCTTTTCTTTTCTTTTTCTTTTTTTTTGTTGCTACAAAGGTCAATGGAATGTAATGTGTAAAGCAGGTGAAAGTGATGCCAATTTTCTGGTCTACTACCCCATTCGAGCTGAAATAACGTTCACAAAGTAGCAATATATAGTCTACGTTATCTGATAAGTGATTCAACATCGGTACTTGCCTAGATTTCTCGAAATCGAGGAAAAACTGCTCTCGGCGGCATGAAGAATTTTCGCAGAAGAGAGTCGAAAAGCTTTTTTAACATGCAGTGGTAAGACGCAGTGGTGGTGCAGTGGTAAGACGCCCGACTACTGTGCCGGAGTTCCCGGGTTCGAACCCGACCGCGGCGGCTGCGTTTCGAAGGAGGCGAAACGAAGTGGCGTCCGTGTGCTGTGCGATGTCAGCGCACGTTAAAGATCCCCAGGTGGTCGAAATTACTCCGTAGCCCTCCACTACGGCTCCTCTTTCTCTCTATTTACTTTCATTCCCACCTTCCTCCCTTCCCTTACGGCGCGGTTCGGGTGTCCACAGAGCAAGTGTGACAGTTACTGCGCCTTTCCCTTCCTGTGAACCAATTTAACATGATGCGTCATCTGTCGAGCAGTGAGACAAGCTCCATCCCGGCCGTTGGCGCGCTTGCCTCGCTGCCCGACAGATGACGCACCATGTCAAAATAGCTTTTCGACTCTCTTCTGCGAAAATTCTGCATGCCGCCGAGAGCAGTTTTTCCTCGATTTCAGAAAATCTAGGCAAGTACCGATGTTGAATCACTTATCAGATAACGCAGACAATAGTTTGCTACTTTGTGAACGTTATTTCAGCTCGAATGGTGTAGTAGATTTTGCATAGGAATGTTTTAAATCCCAGCCCCCAAATATTCAAGACCCTGTACAAAGTTCGCGGCATCTTGTCAGGCTTCCATGAGACGTAATACTGTAATAACCCTATTCCTTTCTTAAAAATAGAGAGAGAGATGTACTGAGCGCTTGACAACACTGGCAAGAAAACTGGATGAAAAAGTTTGTGGCTGCCACTGCAGAGCAACACATTTCGTCCACAGCTTCCGTTCCAAGGATCCTGTCGCGGCGTGCATGGGGCAAGAAAAGCAACTGTGTCTTGATTTCACCTAGCTGCTTGCACGCAGGTTATGTCTGCGTACAAGAAACTGACATTTGTATTGTGTAATTGCTACTTGCGCCGCTTGGACGCAGGGACCGCATCGTCCACTCCTCTACTGTATCTCGACTTAATTACATCAGCTAACCATCTTTTTTTTTTTTTGTTTTTTCATTTATTTGGCCATACGCTTTCTTTATCCATCATGACATATTCTTTTATTTTTCGAGGCAATAAATATAGCAAAAAAAAAAAATTGCTGCTGTAAGTGGGTCTTGAATATTTGGGAGCTGGGATTTAAAAACTTCTTATGTAAAAATATACTACCCCATTCGAGCTGAAGTAACGTTCACAAAGTAGCAAAATATCGTCTACGTTATCAGATAAGTGATTCAACATCGGTACTTGCCTAGATTTTCCGAAATCGAGAAAAAACTGCTCTTGGAGGCGTGCACAATTTTCGCAGAAGAGAGTCGAAAAGGTATTTTGACATGGTGTGTCATCTGTCGGGCAGCGAGGCAAGCGCACCAACGGCCGGGATGGAGCTTGTCTCACTGCTCGACAGATGACGTAACATGTCAAAATAGCTTTTCGACTCTCTTCTGCGAAAATTGTGCACGCCACCGAGAGCAGTTTTTTCTCGATTTCGGAAAATCTAGGCAAGTGCCGATGTTGAATCACTTATCAGATAACGTAGACGATATTTTGCTACTTTGCGAACGTTATTTCAGCTCGAATGGGGCAGTAGATTTTGCATAGGAATTTTTTTAATCCCAGCCCCCAAATATTTAAGGCCCTATAAAAGCATTCATCTTATGTTGCATGCACAATACTTCTTAATGGTCTCAAGATGCCCGAGTGAGCTACTTAAAATATTGTAGTACCAAAACTTTCTTCACTTGCATGCTTTGCAATTTTTTTTAAAAAAGACTTTCATTTGAAAAGGTATTACTTCCATAATATACATTACCATGCAAGTCAATGCTTATCTTCTTTATACCACACACACACACACACACACACACACACGCACGCACGCACGCACGCACGCACGCACGCACGCACACACACACACACACACACACACACACACACACACACACACACACACACACACACACACACACACACACACACACACACACACACACACACACACACACACACACACACACACACACACACACACACACAGTGGTAAACATTTCACCCTTTTCTGGTAACATTTTGAAAGACTGGTCGTAACATCTAGCTGTTTTAAGCAAAAGACCTTTACCTCAGCACCGCAGCGTCATCTGTACCTCCTGGACCTTATTTGACCAGCAAACTTGCAGCAAACACCTTTCCATTCATATCACCAGCCCCTTTTGTGCATTGAAGTAACATTGTTTAGAAGATTTAAAAATGTTCACAGCAAGTACATGTTTTTTTTTGAGTAATGAATGAAATATATGCCATCCTCCAACCAGACATCTACACGAGTGATATGTGCAGTGTATGTGAAGTGGGTCCGGCGGACCAATGGCACATCATGTGGGCCTGTGCAAGGTTCCCGACCGAAGCTGCATCCAGGACATACCCGCCGGAACTTCAAAGTGCTGTGCAGATACAGACAAGGACATGCAACTATGGGCCGTCCAGCAGGCCCGGGGTGCGCTCGAAAAGCACAAGCCTCACAACCCATCACAAACGGGCCAAATGAGGTAGTGCAGAGTAGGGCTTAACCCCGGGTAGACGCTTGGCCAGCGTCACGACGCTTTAACCTTTAACCCGTCGTTTGCCGGCTCCCAAATAAGGTTATACATACATACATACATACACACACATACACACACACACACATACATACATACATACATACATACATACATACATACATACATATGCCATACATTTAGAATAACACATTGCTTGATGCCAATGAGATGCAAATTGGCCTATTTAATAGTGTTTATGCCAATAATATATAATCTATTCTGTGAGAACATCAGAAGAACCAAAAACTGGGCTGCGCTTGTCCCTCATATTTTCTTGTATCCGTCGTCACGGCGCTGTTTTTTCAGTCAGTCCTTGAGAACATTTGCCATGAAAAATCAAAGTGGTAACAATAGTCCTGACTCCTAAGGAACAAGATCAAAATCATGTTAGCAACTTTAGCAGCCACTTCAATCTTTTTAGTGCTATTCAAAACCCAAAAAGAAAATTATACATGCGAGGCTATATGCCTTTTTAAGTGGACACACCCCCATTTCAATAGCTATATATGTAGAGTTACCTAAAAAAGTGCATAAGAGGCTTTGCAGCAGCATGATCAGTTTATAAACTAAGTCATTTTTCTTATGGTAAATGGTGTGCCTTTGCAATTTGAATGGCACATTGCATTCATGCCTTTACTACTACAGCTGGTTGGTTGGTTAGTCAATCACTTATAATGCTAACTTTGAACTAGTGCTCACTGCAAAAGTCCTTCATAGTACAATAATAAGACATTTGTTCATTAAAATAGGGTACTTTTATTGGAGCAAGTGTCAAACAGTTAGCTATGCTGATGAACATTAATTTTTGTAAGGCTATAAAATTAAACACATTGTCTCTGAAGAGTGATGAAGTTTATAAAGTTTGTAACTGATCATAAAGTAAGCATAAAAAAGCATGAGAAAATAAAAAGGGAGAGAGGGGTGTACATAGGCTGCCTCTTATTACAAGCAGTGCACGAATGTGCACAAGTAATGCAGACATTTTGCATTCATAAGGTGAATCAAAACTATTAATGCAGCCAAACTATTCCGTGACGTTAGTGCAAAACTGGGACGTTGAAAGCATTTGTGGTTATTAAAATGAGTCATGAGATTATTTATCAGTTAAGCATGTCTTATATAATCCACAATATTTATGTATACGTACGTAAATACTCTGTATAACTGGCACACAGTGTTGAGGATTATCAAGAAACTATCCACATTTATAAGCCGAAAACACTCATCTGTTTCTGTTCCTTATGCATCTTGCCATTTCCCAATTAACAAACATTCAATGCTGAATCTACACAAAGCATTTTTCCTGCTGATCACTCATAACAACCAGTACCTCCAATTCTATCCTGTTGGTTTAATTTACATGGAACACCACACAAACTGCACTAGAAAACTAGGAAACAGTACTCTGGGATAAAACATTGCTCCTCCCTGCAGGCTAATGTACTAGAACCAGTCATTATTGCGAAGTCTTGTAGCTGGGCATGTTGGTGCGTGTTCATGAAGACACAGGAGTGCAAAAAACATACATGGGTGCACATGGGAACAGGACAAGCATTTTGTTCCCTTTCTACCTTTCTGTGCCTTCCTGAAGAGTCATTATTGATCTAGATAATACTTGTGAATCATAAAATCAAGTTTATCAAGTCCAAGGGTGAGCAACCACTGCATGATGTACAAGCCCTCAGTGTAGGCTATTGTTTTCTTATCTCATGTGCCTATTATCATTGTATTACAAGCTTCACTTTCCTATTATACACTTTTCATTTTTAGGAAAGTGCCAAACGCATTACTTTATGAGTATTCTTATCATTATCTTTCTAGGAAATTTTTTATTATCAAGTTTACTTTTTGATCAAAGTGTTCTTGTCTGCACTCATTGAAGTGGCTTAATGACCATGAAGTTCAGCTGTTAAAAACCAAGGACACGGAATTGAATCTGGTTGCATTCCAATGCAGCTGAAATGCAAAAGCTCCTGTGTTCTGTGCAACATGCCAGTGGACGTTAAAGAACCCCAGGTAGCAAAAATTATTCTAGCACCCAAGTGTCTTTCATAGCCAATCCAAAATTTCTTAAATTGTTAATGTGATGTGCAGCTTTAAGACACTAAACCACACTTGCCATACCAAATGTGTTTTACGTTGATTTTTCAAATGCATTTTTTTTTTTACTTCCATCATTTGCTTCTAGTTTAAGACCGTAATGATGTATGTAAACTGACAATTCTTGCTTATTTCAATGGACGTGTAATACTCTCTTGGTTCTAGTTTTAGAACACTGTAGTATTGCAAACACACAGATATTTCTGCCTGGCTACAGGTGGTCAAGGCCGCAATAAGCAACACTGCTCTTTTACAGCATTGTCCCCTTATCTTCACACTGTTTCTGAAATAAAAAAAAAAAAAAAAGGAAAAACTAAGCTAAATCTGCTCTACTGCCTTCAGTGCTATCCTCCTGTTACAAGTTTTTCAAAACGTTTCTGCAAAAGAAAGTACTAAAAGAGGCTATGGAAGTACACAACCTTTAGGGAAAGAGTGCCAAGGGTCACTTATTCCAGGCAAAATATTTATCCGCTACATAGTGGGATCCAACGTTAGTGGGATCCCACTATGTAAGTACAGCTATTCGTTTGCGGTACTAACTAAACTAACCGTAAATTTACGTGACAAAGAATGCCGGAAGCACCGTGGCCAGAAGTAACAAACTTGGACGTACGAGTCCAGCAGAGACCTGAAAAACAACCCAAATAAATAGCTTCGCACGCGCTGACTGTATTATGCACTTGTCATGCTTTAGCATTTTTTAGAGGTTTCGATGAGGCACGTTCTTATTCAGTCGTTCTCAAAATCAATGTATTCTACTATTTTGTCGCACTATAGCGGATAATTATAACTTCGTAATAGACAAGCAAGCAATTCAACTACATACTTAGGAAAAGTGTTTTCAACGGGACGAGGAACAAACCCGCGACAAAAACGAGGATCTGGCGAGCCCACCTGCTTCGACCAGACGTAGGTAACGCGCTTTGCCTCATTTCACCACTGCAACTCAGAATTAATACCCTTAACGCACTTAACGTCTACGAATTGGCCAGCTGGTATTACATCTTATCAAATAGCTTTCCACTTCTGAGAAGTTGTATCACCGGCAGGAATAAAAAATTCGGGCAAAATCGTGCAACCACACAAACGCAAAACCTAACGACCTAACCGCGCAAGAAAACACATCTACGGCAGCGCTAACTTTTCCCCTGGTGCCAGGAAAGGGACATCAATGGCCTCGTTTTGATTTCTGATCAGCCATATTTACGTTAGCCGTGTTTTTTCTTGAAGTATAATTGATTTGCGCGTATCTGTACTGTTCTACATTTGTGCGTGAGTTCAGGAATCATCAGAGGTAAGCCCACCGTTGTTGATTTTGCGTGCGCCGCGAGGAATATCCTAAAAATAACTGGCAAACACAGGCGACACGATCCGGTCTCTTGCGCTCGCGGGTCGATGTTCGCGGCTTTTATGTCATAATTTGTTTTCGTGAAGGCACCTGATGTAGAGGATTTCACTGCTGCTCGGATAGATTTTTCGGGTGAGCTCGTGAAAAATATTTTGTTGAACTTCAGCTCTGTTGCCGTCATCTAACATTCATCCTCTCGTATGACTTGCCGCTGTCTGTTCTTTGTCCGCCATTTTCTTGTTTTAAGCCGCTGTGATCACTGCGAAATTGTGTTATTCGACTTGTTAGCGAAGAAAGTAGTGCACTGGAATCTGTAGAGCTGTGCCTAAGTTCACTTTCATATCCGTGGCGAACATGATTGTGCATGGCATGGTTCTTATGTTGGCCTTCGCTCGAAAGAAAATGGTTGGCGCTTTCTCTGCCGCTGCTCAAATTAAGCCTATTCGTTGTTGCGCTGTTTTTCAGCTTTTCGCAGTGAGAAGCGCAAGAACGACAGGAAAAAATAAAAGTGAGATGGGAAGCGACGTTTCGTGTCATTGAAATCGTGTGTCGCTGTGGCTCGTTTGTCGTCAGTCATAGGGTTGCGGCGTGGACGGAAATGTGTGGCTCGAATGACTAAAGACAGCGACGGAGAGACAGGACCCGTTGATTCTCGTATGGTTGACGCGCAGGTTCGTTGAAATACCAGCGGAGCGGTGGCAGTCTGCTGAAGGGCAGGTGGTAGCGGCGCGGATTCTTTACCGGCGCATAGCATGAGCTGTCAGTTCGCGTTCTGCATGCACTCGGAATCCGCAGTGGAATCTGGTGTTTTGAGCCTCGGGGTGTTGCCTGTCGAAAGCAAGCGCGTCTTCTCGGGGTCCGCCTGGAACCTTTGCGCTCGCTTCCGTGTGGATGGATCGATTTGTCCGCTGGCGGTTTCGAAATGTATCACAGATTGAAACTGTTCTCGACGAGCGCTTTTGTCTCGTCGGCACGGAGCGGCGTTGGCTCGTCAGTGCGCCGCGTCTGTGGAGTCGTTAGAACGCTTGGAGTTTTCCCCACGTTGAAACTCTCCATAAAGGCCATATTGTGGGGGAACATTTGGCCGCAAACTTCGAAAACACGTCATGTACTCTGGAAGGAGTTGCCGACAATTTCGGCAGCTCTTTGGTGTGCTCCCGCCGTACATGTACTAGTACAATACCTTAGGTGTTTTTACGTTTGACGTTCAAGCTTAGGGCGCACTCAGATTGATCAAATCCGCCTGACGCGGGTAGTGCCGTGGTGCTAACGTGCTGCCTTCGATTCGGAGCTTTCATCTATCGTGAAAAGTTCAGCATGTTTCATGCCTCGCTGGAAGCTTTTGCGAAGTTGAATCTTACCAAGGTTCACTTCCTGTAATTTCTTCATGGGAAAGCTGTGAGCTGTTTTTTGAGCTTTAGTTTGACATGTCTGCACCGTATACTTTTGAGGTAAATGTACCATCATGTAGTTATTTTTTGCAGATCTTCAAATACTCTCTGACCTCAAAACACCAGCCAATACTGGATGCAGTGTTTGTGGTCACTTTACATGCCACTGAATATTGCTAGACATGGTACCTATATTACATTCGTGCATCTAGTCACACATGGCTTTCCTGCAAATTATGGGAATCAGTTTTTTGTGGTTGCAAAAGTAATGTTTTTGCTGCTAGGTTTTTCTCAGGTATGGATCATACGACGTATGCTTTTTGTGGTGCTGCACGAAAAGTTATGAGCACGCAGCCAGTGTATACAAGTGTTTTCGTTCTTTCACTGATTAGCCAGTAAACTAGTTGTAATATATGTGTGTGTGTGTCATCATAATAGTCATGTTTACTATGTGTACACAAGTGTATGTTAAGAGATATAGGAGTTCTTATTGTTTGTCAAGCTAACTTGGTGTTCAGTGAGTGTATTTGCACATTGGTAATGTTGTACTAAGTGTACTTGATCCCAAATGGATTACTTGAGTGCAAAATATGAATTAAACCTCCACTTAGCACATGCCCTAGTACTTAGGATACAAGTGACATGGTATAGACTGGATCTATAAGGGATCAGTTCAGTTTTACAGTTCAGGGCATCAGCATTGCCTGCATTCCATTGGAGGCATAATGCAAAAACTGGAATGTACCGTGTGATGTTGTTACTTGTTAAAGGGTTTCAGGTGATTAAATTAAATTAAGAGCCCTCTGGTATGACACCTGTCCTCATCCCACCTGTAACTTCAGGACATTGAACATGCCTCACGTCACCGCATTTTGTGATGTACTAGTTGGGTGTGTGGTTGGGGGGAGGGGTGGAAACTCATTCAGTTTTCTTCTTAACTTTCCTCATCACCAAGATAGAAGGTAAAGGTATTATTATAGAATAAACTGCAAAGCTAATATGGCTTGCCAAAATGTTGTAGAGCTGTATCCAGTTCCAGACTTTCAGTTGTGTTAATAATACATCTTGTAGCTTTTTTTTTACCTTGGTGATGCTGTATTGACTCTCATGAGCCAACCAAATCCTAATTCCTTATCACCTGCCATGTGAGAAAGTTGCACATACGGCTGTGTGTGAAATGTTCTCGCAAGCCTCAAGACATTATTTTATTCATCCTGACATCGTGCTTACTTTTATATTGCTAAAATACCATAAATGGTGTCAGTGCATCTCGTCTATGAAATACCTATCTAATAGGCATCGAAAGTTTTGTGCTGGTTAGCTGAAGCACTGTGGTTCATGTGGGCTTGTGAGTGATGAAATTCCTGGTGTTTCCCTCTGCTTTAGTGTATGCGTGCAAACGCCTTGATCATCTTTCTGAAGGCTTTCGGGCCTTTTGCTCTTGTGATTCCTTAAAGAAAATATTAGCCTCCACATGGGTTGCAGGGAAAAGTTTCTGTGCATTGTTTTTGTGCCATCGTTCAGGAAGATGAATTTCTGTTCTGTTAGCTGTGCCTTAAGTGCTTATTTTCTTTTGAGGATGTTGTGTGTGTAGTATGGGTCTTGATTTGAGCTTCTGTTCATCCACCAATGCAGTGTGAGCCCCTGACTTGGGGCATGGAGTTTGGCTAGAGCTAAGGTGGCAAAGGGACGCATCTCGCCGGGCCTGGCACCTTTGGGCCATGCGGTGCATGCCAACTGAGTGGCGGCCATGAGAGAGCAACAGGACGCAGCCGGCCTGTCCTTGGGCCAGGCCCGGCGGCTGGTTGAGGCTATCCGCAAGATAAAGAGCCAGAAGCAGCGGCCGTCCGTTGAGCGCATCAGCCATGTCTTGGGCCTCCGTGCTGACCTGGTTGAGCGTCAGATGGAGCAGGCCGTCACCAGGGGCTTCATTCTCAAGGTGTGCATTCTTACTTTTAAATTTTTTCACCCACTTGGCCATTGTAGTTAGGCTTTGCTTTCTTTAGTATAGTTGCATTAATAACCTGAATATTAGCAGGTGCATTCTAACTACTTTGAGTAGGTTTATGACAGGTATTGCTTTTTGACGTTGCATGTATGTGCCTACTTTACAGCAGAATTTTCCCACCTAAAAACTTAGATGTGTAGTTGTGTTGGAAGTAGAGTGAATCCAGCAGTTAGATTAAGTAACTTGTCCCGCAACCTGCAGTGCAATTTTCGAGCTGCAGTATGCATCTTTAACAGGCGTAGTGACTACCTTTGGCTGATGTAACGTAACACTGTGTGTAAAACTAACAACCGGGGAACCCAGGAATTGTCAGGAAAATTTTATGCAACTGGAAAAATCAGTGAAATGTCAGGGAAACCATCATAAATTTTGCCAAGTCAAGAAAAATAGCACGATATGTTCTGCAGTGCATTTTTATTTTAAGCTGGAGCAGAGCAAGTATGTAATTTGTGCTGTCTCGACAGAGCGCGGCTGCCGTGGTGGCCGTGCCATGATGTATAACTTCGACGCCAGCGAGCTGCCACAATAGAAGCACCAATATGCCTGTGAGGCGGGTACTCTATAAAATATGCAGAAGCACTGCGTAGAGTAAGCATGCATCGAAAAGCAGGGATAACCGCACCAGCAGCGGCCATGGCGAAAGTGATCAGCGAGCTGTGTATGCTGTGGTCCCTGGAAAATGCCAAGTATGGCCCCTGGAAAAACTTTTGCAATTTTTTCCATGGACCATAATGCTAAAATGACCCAGAATATTTAATTTACTATACATAATGCCAAGCGCTAGCACGCAGCCATATTGGATTGGATTGGCTATTTGCGGAGTGGGTGGCTCGCATGCCCTTGCATATGTTGTGAGGCTGGCATGAATGCGGTTTTAATTTTCAGTGATTTTTGGTATTTTTAACGGCCATTAGCACTAATGACATCCCTTTCACTATTGTAAATTGCTGAATGTGATTAATAAACAGCCTTTTTTATTTATTTTTTTAATATTTTTTAATTTATTTATTATTATTATTATTTTTTTTAATTTTCATCAGCAGCTACATTTCCGAGCCTCGTCATTCGTCAGGGAATTTGAGCTGAAATAATCGGGGAAAACCTGGAAAAGTCGGGGATATTGAAATTGGTGGCTTGCTAGGCACCCTGGTGGTAGAGTATGGTCTTGCTTTTATTATTTTGTGTGTGTGTGTGTGTGTGTGTGTGTGTGTGTGTGTGTGTGTGTGTGTGTGTGTGTGTGTGTGTGTGTGTGTGTGTGTGTGATCTTGGTGTCTAGCAGTAGCTTTTAAAACATGTATGGGCTTTTCTGATCATCTTCTGCAGCCACATTTGCATTCTTTTAGTGAAAGAAAAAAAAATATTGCACATTTAAATTTCTCAAGTTTTTTATTTCTACAATGTTTAGGCATGCTAATGTTATGCCACCACCCAATTGTTCAAAGCTATAGACCTTTGCATCGGGCGAGGAAGAGGTCGAAATACCTCCTCTCTGGGCTGTTGCAAACTGGTTCCGCTGCCGCTTCCACCGGGCTGACGTCAGCCGCACACAACAGCCCATCAAACATAATGGAGAAGTCCAGGGGCCCTCATTGCAAACGTCTATACAAATGCTTCTTGCGATGTCCATACTTTTATGTTTCGTGTATTTGTTTAATAATTACACAAATGGTAGCCACAAAGAGCACCATTTTGTGGTAACTGTTACTTCTGTTGCTAGTGCTTGCTTTGCTTGCTTGTTGCTCATATTTGGCACGTCCATGAGCACGCCCATTCAGGGATTGCTAAAATGTATACCACTGCACATGGAAGATCAGTGAAAGCTCTGAGTGTCTATTAGCATTCATTACATTAGTAATGCTCATACGTATGATTAAACATTCGTTAATTATTCTCATACCTACCTGGTCTTCCTTACAACCCATGTCAGGAAGGCTGGCCTCAGTCATCATATTGGCCAAAATTCAAAAGGAAATAGTTACCTGTGCTCTCATGGTTTCATTGATTGTTAGTCTTCTTCACTGTTTGCCTAATGAAACCTTAGTTTGGCCAGCTCTTAATTGCCTACTGAGTTACATTTTCATCCTGTTACTTTGCATGCAGCCTTAGCCGCACACGCATGCATGCATACAAGCATGTACGCATATGCTTGCATGCCCTCATTTGGCTGTGGTTGCTGATTATTGTTGCATGTGTGGACTGTTCATATGTTTATTGTTGTCCCTCAAGGTCAAGCAGGATTTGCAGTAAGAGAGTAATTACCCATTAATGTCCACTCAATCATAGCAATACTGCTGCAGAGGAAAGCTATACAGCTTTCATGTAAACTTTGTACAGGAAAGAAAAAGGGGGTAGATGGCTGTGTTTGTGAAATCTTGTTATATTGCATTATCCGTTCAGTCGAACCCGGATATATCGAATTTTGGTTATATCGAACTCACAGAATATCCCCTTGAAAATCCCATGTAAAAGTATAGGAAAGCCGCGTCATATATCGAACTCAATTTCACCGGTCGTTCGATATATCAAGCTCCGCACCACGCACTGGAAAGTGTGCCTTCCCCAAAGACAATAGCATCACCCACGGCCGTTTACCGCGTGACGTTTTCAAGCCACGCGTGGAAGGAATGAGAGGAGACAGTTCGGCGACGGCTGGTGCACTGGTGCAGCGTCGCGCTCATTCCCCAAGGTGCGCGCATCTGCGGTTATTGTTTCCCACATGCCAACACGTGACGTTTGCAAGCCATATGCGTGAATGAACCAGAGAGAACCGGTGGGAATGAGAGGGGAAAAATGCGATAGAGTGAAGCATTCTTTTACCGAGCTATCTCTCTCCTTCCTCTCTCCCGGCCTTCGTTCGCAGTAGCACGCACTATGCATGCGCCAAGCCAGCTCAGCCCGTTTTCAGACAGAACGTCGGATACTTTCTCCAGCGTGTGTTGGGAACCCTCTGCGCGCCGCGACTGACGTGGCTATGGCACCTGCGAACGTTAAGAAGCGTTTTTTTTTTTTTCAGGAGGAGTCTTTTATCCTTGCATGTATGAATCAACGAAAGCACGCGGTCAGCTGCTATCATGACACTGGTTTTTATCATTTTTCGCTTCAAACAGCATTTAGCTATCACGCTTTCCAATGATTTTGCGGAAGTGGACTACGCCCGCCCCAAGCGCGGCGTGATAAATCGAACCAGGCTTGTGCAATCAAGCCATCACAGGTACTCTGCCAAGTTCGCTCCCCGCCACCACAGGAGCTATCAAAAAATAAACACGTGGCGACGCAGCATCTTGGCACGCTGCCAAGAAATGAGCTGTGGATGAGGACTGAAACGGAGTGACGCGTGCCATCCACATGCAAGCAAAAACGCTCGCGATTTATGCCGCGGCGACAGAGAAACCTTGTTATGAGCTGCCGCGGTGGTTCGAGCGGCGAGAGGGACGCAGTTTCAACAAGTTGGAAATTTTTAGCTCTGTCGCTGCCGCTCGTCGCTGAGATCGCTCGATCGCTTGCATGTGAGCGAGCTGGCCTTAACACTTTCTTTTTTTCTTTTTTTCAAATTCTCGGGTGCAAAAGTGGAGGGTGGGTTCATTATGGGAGTGGGTTGATTACGCGACAAATACGGTATCGTTTTTTCGCATCGTAAGTGCCGTCACAAGCCGATTTCTGTATATCGAATTATCGATATATCGAACTATTTCGCGATCCCTTTCGAGTTTGATATATCCAGGTTCGACTGTATTGATGTGTCTGCCGCTCCCTTATTTCTACTTTAAATAAAGAGGCATAAAAAAAGAGTGGAGGATAGTGTTTACATTGAGGCACGGTTTTTACTTATTATTTATTGGGGTGCCATGTGGCAATTGAAGGCTATGAAAAGCTTTTTTTTTTTTTTTTTTTTATTCTAATGTTGATAGCATTATTCCCAAGTTCATATCCTGATTTTCATTTTTTTCATTGCCCATCTTTATGGCTTAAATATGTCACCTAGATCTAAATGCAGGTGCTGAAAACACAGCAGTAACCTTTTGGTAATTGATCCATACAAGGAACAGAGGTTTCAAATCTTGGGTATGGTTATTGATAACAGAAAAAAATGGGGCTAGTGTTTCAGGTTTTTGGGCCGTATTAGAAGAAAACAAGACATATTCAAGCTGGGCAGTGGTTTGCTATTTACAATTTAGCATAATCGCATTCTTAATTACTATTGTTCATATAGGTAATAACAAGAAATTTCGGAAAGTAGCACTTTTGCTCTCCAAGTTTTTGTTAAATATAGGGACCCAAAGGAGTGAACAGTTTTTTTTTTTCAGGAAGTTTGCCATTGGTACTAACAAAAAAAAGAAAAGAAAAGATACAGTTGAATCCCGCTATAACGAAATTCACGGTGCACGAAAAAAAATTCGTTCTCGCGGAACTTCGTTATCACAAAAATTTGACGTGAAACGCAGAAAGAATTGCCCAAGCAGCAGCAAAGGCGTTTAATGCCAAAAATCTGTAAGCTTGGTTTGCTTACGCTTCACGGCGAGCAACGCCGTCACGCGATTTTCGCACTCGGTCAGCAAACCCATTGCAACATCGTCGTCTCGGACAGCAACGAAATTCCTGATGACATCAAAAGCGTCCATCACCTGTACGGCGGTTGCCGCAGCCGGCGCTTCCTGTACGTCGTCGTCTTCTTCATCGGAAGAGTCCTTATCATTCCGGGCAGCTTTTATGATCTGCTCATCACTCACATCTTCGTGAACAACAACACAAGCGTCAGCGCCGATGTATTCGTTGAGCTCGAGATTAGGCGGCACGGTTCCTATTTCTCCCAGCGTTTTCCAGGCGGCCGCGATCCCCGGAGCCGGTGACGCCTCTTCGTCGTCGTCTGTAACGCCTGGTGTTAGGCCAGCAGAGTGTACGGGTCGACCTTCGGCAAATCCGGCGTGCCTGAAACAGTTCACAATTACTGAGCGCCCCAGTGTGCTCCAGGCAGCAGACATAATCTGCAGTGCCACGTACAAGTCCACCTTCGTGTCTCGGCCGGTTTCAGTGTTAAAAAGCAGCCGCTGAATTAACCTCCCGCGGTAAGCGCGCTTCAGGCTAAGAATCACGCCCTGATCGAGAGGCTGTAAGACAGACGTGCAATTGGGAGGGAAAAACCTCAGCTCCGTGTTAGTGAGCTTGACTTCGTCGGAGTGATGCGCTGAACAATTGTCCAAAAGCAAGCAAACTTTACGGCCCTGCCGCTTCATGTCGCGGTCGAATGCCATCATCCACTCGGTGAAAATAGCGCGGGTCATCCATGACTTGTTGTTCGCCTTGTACTGCACAGGTAGGCTACGAGTTCCCTTAAAACAGCGCGGCTTGGCACTTTTGCCTATGACTAACGGCGGACGCTTGTCCGAGCCATCCATGTTTGTGCAAAGCAGCACTGTGATGCGTTTTTTGCTGTGTTTGCCGCCGTGACAGCGCTGCCCCTTGAAGTCGAGCGTCCTAGCCGGCAACATCTCGTAGAATAGCCCGGTCTCGTCGGCGTTGTAAATGTCTGCAGGCGCGAAGTTGCTTAAAATTCCGGCCATGTTACTCGCCTTCCAAGCAGCTGCTCCGTCCACGTCTGCTGACATTGACTCGCCGCACAACACTTTTCCAACGATGTTATGGCGGGCCTTGAAACAGTTTAGCCAGCCAATGCTGGCTTTAAAATCATCAATGCCAAGTAGGCATGCATAGTTCAAGGCTTTCTGCTGGACGATGCTTCCGGACAGGGGGACGTTGCTGGCTCGTGCTTCCACAAACCACGCATGCACTGCCTTGTCCAACTCTTCATGGAGGGGCTGCGTCACCTTTTTGTGCTTCGAGGATGTGCCTGAAGCAAGTGCCATTCTCACGCTGTCCTTATTGCCTAGTATCGTTGACAGCGAACTTGCAGGAATTCCGAAGTCTTCAGCAATTGCCGCTTTCTTCCTTCCGCTTTCTGCTTGGGCGATTATTTGAGCTTTTTGCTCAAGGGAAAGAGTTTTGTGTTTTTTCACTTGCGTTGCCATCGTGTCCTGCGGATGAAAACTCGTCGTTGTCGAAGAGAAAGGCAGCGAGTGAACAACGCGACCACGACACAAAGCCAAAATGGCGGAACTGCAATCACGTGATTTCATGCTTAATGTGGCTTTGGATTTGACTTGGACTTCTCGCCAATAAAACTAGTTTCGGTTTCGATTTTGAACGCGAAAATTTCGTTGAAGCGGAAACGCTCTGCAAAAATGGTTCGTTGTGCAGAGAAATTTAGGCCATTAATTCTTATAGGATACTCGCGGGGAATAAAAAATTATTCGTTGTCGCGGAAATTTCGTTGTGGCGGTATTCGTTGTGGCGGGATTCAACTGTAGTTGATAATGTGTTTTTCTAACTTATGATCTCGAAGTAGCATTGGGTGTAAACTCTTAGTTTGGTTTGGTTTATAGAGTTTAACGTCCCAAAGTGACTCAGGCTATGAGAGATGCCATAGTGGAGGGCTCCGGAAATTTTGAACACCCGGGGTTCTTTAACGTGCACTGACATCGCACAGCACACGGGCGCCTTGCTTTTCGCCTCCACCGAAAAACGGCCGCCGAGGCTGAGATCCGATCCCGCATTCTTGGGCACGGCAGCCGAACGGTCTAATCACTGCGCCATCTCAGCGCTTCGAAAAAAATTCGTAGTATACAGCTGTGAAGGAAGTATTGAACGCTTGTTGAAAAAAAGTGTTATGGTGATGTCAGCATAGTGTATGCTGGTGGGAAACTCTCAGGCGAGCTTATGGCCTGCTTAATTAGAGCAGTTTCTTCTGTTTGTGTATGTGTTTAAGTTGGTTATTGTAGTCATAGTGTATGCCCTAGCTGGTACATTAACTACTGTATATAGTTTGATGCAACTCAAGATTGTTTTTGTGTACATGGTTAGCTCTTTCACAGCCCAACTATGAAAACACTGAAAAGTCGTTATTACACATTCATGAAAATGAAGCCATGTAGATCGTTTTTCAATTGAAAATACTAAAGGTATTCAGGTATCTCTAAAATTTTTTGAAACTGTGAGAAGAGTTTCAGGATTCATAAAATTAGCATCCTAGAGATCATGAAATCGCTACGAGTTTCAAAGCTGATACTCGTGCAACATGCTTATAGAAAATTGAGATTAGTACAAATACAAAATGGCAGTGGATTTGGATGAAGCTTACTGTTTTATGAAATATTTGCTTTGTTTGCTGGTTGGCAAGGAAAAGCACCCTATATACAAGTTCATGCTGAACTTGCCTGAAACAAAGAAATCAGTGCTAAGTCGAGCACACTCTGGGAAAAAGCTTGGAGTTGTGAACTTTATTAAAGTGCTAACCCATAAAAGGCCACGTGGGAAAGAGCATGCATAGGTTGGAGCTTTGGTAGGATATGCTAGATTTGACTTATTAACGTAGCCTGAAGGAACTGACAAATAAAAGCACCTTTCTTGCATATTTAAATACATACCTCTCTAACGTCTGGAATGGGTCAAGTCTGACCACAATCATTGATACTATTCTGGACGTTCTTTCTAGAAAGAGACTATGGCGGGGGGGAAGCTAATTGCCATTGATGTGCGTGCCACTCGATTTTCATTTTTGGTGAGAGGACTTAACATTGAAATGAGAGCTCTTCCTGCTTATTTGCCTGAAAGCTTATTTAAGCATGACAGTTATTTTTAATAGTGCACATCATTGCTTTAGTACTAAATAGAGGTTTGATGAGGGAAGAATCAGTTTGTTGTATCTCATGTCAAGCCGACGTGCCTATAAGTAAATATATCTCCAGAATTTAGGTGTGTCATTCAAAGAATTATAATTAAACCTATTTTGAGTTATTTTAGTGGGCTTGGTGTACATTTTGCACACAGCTTCACTTCGGTGACTTTGTCATTGGCAGTTGAGCCTGAGGATACGGGATCAAATCCCACTCATGGCAGCCCTTTCTGTCTCCTCGCAGCTGGTCAAATAAAATGTTTTCCCCACCACCACCACCTCATTTGGATAGGAATTAAAATGCGAAGATGCCCATGTGCTATGTGATGCCATTGCATTTGAAGAAATTCCAAGGGCCGAAATTAACTCTGAGCCCGCTTTCTACCGTTCCTTATCATAGCCTATGTGCTACTCTAGAACGCTGAACTGTACATTATAATAACATGTTCAGCAGTCTCTGAAGGTTTGCATATGTGCATAGGTAACTTGACAAATGTGGAATTTTGTGAGATACGTACAGCTATTGAGCTTGGAAACAAATCTATCTCACGGACCAAACGGCCAGTGAAATGCTGTGACATAGTACTGCGTGCCCATTAGTACCTGTGCAACAGCTCCATCCAAGACTGGTCAAGGCAGGTGGTAGAGGGCGGAGGCAGGACCTGAAAGGTGGCACAGAAACTGGTCCCGGCATTGTGTGTCACCTGCATGATTACCCTTCAAGGCAAAGAGGTGCTTCATCACAAAACCAGAGGTGGCAGGCTGCTCTGTGAGAGGCACTGTAGAGCCATGTAGCTGGGATCGCTGAACAAGGTACACGAAAGGTACAGCCTGTGTTCATACATGCGTGGCATTGTACAAGAAATAGAATACAAAGGAGGCCAAAAACCATGTCTTTGAGGGCCCTTAGCTGTGTCCTGCCTCTTCGACTCACAAGCTGGCTCGTGATAGTGCAATTAAAAAAATGACTGGTTAACAAAAATTGAAGGAATTCTGTGGAAAGTGTATGACACAAGTGTTAGGGGCTTTTGTTTTTGTTTTCATTTTTCCTGTTCCTTTTTCTTTTTCTTGTCACATCCTGCTCCTTTATTCAGTGTCTTCATTGTAGCACCTTTTTTCCAAATAATGCCTTAAAGCTGGCACATAGCAATCGCTCATTACTCCAGTCAAAATGTCTGTAAGGCTTTTGCCAAGTTTTCAAGCTTGTGTCAGTCTGCTTTCTAAGCATTTGCCATCTGGTTCATAGTGCCTTCATCTTGATTATATCTCAACTCTTTCCTGCCCGCGGTAAAAGTACAGTCAACGACCGATAATCCGGACTCCACAGGCAGTGTAAACAAGTCCTAAATATCGAATGTCCGAAAAAATGAATGAAGCAAAAAATACCTTTTTATTTACATTTTAGGGCGCCGGTTTTGGGAAGAATTTGTCAATGCGTTGCTGCACGCACTTCCGCTTACGTGCAACCAAATCTGTCTGTATGTCCACTAGTGTCATGCTGTCACTGTACGCTGATGCGAGACTGCAAAAGCTCGAGTCAGATTCGCGTGCGAGGGCTTCACAGCACATGGTAGTTTGCGACTAGTGTGCTACTCACTGCACCACTTTCACCGCAGATTTTTTGAAGGTGAGGTCGAACCGCTTTTTTAAATTCCTGAGCCAACCATCGCTGAACTGAAATCCTTCGATGCCAAGCCGCAGTGCGAGGGTCTCAGCCTTATGCTTCAAAAGGTGGCCAGAAACGGGAACACGCTGAGCGACAGTAGCGTTAAGCCAGATGCTTAATGCTTCTTCCAACTTCGGGTAAAGGCCTTGTCATAGCCTTTCTGTTCAGCTGTTGATGTCTTCTCCGTAGCCTCAAGAATCTTGGATCTATTCTTCATATAGTCTGATATCATTTGCTTAGAGACGCTGAACTCACGGGCAACTTCGACTTGTGAACGGCCGCTTAGCACTTGCTGTATTATGGCTGCTTCCTTTGCCATTGTCAGCGTCGTGTATTTCCCACGTTTCGCCGCCGTCGGCACGGACCGCAAAGGCGCCGTTGGCGCCATTTGTTGTGGCCTGTTGTTGTCAAACTCGAGTGAAACTTTGTCGTATGGCCACTTGAAAGAACCTAGCACTACGCTACTCACACACAATGCATTGAACAAACGAGCACGAACTGGTGGCGAGGATGCGGGGAGGCCAAACACGCCCGAGGGGAAAGCAAGACAAAGCAAACAGTAGTGGAGCGCCACTTCTGTTCTCCCGTTGCAACTGTCCTGTCGCTTATTGCGAGTAGGCGCCAACGGATGGCGCTCGTCTCCTTTTTTTTTTTACTAGGAATGGCGGCAGGGGAAGCGCGTGCATCGAAGCACCCTATTTTTTACCAGGAGTCGCATGGAAGTGACCGCACAAGCCAGTGGTCGAAGGCAAATTTAAAAATTTTGCACACACCGCAGCCGCGCAGCGGCATTACAAGCGGCCGCCAAGGAAAGCGTTGCTCAGAGTCCTTATGATCGGAGGCTGTCTGAAATATCGGTCGTCCTTATACATCATGTTTATGGGGCCGGTGGCAGTGCCACAGAGCTGTCTGAATAAACGAGCATGTCCGAATTATCAGTGTCCGATTTATCGGTCGGCGACAGTAGTTTTTGGGTAGTACAGTGAATGTTTCTTTTTTTCTTTATGACAGAACATGCTCGATACTCAAGTGTGTTGTATCATTGTTTTGAAGAGGAATTGTTCTGTCCATTGGTGTTGGTTCGATGAACATGTTTCATTAAAAGAAAGTCTGAAAAGTTTACCCACAAAATTTGCAGCAACACAGGAAAAAAGTATATAAAAAGATAATTTTTCACCATACACAAAAAAAAAAAATTAGGATGTACAGTATCTTCACAATGGATCTGTACAACATGTAACTAAATTTCAGCCTTTTAGTACATACAGAATTTTTCGGGATGTACAAAAAAAATGTTGGGTACGATGTGCATCATGCATGCCGACATTCCGCACGTCCGCTGGTAGATGGTCCCACCAGAAACACGTTGACACCCTGGAGATAAGAATTGTGACCTTCAGAACATAGAGGATATCTACACAGCACAGCAAAACTATTCAGAGAAAGTGCAATTTATTGATGGATGCCTGTTGTTGTTCTGGCGGTTCCGGGCTGTATTGACACACTTCCGCTTTCGGTGCTGAAATCCAACGAGTCGAAGTTGTCTTTAGAATCACTGAGTCTATCATTGTCATAAACATTGCTCACGGATGTACTACCTGGATGGATGGAAGAGTGGTGGTTTTGCGGACCAGCTGCACGCAGCATCGATGGCATCACACATACAAGCGCTGATCACCGAAACTGGAATGGCTCTCCTCAAAACTGCCTCGTGGCAAAAAACTCACAAGCTGAATCTGAAAGAATAGTTCATATATTACTGGTTGACGGTAATTGTCCATGAACTCTTACTGAGCCACACGAAAAACGGGTAAATACGTGTTTGCAGCCATCAGTAGCGGGTTATCAATGGGAACAGGCGTGGGCAGGAAAGAGTTGAATTGTTAGCTGTATGCATAACGCACACACATGTATAACCGGCTTCACTCATTTTGCTACTTCAAAGGGCTCTTTAAAGAGCTCTTTGAAGTAACTTGCCCCAGTGGCATCTTCGCTGGTGTGTTCATCTATCAAATTCAGCAGGCAGTTTGACAACCAGTGTGGTTATGCCAAGCCAAACCCTGCAGCCTAAAATGTGGATAATTTCAGTTTGAAGCTTATGTGGCAAACACTTACATTATTGAAATTTATAGAGCCAGTGGGTCCATTGAAAGCTGCATTGACATGCTAGGATGCAAAGCCCCTTAATGTTACATTGTGCTGGCTACCTCCGTGCCTTCAAGGTGTCACAGCACTCTCGGAAGTAGTTCTTTGGAGTGTCTCGCATTGTTTTGCCGAAATAATTTTAACTTTTTCAATCGGAGGGCAGTGATGGAACCTTTTACAATTAGGATGCCATACTCTAAATGCAGTCTGTGGCTTCTATGTTTTATTTGGCATTTCATCACACTGTTAATCACGCACTTATCATTTCCAAGCTCTCCCCCCTTTTATTTACTGAGAGTATTGAAGGCCATTGCATTACGAAATGATGTAGTTACTGCTGTGCTGCATTGGGATTAAGAAAACGGTACAGTAGTGCCCTGTTAATACGGCGACTGTGAATAATAATGACATGGACAATTTTTCTGAGAGCCAAATTTTTCAGTGTATCTGTGGTATCTACTGTATCTAGGATGGAAATTTGCTTTCATATTAAGGAGGCATGAAAATGCACAGAACTCAAGTCACATGTATCGTCATAATACAATGGAGAGGACAAACTGCCCCAATCAGATGTTTGATTCCTTTTACTGCTAGTACTTCTGAGTGCAGGACACCAGCAAAAAGCAGCATGAAGGGGGAAATGCTCGAGTTATAGCCAGCCCTTTTATTTGTTTTTATTTTACAGTGCCAAGGTATTCATTCATTGTGCCTTAATCACTATTACATGAGTGGTTGTGTAAAAAAACGATGTGTATCTTGTGCCAGCAAATGCCAGCTGCCAGAGTTCACTATGTTAGACTATACTCCGTTTCATACATCAAGTGCAACACTACCAAAGCTACAGCTCTTGTTTGCGCTCTCTGCATCTGCGATAAAAAATAGTGCCTGCTCTTTACGAGAGAAAATAATAGTTGCTTTGTCAGCAAGCTTAATACATTTTACATTTGCCATCAACTTCATAAAAAGAACCTTTTTTAGGGAGAAAAGGTCGGATTCGGCTAATTTGTATGTTTTTTTTATGTCGTTTTTGTTCGTGCCGTGTTTTGCTGCCCCGCAACCTTGCCAGCTGTGCCACCAGATGGTGCTGGCTGTGCCCTCCGCACTGCGCATCTCTTTTTGAGAAAATGGTTCTTTGGTGTGCATTTTTTCTATAAGATCCGCTCTGTGAAAATGTCTAAGCATGCGAAGCATGTTATTGCAAACGTGTATGCTCGGAATAGAGCCCGTTTCGGCAGGAACCACTCGCCTACAGAACGAGCGCGTAGTGATACGCCTCCTGTTTTTTTTCTTGCGGACTACTTGCGTAGCTTTCGCTGCGTTGCACCTGATGTATGAAACGGAGTATAGGGGCTCATGCGGACAGTAGTAAGAGATGAGTCATCATATGAGATGTCATTAACGTCTCGTGGACCACTAGTTTACGAACAGCATTGTATTATTTTAAAGGATAGTGATGACTAAAATGAAGCACATGGAATACCCATGGCTCTGTCAAAATTTCCCTTTATGAAGAAGAAAGTTTGTTTATTCATAAAAACAGGTATTACATAAATAATACAGGAGGTCCCAGAGCTCAAGGCTGTATCGGGACCTCCTATAGATGGATGTATAAACTTATGAACAATATTATTGGTACAGCAAACGCAGTCAAAAGAGGCAAAACCGGCAAGCACATTATGGTAAAAAGAAAAAAATTAAGAATGCAATACAAGTTCAAAAATTTCATGCGCAGCCGGTATTATTAAAATAAAGATCTCGAAAATTTTATACAATTTTATACATCTTCCCAACAGACATATGAAAGCACTCACGAAATGAATGTGAGCAAACCAGTGTACAAAGTGAAAAACTTCTTTGAAAGTTGTGTTACACTATTGCGCTAATACGGATAACAGTTTAAAACCAGAGATGGAGATTGCTTGACTTGAGAAGGGAGGTTATTCCAAATTTGTAAAGAAGCTAAAAGAGTCGTGTGCTTGCCGAAGTTGGTTCGAACGGTTGGTAATAGAAAATTGTTATACTTAGCAAATCTTGTTTGATTATTATTGGTGAAGGCCTCCTTGTTGATTACATTTGAGGATATGGTGTTGTGCACAGCTTTATAAAGTAGGATTGCGAGACTAGAGGTAATCAGTGAAGCGATCGGTTGTTGTGGTCATGAAGAAGTGATAGCGCATCGCTGCGGTATGAACTATAGGTTATTATACGTATGGCCTGATTTTGAAGATGTTGCAGTTGATATAAATGTGATGGGTAAGTGTTTCCCCATGAAGTAATGCAGTAATTAAAATGACTATGAATGAATGCGTAGTAAAGAGCTATTAAAGTGTCACGATTGAAAAAGGGACGCGCTTTTAGTAGTGCTCTGATGCCAAAACCACATTTTTGTTTCAAATTAGAAATGTGCTTATTGTATTTAAGGTTAGCGTCCAGAGTAACGCCAATAAATATGCAATGTTCTGAAAGTTCAATGCAATGGGAATTAAAAGTAAGTTATGGGATGTGTACAGGAGCCTTGCAATTGGAGCTGAATACCATGAATGTTGTCTTAGAAGGGTTGACCTGCAAGCAGTTAGATGACACCTGTGTAAAATATTGAGATCAGTAGTCAGCATAGATGGTAATGAGTAGATTGATTTATCAGTAGCTAATATAGTAGTATCATTGGCATAAAGAGCTTCGCCGGTGTGATGCAGTGGTTACGGCGCTCGACTACTGTGCCCAGGGACGTGGGATTGAATCCCGGCCTCGGCGGCCGCTTTTCGATGGAGGCGAAAAGCTAGGTGCCCGTGTGCTGTGCGATGTCAGTGCATGTTAAAGAACCCCAGGTGGTCGAAATTTCCGGAGTCCTCCACTACGGCGTAAAGAAACGGTTCTGATTTAGCAAGACAACTAGATAGATCATTAATATATATATTAAACTGTCTGCCATTATGCGCAGAAGACCATAATCACAAGAGGGCTTAAACTAATTTGATTTTCCTTCACGGTTCATATAGCTCACTTTAGGGACGCTGTGCTTAGGAACCAAAATGTCCATACGGCATGGTGGTATTTCCTGTGTGATATCTTCTGGTGGCTGTGTACTGTCTCTGTATAAAAAAAAATATGCTGGTTGAGTAATCTCTGAAGCATGTCTGTAGCACGCCATCTTCTAATTGCTTGCAACGGTGTTGCAGCTTGGTGAATTCGGCTGATGCCTTCTTAGTAAAAAAAAAAAAGAGGTGGTGTCTTGGAAGACTTTCTGATATAGTGCATCAGAAATTACACCGCAACAGGACCACTGACCAACTTTATCGCTGATTGGGTTGGCAGTGCTGCCAGGTATCATTCTTGCTGTTGATTAGACCAGTTTCCAAAATTTCTTTTTCGATGTAAGGGATGTTGTGTGTTGCTAAACATTTCAGTTTTGTTTTTGCTTCTTAATTTTCCGTGGAGTTACTGTTGAATTTGTGCTTTGTAGTGTTATTCTAGTTTCATTTCATTTGTGTACTTTAAACCTTTCGACATCTATTTCACGAACTTCTAAAAAAATAAATCGCAGCCTAAAAAAGTAGCCCTGCCACAGTGACTGAGTAGTTGGGGTGCTCAGCTGCTTGGGCTGAGGGTGCAGGCTCAATTCTCATCATGGAGGCTGAGTTTAGTAGAGGGAAAATGGGTGCCTTTGTGCCGTACGATGTCAGTGCCAAAACACCTTCCACTACGGCACCCCTTGTAGCCAGTGCTGCTTTAAGACGTTAAATATTACTTTTGCCAAAAGTAACCAGGCTTCATGGTTTGCTTCCCAGTTTTATAATAGAAGCCTTATGGCTTTGCAATATATGAAAAGTGCTTGGAAGATGAGGACAAGAATTCTCACCTTGCAAAGGTTTAGAGCTGGAGCGACAAGTGCTTCATAACATGACTAAAAAGAAAACCTGCAGCCTGGTTACGTTTGGTAAAAACATGCTATGCCATATCATATTGTAAAAAGTTAGACGAAACCCATATCAAATAGAGGTTTATGAACAGATGCAGTAGAAGTTTAATTTGACCCTTATTAATTTAGAAATCTGGATAATTCAAACTGATGGCTCAGTCCCGGGCCATTGCCCATGAGTGTCTATGGCGTCCGGTACCCACTGACTGAGCTGCTGCAGGTCTCACTCTAGTTGTTGGTATGATCACCGCGACAAGAGTCGAAATTGCCTTGCTCAAAACCAGAGTTCAATCCAGCAGTCTCTCTGCACCTCTGACATGTGCAGCGGCTGGAGTGACAACGAACCGATGGCCCTATCTCTGAGGGCAGTTAAACTGCATAGTTTTGGTTTCTTTTTTCTGACATTTGCACCAGCCTACTGCTACTGCAGCTCACAGCTGAGCAGTGTTTAGGGCGCTGATTGACTTGTCGCGAGTGTTTGCTTCTCCCTTTTTTCCATCTTTTTACTTCAGTGTTACTGAGCATTTTCCTTCTTTTCTTTTGCATTCATTTGCATGGTTCTCTGCTTCTAGTCTACCGAAACTGAGCATTTGTTACGTGCTGTTCATGTGGAGTGGAGCCTTGTCATGTGCAGTGGTGCCACAAATGTTAGGTGTGATGTAGTGCCAGTAGAGCAGCACTACAGCGTGAAAGATGCAGAAGGTTCACATAAGTTTGGAACAGTTTCACTTTGATGCTCCTGACAGAATGCAAACAATAAAGCAGTAATGTAAATATGGAAATAGCCATTGGTGGGCTGTTCTACTGTCAAAATGAGCAAGTATTTGCCATCCTTTCAGCAAATAAATTTATCATGAGTCAAGTAGTTTGTAGCAGTTTATCTGAGAGGGGGGGAGGGGTGTATGATGAATATTTTTTCCCTTTCTTTGATGTTCAAATTAACCAGCTTTTACTGTACTTTTCATAGTGTGCATGCATACCTTTTGTGTCTTTTTTATTCTTTTTCAAGGTGAAATTTTTTGTGCTTTCACTCGCTGTTCATTTAATGCAGCCAGTAATTTCCAGTATGAGAGAGGACATTTTTTTCCTTTTGACATTTGTAAGATTGATTCATATTTTGTGGCCATTTTTGTTGCTCTATCTTTCTTCATTTGTCTTATCTGAAGTGTGACTTGCTTGCATGCATGTTTTTTCTAATCCGAGGGGTTTAGCAGCTATTCCAGACAATCAGTTAGGAGTGCATTAAACACGTCTTGTTGAGAACATTCAGTTTGTGTTGCTGCTTACTGTTGGGCTCATCTGATTGGCAACACATTAATGAGAATTGTGGCAGTTCTTTTTTTTTTTATTTTATTGGACGCTTAATGAAATTGTTCCTGTCCTGTTTTGAAAGCGGTAATAGACTTGGTGCATTTTATTGCTTTCCGGCAGGTTATGCACAAGGGCCAGTGCTCGTACAAGGATGCTGAGACGTTGAAGCTTGTAGTCAAGAAAAAATGTGCGGCGGCCTCTCTTGTGTCATCCGCGGCAGCCAGTGGGGGGCGGGCTCGTGCTGCAGCTGTGGCAGCCGCTGCTGCCATCGGTGCGGGCACCCATCGGCGCAAGGACCTTATGCACTCTGCAGTGGAGGCTGTGCGTGCCTTGGGGGAGAAAGGTGGCTCAACCTTCCCTGCTATTGTCAAGTTTGTGCGGCAGGCACTGCGGCTGGACCCTGGCATGCGGTTGCGATTGGCCATCAAGCGTGCCGTCTCGGCTGGCCACCTGTTGCGCGTGGGTCGTCTTTACCGGCTGCCATGCAATGACAGCAGGTCTGAAAGCGACTCTGACGATGAAGTTAGCACCAGTGACCGCCTTGGGGCAGGCAAGAATGGGGACCTGGCCGGAAGAACTGGTCACAAGGTGGGTTTATCTCCAATTCTCAGGTTTTGCTATGGGTGGGGGGAGTAACATTTTGACATCACCTGGGTTTGCAAGGCAATTTATCTTCAATCTCCAGTGCCTGACATTCTTCCTGGGGTTTATTTGTAAACAATGAATGAACTCGCCATTCATAATGGAAACGCGTGCATCTAGTGCGATTTTATGCAGCGTTTCAATGGATTACTTTATGGGTATGCTGTTTTTGTTGTCCTTGTCATGAGGTGTTTAAGAAAATGTTCATCAGTTAGGGTTAAACGAATATTGAAATTTTCGTATAAGAATTGAATATGAATATACAGAAAGGTGCCTTCGAATATTCAATATCTGTTAAATATAAAGAAATGTAATTCATAAAAAATAGTTAGCTATTGTCCTTTACTTCAGAATAGTGTATGGCCTTTGCCATGATATAAACAACCCTGGATTGACTCTATACTACTTTTTTAAGAAAAGAATGACATGCATATTTAGTGTGCCACCACCCATACGCTTAACAAGAACACTATTGTACATGGCTTAGACTAACACTGGCACCACAAAGCTTTGGCCTCTAGAGCCAAGACCATGCTCTCTGTATTGCAACAGCTGACGGTAGCTGGTGCGCAGTTCGATATGTCTTTCTTTTGCAGGCGTCCGGTTGATGCAGAGTGTGACAGTATGACAGCCCATTTCAGCATGTTTTGTTCGCAGCTGTGGCCTCATATGCTCCAGGAAACACATTGTAGTTTTCCTACTTCATCAGCCTGACATGGCATGCAACAGCTCACACACCTTTTGTGTTTGGTCTCAAAGCTGCCGCTTGAAAGAAATATGAAAGAAAACGGGACAAGTGTAGGTTCGTGGTTTTGTAGGTTTGGACAACAAATAAAACTACCATGCTTTCAAGAAGCGTAGCTTGTTGGGTCAGTTGGTGCATAGTTGAAGGTGAAAACCAGCGAAAAGGAAGGAGTGCACTCCTTCCGTCCTTGTGCACTCCTTCCTTGTTAACGCGTCCTCTTTTTGCTGGTTTTCATGTTCGACATGCTTTCACATCGTTTGATACATTACACTTCTTGTTCTACACTGCTTAGCTAAGCACATGTTTAGTAAAGCATGTTTCATAATGACTTGTTTGAGTGATTTGAAAGTGACTTAAATTAGGGTTTATTGCAAAAGGAAAAAGAAAGTACTCTTTTACTACAAGAGACTTTTTCCTCAATTGGATCAGTTGAGATGTGCCTGTGGTGTATGTTTCCCTCTCTTTTTGTCTTTTTTTTTTCTTACTTGTTTATTCCATCCATTTGGAACATTTCCTTTTTTCTTTTTTTCTTTTTTCATCAGCAGAGGAGGTCTACACTCCAGGGGCGCTGCTCAGTTTGTCATGGAATGCCAAGGAACAACAAAAGTGGGGCGGCCGAAGAACTCCTCGCTTGTCACTCGTGCTCGTTTTTAGGTGAGCTGGTAATTCATAGTGTGATGTGATACGAAGCCCTTGACAAAGTGATAACACTTGAAAAATTACAGTATAATGCATCCAAACAGCTGTGCCTTTATGTGAATCAAAGTAAGCAGGTATGTGGCTTGTTTTGTTGGAAAAATTACTAGTGTTTGATGATAGAGAATTTAAGTGTTATGTGCAAAAGTCATCTGTTTTGAGGACTCTTCAAAACAGATGACTAATAAATGCAGCATTTAGACAACCCTTGTACAATAATTGCCAAAATGTAGCTGTTTAAATGTGCTTTCGTACTCATGAATGATATTTATTTAAGCTTGTGCATACTGTGAAAAAAATGAAGCATGATTGTAAATTAGAAACAGAATAGAACAAATTCAGAATATACAAGAGGTCATACAATTCTGTTTTTCTTCTGCATATATGGCTTGTGTGTGTGTGTGTGTATGTATTTTTTTTTTTTTTTTGCTTTTATGCTGTTAACTCCTTCAGGGCCATGGGATAAAGCAGGTGACTTTAAAGGGGCTTAAAGGAAATATTTACACGAATCTGCTTATATACTAAAATTCAGCTACTTACACAATCTAATACATACAAAATGTTTTTCTTGATTTTGTACATGACATGAAGAAAATGCTTGTTCTTCATACTTGCTAATAAATTAATATAAAAAATGTATCAGTGGCAGAGTAAGACACTGTGATGAAAATAATTAAAGGTCCCCAGAAAGGGGTCACCAAGAAGGGTAAACAACGCCATAACACTGATAGTTATTGAACCACCCATCATTCTCCCGCAAAAATTTTCGATCTAGCTTCTGCAACACCAGAGATATCGGCGATTAAAAATGACCCTTCCAATTTTCCCTCTCAACTCGTACGCCGAAGGGAGCCATAAAAAAACAAAGAATACAAGCAAGTTCAAAGCTCCGCCCAGACATACGTCATTTCGACGAACTTCCGGTTGCCGCGCGCTCGCTCTCTGGCGTACTCCGCCAACCTGTCCTCGCTTGCACACGCCTGAGGAGTTCGCCAGTTCGCGCAGCGACGGTTAGTGTAACCGCGAACCCGTGGTTATCATATGTTACACGGCGGACCAAACCATGGTTGCACCACTAACCACGGTTACCGCAAACCGAGCTTGACGACCTCAGTTTGCGTCACTAACCGAGGTTATGACGGCGTCTGTTGACGGAAGCTACTCGTCGGCGCCCGAGTGCGCGAAACGTACGAGCGGGTCTGCTTCACAAAGTTATTCATTTGCCCACTGTATCACGTTTAAAGATCGATGTATAGATTACGGTGCCGCCCGACGTCTTCAATTACGGCCGACAGCGCAGCGACTGCATACTGAAGCCTTGTCGTGCCTACAGTATCGTTTGAACGGCTTGTTGCTGAGCAGAACGCCAAAAAATACGCGGCCTTAGCTATGAAAGTGGACGAGTTTGCAACGCTTGCAGCACGGGATGCCGCGAGCAGGCTGAGGTAGTATGTTACACAATTACCGCGGGGGTGGAACGTGCGAGCGCGGCGAACGCCGGCGCCGTGCGTGACCGTCCCTAGTCGTCGCTAGGCCTATTGTTTCGCTTCGAAGCCGCGGCGGTCGACGCTTTGGAACATGATCAGCGCTGTCGTAAATCGCCTACTTATGAAACTGCCTTATAGTGATTCCTATCCTGCCATAGTAAAATAATTATAGGATTAACTCTGCCGACGCATTAATCGCAGAGCTAGTACGAGCAGATCGGATCAGCCGAAATGCACCAGCGGCAGCTGGCTTGAGCAGAAACTAGCTTGTATCACTGCTATCGCTCTTACCAGCAATTTGCTGCTGGTCAGCGATCCTCACGAGGGCTTCATACTTGATATTCGGCTCAGTATTCCAGACGCCAACAAAGTTTAGCACGCTTTATTTCGGACATCGGTGCTAACGATCCGCCGTGTCGTTCGCGAACGGCATGCGGGAGGAGGGGCCACAGCGGCGGTGTTTACGGCGGTCGAGGAGGTGCTGCCATCGTGCGGTGCTTGACCGTGCTATTGACGCCTCGTCGGACGACACTCTGATACTCCTGAAACCACGTTATATAAATAAGATATTTTTAAATGCAGCTTCGTTCTGCCGATCCCTGCGTCGCTTCGGTTGTTGCACTTAATGGGCAATGGCCACCTAACCGATAAGGGCGGCGAGCTGTAACAGCCCGCACAGAGTTCGAGCAGACGACTTTCGCAGCTACCGGAAGTGTGTTCGTGACGTCATGGTTGCAGTGACCGCAGCGAATGGCAGCTTCTAGCAAGCCTTGCCAGTCAACCGACCCGTGACGTCACGGGATTAGGAAATAGTTCCATGCGACACCGCCAAGCGACATTTCCTCTGCCCGCGAATTTCAAAAAACGCTGTTTTTAAGAATTAATAATAAATCGCTGGCTTTGTTCCAAGGAGTTATACTTTGCGTTAATGCTCAAAAGGATGTGTTCTGCACACTGAACACGTTTATCAGTGGTTTCTTGGGGGCCGTTTCCGTGGACCTTTAAGGATATAAAAAATGTGGTCAGACATGGGCAGACTTGCACCAGTCAATCCAGGGAGGTGCCACTTCGACGTTTGACCTGCTAGGCCAGTGATCGTCCAAATAGGCCCCTCCAAACCTGAATGGCATGGAACAGTGGTGCCTGCGCATCTCAAGCATGTGCGTTATGGCAAGTGCAACAGCAATCTGAAATTCCCCACCCCTAATTGCCAAAATATAGCTCAGAAGCATAGTTCTTAAATTCATGCCATCCAGACATTGCCATTGGGCACACACATTGGCCAGTTTTGCCGTTTCGGCCCCTGCTTCACTTGCTGCTGGTCATTTATTTTGGTATGCATTACGCTGTTCTGATGCCTACACTTATATCTCTCTCTTGCATCCACGTACTTCCTTCGCTTTTCGGGTATGCTGAAATGTCGTGTGCTAAGGCTGCTTCACCGCACATTCCGTAAGACGAAGCAGCACAGCGGGGACCATTTGTGAAGAGCCTTTGTGGCTCTTTGCTACTACAGTAAAAGCTCGTTAATTCGAACTTCACGAGACCGGAAAAGGTTCGAATTATCGAAAGCCCTTGAAAAACCTGACAAGAAGTGCTTGCATTACGGTTAATTTACCGTATTCACTCACATAATGAACTTAAACCCACTTTTGCCGCTGATAATAAAAAAGAAGACTCTAGTCAGCACGTCCCTCCGTTTCGCGCCGTCACCGTCGCAACCCGTAGCCCATTTCTTGGCAGTGCATCACGTTGGGTGCGTGTATCTTTTGACATTAGCTCTACCGGTTGGTGGGGGGGACTTGGCACAGTGCCAGCAGCTTTGACTAAAGCTTTAGCCTGAACTCCTCGGTGGCACTCATCCTTCACGGTGCGACGCAGTAGCAGGAGTGCCCGTAGTGAAAGGATTGGAGTACCCCTTCAGAAGAAGCCTGCGCGGTGTGTGAGGATTCACTGCGCGACGTGCTGAGCAGCCCTTGATGAGCACACATATTGGGAACAGTGGAAGAACTCTGATGGAAGCGCGTAAAATATCCACTATCCGAAACTCCGTGCAACTGCAATCGGTTAACTGGCTGGTGCGTGGCCAATGAGTGCCACTGCTGCGGACGGCGCGAAATTCGTGAAAGCAAAACTGAAACATAGTCGGCCTATTAAGGTAGTGTCGGATGAGGCCATTTGTGTTTCGTTACACTTGCCGTTGCACACCATTGTGCAGTCGATTGCACAACATGTAGTTCAGGCTTGAAAAGTGCTATTTTGACGATCGCTTCGGTACAATGCAATCATATCTGTGGACACGAGCTAACCGGTGCGAGACCCATAGCGCCCGTCAAACGCCATAGCCTTTCATGGGCTTTGGCTGGGGCCACGCTGACAGAAATAGTTATCCGTATTTCTGAATTAACGAAGGTCGAATCAGCGATCATTAAGTTGCAATTCACAGCGGGCACGCGAAACAGATATTTTGCATTTGGACATGCGCAGGCTCTTAATTATGCCGCCCTATCGCGGGGGCATTTCTTTGGTCATGTGCCAGACGCGGTGCCGCATAGTTCGAATTATCCATAGCAGAACCGACTCGCGTTCGAATTATTGGACTTTTTGTACACAGACCTCAATGGAGCTTCATTGCTCCAAGCAGCATAGTTCAAATTATTCAAAAATTTGAATTATCGAGGTTCGAATTGACGAGCTTTCACTGTACTGCGTTGCAAGGGCCACAGGGCTACAGGCCCATTTTTGAGGAAATTGTTTTACTCGAGTTTATTGTTATTTTAGTTTATACTCTGCGTTGTCCCTTTGTGTCTTCTGGCAGAAACTGCATATAACAAAAATATGGGTGTAATGAAAAGTATTGAACTTTTTTATTTCATTCTAATTAGTTTTAACTGTATTGCATGTAGCAGATGCATTTTTTACTTTAAATTTTGTTTCATTTACCATGAGCTTCGACTGTTCTGTTTGTTTCATTTCTGCAACTTGAACTAGTATCTTTTTTTTTTTAATCCTTATCTGGAACATCTCCATGTGTGCATACACAAGCATGCACACCAGCGACTGTCTGTGTGTTTTCTCCACACTTAGTGTAATTTCTTGGCACTTGTTTCTGCATCAGCCCATCCGTCCTGTCTGAAGCACACAAAGGAGCTGGCAGCGGTTCGTCTGAACTCAAAATGGCAGTGTCCCCAGTGCAGGACGTGCTCTCGTTGTGGTACTAGGAAAGATGAGGTAAGTGAGGAGCGTTTTCAGTAATAACTTTCATGGTGAAGTCATCAGTGATTGTTCATTAACCAGTAGCTTCACATATTGAATAATAGTTTGTTGTTTGCAGAAAAAAAGGTTAACTATTATTTGCAAAACAACAAAGTTTGAGCATCTTATTTTTTTCCATGAGCATGGGAGGTGCTAGGCCTCATTTGCATCGCCATTTTTTTACTTGTACCAGCGTCATTTCTGGTAGAGGAGAGGTGGGTTGGTACTATGAACCACTTTCATAATACCGTATAAACCGTATCATAGGTCCAGTGGGAATATAGGTCGGCCCCCTTACTGTGAGATGAAAAAATAAAAATAAAAGAAAAAAAGGGTGGAGAAGCGCATATATTTATAACATCGGCTGTGTCCCTATATCACCGGAGCTACAATTCACTCCAAACTTTCAGCAGAGTCTTTGCTGCTCGCCACCTCCGAGAGTGTGTCTATTTTCATCAAGCGTGTTTGCGCAACATTTCTTGAAAGGTTGCATGTGAACAGTTGTTGATCTTGTCCATGGCATCGCACGCTCTTTTCTGAAAAGCTTCGGCAAGCATCACTTTTTCTGGAAAGCCACTGTAAACTGCCTCCACATGCCTTTATTCATTGCTAAAGAGTCATTTTATACTCTCATAGGTTGAGCGAAAGAGCGCACGTGAAGATAAATGCGCTTGAGACAGAAAAAAAAGAGCCAGCAACTGCAGAATTTCGATACGGTTTTGGCTGTCCGTTCTTGTTGCCAGGCAGTGCCTCAAATTCCGCTAAAGACTGCTATATAAGACGAAGGGCAACTTTATCTTGCTTTTTCTTTAAAAAAATTCTTGACTTATATTCCAGTTTATGTGGTTTGTTAAGTTGGCTCTGTGGTATTGTATCTCGCATTGAAATTGTGTGCTGAACTTGCATGCTACAGGTTGACAAATGCATGGGGTGTTGTCACACGAACTACCTTGACACTTTGGCCTCTCTTCACAACGTGAAAATTATGCCTGCTGTTTCGCATTAATGCACATCACACAGCCACTTGCACAGTTACATTCTCAATCGCTATCCAATTTGATGGAATTGTGCTGCTACGGCCGAACTTGATCACTGTCAAGAGATACCATCATCTCGCTCCAAGGTGTAAGTGTAAGGACACCACTGTCGCCGCCAATAATTTTGCAGGCATGCAAGCAATTAGCCTACAAGTTTAACCTGGCAAGGTTAAAAACAACAGTAATATTAACCACTTTTGAAATGAATTTCATTGTTTGGGAAAGCTGTATAGCATTGATGCCTTTTCAAGCAGCAGTTCTTGGTTGTTTTTGTCTAGCTAGTAACAATGATATTAGGCTTGCTACTGCTGAAGTCTGAGCTGCAGTTTTTGAAGCCAAGCCTGTCTCTATTTTTTCTCCCATATGAGTTGTATATATTTATCGAACATTTATAATGCTGCAATTTCATTCGCTAGTTCTTTGTTATGAGCGCTTCGTGTCCAAGAGTTCACGCTGCCTTGAAGGCCTTCAAAATTTCACGTTTTTTGCTGCTTCGTTGACTTGACAGACTATTGACTCAATGGCCATTGAAACAGCTCATGTAGCAATGCTCTGTTGCCTTTAGTCAGTAGACTCTCAGTGAGGGCACTTAAAAAGCCCATGTGATTGAGGTATTAGATGGGTGTGCAATATCGCTCCGACACTCTTTCTTCGTCATAAAACTAGTTATTCACTGCATAGTGTGCAACGGCTGCCTTAAAGGGACCCTAAAATGATAATTGCAGTAATATTCTAGTGAGCATTTGAGTCACGTTTGTACTCAATCATTTAAAAGCTGTGTGGAGCAATTTTTTAAAAAGTGCTCCTGGTGACCCCTCGCAACAGATTAGGGCGACACCTCCCCATGTGCCCCCTTCCCGCTGACGTCAGCTGGGCTTTCTGGGTGCGCCCACTCATTGGACGCTCTTAACTGATGCGAGGGGGACGAAGGGCGATAGGGTGCCGTCACTACTTGCTTTATTTGATTATTCTTTTTTGCTTGCCAGTTTCGCTGAGTTGCGTAGGTTCGGTATTAGTGGTACTAGCTTAAAATTCTTGCTTTACGGAGAGGACTGATGGAATACCTATTGCTCATGCACACCTCCTTGTTTTAGTAAATAGCTTTTTATGGCCTCTTTAGGTACATTCATGGGAGAAGTTACTTTGTTCTCAAGCGTGCGCTGAATTTAAAAAGAGGTGTTCAAATCTGTTTTGGTTGGTTTGCAACAAGTTCAGGTTGCACGTTTGCACTGTGATCTAAACAGGGGTCTGTGCAGCCAGCGGGTTGTTTGAGAAGAGAAACCAGCGTTAAAGCCTTTTCGTGATAGAACCTTTGGAATGGTAGCCACAGGATTGGAGGAAAAATGGCTTTATGAAGAGGGCCTTGGAAAAGCTGTAGAGCACACAAGATAATGGAAATGGAATACTAAGCTTCGTTTGAGACATGCCTGGGAAGGCCTTGTGAATCTACTCAGCTTCTTAGCTGGTCAGCCCGAAGTACCCTTGACTAGTCCTGCATATCTTTTTTGGCTTTTCTCAGCTCAGCCTCATTATGAGTGTGCTGGAAATGACCAGGGCATATGTGGTAGAGCATGCATTGCCGCCTCTGCACCACCACGTGCTGCATGCCCCTCACAAAGCTAGAGGCCTGCCAGTTGCAGATCATAATGCTGTGCTTTTTCGCCATTTCTTGTGTATACACTTCGCTGCCTCTTCTCTCTCTCTCTCTCCTCACTTGGCCAGTGATAGCGTAATATCTTCCTGGGCCCATATTCTAAGTTCAATTCTCATGAGGTGTGACCCCTGAAATGACTCTGATGAGTTCTTCTGAGGATGTACCCTCAGGGGCACATGCACTGACTGCACTTGTTTTTCTGCGCTTGTAAAATTTCTGCAATCTTTAAGACCTTTATTTTTTTCTGGCTAAAACCTCAGCAGCATCAAACAAACGCGATGCCCACATGAAGTAGCTTTTATCGTCATCAATAAGTCAGAAAATAATTTTTTGCTTTTCGTTGAAATATTGCTCCAAAACTGCTCCAAATTGGTTATTTTAATGTTCTGCCATCAAATTTTGTAGAGCACGGGAACAATGTCATTGCACCAATGGCAAAGATAGCGCATCTTGCACTGGGCTTGATACAAATTAAATTTTTGTAAGAGAAGGAAGCATAGAGCATAATAAATATTTGTTCGCAAGTAAGTTTAGTTTGAGCCAACGGCGACTGAAGATTATTGTGGAAAATATGTACTGTGCGTGAGACATAACACCCACTCTCAGACTTTTGAATTGCCGGTGGAGAGAAACGAGATCACCAAATGAAGCAGGTAGCGCAAACTACTGTGAGCCGTTACGAAGAAAACTTGTCCCGACTGCAAAAGCTGCTTGAGTTATTCTAGTGGTTCCGCTGTGAAAACAAGCAGGTAGTACTTCACCATCGAGCCTCTTTGTCAGTGACAAGCTTGCCAGGTCTACGGCAGGCAAAACCATACTTGAAGTGTTATGGGTTGGTACGCCAAAGGTGTCAATTACTATTAAGCTTCTCAAGATTGTTGGAGAGGCATACAGGGTTTGTTGCTAAAATATTAAAAATGAGCCCAAGCATTGTTAAGCAAAGAATGATAGACTATTGAGAGGAGGCAGTGAAGTAAAAAAGCTATCGGATGGCAAGGCTACCCTTCAATGCCATCTATCTGTAGCCCAAAGCTGCTCCAAAATGCCCGAGCCTGCTTCCACTCATCTAGACCTCCACCATATTTACAAACGGACAAGACGATCGAGGTTGTGCTGCAGTTGTCTGCTATCCCACAGTAGGCAAAAAGCACTGGAGTGGTACTGGTCTGAAGGCACGTTTTTGGCAGACATCAGAAGTTTATCCGCCCAGGCAGAGATAAAAAGGGATCATGTAATACCCCATATGTTGGGGCTTTGAGGTGTATTCTAAATAAAATAAAATAGATATGCACAAGATAGGGAGCAGAAATGTCATGGCCATTAATCTGAACTCCAAATTAGTATTGCTGCTAGAGCACATCAAAGGGGTAGACTCGGCATTTGAATCTATTGAGTCAAAATAAGTAAACGCATTAGGCGATATGCTTTAGCAAGAGCTGTCGTCAGGCTAGTTGGTGAATATCTACTGAAGCCATGGCTTCTGCAGCATTAGGTGAGACTAGATGCTCAGTTATGAAGCACACCAGGAAGCATTACGTTTGCTGCTAGTTTTTTCCAAGTTTTTGCTAAGGTTGGCCCGTGTTATATATCTTTACATGGTTTGGCCGTCTCTCTGGCCAGAGATGAGTGCGAAGTTGGAAAGGCATTCAACTTGCATAAAAAGGAACTAAGTTGGAGGTTTTGTATTTCAGAAAAAAGAGAACTTCAATTATCAAAGGTGTTTGACCTTAGAAACGTGCTCCAAAACATAATTCAAATGCTCCAAAACTTTTGTTTTGTTGCTCCAAAGCTGCTCCAAAATGGTCGAGCCTGCTTCCACCCCTGTACTTGTTCTCAAGCACAGCTGCAGTAACGCCACGTTACCTTGCTTTGGTGCATTACAAATGAGAAGGCTATTGTTCTAGAAGTGCCGAGTCTTCTTGACTGTGAGGCTGGTCCATCGGCGTTTTGCATTACAGGTGAACATTACCAGGGATTAGTCTTGGCAGGGACGGGAACTATGATGTGGGCCCTAGGTCTCGCAGTATAGACCCGCATGTTAATAGTGTGAAAAGACAGTGAAGTTTTAAAACTTTCCCAAAAATATTGTTGGGTTGTGCGGGGGGTTTGTCAACAAAAATGTTTTAAAATGTCGGGTACGCAGTAATGCAGCAAAAAATTTAACAAAACTAGTAAACACCACTGTGTATCATCAATATGCGCGGTTTATTGTGCCGACTGGGTACTCAGAAAAGTGACATGTTCTGAAGCCTTGGTGTTAATTATACCATGTACTGAATATTTTTGTTCTTGTCTTTCAGGAGCATTTATTGTGTTGTGAAGTCTGTGATTCCCATTTTCATCTTGGATGCCTGAAGCCACCCTTGCTCAAGGCACCGAAAGGTATTCTCCTTATTGTATGGAAACATGTCTGCTGAACATCAGCAAAATGCCTGGCCTAATGACTTGTCTGAGTATGCTTTCTGCTCCGAGCCTTACATATTAAATATGTTTTCAGTTACATTTTGGCTTGGGCATCAAGCTGCGTGTATTGACATTTTGGGATTGGATCTCTGCTCTCAATCCCAGTGGCAGCACTACTTTTGACACTATTTAGACATGAATGAGAAAATGAAGTGCTGTGGATACCCTGATGGGCATCTCTTTGGAATACTAAAACACCAAGCTCTGCCTCCCTTCCACTAATGGCTGCCGAGGCAGGCAGAGAGCCACCTAGGGCATTCTGCACACTCAAATTGATAGTGAGTCACAAACAAAGGATTGCAAACTCTTGAGAGGCATGTTTTGTATACAAGATATTATAAATCAAAGGTGGCAGAGAGCAGTGTAATATTTTTCTATGTGCTGAAGTTAAGACAAGCTTTGCTAACTCTACTGGTGTCGCATCAGTTTTAGTTTGTTTTGTTGCTGTCTCCCAATTAGTACATTTTTCTGTGGTCTCATGAAAAATTGAACACTGGTTATCAACTGTTCCGGGTTTCTGCTCAAAAACCTGATTTGATGTTGGTGGAAGGGGTGTGATACTGTGTTATTGTCCGGAAACTTTGGCATCAGCAGCTGAAAAAAGTGTGGGATAATAGTTGCAGGGCTTTAAAGCTCAAATCTGATGCTTGTTAATAACTGATAACTAATGTTGATTAGAATTTTTTTTAATTTGCATATACTCTTCTCAAGTTGCATATACTCCTACAAGCATTGTATATGTCTAAAGCAAACAAAGAGAAGTCGTGAGCAAGACACTGTAAAACCTCATTAATGTGGACTTCAGGGCAGTGTAAAAAAAGCTGCTCGAGTGAAAGTAAAATCTATTTGGTGAAAAATGGGCGATGGCCATTTACTTTGAAGTTGAAAACATTGCAACAGCTACAATGTTTTTGTAGTTCTGTGTAACGCTTTAATTCGTGCTTACCATTGGAGGCCGTGGAGGGTGCAGAAGTGCCCCACAATGGCAGTGTCTTTCTCGCGGCGCAGTGTGCAGTGGTGGTAGAGCTAGAGGTTCATTGCATGTGGCATCACTTGTGAGAGGCTCCACCACAAAAATGGCGACTGTTGCCGCAGGTTAGTGGCAAAGCCTCGAAAACAAAGCTGTGCAGCCAGAGAGGCAGTTTACCTATTGATCGTCAACATGTCTGCCATTGTGCACGTGTTGGGGGATCATGGGAAACTCTGTCACATGCAATTCAGGTCTGAGGACAAATGTTGAGACAATTGTCATTCCTCAACACAGAGCCACTTCGGGGGCCCGGCAAAGTCAACCGATACTATGCTAATGAAAGAGCTTCAGACGCCATTGACTTAGTGGCCACTTAGGGGTCCGGTGCAAGTCCAAATGACCGAAATTTTCAAATAATGGGGGTCAAATTAACAAGGTTGTGCAGCTTTCTCGCATTGTAATTCTATTCTGGAAGCAGCAAAAAGACTTATTCTTGAATAGCTGTCAGGCTCAAGTAGAGAGGTGAATGAAATTTTATTCAGCCTCTAATATGTTGGTGCAGCTGTGGCATTTTACAAAAGGCTCTGTAGTCAGTCTTAGCTTTTGTTCCAGAACAGATGCCAGTTTCCTTGTGCAGCGTAGTGTGGTCACCTAGAATATGAGCTGGTGCATGACTGGTGTCATTGTTATTGTTTTGCATGGCAGACATGTTTTATACTCCCACAGAAAGTGGAGGAAGTCCTATATTGGTTTGGTGGGCATCTTGCCTCTGGTAGATGCAGTTTGTCTCTCTGTTGCTGTGGAAGTGCATCCTGGCTTACTTGCATTTCAACTTGGAGACATGTCTGTTAAGATTTCTTTTTCTTTTTTTTTTTTTTTGCTCCAAAATGCTACTCTGGGAAACCCCAGTATATTGCTTCTAATGGCATCTTTCTGTGGTCTTGTGTGGCACTCATCCTTGCATTCCATCCAGTCTGGCTTCATCCGAGACTCTAGTATCACTAATCCTTCCCTCTTGCAAAAAAGTAATGTGTTTTACCTTGTAGTACTTGACTTTCTTCTCTGACTGCTCTCTGGCCTCGGTCCTTAGAAGGTCAAGTTTACAAGGTCACCCTTGCTTTAGCATAGATTTTGGGGGTATTCTTGTAGGACAGTGAGCCATTGTATGCTGCTAAAGCAGGAACCTTGTGAATGCATCATGCTGGTTTCATCTTGTTGAAGGGCTGTCTCATAGCATGTTGTGTTTTGCTGTGTAAAATTAGCTGCCTCCGTTGCTCTTAGGGGTAGTCATAACAAAGTGCCAGGTGGCCATGGTTTATCGTTACTGCCTGGTAGTACCAATTGACTCACTACCTCTGCGTTGCGTGTTTTTTTTCTTCTTTGCCTATACAGTGAAACCTCGTTATAACGAACAGTGAAAAAATTGGAAAATAGTTTGCTCTATCCATAATTCATAATATAAAATTTCATACAAAATACATGCAAGAGCAGCGAAATTCAATCGGAGAAGGCACAGCAACTCGGAGGGTGCCTACTTGGGTCACGCATTTTTTTATGCGCAAAGAACTGCGTTATCGCGGCCTGCTTTTTTGTGTTGATCGCGTTCTGTATCACGCCTTGTTCCACAGTTTGCAAACACTCAACAAGTGCAAACCCACTGCTCTCAATAGCACTGCAGTGGCGGCACAGTAAATCCAATGCAACAAGCGCTTCTTGTGAAGTTGGAATGCTCTCATCGTCTCCAGGGTCAGCCTGAGCTTCGTCTGCGGGATGTTCAGAAACTTCCACAGCGATTTTGGCGTCAGTCAGTACAGCCATGGTCGCTGCGATGTTGTCGCCGCCTACAAAGTCCTCTACAGTCATTGTTGCGGGCATGTCACCAACAAAACGCGAAAAATTGTTCCAGGCCTCATTGAGCTCGCGGAGCTCTGCTTCTGCTTCGTCAGGATCGTCCCCATCGTCACTTGATGCACGGGCCTCTGCTGGAATAAAACCTGCATGCCGAAAACAGTTGGCAATCGTTTCGCCTTTCACGCTGTCCCATGCCGCTTTAATGCTCCCAGCAAGTCGATCTTCAAGTCCTGCTTCATAAGAAGCGACACTAGAAGAGTGTCAATCAGTCTCCTCTTGTAAATTGCCTTGAAGGCTCTGATTTTATCTTGAGCTTGGTCTTTAACATCAGTGCTGCTTTTTTTTATTGCGTAAGCAATACTGCTAGCACTTTTCTGCCATCGGTGGAGGTCGTTCCTTCGCTTCGCGACGACACGCTGTCACATGGCACACGACCATGTGACAGCGTGACATCACGACCAGAGGAGAGCAGGGGCCCCAACTCGTCTCTTTGGCCCGCCGCGTGAGGGTGCTCACTAGGAGAGGATAAACGGGGCGCTGCAGGCCCGCTCCGCTTAGTCATGTCTGAGGAGTTGTACAAGGCGTCGCTGGAGCGACGTGCTGCGCGCAAATGCCGGCGCCGTGCCGAGGAGACAGATGAAGAAAGGCAAGAGCGGTTGGCTAAGCAACGCGCCTATGCCGCAGTATGGCGAGCCCCGCGGCGTTCTACAAGTTCAGTGAGCGAGAGTAGTTGCATGGACTCTCTGAATGCCGAAGAATCGTCTGAGTAGTGCAGAGCGATATAATTACCACAGAAGAAAGCGCCGTGCAGAAGAGCGTGTTCATTGGAAAAAACAAACAGTAGAAACCATGTTATGTCCAGAGTAAATCCTTTAGTTGCACAAAAGGCAAAGCCATGCCAAACCACCAGCAGAGCCAAACGCAGCCAGGGAGGTATTACTTTCGCAATCACTCAGGCTTAACCAGAGCTAAGCCACAGCTAATTTTTTTTTCATGTTCACCGCCATCACAACACTACGCACACCCGCGCACCACACTCGACACGACGACCGACGCAGCCTCCGCCGAACGCTACGACGGCCGACGCCGCTGCTAACACTAAAACTAAAAAATGCGAAAGACGCAAAAACCAAAAAGGCAAAAGCAACATTCGATTGTGCTGCTGCCGCCACTGCTGAAGCGGCACTGCCAGCGGTTATGAGATGCGAACGATTTCTCATGGCCTCCAAGAGAACCTCCGCGTGCACAAACAGGCGCGTGGGGGTGATCTCGGAGGCCATGGATTTCTTTGGCTGTCAACTTCCAATGCCGTCGTGGCATCTGCGGCGCTGTCAGCGCCTGCGAGGTAGTCCTGAACGTTTGCTGCGCCGCACAACACACATGTAGTGCAACGAAGCCTACCTCCTGCTATTAAAGTGAGTTAGTGCTTGGCGTCTCGAAGTTTGTAATATTCGTTTTATGCCGAACTGCGTTCACTATGGGAAGTTAGAAATACATGTTTGACAAAAATATTTCGGAAGAATTTGATATATTCAATAATTCGTTATAGCGTGTTCGTTATATCGAGGTTTGAATGTGATATTGTAGCCATACATTGTTTGCTTTATGCACCGTCTAGTCACTCGAGGGAAAATTATTTGGGCTGTCTAGTGCCTGCAGTCATTGATAGCTTGAGATAATTGTTTCCCTGCTTTGTAGCTGAGCATAGTTTTGCTCTGCAAGAATGACCAGTGCTTTCCTGTCGTGGTCCTGTTGGTAAAGGGCTGCTCCTACACTATATGGCAAATCGTTGCAAGATAATATCAGCTCCTTCCTTTCTTCATTGTGAGCCAGTACTGTCTGCTTGTGGAGCTGGTCCTTTAGCTGCTCAAAAGACCTTTTGTTGTCTGACCTCCTACCTCTGTGCTGTGTTTTTCTGGCCTAACTGCAGATGTAGCTGGCAATGTAGCTTTGTCTTTCTAGATTTTGTTGTAAAATGCAAACATTCAGAAGAACCACTGCAACATCCGTTCACTGGAGAATGAAGAAAATAAGGAAAGTGGCGCAGAATTAAGTTGCATGTATCTGTAGACAAGTAGCCAGAACACGTTTATGTATTGCAGGGTTTACTGAAAGATGAAACTGGTTCAGGCAAGCTATTACTGTGCTAAAGGATTAATGTAATCATGTCTTCATAGCTGGCTTATTGTCAGGAACCCTTATTGTTAAAAAAATATTTAAATTGGAACTTTTCTTCTCAAGCTGTGTTGCATCGTTGGTATCAGTTTGGAATATCAACCTTGCTTCTCTGCTCTTTTGCAAAGTTCACAAATGAGAGCTGCATGGAGAGATTAAATTTTTTTTTAACTTGAGCTCAAAGTCTGATAAAGGTGTAGGGAGATAGTAGCAATTTGGGGTCATGTTTTGCATCATTCAATGTTTTACGAATATTTCTTTCTGACATTGCTGAAGCAAGAGGTTCTGTTGGGATAGCTGTTGGGATTCCTTAAAGGAAAATGTTTTGGAACACCTGGCTTAAACGATGCATGTGACAACATACTTGATATTATACACTTCCTTTGGCCTTGTAACACTGCTCTTTGTAGGTTCTTGGAAGTGTGCATCTTGCTCAAGCAGGAGGCTGAAAAGCATCAACTTTGTAAATAATTTGGCATCAAAAATCAAGCAGCGAAACAAACGCTATCACAATGGCATGATGCGGAAACAGAGGATCACTACACTGTGAGTATAGAAAGTGGCATTTGACTTTGTTTTGTCCTTCATTTGGTTACCCTTGGCATGTGTGTGACGGAAGCTTTGCCTGTCTTTTGCTTCCTTCCTCCTCTGTGCAACGCCTCACAGTGAAAGGCCCACCACAGATGATGTGAAGGTTTGCCGCTCTAAGTTGCACAAGAGGTACGTAGTGCGAGCCATTGCATCTTGGTTGGAAGCTAGTTACTTCTGTCCACCAGTGTTTCTGCTGTGGTAATAAGAGGTCTGATTCCAAATGACGTAGGCTGAAATGTACTATGTTGTTGGCAGCAAAGCATATCAGCACACAAAAGGATCACAATGGCGAGAGAATTTGCACCATATTTTTTTTACTTGAAGCACCGTTGAAAGCCAAGCCCAATCCCATTTCCCCCGTTTTTCTTTAAGCTGTTAAAGGCCCTATCGTGAAGAAAAGCGGGTGTCCGTCAAATCTGTGCGCTTGTGTGCGTGTATGCTATCCTGAAAACATGTCTAGCAGTAATGAGCACTAGAATAATGAATCAAGATGTGATTGCATTAGAGATGCGCAGTGGAATTAGGCACGATAGTGTGTTACCTGGCCTCGGTACTAGTTGGTGGTTGTGCTGGTTAAGAGGATATCTGGTAATGGATTGTCATAGTGGAGTTGGTACTACAATCTATCATGGGTATATATATCGAATTATTTCTTATAGCAGTGCTGTTGGAAATTATCGAATTACGCACCCCTGGCACCCAATAAGTGGCACTTCTCCTAGTGATGGTCCTGTGGTCGCTTTTTCTGTACGGAGCCAAGTTGACTGTGCTCCCTTTGGCACCTGCTGGCAGCATTTGGGATAGCCCACCCTATGACAAGGTGTACATAGGGTGGGCTTGAGGGCCAGTCTGGCATGCTTATTTTCGACCTGACACCGCTGTCATGTGGGAAAGCAGGCGTTCGGGGTACCGTTTGTCATGCAGTGAAGCCAGCCTTACTGACCAAAGGCTTGCGGTGGCTCTCACGTGGCCTGCTTCCCTGCTGAAGGCACCCCAATTTTTATGGAGGTATCACATTTACAGTGTAGCAATGGCATAGCATGTCTGTTGTGGCTGTAATGCAAAATATACCTAGCGACACCCAGGGGCCGTTGTATTGCCAATATGCCAGCAGGCACCACATTTCAGCAGGAAGCATGCCACCAGCAGAGGCGCACAGAATTCACACTTCTGGGTTACAGAGAAGCTTATCTCTGCTGCCATGTTTTTTATATCGAACTATTTCACAATCACCTGAAAGTTGTATATATATCTGGGATCAACTGTAGCTAAGGTAACGAGAGTATGACTGCAAATAGGATGTTGGGTTAGATCGGTAAAGTGGCTAAAATGCATATCAGATGGCACCACTGGAAAAAAGTATTTTTTCCAATAATCTTCAATCAGTCCTTAGTACTATATATTTTTACTAGAACCACTTCCATGGGCAGCTATAGTCTGTGCATGTGCAGGTACTAGTCCCAAGGAGCATGCATGTACCACTGCACAGGCACAGCTGAGCACCTGCAGACATGGGTCACGGTAGCGGAGCACAATACATGAAGACTTTTAATCACTCGATTTTTTTTCTCTTTTACATGTTGATTCCTTTTTCAAACAAATGCTCATTTATCTGTGCCAAAAAGCACTTCTGGCTGCTCCAAAAGCTACTCCGAAGTGACTTCGGCCAATTACAGCATTGATACCATTCGCACTGATTTTCAGTTACTTCCAACTTGTATGAAGCACTATGCATCTTCAAACATTTCTTTGTTTACCTTGCCACGTTTGTCCACTTGTGCGGTTCTTGGCTTAAAGCCGCTCGTTTTACTTCATTTTTAGCTTGTGCTTTTTGTATTATGTATGCCCAAAATCTGCATGGCTTTTTGTTGTAAAACTGATCTTGCTAGATTACTATAATTGTGTGTTTTGCTATTAAGCGCCTTCTTAAACTAGATTGAGGAGACTTTCCGAGGTCTACATGTGTGAGTTAATGCAGGTGTAAGGACCAAGAATGTTTTCTGTGCTGGGGTACATGTCATTGCAAGGTCAAAGCACTGAAAAAGAGATCACGGTCGCTTAGCGGAAGCATACTAGATGTAGAATTGATTCCGGATATATATGATTTCAAAGAGGATCACTAATTAGTTTGATATATCGCTACTTCAGTACGTAAAACACTGCAGTGAAGAAAAGTACTTGCAAACTAAAAGAGTATGGTTTGCCAGCCGTGGGGGCACACATTCTCCGGCGGCGTGCCACCTTTTGGTGAACTGGTACATTTACCACTCACACAGAGTGATGTTAGGCTCAATATGGCTTTGCATTGAACCTGTCATGAACAATGCTTCTTTATAACTAGCCACTTTCTTTTTGTGTTTGCCGGGGCATAGCTTTGTTTTCACGCCTTCGATCGTGGGACTACTCTAAAAGCCTCGGGATTCACACCACTTGCAAGTGTGCCTGGCTGCAGCATGGGTGCAACTGGCTAAAAGCCGCTGAACACAGTCACGGCCAAATGCCAATGGAGCCTAAAGCTTCACTTTTGTTGATGTGCTGTTGCTTTTCCATGCATACTGGCACGGGCTAAACCACTGTCACGAAGTGGCATTCATGCGACTGCATGCCAGAGGTGTGGAAGTTGGGGCGTAAAAGCCAGGTCTATTGCACGGGGTTCCATAGGAGCTTTGTATGGAACTGGCTCATGAAACTGTAGCAGCTGGGAAAAACACGGCTAACAGGAAAGTAAAAGCAGACTTCTGTTGTGTTGTCCTAGTGCACGATGGGAGCATTTGTTTTATGTGCTTGTTTGGTATAGGGTCACATTTTTCACATTACTCTAACTGGCTTAAGCTGCTTTAGCTGCTTTTATCAAAATACTTCTTATAACAATATTTCTTTGCTGTCTTACTATACTTGTGTTGTGATGAGGGATTGCTGTTATAGGTCCATCAGCACCTTTGAAATTGATCTTCCCTCTCACTTGAATGTGACTGTTGCAGTGGCACAGTGCAGTGAAAAAAAAAAAAAATAATAATAATTGTATGACATTATTCATTTGTTGTTTTGCTAACAGGAAAGATGTCAAGCAGGTGACGTCATTGAGGGCTAGGCAACAACCTTCAGATTGTTCGGTTTCATCAAGGTCTTCCTCAAAAAAGGAAAGTCCCAAGTCTCCCATAAGTAAGTGTAGTCTTGACCACATATGTTTGAGGGGTAAATGTTGGGTAAACCCAGAAGTAAGTTGTACAACTATTGCTGCTTTTGTTATTTTATTATTTTTCTTCTCTCGATTAAGGGGGACAGTAGAGTGCTGATAATGTGATTTCAGCTGATACGAATTTTGGCACGGTACAAATTCATGAAACCCACTTGTGCTATGAACAGCGTGCAAAATTTCAGGGGTTCCAACCCTGCCGCAAAAACATGCAAATCATGTTGATGCAAAACATGGGAGCTAGGAGTGGGCCTGCTGCACTTGGTGTACACATTCACCTTGTGAACAGGCCAACCAGCCGGTTCACTAGGTGCATGCCTGTATCATGGTTGCATGGGTTTATATTCATTTTGTTAATGTGTTAGACGCTAGCGCCAGTCCGTCTTTCATTTAGGCATTTGCAATAAGAAATAGACGCTATGACGTCTCTGCCGCCATAGTGATAACAGGTTCAGAAAGGAAAGGGCAGTTTTTGGTTAGATAATGTGGTGGCATCATGACGTTGCCTGCGCTACGCAAGGTCACCGCTATGACCACTTTCGCTGCTTGTATGTTGCTGGCATTTTATTGCGTTATATAAAGGGCACGATCGCAAGTGCTGAGCAGGCTTGGTAGAATCATCCTCGCCAGGGCACAAGCCTGAACAGATTGAATGTGCGTGAACTCAGTTTTACCAATGTTGCAGATGTGTACGAGTGTACATTAGCTCACTTATACATTCAACAAATTTTCTACGGTTGGTCTCTGAAAAACACTTGGAAGAAGCTTCCATTCACAAATTTGTATGCGTGTTTTTCATCTTTCAGCATTTGTTTGCTTCATTTCTTAATGCTAATTTTAAGTAGATACAAATACTTCTGAAATCCTGTTAGATTGATATTATCAAGTTCGTATCGTAGAAGTTCAACTTCTGAACATTTATTTCCGTAGTAAAACTGGATTGTTGGGCACTGCAAAATTTATTTTTTTTTTATTCAACCCTGAGGGCTGTTTTTTGGTTGAGGAACTGGCAAATAAATTATTATTATTTTTTTTTTTGCCTCAGTGGTTGAATCATTGAGGCAAAGCATCTCTCTTGAGTGGGCCATGCTACAAAAATGAGCTAAAAGAAAAGGCACTTTTATAATCCTATTGTTTACAAGTATAGGGGCTTATTATGGACCTTATTCTCACCAGTGAAGCTGCTTTGCATCTGAGTAGTGGGAACTGTTCTGTATGTGTAACGTTTCTACGTGGCATGGCAAGCTTCCAGAATAGTGGGCTGCAGGAGCCCTCCAATAGTTATAGAGCTTAAGCTGTCGCTGTCGCTATCTGTTAATGAGAACTGGATAAAAACAAAGGTGCTTTGAAGACAGCTGAACTCATTATGTGTGGAAGTGCCGGAAGTGCTTGGGAATACCTGAGGTGAGCACGAGCTTATGTTGGTTACAGCTGTGTTTGTGAAAATATCATTTCAGAGCCTGTCTTTCTTAGGTGTCTCATGTGCAGCTAAAATGCTTCTAACCATGGTAATACTAATTGAAAATGGTGCCCATTACATTGCAAATAAAACTTTACACAAGTCGGAACCTTGATGGATTGCAGTGTTTGTAGCAGAGTCACATTTTTTCTTCTATTTATTCATGGCCTTAATCACACGTGTTCTCTAATAACTGTACTTGAGAGAAACACAAAGCTATTGGAAGAATACTTAGCCATGTGAAGAGCCAGGGCTGCAACCAGGTGACCCCAATTGCTTGTGGCTACACTACTGGGGTCTTGTTCTTTGCTTATCCTTTATGCTTTACATTTCATTATACAAACCTCAGTTAAGAAAAACTGTTCTAAATCTCAAAATGTCCACTTTCTCATGCTCTACATGTCATTTCTTTCAGTTTTCAAAGCTCAGCCTGTAAGTTTACTTGTTGCAATGTTATCATCATCAGTAGTGCATATGAGCGCATGGCGAGGACTAGTATTAGATATTTACACTACTCATTTATTTATCCTCTGGGCTGGTGAAATTTGAATGTGACTTTTTATTTAACATTGATATAATACTAATATACACTGACTCGTATTCGGGGCTGTACTGACTTCGAGCTTTACACTGAATGTAATAATTAGGCTTGCTTGCTTGTGCACCTTTTCTGTACACGATGCCAACAGTGTTGGTAGATGGCCAGTTTAATCAACCACATTCAGCTGTAATTTGAAGAAGGTGTAAGAAAGAAGATGATACAGTGCCGACACTAACGACGATGAAGACGCCAATCAGCTGGCGCGCGCACTGAAAGGTTTAACCGAACCATTGGTGACATGCTCGCCATGTATGTTTCTTCTGACGCGTCTAATTGGGATCAGGTGCTTCCGTACATCACCTATGCCTATAACACAGTGTCTCGGGAAACGACTGGGTTTTCCCCATTCTTTCTCCTATACGGTCGTGAGCCTTCCTGTCTACTGGACACCATACTTCCTTACCACCCCGACAGTTCAGAGTACACTTCTCTTTCTACTGTTGCCCGTAATGCTGAGCAGTGCCGTCAGCTTGCTCACTCATTCACGTCGGACATTCAAGATCTTCGCCGACATGAGAGCGATCACGGCAAGCCCGCTGCTGACTTTCCTACCAACACCCTCGTTTGGCTTTGTGTTCCGGCTGATTCCAAATTTTCTGCAAAGTATAATGGCCCTTATTGTGTATTAGAGCGTACATCACCAGTTAACTACGTCGTGGAGCCGGCAACGCCTTCTTCGGACCACCGTCGCCGCGGCTGAGAAGTTGTTCACGTCAGTCGACTTAAGCCATACTACGATCCCCTTGTCATACCCTCGCCCTAAGTCGCCGAATGGCTCCCTCTTTTCGCCGGGGCAATTGTAAGAAAGAAGATGATACAGCGCCGACACTAATGGCGATGAAGACGCCGATCAGCTGGCGCGCGCACTGAGAGCTCGGACTGTCTTGTTCGGACGATATTGTGCCTCGCTCTACGATCGCCTTGTGTCACCGGTCGCCGTCTCCAGTCCTCCGAATAACTCCCAATAATCCTTTCTTCAAAAGGTGTATATTCTGGTCAATATAGAGCTGTGAGCTGCTATCACTGATGCCAGATTCGTGGGTAGAATGTCATGTGAAGGACCCAGCTGGCATTGGCTTTGTGGCATGGGGGAGAGTCTGGCCATCAATATGATTGGGTACTCCACCCATGGCAATGCTGGCAGCTGTGGTCCTGTGTTTTCTGTGAGAGACAAAAGTGCCCAGCCAAGATGTAATGAATGCTGCATCACTCACCAGCTGGCCACTTTGCTGTAAAGACTGCGCGTGATGTGTCCACTTGAGCTAAGCGGTGTGGTTGTCTGCAAGCATGTCTGCAGAGTGTTCAGCTTCTTTGGTTCAGAGTGAGAAGCAATGTTGGTAAAACGCGGAGAATGAAATTTTGCCTATGAAAAAAAAATTTGTAGCCGACACCCTGTTGGAGAGTCGCCTCTTAAGGAGGTCTGAGAAAGCATTGCAGGTTCTTCTGAATGGACACTCATGTGCTCGTAACATATCGCGTTAGGTAGATTTAGCAGGGGCTCACACGTCCAGGGTACGTTAGTTTCTGATAGAATCAGTAGGAGCTGTAGCACTATGCTTAGCAGTAGCGTAGCATGGAGGCCTAAATAAGGTTTGTTCTTCTGTTTATGTACTATGAGCAGTGCATTGACTCAAACACACAACAGTGGACGCTACAAAATGTCTTGTAAATATTCAAAGCCGGCTAATTATAGCCTGCTATGAAGGCCGTGAAGAAGGCTTAAATTTGAGGGCACGGTGCATTCATTTGTTTTGAACAGGCTTTTGTACGTGGAAAGTTTGCTGCTTCATTCTTTTTCATGTACTAAGTTTTTTTTTCCCCAGTGTTCACTGACATTGTAAATATCAGTCCAAAAGTTGTGACAAGACATGTTGGTTGCATCATCCCTGCACTGAGTGTATGCTTCCAGTGATCGCCTTTTGGAGGAGAGATGCTGGCCCCTGAGTTGTGTGCTTTGGTGTCACCCGTTAATAATTATAATTTATTAACGATGTGCCACTAATGGTGCGCACACTCCCAGACACCCTTTGACTGAGTGGAAGTGGCTGTCCGGTCTCAAAGGAGATGCCCTCGACTTGCGTGGCAAGCTCAGCCGGAAGTCAACTTCTTTGTAGTGACAGAAAGGGGTGGCCGTTTGGTGCCCAGCTTTCGCCGATTCAAGACAGAGTAAGGGTCGTAGTCAGAATTAATGAACAAAAGCAAACTTTATACGCAGCAAGAGATGATACAGTGGAATACAAACACTGGAAATACACAGACACGAGGTTCACAGAAAGGCGATGCGAAGCATGCAACTAAAGAGGCTGTGTTTCACAGCACTGTGAACAAGGCGCGAGAGAGTCAAACAAACACCAAATTGTTCGCCGGGCACTGTCGCAGACCGACGTCTGGAGAGTCATTATGTGGCAGTCATGTAGACGAGCGCTGCTCCCTTGCAGATCTCGCAGGCTTGCCGAACAGCGGGTTGACCCTGGGAGCCGAGCAGTAGCACTGTAACACTCATTGCAACATTCGCTCTAACACTGGCTGGATTGCACAAGCGACGCGACCTCAATAAATAGGGCTAGCACATAGACGTAACTTTCGCTCTTCAAGCATCCTCTCTCCCTCCCGCCGAGACGACTCGCCTCTTCTGGCTGGGTGGGCCACCGTCGCCACCGAGTCATGAGGAGGCGAGGGTGATGCCGATGCGCGCAAGGCTACGGGTTCTCCTCGCGCGAAGGAGACATTTCTACAAGGTTCTGGAACGCCCTACTCAGACACCGCTCGGGCTTCCTTCGCGTTGTGCTCTGACTTCACGAAAATGTGCGCCGATTTCGTGACATTTGGACATGACTTTTTATTGAGGTCAACCAAGTTACCAGTGCTTTTAAGGCTGATACGCCTTTTACTTGTTTTCATGCACAGATGTATGCACCCATATACTCCCCCGTTTTCGTTCTTTTCCTCGCCAACAGAAGTGCCACAACTCAGTTTTTTTTTTTTTTTTTTGCAAAAAATAACTTAGTTGATCTGTTATTGAGTACGCACGGAAGATTTAAATTTTGAACATGAACAGATTTAGTAAAAACCTAAATTTCCTCACACTGTTCTGCTTTCAGGATAAAGAAAGGTTTTGTATTCTCTATTGTTTGCTTCTTTCTGGAGCATATAGTACATAATGGCCTCTAAGATGTACGCTTATTTGAGCGGCAGCAAAGTTAAGCATAACTTTGCGAGTTCATTGTGTGTCGAGCCTGTTGCACTGGACTAAATATTTTGGACAAGCATTTAGGCTAATTGAAAGATTTTATAGTTCTGCGTCCTACAACAAAGCTGCATCAGATGGTTGCACTTTCAAGGGTATAAATAAGTTTCAGTTCTAGTCTGCCTCGTGGTAAGGCTAGCACTTTTCAAAGGCATGCTGTGAAATGTGGGCAATTGTGCTTTTTCTCAGGGAATGCACGTGATACAGCATCAGAGTTGCCTCCATCTGTCTCAGAAAAAGACCTAAAAATATTCAAGAAAGCGCAAGAGAGAGCATTAAAGGTGAGTAACAAATTATTTCTGCAGTCATTGAATAATTTGACATGCCTCTTTACCAGTAATAAATCGATAAGTGTTGTATTGCAGCAGGGCTCATGGCTGTTCTGCTTTTTGTAATGAAGGGCTGTGAATTAATTTGCCCTGTCTGGGGTTCAGTAATCTGCACCACAGTCTCAGTTAACAGGTGTTTCAAAGCCAAGGTTACGTGGAACTGGTCTTTGCAGTGGTGTGGCAAGACAGTTATTAGAGACACTTAGCATAGCATATTGACTCTTTCGTATGATAAACGCCAGCAAATTACGGGATGTTACTCCGTGTGTCGCATCGGTGCTTTTAGTTTACCATACGAAAACATGAACGCAAATTGCAGTGGCAACATCTAGTGTTCAAACAAGAAAACACATTACCCTTTTTTTTTTTTTTTTTTTTACTCGGAATCCAAAACTAGCCATATTGCACTGGAACGTTAGCCAATTATTGTTGAACACAGCCAGGATAACACTTTACAAACTATTGATTTCACTTTGCGTCAAGTTCTGTATTGCCGTTATGGTGCGTACCGTTCACAACTTCTGGAAACAAGTGTGTAAGCAGTCAAGCCCACTTCATGACGTTGCCATACCAACAAAACGCCTAAGCTGCTCAGCCGCCAAGTAAAATAAAAAAACAACAACATATAAATCACTAATTGTTTGTGCTGAAGGTTACGTGAGGCAAAGTGAAAGCTCCATGTATCATTTATGGGCATGAACGCAGCCAAAAATGCGCTAGCGTAGACATTTCCACACTGAAGTGGGCGACCTGGACGCCTCCATCTTGTCAGCGCTATTTCCCCATCGTACGGGAGAGCCTGGCATGATAAACTCAAAATTTCGTATATACTGGCATATGCGAAAGTTTGTTCTCAGCTATCGTATGGCGCATGCGCAGTGTACATCACAATATTTTTGACGTGCGCTATTTCTCTGCGTGCGTTTGTATACGCTATACTAAAAGTCTATTAATGAGCTGAACCTGTTTTGAGTGGAAAGTGCACGTCCTTTCTTTCATTGATGCATTGTGGGCAGAACTAAGCATCGTTACATGACTTTTGTCCCACCAGGTAAGCACCATGTATGTGTCTCCTTGTCTGTAAGCTGCCACTTCGCCTTTTGTTTTAGTTGTGTGGCATTTGCTTTTTGTTCGTCACGTCAATACCGTACTGGTTAGCAGTACTCTGTTGAAGCAGTTGTTCTGCAAGTACTGGGGAAATGTAAAATCGGTCAGTGTAAATGTGGTAGCCACTTCCCAGTTTATCCAACAGGTGCAGAACAATTCTGCATGTGAAGGTGAGCTCAGGACGGCAGAGACAGTCAGTTGTTGTGCTGCCGTAATATGGTTCAAATGCTGAAATGCAGCCAGATTGGCAATCGGTCAGTGTATAAATGCCATTTCCCATTTTGTTCTGAGGATTGTAGCATTTGAACAAAATTCGTCCTTTAAAACCAACGGTGCTTTCATCGTTGCAAATTTTTGGGCCGGCTTTGAAATGCTCCCTGCATTTTGCATCGATATAGCGTACAACGTCCCTCTCCTTGCTTCCATGAGCTGGTCTGTCTGAAGAGGCGTCCAGACATGGCAAAGCGTGCAGCATCCAAAAGATCTGCAGAAATCTCTGGAAGAGGTTCTGGCTGAAGTAGTCCTTGATTTCGGACTTCATATTCAAAGCCATGTTGATTATGACACTGCTGTGAGTTCCTCTAAGGACAAATCTTCTCATTCCTTCCAAATTGAGTTCTGTGGAAGAATTCCAGCCAATGAGATTTTTTCGTACATATAAGTTGGGTCTTCGTACAATATCACCAATCATTTTGTCAGGGGAAAAAAACCTGGAAGTAGTCCAGCTCGCAGTTCGAGTTGCGCGAGCTTACTTGAGATCCTGGGTTCAAGATGGAGAATGTAATAGGTGGGAAATCTGGGCAATCGTTCGTATATGCTCGCCAGACTAGTGCACTCGGTCGACTCCGTCGCATGTCCCCAGTGCCGTCACCAGCACAGTCATCGCTGCTGTCGCTGCTGCAGCCTGATACTGTGGCATCACTGTCTTCATCATCCGGTGGAGGAATGTAGTTTTCTTTACTGAAGTCATCATCATTCTCGTGGAAAGCTCTTTTCACTGTAGCCCCGCAGGGGGCATCTGTTAAAGCAGATGTTTGCGTGTGCTGTGCGACACCACGGACCCCGAGCACCCACGCTTAGCCGTGCGTGGCATCGCCGTGTCTGGGGAAAAGGGGATCCTGGTGGTTGAGCCGATGCCGAGTGTTTTGGACCTTTAAGGCCCCTCGGCGGAGGCAACACACCACTTTGGCCCACGCTTCCCACAGACGGCACCTCCGGGCTGACCCACCCGGGGGAAATCGGCAGTCGCCTTTTCCTGTCCTCCCCTCCATCTTTCACTTTCCTATCCCCTCTCTTACAACTTTCCTGTCTTCTCTTACCTTTCTTCGTTTCTTCCTACTTCCAGGCGGCGAGGGTTAACCTTGTGTGGCTAACCACCCTGAGTTACGCCATATTGGGTTATAGTTACGGTGTACAGCTGGCGTGGGCAGAACTTGATTGCCAACTCCTGTCCCGTCCCCTCGTTGGGCTCCATGGTGGGTGGCTGGCCCCGCAGCCGAACAATATACTTTTTTTATGGCTTCCTCTTCTTCTTCAACTGATCGCCCTCCTTCGAAACGAGGGCGCACCGACCAAACTGCCCAGTTCTTTTTGAAAACGAAGAGCACCTTCCCACACTTTCATGTAGTTCATAGTGAGCACTCAGAAAAGACAGCAAGACAAGCCTCACCGTTCATTGTCGCAAAGACACTGACTGAAGCTATAGGCAAGGGTTACAAAATCAAGAAGCTTGCAAATGGAGACCTGCTGTTGGAACTTTTATATCATCATCAGTATGAGAAACTCTCAGGAGTCAGCGCTTTTGGTGACATTCCTGTTGTGATTAGCCCACATCGTTCTTTGAATACTGTTCGCGGTGTTCTTTCTGACCAAGATTTAAAGTACATGACAGAGGAGGAGTTGCTGGAAGGGCTGAAAGAGCAACACGTGACAAATGTATACCGAATAAAAATAAGACGTGACAACAAAGAAATCGAGACTAAACACTTTGTCCTTACCTTTGCACTGAGCGTACTCCCCGAGTCTGTGGAGGTGGGGTACACAAAACTCAACCTGAGACCATACATTCCGAACCCACGACGTTGCTTTAACTGCCAGAAGTACGGTCACGGTGCTCAGAGCTGCCGAGGCCGACTCACTTGTGCAAAGTGTGCTGCACATGAGCACCAAACCGATGACTGTCAAGCTCAACCCCATCTCTGTGCAAACTGTCAGGGCAACCATCCTGCTTATTCGCGTAGCTGTCCGGTGTGGAAGACTGAAAAGGACATAATCACTCTAAAGGTAACAGAAAACATCACGTTCACCGAAGCACGCAAACGATATTCAATCCAACACCCTTCCTATTCCTCTGTGGCGCAGCAGGGCGCGGCACCACAGGAGTCTTCAGCACCTACCCAGGCAACGAAAATTGAGTCTGGGGTGGTGCCATCCGCGCCCCTGGTGGAAGTAGCTGGTGCTGCTCCACTACCCCCAAAACAGGCTGCGCTGACCCCCAGGTCAGCGGGCCCGAAGGCCTTGTCCCAAGGGGCAAGGCCTAAAACAAGTGCACCCGTGCCTTCTGCACGAACGTCCAACACATCTGAGGATGTGATGGACACATCTCCCTCCTCGCCGCCGCGTCAGCGGCGGCAAAGCTCTCTCGAGCGAAAACGAAGGGACAAAGTCCCAATAACAGGTCCAAAGGACCCAACTGCCTAGGTTTTTAAACCATCCTCAACTAATATTTTACTATGGCATTTTTAGTTCACTGGAACTGTCGTGGACTTTTAAACAATTACACTGACATAACAGATATATTAGGTTCTTTTTCCCCAGTCGCATTGTGTCTCCAGGAGACAAACCTTGGACCACAGAATAAAAACATCCTTAAAAAGCATCAAGTCTTTCGTTGCGATCGACAAAACCCAAGCAGACTCTCAGGCGGCACTGCTATTGTGGTCCAAGGTGGTTTTCCAACCCGAAAAATCGACCTTAAAACCACATACGAAGCAGTTGCAGTCACAGTGCTCCATTTTAAAGCCATAACAATATGCTCCATTTACATTGACCCTCATCTAACCGTTACACTTCATGACTTAGAAACTCTTTTAATACAACTACCAGAGCCATATCTTTTAGTTGGGGATTTTAATGCTCACTCCTATTTTTGGGGAAGCAGACAAACCGACGTCAGAGGTCAGGTTTTAGAAAGTTTTATTCTGTGCAACAATGTCTGTTTGTTAAATACGGGGAAACACACATACTGCTCTCCAAGCACTGGCAAATTCAGCTGCCTAGATTTGTCTTTTTGTTCACCAAGTGTTTTTACCGATTTTAAATGGGACGTCCTTGACAACCCCTATGGAAGCGATCATCTTCCAGTCATTATCAGCCTAGCATCATCACCATCAATCACCCTAACAAAACCACGGCGCTGGAAGCTAAATTTGGCCGACTGGGCGCTCTTCCGCGAGGAAGCTGCCCTAGAAGAAATCTTTTCGGACAGTTCTGATGTGGATAAATTAAATGAAACTTTCACAGCACGTATTATTGCCGCCGCTTACCTAGCCATTCCACGGACTTCCGGTGTGGTGCGACAAAATCGTAAAGCATGGTATACGCAAGAATGTAGAAAAGCAAAAAAGGAACAAAATAAAGCATGGGGAATTTTACGCCGCTACCCAACACATGAAAACCTGATAAATTTCAAGAAGGCAAAATCTAAAGCTCGGTATATCCGCCGCACAGCTGAAAAGCAATCATGGCAGAGGTATGTATCTTCTATCAACAGCTCAGTTACATCCAAGGACATGTGGGAAAAAGTACATAAACTAGATGGAAAGTACTCCCCCTTCACAGTTCCATTTTTCACAACCTCTGGTGCACAAACCAGTATAGAAGAACAAGCAGACATATTGGGAGAATATTTTGCTGCAGTTTCAAGCTCTACGCACTATACACAATCTTTTTTAAAGTATAAATCAACAGTTGAAAAACAAAAACTCCCAATGACTGGTAGCATGAATGAACCTTTTAATGCTTTAATTACACTAGAAGAAATACATAGAGTACTGTCAGCTGGCAAACACACTGCACCAGGACCTGATGATGTGCACTACGAAATGTTAGCCCATTTATCAGAAACCTCTGTAGAAGCATTGTTAAAACTGTTTAACAAAATCTGGATATCCGGAAAAATTCCTGAGTCCTGGAAGAAGGCCATTGTAGTGCCACTTTTGAAGCCTGGAAAGTCTCCAAATTCTCCAGGTAGTTACAGGCCAATAGCCCTGACGAGCTGTCTTGCAAAGTGCTTTGAAAGTATTCTAAATATAAGATTGATGTTTGTCCTCGAATCCCAAAAACTGCTTGACACTCACCAGTGTGGCTTCAGGAAAACATGTTCCACTACTGACCACCTTGTCCGCCTCGAAAATACAGTTCGAGAAGCGTTTCTACATAAGCAACACTGCCTTGCCGTCTTTTTTGACCTTGAAAAAGCCTACGACACCACATGGAGGTTTGGGATCCTGCGAGATTTGGGAGAGCTTGGAATTCGCGGCAGGATGCTAAAATGTCTAGCTGACTTTCTACATAATCGATCCTTCCAAGTACGTCTTGGTTCCGTACTTTCTAAAAACTTCACACAAGAAACTGGAGTGCCCCAAGGGTGCATTTTAAGTACCACGCTTTTCATAGTAAAAATGAACTCTATAGCTAAAGTAATACCGAAATCCATTATGTATTCAGTTTACGTAGACGATTTGCAAATTGCGTGCACATCATCAAACGTAACTACATGTGAGAGGCAGATTCAGCTAACTGTAAATAAGCTGGCATCATGGGCAGATAAAAATGGTTTCAAGTTTTCCACGCAAAAGTCTGTGGCTGTTCTCTTTTCTCTTAGACGAGGACTGCACACTGACCCCGCCATCTACCTAAATGAAATCACACTACCAGTAAAACACGAACACAAATTTCTAGGTTTAACATTTGATAGGAAGCTCTCTTTTCTTCCTCACATAAACGTCCTGAAAAAGAAAGCTTCCAAATCTCTGAATATACTCAAAGTCCTCTCACGCAAACACTGGGGGTCTGACCGGACGTGCCTTTTACACATCTACCGCACAGTCATTCGCTCTTGCCTAGACTATGGCTGCATTGTATACGGATCAGCAAGACCTTCATATTTGAAGCGCTTGGACCCTGTACATAATTCAGGCTTGCGTCTTTCTACTGGTGCTTATAGGACATCACCTATCGCAAGCCTTTATGTAGACACCAACGAACCATCCCTAGAACTTAGAAGGACCATGCTCACATTTTCATATATCCTGAAAATACGCTCCCTACCAAAACATATATGCTACCCCATTGTCACTAAATGTGCCTCCAGAATATTGTCCAAAAATAGGCCTCAGTCAATCAAACCCTTGTTACTTCGATTTGAGGATAAATGCAAAGAATTAGGAATACTAAACGCCCTCCCCAATATTGCATCAAGGCAAAATTCACTGCCACCATGGTACAGCCTTCCTGTTGTGTGCGATTTCACACTAACTCAGTTTTCTAAACATAAAACACCACCTGAACACATCCTGCAAGAATTTCTAGCTCTTAAAGGAAAGTATGACAATTGCACACAATTTTACACGGATGGATCCAAGACAACAAAACACGTCGGAAGTGCAATAGTGCATGGAAAATGGGAAAAAACTGTGAGATTACCTCAATGTGCAAGTATTTTTACAGCTGAATGTTATGCTCTGGCAGTGGCTGTAAGCAAAATAGTAAACGAGAACATTACAAACAGTATTATATACACAGACTCCTTAAGTGTTCTCACAGCCCTTCACCACAAAAATGCAGTTGTACCACTACTCGGAGAAATCATACACAACATATCAACAGCCTCTGCTCGAGGACATAAAATAACGTTTTGTTGGGTCCCGAGTCATGTCGGCATTAGAGGCAATGAGAGAGCAGACTTTTGCGCTGCCCAGGCCCATGGAAAACGAATAAAGAACATAGACATGCCATACAGAGACTGTATGATGCTGGTGCACAACAAGCTAAAGGACGAATGGCAGTCATCATGGAGTAAGGAGGTAAATAATAAACTGCGGTTGGTGAAGCCCACTTTAGGGGAATGGAAATCATGTCGCAATCAAGAACGTTTTATAGAAGTGATTTTATGCCGTCTCCGCATTGGCCACACGCATATGACGCACAATTTTTTGTTGAGAAAAGAAAACAAACCTTTGTGTGAAGAATGCGGACAGCAACTCACCATAAACCACGTTTTACTTTCATGCACAAGATTTGAAATGCTAAGGAAAAAGTATTTTACTCGATTTTATGATGAACACATTCCTTTCCATCCAGCTTTGATTTTAGGTGAAAGCGGACTTGTCGATCTATCATGTGTTTTTAGCTTTTTAAAGGAAGCAAATGTTTTACGGAAACTGTAGAATAAATAGTGTACGCCATTTACAACCTTGTGCTTGGCGCATGATAGCCTGAGCTGCTTATGCGCCATTAAACCCAACACAACACAACACACAACACACTCTTTTCACTGTAGAAAACACTCGGCGAGAACGCTGCCAGGCTGTGCTGCGCTAGGCATGCAAACAATGGAACGCTCAGGTGCTCGCTCATTCCGAATCTTCAAAGCACATTTCTGCTGCCCTCTAGTTTAAAAAGACACAACACACAAGGTTAAAGGATCTAAGAGACTGCGCATGCTGTGTAACAAGAAAAAATGTGCACAATTATCTTGGGAAAAGCTTGTCGAGCGATGCCCAACAGCGAACCGCCGTGTCGCATTGTCGGCCAAGGGCCTAAGGACTGCAAATGGTTAATGTTGATATCTAATTTTGGTTGGGTGAATAATGTGGACAGTGTTGATTCATGTTGCTTCTTTTATTATTATTATTTCCAGGAAACAGGCCAGGACCTTGTTGTTCCTGACCATCAGACAAGGTGTCCTGCTGCTATCGAGTTTGGCCAGTTTGAAATCCAGACATGGTACTCGTCCCCCTACCCTCAAGAGTATGCCAGGTAGTGCCAGTGCACATCGCAAGATTATTTTTTCTTTTTCTACTTCTGCTTTTGTTTTTTCTTATGCATCCCTTTTTGTCCCGACATTTCACTTTAGGCTTCCAAAGCTCTTCCTCTGCGAGTTCTGCCTCAAGTACATGAAGAGCCGGAATATATTGTCTAGACATATGGTAAGGCCGTCTTGTAAGACGTGCAGTTTCTTTTTATTCATTTCTTCTTTGTTTTATGCAGCTGCCCATCGATAGTACTGCGCTTAGAGTGCATGTTAATGCAACTGCAGTGTTCCGTTCTTGTGTAATAATGCAGCGAGCTATTTTTAGCCTGACCTGTGTTCTTTGCTGGAGCTTTGTGTTTGAAGTGAGCCAATGTTCTTGTTTGCAGCAAAAGTGCTCCTGGTTTCACCCACCAGCCACGGAGATATACCGAAAGGGCGAGGTATCCGTGTTTGAGGTGGATGGCAATGTGAGCAAGATCTACTGCCAGAATCTGTGCTTGCTGGCCAAGCTCTTCTTGGACCACAAGACCCTCTACTATGATGTGGAGCCCTTCCTTTTTTATGTGCTGACCAAGAACGATGCCAAGGGCTGCCACCTAGTGGGGTACTTCTCCAAGGTATGTCAGTTGGGGTTTACAGCTTTTCCTGCTACTCGTTGGTTGTTCAGATTGTCTGTTGTGACTTCCAAAATATTTCTAGATGCCTCATAACGCCTGTGAATTGACTAAGGTTTCAAATAAAATACTTCAAGTTTTCATTGTTTTGCTGCTCATTTATTTAGTATTTCACTAACTTAAGAGTGGATTCGGTATGGTGGCCTTGAGAAGGACTACTTGTGGGGCTATTCTAGGCAGAATTTGCTTATTTTTAATTTGCTGATGGTGGAAATGTGTTAGGATATAGTCGTTTATCGCTCAAGGGTATGAGCTATAAAGGAATAAACTAGAGACTATGAAGAAATTGCTTGGTGACAGCCACTACTGAGACAGTTATTCATGAAACTGTTCATGCATTGTTTATGCTTTCTAATCAATTTGCCAAACTGTGTTTGTCAGCAGTCTCAAATTACGCAGGCCTGTCTAGGCTGTACAAATTATCCTTTCCTTGGCATTTGATAAAAACTGTGGTCATGGTCGATGGCTGCACAGAAATTTTTTTTCTTTGCCCTAAGTATATGCAGGTAAACCTGGATATCCCTGTACATTAAAATTTTTCTGTTCTTTTGTACTGCCCTATTGAAATGTTATTGTGAACTTCATGCAACGATGCAGTAGTTGAACTTGAGTAGAACCTCGCTGTAGTAAAATCAAACAGTAAAAACTCTGGTATAGCAAAGTGAAAGTGCATTCCCATTTTGACTTCCAGCGTTGACTGTACATTTTTATTTTTTTTTTTTCAGTAGTAAATATATTTTTAGTAAAAAAAAAACTGCTATAATAAAGAGCATCTGGTTGTGGCAACATACTTCTTAAGGAATGATGACACTGTGACTTGCATGCACTCTAGGGTCACTAGGCCAACGTCTGTATGTAAATGAATATTGAAGATAAAATGGTGCTCTTTGATATGGCTTAATCACCAGACTTGGGAACTGTGCAGGGAAGCTCATTTTGTTAAGGTGTTAGGGCTGTGAGGCGGAGTGTTCTGGCCACATTGGAAAGAAAAACAAAAAAGAAATAAAGCTGCCTATGACCATAGGAAGAAGGTGGCGCAGACCACTGAGAAAATAATACAGTAATAGGGTGTCTACCGACCGGGAAAACTGGGAAAACTGGGAATTGTCAGGGAATTTTAAGATGCCGGGAAAGGTCAGGGAATTGTCAGGGATATTTCTAAAAAGATTGCAGAGTCAGGGAAATTTCCCAATGACCGCACGCCCGCATGTACCAGTAGCCCCATGAGACGCCACGAGCGCAATGAAGTTAACGCTTTAAAAGTGAAGTGCGGCTGTGACGGCGTGGCGGCGTGTTCGCACTGGTCTCCGAGATTCCCGTCGCGTCGGTGCGTGACACTATACTAGATGGCGCGTGCCACCACTCAAAGTATCATCATCACCTAATCGTTATTTTTCATCTCTCCTCTTAGAGGCACTTGCATAGCACTCCATTCGTTCGTAGTAGTTGCCGCTCTTGCGTTTCCGTTTCCCGACCAAGCACACTTGGCTCTGCGTGCACGCTACGATCTTTCCTACCACGTGCGTTTCGACCTTCAGTTTGAAAGTTCGTGTTGTGCTCCTGAAGTGAACATATGTGTGGAAGTGACGATGTCACTGTCAAAGAAATGCTGCTTCAACCCCGACTAGACAAGCCCGGAAATCTCCGCGCATGCAAATTGGATTAGGCCTGTGCCAAATGACCCAAATAGTGCTCGCTGCACAATGTGCTGCAAGAAGTTCTCCTTGAGCAACATGGGGAAAACGACAATTACTAGCCATGCTGAGAGTAAGAAACATCAAGCTGCTATGAAATCTCAGCAAAGCCCTTCCCAGACTCGGGTCGTCTCATTTTTCGAGACTGTGACAAATAGCGGCTCGCCTTCCGCAGTGCCAACGAGTGCTTCGTTCGGAGGTAGCGCTAGTGCTTGTAGCGCTCCGGAGCTGCGTCCAGCCACCACCACGGAAGCACTTAGCCCCTCTGTGAAAACATCAGTGAGTAGCTTTCTATTGAAGAATGAAGTTACTAAGGCCGAGATCATGTGGTGCTTGAACACTGTAATGACCCATGGATCTTTTCGATCAGCGGCAGCCTCTGCCTCTCTGTTTTCGTTTATGTTCCCTACATGTGAGGTCGCCACTAAAATTCAGCTTGGAAAGGACAAAGTCGGATATACAATTTGTCATGGTATTGGTCCATACTTTCAAGAGAAGTTGCTGACAAACCTTTCTAGCCTTCCTTATTTAGTGGTTGCATTTGATGAGTCGCTCAACAAAGTCACTCAGAAAGAACAGATGGATGTACTGATCAGGTACTGGGACCAAACTGATGCCACTGTGAAAACACGCTACCTAACTTCGTGTTTCTTGGGGCACACCACCGCAGAAGATTTGGCTGTTGCTTTTAGAAAAGCCACAGAAGGTATTAATCAAACGAAGATACTACAAGTGTCAATGGACGGGCCAAATGTGAACTTGAAGTTTCTGAGGTCCCTCAAACAAGAACTTAGAGAATCTGACTCAACCCACCAACTTCTTGACATTGGAAGCTGTGGACTCCATGTTGTCAATGGTGCATTTAAAACAGGCCACTCTGCAACGCACTGGGATCTGGTAGCATTTCTTCGTGGGAGCTATAATCTATTCAAGTATGTGCCAGCACGTCGTGCAGACTATATCCACTTCACAGGAAGTGCCCTGTTTTCATTGAAGTTCTGCCCGGTAAGGTGGCTTGAGAATAGCAAGGTGATTTCAAGAGCGCTTGCTATTATTCTGAACTTGGTGAAATACTTGGTGAAAGCTGAGCGTACCCACCGTTCCAATGTTAGGGTATGCTCATTGAGCTCTGCACGGGTGGCATTGACCAACTTTGACAGAAACGAGCAGGGGCTGGACACGCTCTGGTTTGAATTGTGTTCACGCAACCATAAGAAGCTATTTTCCTTCATCAAGATCATTCTTAGCTTGTCCCATGGAAATGCAGCTGTGGAACGAGGGTTCTCAGTCAACAAAGAGTGCCTTGTTGAAAACCTGAAAGAGGAGTCGCTAACTGCACAAAGAGTAGTGTATGACACAGTCGCTATTGGAGGTGTGGCCAAAGTTGAGGTCACAAACACAATGAGCAAATGGTCCGCAGTGCCAATGCCTGATGGAAAGGAAGACCTGCAAAGAAAGAAGCAAGAGAGGTTGGACACATCGGATGCCGAAAGGAAGAAGAGTGGCTGCTCTTGTAAAAGAGCTTAAACAAACGAAGCAAAAGGTCATGGACGATGCACAGTTGCAGGCTGCTTGTCTTGAAGAAATTAATTCTTTAAAACAAGGTCCCTAAAACAGCTGACCAACGTTTTTTTCTCTCTTTGACAGCAGATCGGTTGTTTTGTACACCTGAATAAAATATTTTGCATTGTGCATAATGTCTATCTATGCAATATATTCGTTTTAATGGCATTAGTCGAAACTATTTTTCAGGACTTCGGTCAGGGAATTTAATGGAAATAGTCAGGGAAAACCTGGAAAAGTCAGGGAATTTTAAAAAAACGCTTTAGTAGACACCATGAGTAAAAAATTACAGGACTGTGCTTAAGTCTGCTGAAGAGCGTAAAGGGTGAAAGCCACTTTACAGGACTGTTTTCACTAACTGCATTGTCATTTGTTATGCCTACTATCATCAACTAAATGTTTTCACTACTGTCGTTATGTCACTGACTGCATCGTCGTCGTCATCGCTACTATTATCCTCACGCTAAGCATGAAGAATTAGGATCGCTTTCGCATGAGCCCAGTGTGACCTAATTTACCAATTTTCATAAAGAGACTCCTTTTCCCGCCTCTCCACCCTGACCTTTGTGTGCTCGGCTGGAAATTGGAGGGATAGGGGTTCGATTCCTGGTGGAGACAGATTTTTTTATTTTTTTTTTCTTAACTGTCAGTTCGTGCGAACATTTCCTGCGCACATTTTCGCAGCCCATGAGCCTAGAAAGGCTTTCACCTTAAAAGTGCAGTGAGGAGTAGGGAAGGGAAGCAAGGAGGAAATGTTGGCAGCGCTAAGCAGTGAAAGGCAGAGGCAGGGCAGCTTAACGTTGGTGGTTCTGCTGCACTTTGTTTTATTGCGCTTTCCTTAACTGTTTCCTTGTAAATAGTGTTGAGGCCGCAGAATGCAATGGCACGTCACGCATAGCTTTGGTTGTAGCTATGCGTGACGTGTGAACCCCCCCCTTGCTGCCGCTCTTTCCGCCTGATTCTGGCCCCAACATTGTAGCACCGATGCACTCCTGTAGCAGAGGCAGCATAGACACAAGACGAGGGCAAAGCCTATTTCCTCAGGGCACTGTAGTAGAACATAACAAGAGAAGGGACGTGTGTGAAGAAGTGGATGGGACTTTCCCGTGCATCATATGGTACCTCCCGTAGTCATGTTCAGTCTGAGGATGTTTCAGTTATGGAACCACTGCAGCACCTTTGAGTAGACAAGGAAAATAAATGTGTGCAACGGAGATATTTAGTCGTTAGCCAGCAAGAGGGGTGCCATATAAGATCTTTCAATATGTGGTTTACCCACTGTAGTTGCCTGCAGGGAAGGTACCAGCATCACTTGTGCTTGCTATTATGCTTGTCAAGGTTGACTTGTCAACTGTTATGGCATGAAAAGTGTCCCCTAGTTTGTATGCTTTTGAAAGATGTCTAAATAGCTGCACTTTAGTATACATTCCTGATTATTAGATGAAAATTGGCCTTTATTAGATAATCAATGGTGTGCTGCCTTAATTCAGTGAACAATCCCACAAGTGTATACAGACCAGTGCAGTTTGGGGATTTCTGGTTCCCAGTGCTGTCGTGTTGCCTGCTCCTGACACAGACAATGATACTTGATGGCTCTTCAGATTTGTTACTGGGCAAACGTACTTGTGAGAACTCTTGCAAAATTAATTTTTACCACCAAGCTGTGGCAGCAACTTGTAGTTGTGGCTGCGAGCTGTTAATGGCACAGAACAAATGACTAGTTGACCAGCCAATGAGGGACTAGTTTGCAGCGTTTCACAGTGTTGTGTCGGTTTCATGAACATTGCCAGTACACAAGACAGATTGTGCATGTCTGGTATTTGGGTGCAATGCTGATGCCACATATCTGTGCCCTTTTAGGAGAAGCACTGCCAGCAGAGGTACAACGTGTCGTGCATCATGACCATGCCGCAGTACCAGAGGCAGGGGTTTGGACGCTTTCTCATTGACTTTAGTAAGTGCAAGTTCTCTTAATAAATCCATGCAGTGTGGATGATGAAAGGCATTGCATTGAGATGCTCTGTCTCTGCAGGCTACCTGCTGTCCCGGAAGGAGGGGTTGACTGGGACACCCGAGAAACCCCTCTCTGACCTGGGCCGCATCAGCTACATGTCTTATTGGAAAAGCATTCTCCTCGAGTTCCTCAACAACTATAAGGACACTAATATCTCCATTCAGTGTACGTGTCTTCAGGGGTATGATTGCTGTGGCAGGCCTCTGCATTTGGGCGCTTGCATCTTTTTATGAAATGTTGGTAGTGCTCAGCTCACCCTCACTTTGACATGCATTTAGTTGTAGCAGCTGTTACACAGGCTACCGTGGAAGATTGTTGTGCATTGTACCTGGGCAGAAATTCATTTTAACTTCACATCTTTGAAGCTGCATTGTTGCCAGACCTACTAAAATTGCTGCTGCTGTTAATCAGCCAGTGCTTACTGGGCCATTGCTGTACAAATGCCGGAGATATCATTGAAAAGAAGCTTTAAAAAGGAGATGGTTGGTAAAAAAATATGGTTGGAGATGGCTGGTAAAATAATATACATACAGTCGAGTCCACTTATAACAATATTCAAGTGCCACAAAATTTTCATTGTTATAACTGATAATTGTTATAAACGGTTTGCACGAAAAAAAAGCATAACAACTGCAGAAAGGGGTCACAGACGGCAAGTGACATGCGAGCTCCGCCGAGACATCGTTTTGGTGGCCCCGAAAGGGGTCTTGTAAAAAATATGAGATGGTTGCCGCGGCTGCCCCTCGGCTTGAGAAATCCCTGAAGTAACGCTGGGGTGAAGAGAGAGAGAAAGACGAAACTTTTATTTAAAAGAAGAGGAGATTGGAGCACGCAGGCCCCTGGGGTGAAATCGCCGCAAGCATCTCACCACGTACATCTCACTGGCTTGTACGAGAATACCCCATGTCCGTTAACCTTGCTTGCCTCACGCGAAGCATGTCGACATCCTTCTCCATGGCATCTAGGTACACTACGTATTGCAGCGGAAGGTCCCTCGCGAAAACAAAGCCCCAGAGGGACTGAATCAACTGCAGGGCCTTTTGCGAGAACAACGTTGAGGCAGCCTGCCCTACCGCGTTGCTGTCGTCGTCGGGCGCCTTGTCGAACGCGTTTGCACCCACTGTCAAGTGAGGACTTTTCTTTGTCGAACTTCTCAGAGGAGCGGATGATCGTCGACACCGTCAGTTGCGATAGTGCGTACTCCTTTGCGATACTGCACTTGTCGTCTCCAAATCGATAGCCGTGCGCTTTCTTTTCACCGGCAATGTTGTCCGATAATCAGCGGATGGATCAGCCATCTTACGTTTCGGCGGCAATTCAAACGAGACGAAGAAACCGCGTGGCCAGGAACGACTTCGACGCAATCAACTTGCACAAACAACCAAATCCGTTTGCAGAACTGCGCAAAATAAGGGGCGAGCGGGTGAGTGAGCGGATCAGCAGATCAGCGGATCAGGAGATCAGAAGTCCATTTGTGTTTCGGAGGGTGGCGCAGCGCAGAGCTATGAGCGCAGTCCATTTGTGTTCCGAGGGGTGGAAGGGCAGCGGGAGAAAGGCACCCGGGATTACAATGCGGAGAAGGCCAGAAAACAGGTTTTGTTGTATGAGCACGTGAGGAGGGTGTAGCAGCTGGAATTTTTCTTTTTTTTTTCTTTTCAAGGATTTTGCATTCAACTACCTTTTGGCACGATAACTCAGGAGCGAGACTTCATACAGCAGGTTTTCATTGTTGTAACCGATATATTGTTAAAACCGGTATTGTTATAAGTGGAGTTGACTGTATATATATATTTCATTTCATATATTTAAAAAAACTAGTCGAGTCACCCGGCTAGTTTTTTCTGCCACTGGGGTGCAGCTAGCTTTTACAAGGATGGAAATAAGGCGAGGGAACAAGTCCTTGCGGCACTAAGCGTAAATGCCAAGGTTGTTGTGCAGTGTTGCCCCAAACCAGATGGGCAATGCTAGGGCAGCCAAAGCAGACTGCCGGGCCTTGGTACTATTGAAGCACAGAGGAGAGCATAGATAAGCAGACAGAAAGGCTTTGTTAAACCAGCTAAAGGTGATGGAGGCAAAGGATATGTCCCAGGTGCATTTTAGGGTTGTGTGAAAGCTAAGGTTGTTGTACAGTGTTGCCCCAAACCAGATGGGCAATGCTAGGGCAGCCAAAGCAGACTGCCGGGCCTTGGTACTATTGAAGCACAGAGGAGAGCATAGATAAGCAGACAGAAAGGCTTTGTTAAACTAGCTAAATGTGATGGAGGCAAAGGATATGTCCCAGGTGTATTTTAGGGTTGTGTAAAAGCTTTAAAGAAGGCAAGCTCAAGTTCTGCTATATGCTCTTCTGGCTACTCACTACAAATGTTTTTTTCATCAAGCATTAGAAAAAAAAAAATCAGAAGTCTCTCGTGTGGTTTAATATGTTGAGAATGTTGTGTATAGAAAATGGCAACAGATAAGCTTACCTGTAACCTGTGCACATGAATGTGGGGCTTCTGCAGTAGCACTGCACTTCCTGTTCTTGCTGCCACTTGGTGTCACTAAACCTAACTTGCTTTGCATTGACGCTAGCACTGTCCGCTAGAGTATCGGTGCGCTGTCATGGTGCCATAGTCACTGCAACACATCAGCAGTGGATGCCACGTCGGTGCCTAGCTTCCTGTAAATCCAATGTATACTCAGTTTTAGCTTTGTGCGGGAAAAAGCGCTGGATTTCTCTGTGCTACGAGGTTTTAAAAAAGTTTTTCGTTGATTCAGAAACTGATATGGCATAGTCTTGTACTCGGCTTCAAACTCCCTATTGGCACTAAAAACCAGACTATGTTAATTAAATAGTTAATTAGATAATTTTATATAATTTGTTACATAATTACAGAGGTTTAGCAGAAAATTGTGTTCACTGATGCTGAGAGTTGGTTCCTCCAATTTTTTTTCTATTTCGAATTTATTTTTATCTTTCTTTGAGGATTGAGAGTGTGGATCCACAAGAGGAGCTGCTGATGGGAAGTCATTACTGCTTTTGTGTGTGCCCCCCACCACTCTGTTTAAAAAGGCTTTTCATTTCATTTTGTCAGTTGTGTAAGTTGTTACTGTTTTCTGCAGGTCTGTCTTCATCAACTGGTCTTAATATTCATGATATTGCAACTACCCTGCAGCATCTGAACATGTTCAAAATGACAAAATCTGAGAAAAGCCGGTAAGTAATTTTTGTAGTTGCCCACAGCTTTCTCTGGAGGCTAGCGTTTTATCAATGCTCAATAGATACTTGTGTGCCTCATGCTGCAGCATAGTCATCAGCATTGACAAGCAGATGATCAGTGAGCATATGGCAAAGGTTCATGCTGGAAAGGACCGGAGGATTGTCTTGGACCCTGAGTGCCTTCGCTGGACACCCCTGGTCACTCAGCCACAGTTCAGGGATGAAGAACCCGAGGTAACATTTTTGCAGATGCTTCTCAGTTTGCAGTGTTAACTGTACGAGAGACGTTCTGCGTGTGTTGTTGCGTGATGTGTACAATGTGGCTCAGAAGGGTGTGCTGTTGAAAATGAGCTCTGTGTAGCGATGTGGTTCACATAAATAGTGGCGGGAGTGCTGTGCCCATTGTGCCAACCTGCGCTGTTTCGGTTAATCTGCTACATGCGGTTTCAGGTGTGTGGTTTTTGATGAACTTGCACCAAACCTGGAGCTGAGGCGCTTGTTTAATGTGCGCTGGCGTGATTCTGGTTTAAAAACTGTCTATATCGCACTTTTATATATTGAGGTATTTCTCAGTGTGAGACTTATGAGAAAGTTGCTTCGAATAAAATTTTCTTCTGCAAAGCTGCTCCAAAATGCTTTTCACCGTTCCCACTTCTACCTAAACTTTCCTAGAGGGGAGGTGCTTTTACTGGGGAGGATTTGAGATAATCTTGCTCCCATTTCTTAGCCCTGTAGAATAGTGGAAAGTTGTGGAGTTTCTTTAAATTTTATTGTCCAAGCTTGTTGTGATTAGTGGTAATGTGATTCTTGTGTTTCTGATGAGTGGCAATGTTGCTTTTAGTTAGCTGCATTTTAAGGCTATTTAATAGCTTCGTTATGCATGACAGTGACGAAGCATGAAGTTTTTTAACCTCATGGCTATCAACTTTAACTAGTTGATGTCTGCTATCTATTCTCACTAGGCTTCAGCACGTTTGTGCACGAATCATGACGTTACACTCCAGCAATAGCATTGATTGCTTTGCAGAAACTGTGTATCTTAGCCTCTTAACCAATTTTGACATACAGTGGAGAAAACAGTTGCAGGTGGGTTTCAAGTGTTACAGGACAAATCCTCGGTCCACATCACCCGTTCGCACCAGTACAGGAATGCAGTCAGAGGCATTGTTCAATGGGAAAAGAAAGCAGAGTTTATTAATAAAACTGTACTGTGCAGGCGGGTTGACTAAACAAGGGAGTCTACATTCACTACACTGGTCACCAAATTCTTAAATGGTTGGCATTCTCTAAAAGTACCTAGCGGGAGGCATGGCTTGGGGAGGAGGAATTGTCCAGTAAAATTCTTGTGGGTCAAACCTTTGGACACACCCTAGCCAAGACAGAATGTTAGTGGTTGGCACGTGCTCTCCTGGAAGTCATTTCATCATGCGTATGATCAGTGTGCGGCCGACAGAGGGAGAGCTGACCAGAAGAGGTTCTTTTGTTCTTAAACTTCAACGTGACATTTTTGGGAATAATGGCAGTGTGACGACAAGGTCAAAAGTGTGCCTATTTTGGCAAGATGGCTTTCGGGCTCCCATCTGTGGATGGTCCAACAACGCAGCTCTCAGTTGCAACCTTGATCACTTGTTTATTCGGGCATTGAATCTCGTGCGTTATTTCCTAGGCAGAAATGGCACCGACACCTTTGTAGCACTCCTCAGAAGATGCCAGTTTTAGCGATACCAGTAACCTTGTATTCAAATCTCTTGCAAGTGTAAAAATGTTTTGTACCCTTTTTGTGGCAGGTAATGTGTAGCGTGTAGTACCGCGCATGGCTCTCCACCGTGCCAGGCTGCAACCAAGTCTCGATTCTCATGGCCACAGTTGTCACGAGTGTATAACTTGCCATGACTTTCCATAGGAGGAAGAGCAGCCACAGCAGCACGAGAGGGAAGCACCTGAGGTTGAAGAAGCAAAGGAGAAAAAGCGACCCAAGTTAATGTCAGTTGCTGCGTCTGTGGCTGCAGAGCAGGGCACCCAGGAAAAGCCAGCACCCGTGAAGAGGCCACATAGACGACGCAAGCGCAAGATACCTTGGCTGAACAGGAAACCAGCCAGAAGGTAAATGTTTTCCCTTTTCTCTTATGAGATATAGCAATATTCGTGCCATGAAGGCAAAAACTGTCCGGTGTTGGCTTGTGTGTGAAGCCCTTACCTGCAAACTGGGGTAAATGGTGAGAATGGAATTCTCTTGTTCACCTGCAAAGGAGAGGAGGGAGAACTAAATATGACCCGACAAAAAAAAAATGTAAATGACTGATTTGGCAAAAGTGAACAAAATAGGCAATTACAAATTGAATAGGAATAAAATCACAATTGTAGTGGATTGGCGGGTGAAATAAAAGTTCTCTCTTATTTCCTCTACAGCATTTCAGTTGGTTGCCTCGAATTGTTTCTTTTCTATTCATTTTCTGCAGTTGGCTGTCATAACTAAAACTGCCCGACCATCTTGGGGCAAACTGATTGTTGTTATTTTTCACATAATTATCTGGTAAAGTTCCTACTAAAGGGAAGGGCCTGATATGATTGTTTTCTCATTTTCTTTTTGCTGTGCAAAATGTTGGCACATCTGTTCAGGCAGCTGTTTGCAAAAGTCTTTATAGAATGGTGCCCATTTGCGATCAATTTCAAGCACACATCAGAAAAGCTGCTTTCAACACAATTGTTGCTACAATTTTTCTGTCAAGTGCACCACGGGTACCCCAGGCTGTTTCAAACGGCAAAGAGGAGAGTGGCCCTGAGACTGCAGCTGTCCAGGAGGTGGCTCGGCCTCCGGCCCGGAAACTGAGACGCCTTTCGGAAGCAGCCAAGGCTGCTGAACCAGATGCCGCTCGAGAGGAACCACCTGCGCGTAGGCTGAGGACCAAGGAGCCTGCTCAGACACCCACTGCAGCTGCTGAAGCTCCACGATCAGCATCGGGTAAAACCCTGCGTTGCCCTTCTTCCTTTGAAGAGTTTGAGACTATGGCACCAGTTCTTTCTGTTGAAGAGCTTGCACTTGAGACGTTTGAGATTATAGCTCCACCGAGGCACAAAATCGTGCGAGTGAAAGCGAACAAAGCACTTCGTTTGCAATAAAACCAGTTAGGTGTGCCTGTTTCCTTTTTGCCAGCCAACTGTCGTCATTTGCAGAAAGCCATGGGGTGAGTTCTTTTTTTTTTTTTCCACACATTTGTTGCACAATAAGCACTACATCTGCCGCTTGAAATTTGAGAGCAGGTAACTTTTTTTTATATATATATAGATCATATTAAAGAAAATTGGTTGGCATTACTCTAAAGGGAGGACGAGGGTCTTAAAACTAACATCTTTAGTTATGGCTAGAATCTCTCGAAACTTTGCACACAGACCTGGTTTTCTCTCCTGATTTCAGAAATGGAATCATAATTGAGCTGGTGGTCTTTCTTAGATCCAAAGTTATCTAACAAAGTTCAGAGCATAATTAGTTAATTTCTTATGCAGCTTTAATGAACTTTCTCATTGCATTTCGTTGCTTTTAATTACACGGATTGATAGCCAAAGACTCCCCGTACCCGATGACATCTTTCGTTTTCCTCTAAAGGCACGTCATCCTCACATATTATGTCGAGAGTAAAAGGCTGCATTATTTGACGCTGGAACTCATTAAGCTAATCTCAAATTGGTATTTATCCATTGCCTAAATTAAAAAACTGAAAATATCATTGGGTACCTCATTTCTTTCTGAAGAAAATGGTGCCAAAGTTGTGTGAATTAAAAAGAAGTTATCAAAACCCTGCGTAAGACTGTAAAGATTGACCAAAGATATGAAACTGAGAAGACTGCATTTGAAGTTTGACCACATATTATAACTTGAACGATCAGTAGCCTCACTGTGATATTTCTCACCAAAAATGACATGCTCCGCCCATTTCCAAAACTGTCTTCGGATTTTAAATATATTTTAACTAAAACTGGAGCTATCACCATTACCCATGGCCAAGGTAGGGTATGCCATTAGGAAATCAAAATTTTCGGGCATGCAATATTATTTTAATGGTATTGAACAATCTTGATAGAGTGATGTAAATGCTGGATCACCCCCTCATCTTTCAATATGACTGCAGTGATACTAAATTTGTTGTTGTCACTCAATGAGAATGCAATAAGAATGCAAAACTTTGTTAACAAGCACAAAAACTGCGTCTGCATTTGATGTTTAAGAAATGCTATAGACGCCATTTTGTGAATGTGACAATGACGAATCAACTCTGAGCTGGCAAACATGTTTGTGTTTTTTTTTTCCTTTTGTTTTTGTCGTTCAGTCATGCGAACCACATGGCAGATGAAGAAAATTTAAAAACAAGATTTGCAATTTCTGTTGACACCTTCATTTCCTCACTAATTTGCCCTTTACAAATAAAAAATAAGAGTTGATTAGGTAATTTTGGATAATTGTCTAACCATCTAGCTTTATCATGTACATGATGTCCGCGTTGCTATAAAACCCTCCTGCACAGGCCACACGGGTGTATATCTCTTAGTATTTAAAATAAAGGTTTGTAAATGATTAGAAAAATAACCCTGTACAAAAGGCATGCTATCTCAGAGGAAATTTCTTGATAACGAAGGCACCTGCAGTTAAGGTTTTTAAAATAACTGCATAAAATAGGCAGCCCCAAATAGCAGTCAAACCTCGTTACAAGGAAGTTGGATTTTGAGCAAAATTACATTTATTGTCAACAGGTTTGCTAATAAATTCAAGCAAAGACCGCTCTTAAAATGGGCAAGAAACATGCATTGCATGCATTGCATGCAAAACATGCATTGCATTGGTGTACCATACCTTTAGTACAAGGTTGCCAATACTAATCTCATTCACTGCCATGTTTTATATATGGAATTATTCATATACAGTGAACTCTTTGATTCAGCTTTCATGGGACCAGGAGAAAATTAAATTATCGAATGAGCCTGAAAAACTACCGAAAACTGTTTGCATTTCAGTAATTTTATCTAATGAACACCTGCATGATGGTTATCTGCATTTGAGAGCAAGCCCATGCGAGAATGATAGTTTTTCTCGGCATTGTCAAGCGCTTTGCTTCACGCTCACTATCGGGAACGTCGCAGTACTCCAAAATCGTGAAGGCTGTCTTTTTTGCAGTACAACATAATAGCAGTAGCGCCTGTTCACAAAATGGCCCTGGCGGGAATTTGCGCATGACCAGCACGCAGTTTCAACAGTGTACATGAAGCAGCATGTGGATGCATGCGAGGGGTGTATATGTCGGCTTTACAGCAGTGTAACATCATTTGAAAATAAAAGTAGAAGGCTAGTGGTGTGCCAAGCAGCGTCCAGAAATGCCACAACTGGTCAGTGCACAGCCGCAGGATGTTGTGAAATTAAGGAAAGGCAAACCGAAACTACAGTGCAATCTCGTTTCTGTGAACACCACATTAACAAATTTTTTAAGAATTCCCAGCGGATTTGCTGTTTTCAATGTAAAACTATTTCAGAATTACGAATTTCAAAATAGCGTGTATTTCAGAATAACGAACATATTTTATTTCTTCTATAATTTTGAAACATCAGTATTACGAATTCGGCTAAAATTAACAGCACCGCAGCTTGCAACTCGCGTAAAACATCTGTATGTATGGTCCGTAGGCTGTAGCTATCATCATCAGCACATCTAGTACCAGCTCCTAGCGACACCATGAAGCTATGGTTTATTACGCAGTAGCCAGCAGGCCTAGCTGCCTGCGTTTTTTTCTTCCTGTGTTGTGTGCCGTAGGCGGGTCGGTCGTTCGAGCATTCGGGCGCGCGGGATGGCATTTTTCTTTTTTTCCGCCACAGACTATCTTATTGCGAACTTTGCGCGAGATTGGCGATGATATTAGCCAGCGAAGTTCCAAGAAGATATGAACGCAGCTGCTTTTACTGCAAGAAATCGATGCAGGGAAAAAGCGATTCGGCCTCTACAGACAGCTAGCATTGCCCTATCGACTGTTGCGATCATTTTGAAAGACTGAGACAAAATTTTCAAACTTCAGGGAGCATTGAAAATGGGGTCGTAGCGAACTCTGGTGGTTCCTTTTTTTTTTTTTTTTTTATTTTTTTTATTTATTTATTTTTTTTTTTTTTCTCTTGCACATGGACAAAGTCCGTACTTTCATCGCTCGGGGCAACACACATGCGATGGGGTGTAATGTAGTGCGCGTTCGTGTTTGCTGCACGTGGCAGAAGAAAATAATTTATTTCTTCAAATAAATCAGCTTTGGAGTTGCACAGTGCAACATTTTCACTTGAGGCATTGCTTTGCTTGTCTATACACATTCCTACTGCCAAGGTACGTCATTTTCATACCTAGGTTTGACCACTGGCTTATAATCGCAGATTTTTCATTACAATATTTCAAAATAACGGATGGTTTTTTGCGATCCCGCGGGATTCGTTATATCGAGGTTTGACTGTATTTGACTGAGCTTTATTTCAGGCGTGCAAACTTCAGATGTTGCTGTGCCTGCCATAGCTCGAGCTTGCACAATGTATGCAGGTTCCACTATGGTGAGTTGCTGCCCTAAGCGGTCGGGGAAAAAATAGAATAAAATCTTAAGTTGTTTGTAAATTATGGGTAAATGCAAAGCTTTTAAATTTGACAGCACTTTTAAATAGGCCACTTTTGCAGATCTGTCGCATTTCAATGTGGCCAAGTTTATCTTTTTAGGGTACTGGCTAGTGTGCTGTTCATATGCACCGGTAGTTCCCTACAGGAAAGGGTGACACCGTTTGAAGTAACGGCCACCAGTCGCCAACCGAGGCTGCTGCTCATATTGTGTGCCATTATACCATCATCATCACTTTAAATCAATACTTAGAGGCTTTCTAGCTTTTTATCTTTGTTTTTCCCTTTGACCTGACCCGGAACTTGTCGATCCTCTCACTTCTCTCTGAAAATGGCCGTGTCACTCTCAGTAGACTGTCTCACTAAGCGCAGCTGGCATTGTCATGTGCATGAGTGCGTCGGTGCATGTCATTTCTCTGGTGCATTCATATTGTGGCAGGGATTGCTCATCCAAATGCCACATCTAAGTAAAGTGGTCTTGCATAGGACTGATATATTTTGTATCAGTGTGGCAGAGTGGATGTAACATAAGCAGTGAAAACGTGTCTTTGTTCATGAGCCTGGCTGCCCCTGCACCACTTGCAGGGTAGAAAATACATCAAGTAACGCATGCATGCCAAGGGAGGTTCTTGCGATTCAATTGAGAGCGCAGTGCGCCCAACTGACTGCCTGGCAGACACATACGCTCCTAAAGCCACTGAAAAAAAAAAAAAAAAATCTTTGAGAGCACTGCAGCACATGCACTGTAGAATGCAACGCCAGACGCGTCGGTATCATTTTTTTTCTGTTCTGTCACACCGCCTGGTGGATTTGCCAAGCACTATGCTCGCAGACCCCTCTCCCACTTGCCCACATGGTATATGTGTATGGTATATTTACCTGGGTTAAATGAGGGAACTGCGCAGCCCGACTGTGTGTTGCAGTTGTAACTTGATGAAAATGACGATAACGACAGTAACTGCGACACACCCTCGCGCTGTGATTTACTGCACAAAGCAACAGTGTGTTGCGGTTTTAAACCAGGCGTTTGATTTTGAGGCATGTGGGTTGCTGCATTACATACCTCATTCTTAGCACTTCCGACAAAATACTGGGTTTTCTAAAGAGTCTCAACATGCGCACTAGAACGCCACGTATGTCAGCCTTCACTCAGCTGTTGTTCACTCCGACTTGTTCCTGTCCGTCTCACAATGGCCCACACAAGTGCACAGGCCGCACTCAATGGTCTAATCATCATCATCATCATCAGCCTGATTATACCCACTGCAGGGCGCAGGCCTCTCCCATGTTCCTCCACTTAACCCGGTTCTGTGCAAGCTGCATCCACTTGACCCCTGCGAACTTCTTAATCTCATCCGCCCACCTAACTTTCTGCCGCCCCCTGCTACGCTTTCCTTCCCTTGGAATCCAGTTTGTTACCCTCAGCGACCATCGGTTATCTTCTCTTCGCACTACATGTCCTGCCCATGCCCATTTCTTCTTCGTAATTTCCACAAGAATGTCAGTTACTTGAGTTATTTCTCTGACCCACTCTGCACGCTTCCTATCTCTTAATGTTACCCCTACCATTTTTTGTTCTATAGCCCTCTGCGTTGTCCTCAACTTAAGTAGAACCCAATTGGTTAGCCTCCACGTTTCAGCCCCATAGGTGAGTACAGGCAAGATGCAACTGTTGTATACTTTCCTCTTGAGCGATACCGGTAAGCTGCTAGTCATAATCTGCGAGTGCTTGCCAAATGCGCTCCATCCCAATCTTATTCTTCTTGTTATTTCCTTTTCATGGTCCGGATCTGCGGTTACTACCTGTCCTAAGTAGACATATTCGTCCACTACTTCCAGTATTTCGCTACCTAATGCAAACTGCTGTTCCTTCCCGAGGCTGTTGAACATTACCTTAGTCTTCTGCATATTGATTTTCAAGCCTACCTTTCTACTTTTCCTGTCTAGGTCATCAATCATTATTTGCAGTTCATCCCCCGAGTTGCTTAGCAAGGCAATGTCATCAGCAAATCGCAGATTACTGAGGTATTCTCCATCTACCCTTATCCCTAACTGCTCCCATTCCAAGTCTCTGAATACTTCCTCTAAACAAGCCGTGAATAGTACTGGAGAGATTGTGTCTCCTTGCCTAACACCTTTCTTTATAGGAATTTTGTTACTTTCTTTATGCAGAATGATGGTTGCTGTGCAGCCACTATATATATCTTCCAGCACTTTCACGTACGGCTCGTCTACCCCCTGATTTCGCAGTGCCTGCATCACCGCCAAGGTTTCAACTGAGTCAAATGCTTTTTCGTAATCAATGAATGCTATGTATAAGGGCTGGTTATATTCCGAGCATTTTTCTATCACCTGATTGATGGTATGGATATGATCGATTGTAGAGTACCGTTTCCGAAACCCTGCTTGATCCTTTGCTTGATTGCAGTCTAAGGTTGTCCTGATTCTATTAGCGATTAACGCCTAATCTTGGTCTAATACTTGAGCAACGGTCTAATACTTGAGCACAAAGCTCCAGCTCGGAAGCAGATCAGGTAGGCACTACTCACACCGGGTTCTAACCTCGGATTGTGCAAATTGTAAAAGCGAATATACAAAACGTCATTTGTTTGCATGGTACGGCAAGAGAAGCCACATTATGAAGTGTGATAAAGCAGCGCATACACGAGAAGCAAAACGATATGCCGTAATCGTGCAGCCTCGCGAATCTAGCTCTGCTGCCTCTGTTTTTTACGGCTACAGTGAAATGGAATTGTAGAGATACCTTTTCATCTTAGTTGAGCTCTAGTGCGTCTAGCAGCGTGCTTTCAGTTTCGCGATAATTTAGCTGTCCTTTCGCGCCTCGGTAGCCTCAGTAGTCCTACTAAGTGAGTGATGCGAAGGCCTCTAGGCAGCGCTAGTATGGGGAGAACTCCAGCACAGGTCCCATATAGAAGCAATTGAGCTCTCAGTTGTGTTCCCATCACTTTCGGTGCTCGTAATATAGTGTACTGCAAGCCTTTACATGATCAGGTCAGTGGTAGTTCATGTGAAACTGGAAAGCTGTGCAGAAAATTTGGATTTTGTCATCAAATTATTCCTGATTTGCGGGAAATGCAGCTTTGTTTCTTTCAGTATGCATATTCTTCTTTATTGGGGCATAGAGGTTCTTATAAATAGCTAAGTGACCTGTGTAACTGAATTACTGCAGCCTCATGTTGTGCTCCATTTGGGCATTTAACTATAATAATATATTTTCAAATAGATAATGGTATGGGTATTGATGAAGTTGAATTTAAATCAAGTTGCTTTGTGTGAATGATGCAACATGGGTACAGTTTATAAAATTCTCTATTCTGTGAAAAAATGTGTGTGACCAAATGCTAAGGTTGTAAGGAGCGCAGTGTGTCTTTGAAGCAGAGGTACTGTTTTCTTCATCACAATAACCTGTCCTTTATAGGTAGTCCCAGCAATTTTTTGGCCAATGCAGTTAATGGTCGATTTATATTGCTGAGGCTTTTTTTGCCAAAGTATGGGACATTCCTTAACTGAAACTTCCAAGCATGGCCTGGACAACTGCTTTGTGTGCTATGCCAAAATTAAACCTGCGCAAGAACAGCTCATATGAAGACCCAGCTCAAATTCATGTTTCTCCAAATGACAACTTCTTAGAAAGAAGGCATGATCTGGGCGAGTTCAACACATCACTTTTTTTTTTTCTATAAACTATGAAGGCTGCTTGAAATGAAAGATGTGGTGAATGTTATGATCACTAAGTGTGCAGAAAGGGGCAAAATTTCAAAGCCAACCTGGTAGCCTGGACAAAAAGCTGCCTTAGAAAAATGTTAATGTTGTACAGATGACAAGATACTGTAAAAGTAATTGTCAGGTACTCCATTTGGTAGCGATTATAAAGGTAGCCTGTGCGTTAACAAGGTGAGGATGACTGCACAATTTGCAGCACAGCTGAAACACCAATGCTTTAGCTAAATCACTGGATGCAGTTTATGCATGCTGTCATCTTGGTGCAACAGCGTATTTCATCAAACCTTTCAGTGTCATTGATGTACCCATACATACCCTGCTCTGTGTGTACCAGAACACAGAGCTAACACAATTGGGGTGATACCGCTTTCTGACATATTTCTAGAAGCATCTACTATCATCTCTCTACCGGGTTTGCTATTTAAGAGGTATTCACACCGGGGAGAAACCCACCCCTCTCGACTGGGATGTTGTGAAAAGGAGCCTCCTTTGGGCACTTGAACCGGTTTCCCGAAGGCCCCTCGGGGGTCGGGGGCTTTTTGTCGGCTGGCACAAAACTTTCCCCCGGGAGAAGGGGTGTCCGCGGCCTTTTCTTCGCTCTCCTGGCAACTTCGCAGGTCGCGCACTATGGGAAGCACGTGATTGTAGTTGGTATTCGGTGGTTGTTGGTGGCAGCAGAGTTAGCATGACCGGGCCAAAGGTGCTACCAGCACAGGGTCAACTTAGTTTTTATTTCGCTCGCAGTGAAAGAAGAAAACCAGCCAGATAGGAAATTCTACATGTAACACTATAACGGCCAGCTACCTGTACCGGTATTGTATGCGCGACAAGTCGGAGCCAGCAACTTCTAAGTAATGATGCAAATTCATTCTCTTTTTGTCCGAAAACATGTGGCGAAGAAAGGTCGATAAACGACGACGGCTGCACAGGCGTACAATAATTGCCCGAGATGGCCAGGGTGACGAGGAAACCCGGCAGTGGGGCATAGGAACGAGAGGCACTTGTGGAGCCTGAGAAAGACACAGAAAGAATTACCTACCCAATAATTAATTGTCTTTTGTCAAAGCATTCGGTCCTCTTCGAATGTCATTTTGGCTTGAGACAAAACGATCAGATCAAACATCATTACTTCGACAAAAAGAAAGTTTTAAAAAATGCATTTATGACAAGCAGATGTCCCTTGCAATTTACAGGTTTATCGAAAGCGTGCTAATTGTTCAACCATATCCTTTTTAATGCAGAAACTTGGCTGCTTTGGCTTCAGAGGCGTTATAGGCTATCATTACGCTCGTACTTGAAGCATCGCTAAGACATCGAAGCACAGGCCAGGACTGTAGCCAGTCCATTGAAGAAACATATGTCTGACATGCCGTATGGATGCATTTTATACCCTCTCTGTTCCTTTTGTATATTGATGATGTATAGTATACACTCCTCCTAGCGCGTTTCGTAGCGCTTGCTGACGATGTTACTGTGCTCATAGCAAGAGACGCAGTAAAAAAGAAATGTTACATCAGGATTAATTTTTGGAATGCTTGAGTCAGTGGACGGAAAATAAATTTATAGAAGTTAATACAAAGAAAACGAGCTGTACTATCCTTGACTCAAAACATAAAGCTATCAGTAATAACACCTGATTGATGCTGGGAAACAACGGGATAGACATATATCCAACAGGGCGTCGTATTCTGTGAAAGTGGGGATGTGTGCGCCACTCTGTTTATTTTGTGGCTCTAGTGCCTACCATGTTTTTGCGCCCTTATTTTTGTGTTGAACATGAGAATCGTGCAAATTTGAGTACAAAGTTCCCAGGAAACTTCAGTTTCATTGTAACCCGTCTCCATCTTCCTCATTCATTATCCGGCGCAACTAGGCTACCTGCAAAGCTGACAGATTGAACCCAGCTGCGGTGAAGCGGAGAGGCAGGCAGCGCAGATGCGCTCTCCTCGGCGCGCGCTGAGCCTCTGTTGTCTGGGAACGGTGACATCCCGCTCGTACTCCTCCGTCCGTGTGAATGCGGGAGCAAGGGAGGGGGCTCTGCCGGCCGGCGGTGCCCCCGCACCCCCTCCCCGACAAGCTCTCCCGTGTTAATACCACTTTAGGGTCGCAGATCAGGGAGAAACCGTGCTAAACCCTTTCTCTTGGCTGGCATGGTCACTCAGCGCTAGCGTTGTGCTTTTGACTTGCAAAAAGAGTGGAGGCTTTTCCATGTGCGAGTGATCCTATGCTTGCAGTTCATTGGTAAAAATTTGCCAGAATGATTCTGCCACCTGTTGTAACTTTGTTGACTTATTTTATTTTTGTTATTAATTTTAATTTCTGTCTCCGTCCACTTTATCAAGTTTCAGGGTCGCACTATTGCCCTCGCATGTGGTGGTGCTCACTGTTATCGGGAGCACATCATGGTCATTGCAGTATTCTTCTGCTTTTCATCTTTCACTCGCGATTTGTGGTTTTTTACTTTGTCTGGGCCACTGAAAGTGCTCCCTCTTTGCCAGTGCATCACTTCTAGAAAGAAAAAAAGAAAGATGACACTGATAGTGTTAAATAGTGTTGTATTGCAATGACTGAATATTATTCAGGGTGCTTGCTAAGCTTAATAATAGCAACAATAATTTTTGGTCGACATTGAGTCTGATGTGGAACCCACCACTTTTTTTCTCTTTCGTTGCTTCCTGTAAGTTATGCAGTTTGGGTTAACTCTAAGATACCTTCAAATTGCCTGCCAGACTCATGACCACTAGATTTCTCTTCTTGGCTGCCCCCTCAAGAAATGGGCAGTTAGCCATTGTGTATTAGAGTGACGTTGCCACAGCGTCGGACTGCAGCAACCTCCTGCAATGTCAGGCAATCAAACACCTCTTTTAAAATGCTTTGTAATGTAGCACTCCAGCACAAAATATTGTGTGCAAATGTGCTCTTTGTAGTCAAGTACACGTCTAGGCATTAGACGGCACAGATTGCAAAGCACATTGACACTTCATGATGACACTCAAGCCATCGGTACCGAGTTATTACCATGCATCCCACTACATACCACCAGTCATCACAGTCGGTTCAGGAGCTACAACATGCAAACTGCGAGCCTAAAGCTACAACTGAACCCAGTAAACTAGTTTGCTACTGGGAGCCACGCTATGTCAAGTGCAAGATTATGCACAGGGCTGGCTGTAAAGATCACTTATTTGACAGCATTAATCGAAGGGATAAGGATTTGTCTTAAAATTATTTTGCAAGAAACTGTTCTCATTCATGTCATCTGGCATGCACAGACAGTTTTGACTTGAATACATAATTTATTGACATTTGTGTGAAATCAAAGAATCACCGAAGTTGCCTTTTCTGGGAATGTTTAGAGATTCATTCTAATGGAACTTAGTTTGTAGCACGGTGTAAGAATATTTAGGTGGGGACACAGCACGGGCGAGACACTGGACGCAAGTTTCCAGATAAAGTACCAGCCACGCTCCTCCGAACCGGACCGCTGATCGCAGCGTCAGCGTCGATGTAGCGGTGAATCTTCGCTGGAATAAAAAAACACATACATTGACGACGCCGTTGCGATAGCAGCCTGCTGATATCGCGCGGCGCGTTTCTCCTGCGTGAGCCGTTTGCGTGGCCCTGTTTCCCTGTCGTCGCCAGAAGCATATCACCGGAGCACTTTATTCTTAAGCCGTGCCCACTGCGTCACTGCAGAAATGAAGTACAGAATAATTTATTGGCTTGTCAATACTATTGACGTAATTTATTCCTAACAACGAAGTGAAGAAAAGGTTGAAGATGCACTTCATGTTTAAATTTGGGGGAGTGAGTACTACATTACTCAACCATTCAGTCATCATTATTCAATTGAAGGCGCCGGGGAAGCAGTTTTCTCACTTTGGATAGCGTAAATAGAGCAGGGAAAGCGAATCCTGCGTTCGGTTGGGCGAATGGGAGAAAAATATAAAAATTCATAGGGTATTTGTAACCACTTATTGAAGGAACTTCAACAGCGCCCCGTACCGCTTCGTGCAAACTGACCGGAAGAATCGAATAAGCAAGAGAAGAAAAGTACGGACGAGTTAGGTGTACGAAAACCGGAACAAATGCTGCCGTGATTTAAGGCTTTTTTGCCTCAAGCAAGCTCAACTGTCTTCAAAATTTGCACGAAACTCGACTGCAGGAACGGCTGCACGATCTATCTATTTATGTTCATCAACTGATTTATATGCTGCTTTGGCGCACCACATCACATTACTGTTCGCCGATCTCTAACGTAGATTCGAGAAAGCTGTTAACCGTAATTTTACCTCTATTGTTTTGTATGGAATGAATTATACTCGGTGTTCTTTTTCCATTGTTGTGAAATTCTCTGCCCCTCTGTACTGTACCCAATACCCTGAGGATAAAAGAATGAGGAAAAGGAAAAACAGAAGCTAAGAGAAATAATGGTATAGAGGAAGTGAGAGGGGGAGGGGGGAATTCAGTGGGAGCTGGCAGAATCCAGTTAGGGGACCTCTAATTTAGGGAAGGAATAAAGTAAGGAGCAAACTAAGGATGAGCGGGCACACTGATGGGCGAACAAAAGATGCAAAGTCAAAGAACAAATGAAACGACCGAAGGTTAATGCTTTGCTGTCAAAGTGACACCGCTTATGCGTGCAGCAGGTTCAAATTTCACGCAAAACATTATTCGCCTTCTGCGCTTTTATTTAAGCATTCGTGAAGCCAAAGATTGATAAAACTGCGCTGACTAATGGACCTAGACAAAAACAACGCGGCAAAAATATTTTTCTCTCATCATCGGCCACAGTTTACGAGAAAATGGCTCTCAAAAAGCGTGTATTCACCATGGAAAAGCATTGCCTCCCACTACGTCACAGGCCGCTGAGCGAACTGCCATCTCGTACGGCTTAGATTAACTAGGGGACTTTATCTGGAACCGGCGCGGTACGCTGTGTCCCCACCTATATATCTTGCACCGTGGTTTGTAGGTAACCCTCTCTGTCCTGATTATTTCTACCAAGTTTGGCTACCAGGTGGCCGTTCATTTGTGCACAACCCAATTTTAAATTTTGCTGTTCCCATGGGCTCAGTTTAAATGACTTCTGCGACCAGTGCTGCATTTCCGATGGTACGTGCATTAATAGAACTTTATTGCCTGCTGCTCGCATGAAGGCCAGATTTTGAGACCATTGCCATTTCTGCCATCAAAATGCATGCCATTTCTTCAGTAATGCCTTTGATGTCCTCACTGTATCAGCCAGAGCATTGCCCCTGACCACGAGCCAACTTTTGGTTTTGTTGGTTTTGGTCTTGCTGTTCTGGCTCTTTTAAAATGGTTCCATTTGGTATATTGGAACACTATACTTTGTGTGAGAGACAGAGTACTCCAAGGAATGAAGGAATGTCATGCAACCATTAACTCGCGACCTTTGAAAAACATCCAGAGCTTCCTTTTAAGGTACACACTGCTTATTTTTATCTATTAAATACTGCCAAATGCCTCTTGGCAGTCAGAGCAGGAGTTGTTGATCTAATGACTGCACTTAATCCTCAAGAAAGGGAATTTATTAAGGCGAAGCCTTACTGGCCCTATTATGAGAAACTCCATCTGGTGTTGTAGTTGTGGTTGTTGCCATCAACAAGCAATGGAAGCCATAGAGATGGCTTCAGCATATGGCATCATTGATGGACATTGCCAATTTTCCCATTGTGATGCAACTTTTCTTCATGCAGCATTCCAGCTGGGTCATACCATATCGCCTCCTATTTAGCATGCACCTACTATACTCGGGGACACTTTTTCTTGGCAATGGAGCCAAAGCTACAGAACCGAGACACATCATCTTCCTACGCAGCTGAATATAGTCCCTAGTTGCATGAGCAGTTCCTGCAAAAACAAATTGAAATCATAGCGCTAGTTATTTACGGTATATTTCTTATAACAGAACCGTCTGAAATGAAGCTGTTATCCCTAAAACATTTGTCTTGGTTCCACCGGGTTTTCTCATGTGATGTCTGTCTCGGGTTTTCGAGACTCCCCGACTTTGCAAACAAGATGGCGACTGTCGCCTGTTCGGGTCGTTCCGGTTCTGGTTCGTCCACTCCGCAACAGTTAGAAGCATTTTCACCAAACAAGATTGCAAACAAGATGGCGACTGTCGCCTGTTCGGGTCGTTCCGGTTCTGGTTCGTCCACTCCGCAACGGTTGGAAGCATTTTCACCAAACAAGATTCGAGTCAAGTTCAAGAGACGCTGGCTGTCGAAGCAAACGAAAGAAATGATCTGCAACATCTATGCAGGCCGAAAGCCGCGCGGTCGGACTACATGGCGGAGCGACACTTTTAAAGACGCCCCGCCTCCCTACCTTTGCGCCCATTGCCAAGAAAACGTGTCCTCGAGTATAGTCAAGTTGGCAGCTAGTTTGTGATAGGGATTCGAACCGACAACATATGTATCTTCAAGTGTATGTCTAATTCAGCTCATCACACCGCGCAGCCTAGCGTATCAAAAACCGTCTAAGGAGGACAAGTGGAGAGAGCGCTGTCAGAAAAGCAGAAAGAGTGCGAAGGCCATTACGTTACTAGTCACGTGATGGCGCGCGCCACAGGAGGAAGTGTGGGCAGCGGTCGTTGCGGCAGCGTATCCTGCGTGTAAGCTTTTGCTTTCATACGTGTACTTGTAAGCATCTCAATCATTAGTGTCCTAAATATTGGTCTGTGGTAAAAAAAGCCTACATATCTGAATACTGCTACAGCATGCTTTGATTTACAGCCACACCTCAATCTATTATAATTGGAGAGATCTACAAGCCATGCATGGATAGCCACTGTAAGGGGCTGATTTATTTAAGCTTGACACCTTCCCCCTGCGGTGGCTCACTGGTTAGGGTGCTCGGCTGCTGAACCCCAGGGTAAGGGTTAAATCCCAGCGACGGCAGCTGCTTTTCAGTTGAAGCAGAAAGCAAGGCACCTGTGTGCTGTATGACAGCGGTGTACGTCAAAGAACCTCAGGTGGTTGAAATTGCCGGAGCCCTCTACTGCAATGTCACTCACGGCTCAGGGTGGCTTTGGGATGTTAAACCCTCTAAACCAAACCATCAGGCTTTATACCTTTGAAAGAAGCTACAAAACTTAGCCAGGTCAAGGTTGGCTTGTAACAAGCATATCTGAAGATGAAACTACACAAGTGGACAATGCCCACCGCCAATACGCGTGTGCCGTCACATGCCACCGTAATGTGAGAGTTGGAATAGAACCTTCCTCTTAGGCACTGGCTGCTTGAAAACAATATATGTAATAAACCATTTGCATTGTAGCTTCTTTGCTGGCTGGTTGTCCTGGTCTAGCGGGCTATGCAAGTGAAGCATGCATCATTGTGTTGCATAGAAGTCTATGCAGTGACTAGGGGTAGGAAGCCGACCTATTTCTGCCATTTGCAGGACCACCCACCAAAGGCAATACCAGCCTGCTAAAGGGTGGTAGCAGGCCTTGTGCATGCATAATTTTATGCATGAAAGTATCGCTGATTCAAGTTTCGGACAATATCAACTAACCTTTGCAGGCCCACCAGAATTCACATGAACTCTGTGTGCAAAAGACCTCGAATACTTGCATGCAAATTCGTTCCACTGCAAATATTTTGAGCTGCATGCCGTGGTAGGTGCTTACCTATGCCCGTTATTGTCATGGCACAGTTAGCATGCCTCAGTGTCAACATCGAAGGCAAAGCATGCATTTCGCCGAAGCGGCCAAAGAGAAGTTGACGATCATGTTGCTGATATTGTCCCTTGACCTGCTACAACTGTTATAATTCCTGCCTTCCACCTCAACAAAAAGGGTGAGGGACGGTCTTCAGCTGCCATGTAAGGTTTGCACGTTTTTCACTGCAAGACATGTAGCAAACATTCTGGCATTCGCTGAGGCAGCCTTTTTGAGTTCTTATATGAAAATGCAAATAATCATTTTGGAGTTGGAGACTCTGAGGCGTAGCATGAATAACTGTTCTGCTAAGTATTTGCGCACAACATTAATATTTGTGGTATGTGAAATTTGCAGAAGGAATGATAATTTAATGGCTGCGACATTGGAAAACATTTGTGGCCTAGGCTACCAATCGTACCTCATTACTACGGACATTTTGGTTCCTCAGCAAAACATTTGAATTGCAAAGAAAAGGTATGTGTTAGATGAAAAACAAAATTTGTGGTCCAAGTCTTTTTTAGTAGTGTACGTATGGCATTTAGCAGTTCAGTTGAAATTAAAAATTATTTTGCCAACTTCAGTTGTGTTACCCTACAGTAGACTCATTATTTCATACTACAAAGGATGAAGGGTTTTTATTTTTTTTTGTTCCTTGAAGTATGCTGTGATATTCGAAAATAAATGCGATTTGCTTTTCGATATGAATAGCATTTGAACCTGGCTGCTGCTTGGTTCTCAGTAACGTGCTCGTTTCCCATAGAGTAAAACCTTAATAATTGGAACTTCAGGGACTGGAAGAAATGCCAGTTCAAAAGTTGACACATAGAATGGTTCATAACGATGAGAAAAATTGTACGAAAATATAAGTGATAAAAAAAATGGGCTGTGGCTATCTTTTGAGCAAAATCTATGGCAAAAGATTTTAGCTGTTTCACTGAACCTTTATCGCATGTCAAAGCAGAACTGCTCCGAAACGGTAAGCACCTGCGCAAGCTCTACCATTCGTGTGAGTAGGCTTCACCGCACTAGCAGCAAAGAAATTGTGGCAAATGTGCATTTGTGGCACGCAGGAAGAACTACACAAACATGGAAAGGAAGTGTACGTTTCGTGCCAGAACTGCATTCCAAAAAAGTAAGACTGGCGCCATGCATATAAGCATCTGTAGCAGTGCTGGCTGACTGCCACACAGCTAGTAGCAAAGCTTAAAAAACAAAACCACGCAATGATTTGGTGTTTATTTCCATCAGAGCTTGCATGAACACCACAGTGTGTCGCACAATTTAGGCTTGAGGAGTGGTATTTCAAGTGCCTGCAGTACAAGCTGTCGAGTGCCGTAGCTGTGGAATCAAGACTGAGAGCACCGAGCATGTTGCGCTCCATTGCACCAATATCTCCCCGCGACATTCAGAGGGCCAGCTGGATTTCGCTGCAGTATTCATCGCCAAAACCCGGTTACAGAAGGGGGGAGAATGACTACAGCTAGACCACAAACACTTGGTGACAACAGTGACACACCATGTGAAAATGCGAACTAAAGGACTAACAGCCTGCTCCACACTGATGTTTAGGCTAGGACATATTCGTTGTGACTGCCCAATATAAAAGGAAGAGCCCCATCACCATCATTATTGAAAAGTGGGAAAATGACTAAGCATGGACAGGGAAGTGTTAACTCTCGAGTTTCCTAGAGGGAAAACACAAGATGGGTAGTGTGTAGTGTATGTGCATATTAAAATCTCCAGTTGGCTGAAATTATCCGGAGCCCTCCTCTCTGGCGTCCTTTAGTAGTTCAACATCCAAAAGTGAGCCAGAGTAACTCTAGGACATTAAACTCCGCCAACCATACTTGGTGTTGTGTACCCTTTAGTGCAAATGTGTACATATCTCTTTTGACTGCTTTAACTCTGCCGTCAGCACTTTGCTGTTGGGTGCTATAATCCGTTTTGTTCAAACTTCAAGTATTCATGCAAGTAATGAATATTGTTTAATAAATTTTATTCATATTCAATTTGGGTCATAGCTACATTGCTAGCATCTGATTTTGGTAGTTTAACAATATTTGTATTCGACATGGGTTTGAAAAGCACTGCAGAGGAATCTCATTCATACAATTCTTCCAGGGATTTGAAAATTGAAACATATGCGAAAATTGTATTATTCAGAAGAGGTTTCAAAAGGTCTCGAATGAAGCATGCCTTGGAGAGCGTTTATTTTCATTACAACCCTTTGAATAACCTTCCATTTTGCACTGGAATTTTTGTTTCTGAGTGTCCAGAAAGCTTTTCTGAAACTGGTTTAGCTAGGCACAAAGCCACCAAGTGCTGGCTGGGGATTGAAACGGGCTGCCACAGGGAGGGCCCTAAACTGAGAAACCGCCTGTGAGAATTTGAAAAAGAAAACATTCTCAACACCAAAAGGGGTTGGTTAAGGGTGCTAATGGTACTGAAAAATCTGAAACATCTGCCATCAGCTATACTCCGTTTCATACATCAGGTGCAACGCAGCGAAAGCTACGCAAGTAGTCCGCAAGAATAAAAACAGGAGGCGTATCACTACGCGCTCGTTCAGTAGGCGAGTGGTTCCTGCGAGAACAAGCTCTATTCCGAGCATACACGTTCGCAATAACATGCTCCGCATGCTTAGACATCTTCACAGAGCGGATCTTATAGAAAAAATGCGCACCAAAGAACCATTTTCTCAAAAAGGGATGCGCAGCGCGGAGGGCACAGCCAGCGCCATCTGGTGGCACAGCTGGCAAGGTTGCGGGGCAGCAAAGCGCGGCACGAACAAAAACGACATAAAAAAACATACAAATTAGCCGAATCCGACCTTTTCTCCCTAAAAAAGGTGCTTTTTATGAAGTTGATGGCAAATGTAAAATGTATTAAGCTTGCAGACAAAGCAACTATTATTTTCTCTTGTCAAGAGCAGGCACTATTTTTTATCGTGGATGCGGAGAGCGCAAACAAGCGCTGTAGCTTTGGTAGTGTTACACTTGATGTATGAAACGGAGTATAGTACCTATTGCCCCACCCCTCCTCCACCTTGGAGGAAAATTTGGAACCACGTGAGTTTTTCATATATCATCCACCTGAAATACGAGGTCTCATTAGCTGTTTTAAATAAATGAAAATGTGTTACCACTACAGGGCACCTGCTAAGAACGAAAAAGAATTGTATTATGCTGGAAACCATCTATTGTGAAGATTGTACTGGCAAGGTTTCACTGTATTTGCATGCCTCTACTCTTGAAACCTGAATAGAATAATGCATATATAGCGCCAACCGAAAATGCGATGACAGAGGGCCACATCATGTGAAAATAGTGTAGCTGCAGTATTGGTTTCACTTTTCTGAGCTTCGGGTCATTCCACAGCCAATTGAGTGCATGTGGTGTTTTCTCTCACAGCGGGCTGCTACTAGGGGGTAATTTCTCTCTGAAGGTACATACAGTACCTCAGTTTTTTATTTCACTAGCCCAGCATGTGCTGCAGCTTCTTAAACAGCAATTTGGCTCAAAAACGTCTCCTAATACAACCTTAAAAGTGGCTGAATAGTAATAGTAAAGTGTTCTGCATGGTGTTTTTTTCTTTAACTATTATTTTACGGGAAGGGACTCTGAACTGTGTAAGTCCGATCTTTCCATGATATGGCGCCCAAACTTCTTTCTCCTCCTCTTCTTTTTCTTTCTCCTATCTGGCCATCTGTCAGCATTTTAAATAACTATTTTGGCTCGGAAGTATCTTATAATGCAACCTAAACGACAACACACACCCAGAGAAGAAAAATGATTTAGTTGCTTTTAATTGCATTCTGTCAGCATTTCCGTAACCCAACCTTTGATGTTTCCTCCCTGCTCAGCTGTGCGATGCTGCTTCCTGGCACAGCTCTTTTGCTGTTGCTTTCTTTTTTTAACGCATACCAGAATGCAACCTAAAGGTAACGCTCCTAAGAAATATTGTTAATCACTGTTATTTTAAAAAAAAGTTGAAACTTATATCAGTGAATTCAAACTGCTTGCTGTCTTTATTGTTCAGAAATGCAGTGCGAATCCATTGCACCACACAAGTGATGCAGATGAGCAATTTTAATTGTGGCCTTATTAGTTTTATGAAATATTTCTTGTTTGCCACTAGGCAATGCTGGTCAGCCAAAACCTTTAGGGCGGTTATGCATTCCACTGGCAGTGCTAATTTATTGGGACACAGAACTGGTCTGAATAAATATGCATAATTGTGCTCTTTTTTGTTTGTGTTACCTGATGTGTGCTGTTAATTATTCACCGAATAAAAAATTTAAAACATAAAAAATTCAAAACTAGACAGTGTCGGAAGGTGTCCGTGTCGAAAGAGCAGTGCGAAAGGCAGGGACGGCTTGGCCCAATCCTGGTGCCTCTCGCTCCTGCGCACTATAATATTTAATAGTGCTTCTACACTCCTTTCACCCTCTAAATGAGTGGGGTCAGCAGCAGGAGCACAGTTGCCCATCATAGTGCACATATCCTGATTGGTCCAGGTCACCCCTGCCTTTCTCAGTGCTGCAAACATCTGAGACGCGTATTGCCGTTCCCAGAAAACTGCAGCAACGGAAGTGCCAGGCGCGTTACTGAAAAGTAAAACACAACCTTACGTTTTGTTTGAGCATGAAGCGCAGTACGGAAACTGAAATGAAATGTTAATAAAATAGTTTTATGGCTTAAAATTACTGTAAAGAGTGTAATACATCGGTGGCGACTGTCGCGCCATCTTTGCAATATTGAATAAATTAAATTGAAAACTCGGCGAGGCGTAAATTCGTTAAATATAGTTTAATGCACGTTAAAAGGCTATTGTTGCCGAGAGCTGTCTGAACGCAGCCTAAAAGTAACATTCACTCACTGAAGACAGTTGATTACAGCAAAGGTAATTGTGTAGTGTAACCGTTGTCAAACCATTATGTCCTGGCTGCGTTCGCGGCTGGTTTTGCTGCTGTTGAGAACAAAAAACATGGTATTATGCAACCTAAAGGGGAACATACCCCAGGAAATATGGTCGTAATGTATTTGAATGTTGTGAACTAAAAAAAAAACTTTACCTGCAGGAATCGAACACATCTTTCAGTCAGGTACGTGGTGCGTAAAGCGACGGGTAGTGCGGTCTTTAAATGTGCTCTTGTTTGTTTTGAATCAAAGTACTAAAGATGGCGTGGTGGACGCAACTGGCATGATCCAAGGATTTCTGGAAGCAATTGTATTCCAGCAAACTATTTTATTGCATATGCATTTTAGTATATGCACTGCAATGTATACTCAGAAAACATATAGCTTTATTGATTTACTTTTTGTCGTGTTTTATTTTTGTGTGACGTCACCTGGCACTTCCGTTGCTGCAGTTTTCAGGGATTGGCAATACGCTTCTAAGACAGAGCATAGGGAGCTCTGAGCTATGGGTGCTGTGTTTTCAGAAACAGCCCTTATTCATTGCACTGTGGAACCGATCAAAATAAATCCTAACCATGCTCTTATTTCCCTATTGAAATGTCACCCATTTTTCACAAGGGGGCATTGCATAACAGGAAGCTACGAGACTACCTATGAAAAATTGAAAGGAATAGTGGTCATTTAACTGAACCCCGCTGAAGAAGAAGAGGTAGAAGAACAAGCTGAGCCAAGAAAGAAGAGAAAGAAGGGGGAGAAAAAAAGCTGATCTTCTTCTTGAAGAAGAAGATCAGCTCTCGCAAAAAAAAAATAATAATAATAATTACATAGCTTAGTTTAGTCGCTAGTTTTTCTTTTATTATAAGATGTCTTGTTATGCCGGTATCCAGTTTCTCTTACTTTTTTCGACATTGTTATTTTAGTATTTTAGTGGACTGAAACTGCAGGCTGTTCACAATTTCGTGCAGTAGAGCTTGTGCTCGTTGGTATTCATAAAGTATGCAGCATTATTAACAGGCTAGCAGGCATTTGTGTGCACGGCACACCCCATGGTATTTCGCTATGGCTGCTGTACAACTTCAATAACTCAGTCTTTGGAACTGTGAAAATAGTCCAAATTTACCGAGTTTTCAAAATAATTGTGCACAGCAAAAAAAAGGGGGGAGGGGGGCATGTTTAAAACTTGGGTAACGCATAAAGGGGCGATGTTGAGAAAAATGAAGTTGGCTTGTACAATAAAATACCAGTTCTTAACCACGCAGAATAACACTTTACTGAAAATAAAGCTCTCAGGTAAAAAGGGTAAGAACAGAGGTACAGTTGCTGAAAAATGTGTTATGGTTATATGTCTGAATTGTGAATCAAGCTTTGTTTTGAAACTGTACATGCACTTTTATCATGCAAACAAGATAACGAAAAGACAGCCTTAATATTGGAAGGCAATGAAAGCCTCCGCATGGGAGCACCACAGGCGGTCAGTTTTTCTTCAGTTTTGACGATTCACACTCGCAAATATGTGTGCATGCTCACGTTTTCACTTCTGACGTGCCTCGGCTTGCAAATATGTCATTTTTCCTCTTGTTTTGTTTTCTGGGTTTCTGTGATCAAGTAGTTTTAGTCACAGACAACATAGGCGTGAATTGAGCCCACGGCAATCAAAATACATGTGCACAAGCTTTTGTGAGACTCAGCCTCATCACTCTGCAGTGGCCAGTTTTTGTTTTTGTTTTTTGATGAGACATGAATATTTTATAAGAACCGCTGCATATTAGGGAACATGTCATTGAAACAACAAGCCCGATGCAAGCGGACTATGTTCAGAACATCTTTTCGCCGATGACAGAGCTGTGAGCCGCCACATGATTGCCTGAAACTTAACTCCGTGCATTGGGTGACTGATTTCAACAGTGAAACCCGCCAAAGAGGGAAATACTTTGGATTTTATAGAATGCTCGAAACACATAGATCGATTTCCTGCACTTAAAATATGCCCTCAAAATTCTCAGTGCACCTTTAAAGACGCCGGAAAATGAAAGCCACACATGCCATGCCTCCACTCCTTGCCACAGCTGCCTCGTGCTTCGCGGTGCACAGTGCTGTGCATGCTTGACTGTTTCTTTTCTTCCCTATTTCTCGCTGAACTTTTTATTTTCTTTTACTTTCTGAAGAGAACTCTCTGCCTTCGTTCCACATTTGTAGCCACCCTTAGTTTTGTTTCTTATGCACCGCATACTTTACTTCATGGCTCCAAGGCCTACGTAAAGTTGGCTTCTTCTCAGACTGGTCAGACTGATAACAAAGGCACGTAATGTAAAACAAAAAAGTTTTATTTTTGTATATATTTTCTTCAATTCGTGACAAGTATGATGTCGCTGCTAGACACACTTTTTATTCACCTGACGTACCGATTTTTATCAAAAATGTCTACTATAAAGAGGGGAAAATGTACAGTCATCTATGGAAGATTAACTGGGACTTGAGTTTCACTTTACTGTATCCGAGTTTACTATAGCGTGGTTCTACTCTACAACCCTGCTGTTTAGAGGCAGTGGCAACCAACTGGTCTGGATGCGCCATCATATTACTGTTTTTTTTGTCATTGTGGACTTCTTTCTACCCATAGCGTTGTTATGCTTGACATTTGCGACATATAGTTGCTCAGTGTTGTAGATGCATTTTTGTTGAAAAACAGCCACTGTAAGGCTAATGTTTATTTTTTAAGGCCCTTGAAGGCATTCCTTAATTCCTTCTACCCTATATCTGCAGACAGTGCGAGTGCATGACCAGCGGAAGGTGCACAGAGATACCTTCGGGATGTGGGCCACTGTGGTCATTTTGTACCTCAGTATGACAGAATTATAAAATACCAGATATATCGAAGTTGAAAGGGGAATTAAAAGAGGTTAATATAAGGATAATGCGATGTATAGTGAAAGCTCGTTAATTCGAACCTCGATAATTCGAATTTTCGGGTAATTCGAACTACACTACTTGGTCCGGCCAAGCTCCATAGAGATCTGTGTACAAAAAAGCCCGCTAGTTCAAACGCGAATCGGTTCCGCAGCGGATAATTCGAACATCGCGCCGCCGCGTATGGGCGGCTTTGCGCAGAGCACGTGGGAAAAAAAAAAAAAAAAACAGAGAAAGAGCGGCGTGGTTAGAGGCTGTGCGCTTCCAAAACGGAGATAGAAGATTAAACCAGGTAGAACCATGGATGAATGGGTAAAGCCTAAATGGCGCCATGACCAGCATGGCGGCGCCAGAGGATAGGGGTTGGCGGCCGCGGCTGCCTACTCTCTTCCGTGAAACCTCCGAAACTCGCAATACCCGTTAATCCAGCCCTGTTAATTCGGAAATGCGCATAAGCACTGTTGGCGCGCTCCCAGCAAAAGCCCACAAGAAGCTGTTACTTCAGATGGGCGCCACGGGTTACGCTTTTTTTTTTTTTTTTTTTTTTTTGTAAGATTCGTCCACTCTCATCCATCGGCCGGCCGGCCGTCAACGAGAGCAGGCGGTCGGCCGCGGTCATGACGCCGGCTTTTAGCATCGTTCCCTACAAAAGGCGTTTGCTGTTTTTGCCTGTGGTAGTAGACAGCGCCTGCCCCAATCGCCTATGGCATGATAAAGCGAACGTATTGAAAATGAGGCTTGCACAGCCGGACAAACGCTGGCACTCTGCCAAGTTCGCTTTCCCCCTTGCTAGAGCCAACATCAAAAGAAAACCACATCACCATGTTATCCCTGAGCAGCATCTTGGCGCACTGCCAAGATGTGTTGTGAACTGTGACGACGTTTTGACGCAAAACGAAACGGAGGGAGGCGTTAACGACTGGAGCTTCTTTTTCTTTTTTTTAACGGCTGACGCCCTTTTTTCTTTTTTTTTTTTTTTCGAATTCTAAGGTGAAAATCACGGGTGGGTGGGTTCAATATGCCTGAGTTAATATAGTAAATTTACCGCAATGCAGATGGTTCTTGTCAGTTTTTCCGAGGCCATTCGATAATTCGAACATCATATAATTCGAACTTTTTTCCCGGTCCCATGAAGTTCGAATTAACGAGCTTTTACTTCTTAAATATGCCAAAGAATGAAGACGTGCAATCTGCAGTGCCATGTCACCAGCTGGCCCACTAGCAGTAATACACTGTTCGCCAAGTGTTGCTAGGCCTACTATTTTGCTTCACATAGAAGCTGCCACGGATGGTGCTTTTGTGACCACCACATGGCAGAAGAGATCTAATCAGGTCACCATGTAGGCAATCAGAGCAAGCCTGCATGGACAGCGTTGCATTAAACGCTGCTTTTCCCCACATCATAGCAGTCGTAAAAAGGTGTCACCTGACTATAGGCTACTGCTAATTACTTGCCAAGTTCCTCATGTGACATGATTTATGTGCTTAATGGCATCTTTACATGATTAGTGGAGCCAGTAGGTTTGGAAAGGCATGCCTGACACTGTTCTATATGCAAAAGGTTGCAGGAGTGCCATAAGGTGCACTGACATATCAGATGTTCTTTTTTACAGCAGTTTGTTAAAGGGACAGAACACTGGCCAAAATATGTCATAAGATTATGGTGGAGATGAAAAGATCTTGCCTCTTATAGTACAGATCGAGCACTAGAATATCAAAGAAAAGAGGCTTTTTAATTTTAATTTGCCATTAAAAATCGCATAAAAACAACCTAGGCGCTATTTAGCGGAGAAACCCTAGTACTTTCAGTGTAGCCCCCCACGTGACTACATGTCTGCAAAATATCACTGATTTTTGTAACTGTGCAATGTTCGTTTTTCGTTTAGGAGTGCTTGGCATAATTTATTACATTTTGCTCTCTCCAGTGCGACCTTAATAAAAACCACCCCTGCTTTCGCACTGTGAGAGGATGCTTTAAGGTTTTGCCACTAGATGACGCCACTGTGTTTGCAATTTCGTGAATGAAGCAATGACAGTGCGCACTAAAACTTTCGTCGATGAGGGCGTGCATTATTGTGCCGTAACAGCATTGAGTGTGAAACTGAAAAGGATGTTACTCCACACAAAAAATGTCTGATTACTGTCTGGCGAATGAAAGATATATTTGTTTTCAGTACGTCGTTTTTGACGACTACCAGTCATCGCGGTTGCTGCTCATGGTTTCCAGCATTGGACTACATAAAAACGGGCGCACGCGTTGATCGAAAAATTCCCGGTAAAAATTTTATACAGCGTTTCTAACAAAACCGTTATGGAATCAAACATTTTAGACATCAATCTTTCCACTGCGGCGAAAAAAATTTGAGATCTAAATTCCAGTGTTCTGTACCTTTAAGAGTGTTCAGTAACGCTCTAGTTTTCTGCATGGGATATTCAAGTGGATTCTTCAGCTGTTTAATTTAGGCAATAATTCAATATCTCCAGGTTCACTCCATTAGGCCTTCAAGGGACCAGGAAAAATGTTCGAATTATCGGAAAGTACAAATGATCAAATGACCTTAAAATAGTGGTGCACACACTTTGCATCGCAGTAATTATTTACTGAATGTCTGGAATATGGTTGTCTATAGCAGAGGCTTTCAAACTTGGTTCCACGAAACCCCTGCTTCCATGGTTTCCATGAGCTCCCAGTGGGCTTCCCCACTTTTAGCTACGCGGACCATGCACAGTGCCTGGTTCGTTAAAAATCTTTCTAGATCGTTAGATTTCCTGTTATTGTAGCTCATTCATCAGTCTCGCACCGTCAGCATAGGCACCGACCCCAGCATAGATCTTGGTTTCGCACCAAGGTGCTGCACGCCAGCAATTAATATGTGGCACATATTGATGGCTGTTGGCTACCTTCATGCAAAAAAAATGTTTGGGAACTCGTGGTCTGTGCATTTAAATTTGAGATGTGAGGGTTTAATAGAAGGGCATCAATCGCTGATCACATGCAGAGTGTTAAGTTTCAGTCCCTGTATGGGCACCTGGTGAACAATAATGATATCAGCCTATGCTTTTCTGCTGCTTATGCATTGTATATCACTAGACTTTAATTGAAATCATGCAATTTCTCTCTCTGCATTGTAGAACCGGTGTATACCCATGCCAAGAGTGCTTCTGGGCATAAGGGCATGGTGCTGCCTCCAAAGAAGTCTCGCCGTGGTGTCCGCTTGATTGGCATGGAGCCCCAGGAGCAGCAGGAAACGTCCGTTACAGATCCAGTGGTGAAGTCCAGTCTGGCTGCCCAAGAAGCGGAGCAAGCAACCACTGCATCCTCATCTGCCAGCCAGCAGCAGCCAGTGGGAGCCACGACCAGGCGCAGAAGCAGTCGTGTGGAAAGTCAGTCACAACTTCGGCCACGGCGTACCCGCAGCGTTGAGGCAAGTGCCTGTTTGTTTCTCATCTTGGCACTGTGATGTTCTGCGTTATTGTGGAAATTTCTTTCAGGAGCTGTGCAGGTAAGACATGGGCCTGCAGGGGCATCTGTCAGTAACAGATGTTCGTTGTGTTACAACTTGCGGGTTTTGCTCACTCGTGTCTAGCCATACGTGACATTTGGCTACGTCCGAGGAAAGGGGGTTTTGGTCAAACACCAACTGCTTGGCCATCAAAGAGACAGTGAAGTGACGTTCACCAAGGCTAGGAAAAGTGGACAAGCGATTGGTACTCCATTACAGCACCACAAAAAAATTTTCAGCTAGCCTCACTCACGCCAAAGATATTGACAATAAAAAATGATTCACTTGCCCTTCCCTCTCAACTTAGCACACGCAGACACGCTCAGGCGCAGTCATTGAGAAGGGCTGCACAGTTTCCCCAGTTTATGTGAGTGGGCAAGGGCGGGGCACTTAAGAATGCGCTTAGCAGAGTGTCATCCTGATATTTTTGTAAGGAGCATTATTTAAAGATTTTGTGTAAATAGTAGTGTCTACAGAGTGCATTTGAATTTGACTGACATACTCGTGCAAAGATCACTTGTGCTGATTTGTTGCATTAGAATATGACCATCAAAGTCATCAGAATTCTTTTAAGGCCCTTTAGTGGAGGCAACAGACCACATTGCCTCCCCCACTCCCTGATCTGACAGGGGCATATCGGAGGTTGCCTTTTCCTATCATCCCTTTAGAAGTTCTATTTTCCTATGTTCCAGAGTTTTCTTTATTTGGATGCCTTTAACCTTGTATGGCATGACCAACCTTGGCGATATCATATTTGGTTACAGCAGCGGTGAACAGTTTGCAGGTGCAGAACTCTGTCTATTCACTCTGTCCTATTCATTTGTTGGGCTCCATGGTTGGGCAGTTAGCACTGCCGTCAAACAAAAATAAATTGTAATGGCTAAACACTCTCGAATATTTCAAGACAGTTGTTCATACCTTGTGCAAGACAGTAACAAACTCCCATGCGACCATGTGGTTCGAAAAAATGCCATGACTTGTTTCACCTGTTGCAATTTTGGAAAACAAAAAGCCTTCTGGAAGTTTGTAGTGAAGCAGTGTGAAAAAATTATGGGGACACTTAAGTTCCGCCAATATGACACGATAGCTCAGGCTACTAGCCCACATACAAAGTCCTGCTTTAGGGGGGACACTGCTCTTTGCGGCCGAAAATCTGTCTAAAAATCGATTTTCGACTTCTTCATTTTCGCGGTCCTGAGACGTTTCTGCAGCTATGTGCAAATTTTGGTTGAAAAATACCACCTATTTCGCATGTTACAGCGTTCCAAAGTTCTGAAAGCTGAACGCTTGGCCCTTTAATTGGAGGTCAAATCGCACCGAGTTTTGATCGGCCGCAGATCGAGAAATATGCACTCCACCGGTGTCATTTTAGTCTCGTTCGAAAGATTGTGATTCAGGCTATTCCCATGTCACGATTGGCGTCCGTGAGCCAACACCCGAAGCAGAAAGCAAAGGGACAAAATTGCGAGCACAATTTTCTTTTCCCTTTCGCCATCACTGTTTCCTTGCACCCGTAAGCTAATTGGATTTTTTGTCAAGAATTGCTGCTGGAAAGCAGACTTTATGCTGAATGTCACTAACCAAGAGGTTCGCAAACCTCCCATCGACATAATGATAATGGCAATGTGTCGAGACTTCAAAGAAGTTTTGCTTGTTGACAATGGCAGTCGGGAAAAATGAAAGATTTCACTGATGAGGCGATCTTCTTAGCTCTCACCTGTGGCGACAGGGAACAAGCACCGATGCAAAAGACTTTACAATGGTGGAGTTTCTCCAGGACATCATTTTTGCTAAAGGTCCCCTATTTTGATATTGTAAGTTTTTTTTTTTTTTCTTTTTTTTTTTTTTTTTTTTTTTTTTTTTTTTTTTTGTCTGACCCGGTTATAACAATTACTGTTTGTATTATATCCTTGGTACCTCAGTAATGTTATAAGTGGATTTGTTTGACTCAACCTGCGAATTTTGGTCGAAAAATACTGCCCTGTTTGTATGGTACAGCGTTCTGAAGTCGCGAATCTGCGCTCTTAGCCCTATTGAAGTCAAATTATGACGAGTTTTGATTGGCACAGTTAGAGAGTGCGTGCTATATTAACTTGGAGCTGATAGAGTGATAAACTTGTGAAATTTTATATTTATCATCCGTGTATCACTTTAATCGTTGCACTCACTACGCTCTGCATGCTAAGCATATTACAGTGAAATCTCGTTACTACGAACACCACAATAACGAATTTTTCAAATTAACAAATTTTTATGAATCCCCGGTGGATTTGCTGTGTTTTCAATGTAAAACTATTTCAGAATTACGAATTTCAAAATAGCGTATGTTTCAGAATAACGAACCTATTTTATTTCTTCTATAATTTTGGAACATCAGTATTACGAATTCGGCTAAAATTAACAGCGCCGCAGCTTGCAACACTCGCGTGAAACGAAACAGAAACCGCCGATTCTGTGCGTATGGTCTGTGGGCTGTAGTTATCATCATCAGGACATCTAGGACCAGCTCCTAGTGCCACCATGAAGTTATGGTTTATTACGCAGTAGCCAGCAGGCCTAGCTGCCTGCGTTTTTTTCTTCCTATGTTGTGTGTTCGCGCGTGCGGGACAGTATTTTTGTTTATTTTTTTGCCACAGATTATCTTACTGCGAAGTTTGTGCGAGATTGGCGATGATATTAGCCAGCGAAGTGCCAAGAAGATATGAACACAGCTGCTTTCACTGCAAGAAATCGGCGCAGGGAAAAAGCGATTCGGCTTCTACAGACAGCTAGCATTGCCCCATCGAATGCCGCGATCATTATGAAAGACCGAGACAAGATTTTGAAAGTTCAGGGAGTATTGAAGATGTGGTCATAAAGAACTTTGATTTTTTTTTTTTTTTTTTTTTGCACATGGACAAAGTTTGTACTTTCAATCGCTCGGTGCAGTCACGCACGCAATGAGGTGTTCCGGAAAGTGGAAGGTGTATGTGCTGTAGTGGTGTAATGTAGTGCACGGTCGTGTTTTCTGCACGCGGCAAAAGAAAATAATTAATTTCTTCAAATAAATCAGCTTTTTAGTGCAACATTTTCACTTGAGGTTTTGCTCGTCTACACACGTGCTTACTTACAAGGTACGTCATTTTCATACTTGGGTTTGACCACTGGCTTATAATCGCAGATTTTTCATTACAACAATATTTCAAAATAACAAATGATTTTTTGCGGTCTCGCGGGATTTGTTATATCGAGATTTGACTAACTTTTTTCAGTTAAGATACTTTAAATTTTTATTCCAATGCTTTGGCCCCCTGAATTGCTTCTGTGTACCATTAAGTGGGATGTTTGACGTGTTTATAAAAGTACCTAAAGCAATAGAACTTCAAAAATGCAAATCTTATGTTTTGCACACTGAGGTGTTTGCTGTAATAGCGCCTGTAACAAATGAAAAAAAAAAAAACCTACCAGAGTAACCTGAAAAGAGCACGAGGAGACAGTGAACGAAAGGCACATTGGGGTAAATACGATGGAAGAAAAACAGTGGAACCTCGATATAATGAACACTCATATAACGAATTATTGGCTAATCAAACTCTTTCAGAATATTTTTGCCAGGCACTTATTTTTAACTCCTGTAGCAAATATGGTTCGACGTAAAACGGGTGTAACGAACTTCGAGGCACCATGTAGCAGGCTTTGTTGCACTGCACAAGCGCTGTGCCGCAAGCGTTCAATACGACCTCACAGCTCCGCCAGAAATATTTTGCAAGGGGTGTTGTGTGCCGCCGGGCAAAAAAAAAAAGACCAAAATGATGGGGGCTGGTGCTTTGGAGGGTGTTGAATCGCAATACAGTATATTTGAAAACAATACCATTTGCCTGAGCTGCCATACTTAATTTTACATGTTGTAACTTCTGTGCAAATGTGCCTAAAATTATTTCACTGTTTTAATTATGGCTGCTTTTTGATTGCCAGATATCTTATTTTTCCCTGGTGCCTATTTTGGACATTAAAACAGTGGGATGTTCACACAGTCAAGTGTGCCAGGCACGCAGCCAAGCGCAACCATGACTCAAAAAATGTAGCTGGTCTGCTCAAGGCACCTGAAAGCACAATGTGCTCACAGCGGACGATGCAACACGCATCATCAGCACGCAATTCTTTATAACCAAGGCATATGGGCTTAATCTACATACAACTACCTGTCCCTAAGCATGCCATCTCTATCCTTGGCACTGAAAGCAGTGGCTGTATTGCATTAAATGTGTAGAAAACTTATGATGGAAAACCTTATAATTCGCACTTCCCTGACCCTGAAGTGTCAGTGCCCTAGCATTGATTTTAACTTTTACAAGTCAACTTGTTTTGCCATCTCTTGTTCTCTGCAGGTGTCCAAAGAGGAATGTGCGCCGCCTGTGTTGGCTCCTGAGGATGCCCCACTGCCTGCTGCTGTCAGAGTATCCAAAAGCCCTGCTGCTGCCGATGATGCACCCAGGCCACCAGTGTTGGAGGCATTTGAGAACAGTGGCTCCACTGGGCCTGCCACACGAAGGGGCACAAAGCGCCTGAAGAAGGTGCAGCGGAGAGGAAGGCCTCCCAAGGTAACTTCTGCATGTGCTTAGTTTCTAGTCTTCCTCATCATCTTTACATTTTCACATCATATTGACTTTCACTGGGGTGGCGGCGTGGCTCAGTTGTTATGGTGCTCAACTACTATTCCCAAGGCTGCGGGACTGAATCCCAGCCTCGGAGGCTGCTTTTCGATGGAGGCGAAAAGCAAGGTGCCCGTGCGCTGTGCGATGTCAGTGCACATTAGAGTCACTCGATAATTTTCAGAGTACCATAGTACCATGATCCTTTTCCCCGCGCTTCTGCGCCACCGATCGGTTAGCATTGGTCACATGGTGCGCCGTGGCCTGCTTTTCGCCATCAAGCTTCCAGACAGTCACAGCGTGGACGCCTTTCACCGCACTGCGTGTTTAGAGATTGCTGTATTTCACATCTGGGTTTTGTTGCTCTTTTTTTTTTTTGTAAGGAATACTTAGTGTCAGAATGTAAAGCTTCAGCGCCTACGGCTGCAGCAACCTGCATGCTGCACAAGTCCAGAGATTTTTAAGGCAAAAACTTTTTTAGGCTAGCTCCTATAGTGAAAGTGTGTGCGCTAATGTGTCGCTCGGATGTGTGAGGAGGGAGATTAAGAATGGAATTGATTTCAAAACAACCAAACGAGTCAAATGATGACTTGTAATGACCACAGCTGATTAGAAATGAGTAAAATACTTAGCTATGAGTGGTAATGACTACATTGAGTAGGTATGAGTCGCCATGACTGCATAACAAATATGTCAAACGATGACTTGAAATGATTGAAACTGATTAGAAATGAGTCAAATGACTAGGCATGACTCATCATGGCTGCTAATAACTACAAAACGGCCAATAAGACACGTGTAATGATCGCAACTGATTGGAAGTGAGTAAAAATGCTTAGCTATGAGTGGTAATGACTACAGGGACAAGGAATGACTCATCATGACTACGAAACTTCCAATACGTCAAACGACGACTTGAATGACCGCAACTGACTGGAAACGAGTAACAGCGCTTAGCGATGAGTGATAATGATTAATGGTAATTATTTTGATTGGGTCAATAAAGATGTCTAACAAGCAAGCGCGAGTGAGCTTGCATTAAAGTGTGCGCGCATGTGCGATGGCGTACAGTTAGTTGGCATCTGCATCGCCATAGAGAATCACTCTATGTGATCATTTACGGTGGTAATCGAGGAAGGCAAGAAAGTGCAAGGGATTACAATACAGTTGAACAGAGGCGAGAAAATATTTCGTTTTCGCGAGAATTTCGTTATTACGAAAAACAGGACTGTACAGATGAATAAGTATGAACCTGAGCCTGCGGAAGAGCAACTTTATTTGAAAAAGTCTGTAATAGACGTTTGTCTCTTCTTGCTTTGCAGCAGCATCAAAATCCTGCTCTCGCAAGTGAGCAGGCTTTCCATTGCAATATCGTCATCGTGAGCACCGATGAACGAACGTATGGTGTCGAGAGCATCGAGCACATCTCGCAGACTTGCCTCCTTTTTCTGTAGCTGGTCGTCGCCGTCTTCGTCGTCGCTCTCCTCAGTTATGCTGCACACATTCTTGATGATGGTGTCACTGTCAATTCCTCGTGAACAATTATGTCTTCATCCACAAAGAGGAAGTCGTCCAACGCCTCCGGCACAGTATCGTCAACGCCACGCAGCTCCTGCCATGCGCTAACCAGTGCGGCCCTTTCTTCTGGCAGCTGGGACCCTGGCGATGCGGCCGTTGCGAGCTGCTCAGTAGCGAAACCAGCGTGCTAGAACGAGTTTTGAATAATAGTTGGTCTTGTTGCTGTCCACGCCGCGGCCACCATTTTCAGGGCCATGAACAAATCCACTTGTAACTGGCTCTTTATCTCGATGTTCAAGAGTAGCCGTTGATGAAGCCTCCCTTGGTCTAAGGGCTGTTTACGGAGGTACAGTTCGGGAGAAAAAATATCAGCCGGACGTTTGTCAGAGCTGTGTCGTCAACGCGATGTACACTGCAGTTATCTAAGAACAGGCACACAAACCTTCCTGCCTTTCGCATGTCTCTATCGAAGGCGGCCAGCCAACTCCCAAAGATGGCGCAGGTCATCCATGATTTATGGTTGGCTGTGTATTGCATGGACAGCCTGCGACTCCCCTTAAAACGTGGCTTTTTACTTCGGCCGACGACGAGGAGCGGACGCTTGTCGGAGCCATCCATGTTGGAGCACAACAAAATCGTAATACGTTTCTTGCTCTGCTTCCCACCATGGCATCAGTTCCAACGTTTTTGATGGCAGCATCTCGTAGAACAAGCCAGTTTCATCGGCGTTGTAGATGTCGCAGGGCTGGTATTCAGCTTCCATCTCATCATACGTTTCTCGCATCCAAGTTGATGCCAATTCCGCATCGACGCTTGCCAGTTCACCGGAAAGTAATTTATCAACAATATTATGCCTTGCCTTAAAACGGCTCAGCCAACCGGCACTTCCCTTATAATTGTCGTGCCCTAGTAGGCACGCGAAGCCGAGGGCTTTTTGCTGCACTAAGGCTCCGGACAGCGGCACCTTGTTGGCTCTCTGTTCTAAAAACCTAGCATACAGAGCCTTATCTACATCTTCAAAAGTCTCCGTTGTCACAATCTTGTGCTGTGATCGTGCTCCATTCTTCAGGGCAGCCAAGAAGCGAACTGCACGGAATTCCAACTCTTCCGCAATATCTATCTTCTTCCTTCCTTTTGCAGCTTGTGCGAAGAATTCCGCCTTCTCCTGAAGCGTCAAAAACTTCCGCTTTTTGGTCGGAGGAGGCATCTTCGCTGCACGTTGACTCACCAGACAAAAAAAAAAACAGCGAATCCGTGGCCTGCTGGATTGGATTGGATTGGTACTGAGGCTTTCCTTTTTTTTTTTCTCAGTACGATGATGGTGATGGTGGTCATTCCCTATGTGTGTGGTCGCCGGAACCAAAAGTTAAAGATAAGGGAATAAAAAAAATTAAAAAACAGAAACCATTACCCGTCGTTGCACTCTCCAGGCAAATTTTGTCCACAAAAAAAAAACTCGTGACGGTTGTACCCATTTGAACTGGTTGCCAACGAATCACAGCCCGCCAAAAATAGTTTTATTTCTTTTTTCAAACGACAGGGGCACAGTAATCATCATCCTGCTGTGAATTATGCACGAAAAAAACATGTGGACTGCTGCTTCAGAAACCTTCAATGTTGCAGAATTGAAGTCTGAAAGCGTTTCATTGTTGAGAGAGATGAAATGCATTGAATCTTATGAACGTTGGCCGGGGCCCCTAAAATATTTCGTTCCGTCGAGAAATTCGTACTTGTGGTTTTCGTTATTGTGGGGTTCAACTGTACCACGAAAATCACAACAGAATAGCAAAGTGTCGGATTAATCGATAGAGCTCTTTGGCAGGACTGGGATGATCCGCATGCAGACCACTGCTCAGCCTTCCGTACAAGCTTACCATACTCTATTCACAAATTTCACTGTTTCTAAAGTAGCTGCGGTGGTCTTCAAATGTCCTCTGCGTTCGACTTGAATTTAACCGCACCAGAGGAGCGCCTCGAGCAGTTGGAAGCTTCATGGCCGTGCCGGTCATGGTTGCCAGCAGGCGATGGGACCTTCGCGGTTCTCCGAAAATTGAGTGACTAGTGCACGTTAATTAAAGGACCCCAGGTGGTCGAATTTTCCGGAGTCCTCCACTACGGCATCTCTCATAGCCTGAGTCGCTTTGGGAGGTTAAACACCACAAACCAAACCAATCATATTGACCATGGTCCTAGTCTAATTCAGCTGTAAATTTGAAAGCGTTCATTTTAAACACCAATAGCGCCTGTATACACTGTTTATAAAAGAAATCTTGCAGCCCAGCCTTTAGCAGCGACTAGTCTGGGGAGCGTATGCTGTATTTACTCGCATAATGCTCGCAATCCCAATATTGGGCGTCAAAAATCGAAAATTTTTTTTCCTCGCATAATCATCGCACCACCAATATTACCACCGCGAGAGTCGTCTGCTAATAGTAACAAGCGCCATCTTTGGAGCACTACTGAACCTTGCTGAACTCGTGTGCACAACGCGCTACCAGGCGGCAATAGCATGCTCGAGTTTATCATCATCATCGGTTATGCTTCTCTCTCTCTCTCTCTCTTTTTTTTTTTTTTTTTTTTTTTACCACCATGATGCTCATAGTCACCATTTTGCAAGGTGTCTGCGCGTCTCATCATTGTTCCTTTGTTCCGTCCATGTTACTTGCTTTGTTCCACCATCTACTGTGTTCTTGATGCCGCATCGTGGTGGGGCGGTACGCAAGTTATATTGCTGCTTTTAAGCTGAAAGCTTTCAAGTACGAGCTACAGCATAGCAGCCGCGCTGCTAGCAGGCACTTCGGCGTCAACGAGTTCTGCGTAATGCGCTACTGGAGACAGCGATTGCAGTGTTGATACGGACTCGGATCAAGTCTCTGATCGAGAGTAGAACTGTATGGTCTGCTGTGAGCATTATACCACGGTACGTAGGGAGTGATGAGGCTGCATGCAGTAAATAAAGTGCTTTAGCAATTTGTGCTTTTGGCGACCCTGTACTTCTATAACAAGGGTAAGTTCTGCTTGAAAGTAATGTTATGGTTATATTTACAATAGCTGACCTAAGAATCCCGATTTGCACCTATTTAAATTTGCTTTTAGCCCTCCAAAACATTTACTCGAAATTTTCCCCACATAATTATCGCACCCCCAACTTAGCATCAATTTTCCATGAAAAAAAAGTGCGAGCATTATGCGAGTAAATACGGTAAGTCATGAAACACGTGGTTTTGGGGGAAAAGATAGATGCGTGAAATGAGGTACCATAATGTGCTTATCTTTATAGCATAGTGTGCTTGTTGCATGTCTTTTTTGCCAAAATTTCAAGGAGTTGTGTTTAAGATACCAAACAACAATCAAAATATGTCATGAAAGTTTGGTTAACATGCAAAGATATTGATTCATATTGTATAGCTTGAGTATTTCCAAGAAAAGAGGTTTTATCATTTTAATTTGGCAATGAAAATCCCATTCAAAAAGTCTGAAGTTGCATCTTGCAGCAAAACACTGCCTTGATAAGTTAAGCACCCAACCTAATGACGTCTAGCGATAGTATCAATTTCCTGAAGTACATCGTATTCTTATTTCTTTCACGGGTGCTTGCAGTGTTTTACGTTTTGTTATCTCTCCAGTGTGCCCTTTGATAAAGAAAACACTCCCTTCACATCACCGATGATGTACTTTTCTACTTTTTGTCACTGGACGGCACTACAGTTTTGAATTTCTTGGGTGAAGCAGTAACCACAGTCCACTAAAGCTTCCATCAACAAGCCATATGTCTCTGTGCCTTAACAGCTTTGAACGTTGAAACTGAAATGGACGGTGCTCTGTGCTACAGTAGAATCTCGGTGATACGAACTCTGCTGATACGAAATTCAGTGTGATACGAATTCATAAAATTCCCCGGCCGAATTGCATTGTGTTCAGTGGGCAAAAAATCGGATGTTTCGAACACTTTTTCTTTTCGCTACGGGTGATACGGGTATCATGACCGGTCGAGGCCCACGCACACACGCACAGCAAGAAAAGCGTGCGCAGCGGTGCAGCACTGATAGCACGGATCACGCACACGCGCGCGAAAGAAGAAAAAAAAAAATTACAGCGGGGAAAAAACCGGCTTAGCAACCCGCGGCAGCAGCGAAGTTGGCGAAGGAAGGCGGCGATATCTGCCCCCCCCCCCCCCCCCCCCCCCCCCCGCTTTTTTTTTCTTTTTTTTTTTCTTTTTTTTTTTTTTGTTTGTTTTTTAGTTGTGCGCACGGCCTTGCAGTCCTCTCCACATTTCTCCACCGCCCCGCAGGCCATGCTCTTCCGCTTTCCGGAGTCTCCGCTGCAGCGGCAACACGTTGCTTCATTTTCTCGTTTGTTGAGGCTGACACTGCGTTGATAGCACGTCGTTTTGTGATCATCTTGGCAACGCGAAAAGGTACATCATACTGCAATGTCACGGAAGAGAAAGGCGCTGACCTTTAAAGACAAATTGGAAATTATAAATAAGGTGGACAAAGAGCCCAAGAAAAGGCGCACTGACATGGCCAAGGAGCTAGGCCTGCCGCTGTCAACGTTGTCAACGATCGTTGGTCAGCGCGACCAAATTATGCAGAATGTGCAGCACTTCGCAATGAATTCTAAAGAAGCCAAAACTGCCCACCATGTGAAGTTGGAAGAGGTTCTAACATGGTTCAGAGAGGTCACGGTGGCCGGCGTCAACATCGACTGAAAAGTGCTTCGTGGGAAGGCAGCGGACATCGCACTCACACTTGGAATTGGTGACTTTCAGGCCTCCGGTGGATGGATTCACCGGTTCAAGGTGCGTCATAATCATTCCTACAAGACCGTTTGTGGCGAAGGAAAAAAAGCAGACGCCTCCGCCGTGGAAGACTGGATGACAACCACACTGCCGTCTTGCATAGCGGGATATGAGGCACGTGATGTTTTTAATGTAGATGAAGCAGGGCTGTTTTACAATCTCCAGTCCGAAAAAAGTTTGTGCTTAAAGGCGATGCCTGCTGGGGCGGACAAAAGAGCAAACAATGTATCACAGTTTTGTTTTGTTGCAACGCCGACGGATCGGAAAAGATGCCGCTGACAGTCATTGGCAAATATCAAAAGCCCTGATGCTTTAAGGCAGCCGGTCGATTGCCCTGCGTCTACAAGGCGAACGAAAAAGCATGGATGACGTCTTCTTTGTTTATGGAATTCGTCACGTACCTCGACCGCAATATGTCTTGCCACAACAGAAAAATAGTTTTGCTGCTGGACCAGTGCACCGCCCATCCAAAACAAATGACACTACAGAGTGTAAAGGTGGTGTTCCTGCCCCCGAACGCAAGAAGTCATTTGCAACTACTGGATGCTGGGATTATAAGGAATGTTAAGCACCATTTCAAAGCTTTGTTGGTGCGCCGCCTCCTTGCGAAGATTGAAAGGAAGGACGCGAATCTCCAGATCACTCTTCTGGACGCTGTGCATTTTCTTGCAATTGCCTGGGATCGCGTCGTTCCTACGACCATTGCCAATTGTTTCGCGAAGTGTGGGGTTTTCAAATCCGCTGTGGCTACTGCCTCGCAAGTGCCAGACCCGATTCCCATCGATGTCTGGAATCAACTTGACGTCGACTGTTGCGTCGACGATTTCGTCACCGTGGACGACGACCTCACCACCTGTGGTCTCCTCACGGTTGAAGATATTGCGGAGGAAGCGTCATCACAGCCTGGCATTCCATGCACTGACGAAGATGACGATGACCAAAGCGTTGATGACCCACCGCCGACGGCAGCAGAAACGATGCACACCATCGATGTTCTGCGGCGCGCCGTGACCTCCAAGTCTGTGCGGGAGAAGACAGCGGCCCAATTTTTCACTTTTCAAAACTCTCTGTTATCAGATCTCGCGGAAAAGAAGGTGCAGAAGGATATACGCGATTTCTTTGAACGAAAATAAATATTTCGTACCTGTTGGAAGGCTTGAAAACGGATTTTGCTCATTTTTTGGTGATACGAAATTTCGGGTGATACGAAAATTTTCGTCTCCCTTTGAATTTCGTATCACCGAGATTCTACTGTACAAATGTCTGGCAGATGAGGTTCATACTATTTGTCGGTACATCACTTTTGCCGATACAATCCCCGTCACATTCTCCGATAAAGCATTCTAGCATCGGACTGTGTAAAAATGGGTGCGTGCACCCACTGTTAAAAATTTTCTACACCATTTCTAACAAAAACTTCGGCAGAACCGTTCAGACAGCAAGATTTCTGTTGCGCAAAAGAAAATATGACAATGCTTGAAATCCAGTGTTCGGATTTCAAGCATTTCAAGCATGATGCACATGTCAGCAGCTTACAGAAGTGTTTTGAGACAGCAGGAGACCCTGCGGGCAGCCCATTTAAAGCTGGGGCAATTTCTTAACTGTTTCCTCTTTGCATGGAAGCTCCCATTCGTGCATGCTGTCTTCAAGTAAGTAGCTACCGTAATCCTGATGACATTATTTTTCTTGACTTGGTGAGTAATCAAGATGCACTGCCCTTGGATCCCAATGTTTGTGCTTAATTGTCAAGTATGAGGCTTTGTGCACACAGTAACTTCGCTATCATTGCAATGGGAGCAGCATGTGAAAGGTTCAGAGCACAAAAGCAAGAGAGGAATGCAACCAGTATTGTGTCTGATGTTAGCCACTTCTCAATCGCAGCTAGGTATTCTGACAGATGTGCGTCTGTGCTCTCTAGAATCAAAGAAACAAACAGAAAAATGGTGCACTGTTTATTAAGAAATAGGCAGTTCAAAGTGCTTCTGTCCTGAGCACCTGATGGTCATTGCATTCATCCCACCACCAAGTTCTCAGTCTAGTGCTGTGGCAGACTCTCACCAGTTAAACTACCGTATTTACTCAAATGTAACGAGGTTTCTTTCTCTCTTTTTTTTTTTTTTTTTATTTTTGGCTCGCAAAGTTCACCCTCGCGTTATAATCGAATACTGCGATTCAGTTGGCCTAAAGCAGCACTGGGGCACAGCCATATTAAATCTGCCACCACTCTGTTTTGGTTTCCGCCGTTTTGCGATGTAATGCTGGCAATGGGGAAGCCAAATCTCAATCCATTCAAAGTCAAAACGGCACGCTTTTTGCTTGTGGGCTCAGAATCGCGTTGTCACCTTGATCGCGCTACATTCGCGTTCATCTCGCTCATTTTGCTTTATATTCGTGGTTTTATTTTTTTCCCATTCAGCAATATCAAAGTCGTTCCTCACGTTACATTCGAGTAAATACAGTAACTGTTTGTGCCCGGCTCCCTCTGAATGAGTGACTACTAGAAACCCTGTCTTCTGTGCCTGTTATCATATGCTGCGCAATGATGTCAGTGTGTAGGGCACTATGTTTTTTGCCACAGCAAACTAATTGGCTGGGAGCACATGGGGATGGGGAATGTATTTCTAAAGTACTGAAAAAAAATCAAATGGCAATTTAATTTCTGAACTTCAGTTTGTTTGCTTTTTCTTTTCCCAGAAACAGTACATTCCTGTCGAATCTCCAAAGCCAGAAGAAGTTCCAAATGCTGAGAACAGTGACACTGAGAATACTGAGAGTGGCAAGCTGGAGGAACCACCGGAAGAGAGGCACATACCACTCGCCACGGAAGAAAGCAGCACAAGTCCTATTCCAGAGCAAATTTCTTCCAAGCCGTCATCACCTGGTGATATTTCTGTGAAAGAGCAGAGCACTGAGCCACCTGCTGCTGTTGCGAGCACCGAGACCAACAATGAAGAGAATGAAGTGACTTTATGCAATAAGGAGCAACCTCCTAACCAAGATTCCTCTGCAGATTCTGAAGCAGTCAGTCACGGTGGACAATCGGAGGAGGATGTATGCAGGGAGGAAAGTACAGTTGCCCAAACAGCTGGGCAGAACAGTAGTAACAGTGGAGCCCCTACTGAAATGGACAGTACAGAGGCTGAGTGTAGTGTGAGTCCTGTGCAGCCAGCTTCTGAAGGACAAAGAGATACGATGGCAGTCGAGGGGACGCAGCACATTTCTGTGGCAGGGGTCGCATCAGTACCCGAGACACAGTCCGAGGAAGAAAAAGAAAGCAAACCATCACCACCCAAGCAACAACAAGAAAGTGTCATTGAAACTTGCCATCTTGAGCAGAGTCCAAGGGAAAGTGGCAGCCACCAGGATGTGCCAAGTGTGCCAGAGTGCATGGAGAATGACCTTGTGGACTCTTTAGAACCTCGTCCTCAGATAACGTTGCTTCCTAATGACACAATTGCGAACAGTGCATCTGTAGTCAGCACAAGTAGCCAAGAAAGTCAAGATATTGTAGTAGACAACCCATCACCACAGGTGCAGATGCCTCCAACGCCCATCACTCCTCAGACGCCTGGATCCAACCCTCCATCTCAGCAGACTTGCCTCTCGAACCAGTCCAGCTGTGGTGTGGAAGAAGGGGCCCCTGCGGGCAGTTACGATTCCATGCTAGGCCACAGTCCTGCCAGCATGATGGGCTGCTCCCCTCATGACCTCTCCATGGACGCCAACAGCCTTAAAGCCGCCCCTCCCGTGGAGCCCCATCGCTACCAGGAGCCGCGGGAGGTGACCAGGGGCCCCCGGGGGGAGCCCATGGAGACGGCGCGCATGGAGATGATGCGGCCAGGCCGGCTGGCTGCTCCATCCAAGCCAGATCTGAGCTGCCTTGGGGTCTACACTCCAGACTCTTCCAGCAGCAGTGTTATGTCCAGTGGTGGCTACACTTCAGTGGACATGGAACAGTTGCGTGAAGCTGGCCAGCTTCGGGAAGTGAATCAACTGCGTGAAATGAACTCATTAAGAGAACCTAATCAACTGAGGGAAGTAAGTCAACTGCGAGACGTCAACCACTTGAGGGAGGCGAACCCATTGAGAGACATGAGCCAGCTGCGGGATGTTAGCCAACTGCGGGATGTAAATCACTTGCGTGATATTAATCGGTTACATGACATTAATCAGCTGCGTGAAATGAACCAAATGCGCGAAATGAACCAGATGCGCGAAATGAACCAAATGCGCGAGATGAACCAAATGCGCGAAATGAACCAGTTACGCGAAGCAAACCAGATGCGCGATGTGAACCAGATGCGTGAGGTAAGCCAGATGCGCGATGTGAGTCAGATGCGCGAAGTAGGCCAGATGCGCGATGTTGGCCAGATGCGAGAGGTCAACCAGCTGCGGGACATGAACCAGTTGCGCAATGTCAGCCAGCTGCGTGAAGCCAGCCAGCTGCGCGAGATGAGCCAGATACGTGAGGTGAACAGGCACGAAGTGAACCAGCTGCGAGACACATTACGTGACGCCGGTCCCTTGAGTGATGTGAACCAGCTGCGGGAGATGGGCCAGCGACGGCTTGACTCTCCTGCAGCCTCTTTGGCGGCTGGAGAAGCCCAGGGGTCCTTGGAGCACTTGAGCAGCCCTTTTTCCGACTGCACGCACGCGCGGCCCCCACAGGCACACCACCGGCAGCAGCCGCAGCCCCACCGTCAGACCCCGCAACAGAGCTACTGCCGGCCCGTGACGAGTGCGCCCCTCTCCCAGGGGGCCTTTGTGGCGGCCCAGGCGGCCGTGGCTCAGGCCCAGGCGCAGGCCTCGGCTGGGGTGCCTGGTGTGATGCAGGGCATGGTGCTCATGCCACCGGCTTCCAACTACATGAGCATCTCCGGTCCGGGGCCCGCCCCTTCTTATGTTATGGGTGTGCCCGTGGGTGGCATGATGGCTGCCTCAGGGCCCCCACAGCGAGGTTTCTCACATGGCTACGCCTATGGGCCAGCCTCCAATGCCTCGTGCAGCCTCGCCAAGCTGCAGCAGCTGACCAACGGCATCATGGACATAGCACCGGGCTCCCCGGGGCAGAGTGCAGCCGCCGCCGCCGCAGCTGCCGCAGCCTGCGCCATGACGCCTCCAACCGCACCAGCCGCCTCACGAGCCTTGTCCCAGTCCTATGGATCCCCAGCGGCAGCCCCATCAGCCAGCTCCGCCAAGTACGCCCCACGCTACCAGCGCGGGCCTCTGCTGTCAGGCTACCAGGGGGCACTCAACGGCTACCGGCAGGGAACACCTACGGGGCCCTACCTGCAGCAGCCAGCCCCCATGCAGATGGTGCAGCCTCAGTACCAGGAGCCCTCCCAGAACCCCATGTACACCTACGGCTACCTGAGTGGCAGCCTGCCCCCCCAGACACTCAACTCCATGATGCGCCGCTAAGGCTCTGTACATATACACCTGTGATTTCTCTCTTGGCCCCTTCAGTGTGCATGTTGGCATAGATGTACATAATGTAGATGTCTGCTTTAGTGCTGGTTGAGTTGGCAGCTTCGGATGGACCAACCACCTCCTCTGTGTGCTTTTTGGTCAATTCCATGAGAGGTGTGATGAGGCCGGCATCGGTTTCAGTTGTGTGCATATTGCGGGTAAGCAAACTGTCCATTTGTCAGACAACTTTGTTTTAAGACCAGCAGTGACGGTTGACATTGTGGGGCCCTATCATAGCTAAGTATGTTGCCCTCTATGCTTTGCATTGTTTTGCACTGTAGTATGCTAAGCAGCTGTTATTTCAGCCCTTATTTAGAAACTGTAGTAGCCACATTTAGTGCTCTTTCAAATTTTACAGCTTCGTTACTTAAGGCACATATGATTTTAGTTTTCTTCTGTGTTAGTCTTGTCCATAATGTATCAGTCCCATCTGAAACAGGCACTTGAAAATTCTGCATTTTCTTGTTAATAAAGGTCATAACATTATCATGTATGCAATCACATCTTGATTTACAAATGGTCTCGTGGATGATATCTACCTCTGACTGGCACCTTAGTGTCTCAGCAGAATCCTGCATTTCTTAAACAAGGCACCTTGTTTGCCACTCACTTTCCACTTTGCTTTATTAAAAATTTAGTTGATTGACTTTCGTTCTCTTCTGTTTAATTGTTCAAAAACATTGGTACATTCGTCACTTCCTAAAAAGTACACCACAAGTGCCTTGTTATTTATTTTTTGCAAGTAAAGCCTGGTATGGACAAGCATGTTGTCTGAGTTTCATTTCAAAAGTTCATAATGTAATTCCTTCAAATAGTTGCAACATTCTCTGGCATCTATACCACATTAATATCCGTGATGTTTGTGAATTGTACAATGCTGAAAACACATATTCAGATAGCCTTTTGGTGTTGGATTTAAGGGGTTCAAGAAAACTGTAGGGAACTAACCTGGAAGCTTAGTTACATAGAATCCATATATGTTTATATTGTTACAGTGGTGATTTAGTGCACCATTCTAAGTCTAGCACTTTTTTTTTTTTTTTTTTTTTCAATCTCCATGAACCTTATATTTGTATATAAAAGTATGCTAGCCATAGAGAACAGTAAGCCAAATTTTGACATGGCAGATGGTTGGTCCACCTAAGGAATGCATAAGAAATTTCTTTGCCTGTGTATTTTTGTAGACAAAGTGTTAAATTCATTGCTTCTCTGTGACTTATTTATTTTGCAGTTGTCGTGATGCTTGTAGTTGGCTTGCAGTGATTATGTAACCATATTTTGGTTGCAGTTCCTTTTGAGTATAATTTAATACTTCTTGCCCTGCTCCCTTAATTACACTGTGACTGTTATCATGCTGTAGGGTGTACTGGAAGTATTAATTCTGGGACAAGAGAGCATAGAGAATGTCAAGTTGTTGAGAAACAAGTCTATTGGAATGGCTGTCATGTCTGTTTTCAGTGCAGATTTGTTATTGAGTGTCATTTGCACATCTGTTCTAGACAGGTTCTCCTCCTCCACTCACTTTCAAAAAGAATATTGTTGCGTCGCCTGTTTCTTATACCCGGGTTTTGCTGTAATAGCACAGCTACTACAGTTCAAATGAATAAAAGCAAATGAGGAAAGCGGCTTTTGTTTGACAATATTTTTGCGTTTAGATGCTTTATATGGCCTGTCTGTAGTAAGTGCTGTTAAAACAGGTGCAGGCATGCGAGCTCAGGTGACAGCTGCAGGCAGTGGGAAGGGTTTGGGCGTAGAGACAGTCCAGTAAGCCATCTGCGCATTTATGCAGTTGCATGTTGGATCACTTAGTTTGTTAGGTCTCCTTTTTTTTTTGAAGGTGAGTAGATGGGGGCAAAATTTCATAGGCAGCTGGGTAGCTAGTTTGGCCTTCATTTTGACAGCATTCATGCAGCTGATTTTTGAAAATCTGAATTCCCTGCAAAGAGCCTCTTTAATTATTTGCCGGTATACACACTGTGACCAGAGTACACACTGTGAGGTCGTAGAACTCTGGTGTGTAGCAGCCAGGTTAGGCTGCTGCGACGAGAACACTGTTGTCACACTTAAAAGTGAGGTGGCCATGTGACTGCCACAGTGACATTGACGGGCACACAGCTTTAAGATGGATTTTGGAAAGCGTGCGCAGGCTTTTTTTTTTTTTTTTTTTTCTTTGTACTCTTGCATACATGCTGTTGCGGTGCCTCCCCTCCCGTTGGAGTGGCTTTTTTTTTCAGGTGGTGTACTGCATTCATTATTGCAAAGGTAATTTCAATATGCCTTGCGAAATTCGCTGTCATCACATCAACTTGTTTTGTAGTAATGTGAACATTTGCGACTGTGGACAGCGTAGCGGCTGTTAATTAAAACGCAACTTTTTAAAAATACTTTTGTTGATGCAGCCCTGTCAATTTCATTCGTACACCCAGCTGTCCAAATATGCTCATATATTTGCTTTTACTGCCGCTATGTGCAACCAACATGTAAACATGGGAAATAATTTTCGCCCTTTCTTTTTCTTGGAAGTATTGGGGGGGAGGGGGGGCAAGCAAATGCTGGTGATAAATTTTTCGTGAATAGCACACCGTCGTTCCAAAACCATGAGATGGTTCAGGAAGCCAAGAAAGGAACAATATTTCACTGAAAATGCCACTGGCAGTCTCTCGCTGCGATTTAAGGGGGATCCGGGGCTGAAACAATTTTCACACCAAAAAAAAAAAAAGACATTTTTTGTTTTAAATTGTGCATGTATTAAACTTCTCACCAGGTTTGATTCTCATCTGCGGAGTAGAAAAATGTAAATTGTTTTGTAAAATAGGGTGCACTCGCCAACTGAAAGCCAATTTCATGACGGCCGCATAGCGGGCAAGAAACAATGCGGAGTATTTACTCAAATTAGAATTTGCTTGTTTTTCATGTTCTCTCTAGCCAAAAAAGAGCTGCTGTCAAGACAGCAATTAAAAAGCAGCTGGGGTTTATCTTTAGTTAAACTCAGTAGGTTGCGTAAGCAAAGCCGACGTAGCTTCTCTTCTGTTCTTTCTACGGCACGGCGTGGCTACCGACCGGATTTACCCGACTGCTTGAAGAGGGGTCCCATCTGCAGTCGCTCTAAAGGTCAAACGTTGCTACCGGCCGAGTTTACACGACGGACTGAAACCTGGCATAGTATTGCTTATGCAATAAAATAGAAAAGGCAAATTTTGAGCCTTGGTACAGGGCTAGAGCACTATAGCGGCAAAGGTTAGGGTTCCTATAATGGAGGTGACAAGCGCACAGCTGTGGCAGCAGTGTGCCTCCTGTTAGGTCATTTCCAAGCATGATTTGACATTCAGCTCTGCGTGTGAGAAATGGAGCTTTGCTCAAACTGTGTTGATAGTGTATTTCATGGCCCGGCTCTGTGGTTATAATTGGAGTACCTGGGCTTGAACCTGACCACCGGCGGCTTTGTTTCGATGGAGGCGAAACAGAGGCGTGCGTGTGCTATGCGTTGTCAGTCAGGCAGTCGAAATTACTCCACAGCTCTCTACTATGACACATCTCTCTGGTTTCACCCCCCCTCCCTTCCTTCCCTTATGGTGTGGTTCAGGTGTCCATGGAGGAAGTGTGACATATGCTGCGCCTTTTCTTCCTATAAGTCATTGTTAAGGTCATTTCCAAGTGCCCAGTTGAAGGCCAAATGAGGCTTAAAAATGACTTCCAACGGAATTGTTTATAGGAAGGAAAGGCACAGTGTCTTACATTTTCTCCGTGAACACCTGAACCGTGCCCTAAAGGTCATTTCCATTTGACCTTCAGCGCTGCATGCGAGAAATGGAAAGTGACCTCTAACAGAATCTCTATGGACACCTAAACAGCAACACAGAGATTTTTATAAACTTGATGACCTTAGAATAACCTCTAACGAAATGGAAAGGCAGAGTATTCGTCATTTTCCTTGTGGACACCTGGGTCCCATATTTCCGAGTTTGTATTGTTATTAAAAGCATCGCTATCTCCCTGACTTCTGAGTCAGCTGACTGGGGGAAAGGCCGGAATTGGAAGTGGTAGTGACAGCTGGTTCTGATGTGTCCACGAATCAGATGACTTGAGGTTGGGTAGATAGCGATACTTTTGATAACCATGCAAACTCTGAATACGAACCCTGCACCGTGTCGTAGAGATCATTCCCAAGCGTCATGTGACCTTCAGCTCTGCATGCGAGGAAAGGAGCTTTGCTCCGTAATCACTAGCATGGTGCTGGTAGCCGACACGATCTCCCACCAGTTGGATATAGGGTTGCCGGACGTTATGTATGGCAGGAGCTGCCAACTCGGGTCTCTTTTATATGAGAGAGTGATATCAGAATCAGCCTGCCAGGACCCCTGCATTCATTACCCCAGACCATGCAGGCATGTTCATACTATGCTATCGTGTCTTGCCCGTAAAGGTGGAGCTTAAGTGTCTCCCATAGTTTTTTTCACCATGCTGCACCCAAAATCAAAATCGCGCCAACTTACACAAAAGGCCAGACGAGACCCACTATATACTTGGCTCGAGTAGGGGCATGAATATTAAAAAGTTCAGAATAGTTCTTGCAAAGAGCGCTTGCAGTTTAATTTGCACCGCACTTTTCAGTAAGCTTGGCTTTTCTACCACTGCAACTCTGCCTCCACGACCTTCACACAGTGCGACTGATATACCATGTCACCGGTGCAGGTTTTACGCGACTGTGTTGCTACTACCGTGCAGGACGATGCGCTATCCTGTTTGGTGCCCATAATATGTCCTGTGAATAGCTGTTGTATACTGAGGTTGCTTTGCGTAACTTCGATGTGATTGCATGCACAAAGGTGGCCTGCAGTAATTGTATGCATTGCTCTGTCGTCTTAGAGCAAAGGAAATATGTTATGTCTATTGTTTAAGGCATTTTCTTTCTACGCCGCAACATACAATGAAAGCCTTGATGAGAAGGGGACTGACAACCGCATTGCATGGGTGGACTTAGTGAAGACTGGGCTTTTACACAGGCTGAGGAGATGGTACACACAGAGTATCATCACATGCATTTTTTTCGCTCTTTGTGTCTAATCAAGCTTTCACCTCCTAGCTGTACTAGCACTTTAAGACACGACACTGATAAGCCCCATTCTGGCCAAAATAGCTTAAATATACCTTCAAGTGTATTCTTTGAACTGTATGGAACTTGAGAGAAAAAGCATAAAGCTACCAATATTGAGTTCAAAGCACACTTAAAGGTGTTTTATGCTACCTGCATGAGGTAGTAGGAATTTGTGGGCATCAGCAAAAGAAAACACAGCTTGATAGCATGAAATTCTTTATGGTTTCCTCCAGTTGACACCCCCAGGCATGCACACACAACATATATGCTTTGATCTACAAATTCAAACCCTCTCATTCGACCTGTCTTATTGCTTCTGTGGCCAGCATAATCCACTGTGCCAACACAAAATAAAATCAGAAAGCCATAATCTGTGCTGTGCTTTATTGAGGGTCTTAAGATGAATGGGCATAACGAAACAAAAAATAACAATTCTGCGACACTGGAAAAAAAAGCTCAGTTTGAGTGTAATGAAAAATACTGTGGGAAAACATAAGCGCATGAAGGTATCTGTGGCATGTGGAAGAGCACAAGCAGGACAGATTTTCACAGAGTAACATTCTGACACGGGGTCGAGCAAGTATGGGAGTGTGAAACAACAAGGGAAAGAGTGCTAGTCTCACTCACCTGGGAATATAAAGGTGAAATCGCATTGACTACATGCCATTACATTGCCAAAAGGGTAAACACTGTATGAATAACAGTAGCAAAGGAAAAAGTACTAGCACATTTAACAGTACATTATTGACACGTATAAAGCAAACGCATTAATTAAGCCTGTGGCTTAGCATTATTGCCACTGATTACAATTAAGGCACATGTTTTCATCATACTACAATGATTGCATCATTGGGATACATTGTCAACCACAGACAGTTTTACAAGTAACACATACTATAAGAAAATAAATACTGAATTGTATACTAACATCGCATAAGGTTGAAATACTTAGTGACCACTGTTGTGCTAGTTTACTGCAGGCCCACATTACCAAGTGACACCTGCTAAACAAACCGTGCAAGCAAGAACAAAGCATTTTTACATATTTACAGCGTGCTTTTCTGAAGGTTTTGAGTCAAAAGCTGCATAGCAGGAACAGGAATGGAAGCAGCAGCAAAGAGTCAATAGCAGATCTTTATGGTTATCTTGTTCCCAAAGCAGTTACCCAGGCTGTTAGAGTTCTGCACCAAATTGCTTTCATTCATTCTCTCTAGTTTAAGAAACCCAAGTACACGTCCATTAGGAATTTTTTCTTAATGAGACGGATTCTTACACAAACAGTAGCAAGGGTTGGTTTTGCTAGGCTGCTATATAACTTGCTGACTCCTCATTTGCATATAATAGTTTTTAATTCAGTCCAACAGACTTTTTAATGATTACTATTTTGACAAAAAGCTTTGACGAACAGCCTGATAGAGAAGAATAGCCTACGTAACTGATTGCATACCCTTACAAAACTATTGAGAATTAGTTGATATATAAATTAATATGGAACAAGTACCTCTGCCATATAGTGCATGAGTCCAGTATGCAGTAAGACTAAATTGTTGGGCACTTCAGCACAGTATGCATTGAATCAAATCCTTGGACATAATACACACAAAAACAGAGGTAGCAAATCGAAATTCCATGGTGATATAATCAGGGTTTGGTACTTGCTCTGAGAACCAGCACTGCCACAGAACAGAAAAGACAGTCATCTCAAATAGTGCTCTGAAGGGAATATATTTTACAAGAAGCTTCGTTAAAACATGCCACACAAATTCCCAGTTAGAGGAACTAATTTTGTAACTAAACAAGTTCTTGGGGCACTACACACAGCAAATCTGTACTGGATTATCATCTGAACACACCCCATACATTAATAAATGTTACTTTCCAATATCTAGTACCCTTGTAAGTCCTTTGGTAACTTTTACATCTACTGGGTATCGGAAGAATCCAACAAGGCCTTGCAGCATATGAACAATGGGGTGTACAGTAGTTAACTGGAAGAGTTGAACCGACTACGTTAAAAACAAGAAAAAAAAGAAGCCTGACACAACTGAAATGATCAAATTAGGTTGAGGCCACAAGAACAAAATTTGCCTTATTAAGGCATGAGATGCAATGCCAGTGAACCTCAGCACAAGACACTGATACATTGAACAGCAACTGTGATTGGAATATCTTCACTCTATTGAAACAATCTCAAAGCAGCCGGAGTCGGCCTTACCAAATGTTCAATTCTTGATTAAAACTGCTGTCTGAGGGTCTCAAACCTCCAAAATAAACCACGTGAAAGAACTGTTGTTATATGCATAATCATTATTACAGAGGCTTGCACTTATAAAGCTGAAAAAACTTGGGACTGGAGCCAGAGTTTCTGTAGGAGTCACAACAGTTACAGGCAGAAACGACAAAAACATTGCATGAATTACACCTTACGACAGCATAAAAGCCATACATTCCACAGCTATTTTGTGCATTTTAATGCAATTTTACGTTGCTAATAGTTTCACAAGACCAGCTTCTGCATGTTGGTATGGTGCATAGCACCAAATATCTCTAAACCAAATATGTCTCTGTCGTAAACTTGCAAGTTTATCAGTTTTTTATAAACTGTACTATCATCTAACGCTTCATAATGACCTCTTTTCTTCGCCTTCTTCCATTTTTGGCCGCTGTGACCATCCATTTAACGTTAAGCGCTTGTCATGTCATACATCTAACTATGCACATTCATTCATACCACGTACGACAACTGTCTGGAACGCTCTGCCTTCACATGTTGCTACCGTTGCTGATGCGGATAAATTTTATAATCTATTGGCTGCCATTACCTCTGCTTAAGGTTTTTGTGTTCACTGTTCACTTACCAGTGCATCAGGTTTCTGTCTTTATTTCTGTTAATGATAATTCTCGTTTTATTTTCGTGCCGTTATTTGTGAGACATTGTATAACTTGATATATATCAACGTTACTATCTGCCGCTTTGTACATGTTTTTTTTTTGTTTTGTTTTTTCCTTTTAAGCTTCAATGTTTATTTTGTTTTGTATTTTTGCAAATATTTATATGCTTTTATCTGTTTTGTTGTTTCTTGTAATTGTGGTTTATTTGTTTACTTTTGATTATATGCCTGTATCACCCCCCTATGTAATACTCTTGAACTGAGGGCCTTTAGGGGTATGTTGTATAAATAATATAAATCTCTAAATGGACCCTTGGGCTTTTAGGCTTCATTCACTAAGGTTGGCAAGCAAAACTGAGTTTTCGCTGACAGGTTCTGCGCATTTGTAGCTAGAAGTTGATATAAATATTCCAGACACCACACATAAACAAGCACAATAAAAAACGTCACACAGACACACTCTGAAAAGCTACAGCATCCAATGATTGTATGTGTGATGGCTCAGTCATACCAAAATGTTCATTCACATGCACAACCTTTGACACTGTTCAAGCTCCACAGCAATGCCAAGACGCAAGCAGAGTTTGGTGCGACATAAGTATTAGCTGATACTATGTGAAGGCACATAACTCACCACAAAAGCCTTCCAACTTTAATGTACAACATCAAAACGTCTGGTCTAAGAGTGCTGGCCAACATGCTGAATGAGGTTAGAGTGTAGTATATATCGCCAGCTCTCAGCTGATCCTTGAAGCAGATTCAAAGCACTGCATATATCGCTGTCTCTTAGGCCAATAGATGATCATTCAAAAGTGCATTTAGAGTAAGCTGAGAACAACAAAAATGTGGCAACCTGCAGCCTCCAACACCCATGTGTTACCAGGTTTGAGCTGATTGCAACTCAAGTCCACAAGACAAAAACACCCTCAGAAAGAAGCTCATCAGTCACAACAAAATATTATCAGGAGTCCAGCAACAAGGCTCACATGCAGATATATGAACAGTGTTCTTTGCCTGTCCACCAGGTATTGTCATGGCAAAAATATCAGAGAATATATGCAGTGGTATCACAATGCATCTGTGCAGTCTCTATACATCAGACACAGGGAATTAAGAATGCATCTAGTGCATTCCACATCAAGTTGACACCAAATTTTCATGTATGCCCAGATAATTTCAGCAACGATGGCACATATACTAACAAATGGCTCGCAACAGCTTGTGCTTGAAATTGACTTTCCTTCTCCTATAGTGAGAATTGTTCCAATGCAAAGCCTTCATTGTGCCATTTGCCTAGCAGACTGTGAAGGTGAGGAAGTAAATTTCTGGGAAACAAATTCAATCAAAATTCTGGTGAATACAGTAAGTAAGCATGCATCTGTTTTTATTTAGGTGCCTTTGATTTCTGGCTTGTTCTCAGTAGTAAAACTTTTTTAACAACAAAGAAGCCATCCTAAAAAATTCCATTTCTACAGATTTTATGATGTGGCTTCTTGTGTAGGCAGGGGTGGAAGCAGGCTCTAGCATTTTGCAGCAGCTCAGGGAGCAGTAATGACGCCATTTTGGAGCAGCTTTGGAGCAATAAAACAAGTTTTGGAGCATGTTTCTAAGGTCAAATGTCTTGATTATTTGCAATTTTATAATCCTGACACAAGAAAACAAAATTTTATTCCTTTTTATTCAATGTTCAATGGTTTTCTGACTATGCATGCACCTCTGACAACACAGATTGCGAAAACATGCATAAACGTCTAAAATAGCAGCTGGCCTGAGAAACGCTTCCAAACAGACTAGTAGCAAATGCAATGGTTGCTTGTCTGCTTCATAACTAAACACAAAATTTGACTTTTGTTTACTTGGCTTGGCAGAGAAATGTGGAGTCTGCCACTTTGATGCGCTCAAGCACTGCCGCTAGTCTAGAATCCACATCAGCAGCAAGTTTCCGCTCTCTATCTCACTCATATCACTTCCAATCCCATGCCCGAGCCAATTAATTCCTGAGCACTGGTCAGTAGTGCCCCGAAGAAGGATAGACGGTACTTAAGGGTAGTCTTTTCCTCCTTCAGCCAGTGGCTCCCGATGTTTCTTCCTTGAAAGACATTGCAACTTCCTCAATTTTAGCATGTTGGCAATATGCCCTGTATGGCTTTCGAACCCCCTCGAGAAGGTTTCTGGCGACTGCCACCTTCGGTGCACCACCCCCAAAACAATTCAAGTATGCTTTAGTTTGACATAGGCTTTGCACCATTGTTATTGATAAAGAGGCTCAGTGGTAAAGTACCTTCCTGCTTTCACAGCAGAAGCACTAGAACTCAGTTTTATGCAGCTGGACAAGTTTCCTAACGGCTTGTGGTAATTTGTGGTAACTGCATCACTTCTTTCTCCACAGGGAATTGAAAAGGCTGGGAGGAGATGCTATGTCACATGAACAGCATTTTTCCACAATTAAGCCTCATTTTAAATTTACTTGCAAACAAATATTTATTATTGCTCCAAATATGCTTCTCTAGGTTATAAAAATTTTATTTGTATTAGGCTCAGCATAAGGTGTGTTATACCTCTGCCGCCAGTGTGCTGTCATTGTTTCAGCTATGGCAGCTCCCAAATCGAGGACATACAACTCAAAAACATGCCACCAGCCTGCTGTGCATCTCATGGTTACAGTGTACTGCAATACTATGGCAGGTTAATTGAACTGGATCACATTCTTTGCAGGCAATACAATGGTTCACTGTGCTACAAAAACCAGCCTTCTGCCCTAAGTTTGACGTCAATACATATAGTCAGCTGGTTTGGAGCAGTTTTGGAGCAATATTGTGCTTTGGAGCAGGATGGAACAGGAAAGATAGTTTGCAGCAGAATGGAGCAAACAGAGCAGCGCTTCCACCCCTGTGTGCACGTTTCAGATGAAAAAAGCTCATTGTCTTGGCACTGACTTTGTCTTCTTCTGTTAAGTTTTCACTGCACTTAGAACCAGCTCACCTGCAAAGAAAAGTACCACTTCAAGTGGTACTACATATTAGATGCTACATAAAATGCACTATGACTGCACACAATGCCCAGGTAAATATCTTCACAGCTGCATCTTTAGAGCTATCAAATAGGTGCGATGTACTGGCATTACACAACGGCATGCCACGCCGCAGCACAATGTTAGAGCCAGCAATGCATGTGAATCAGTTGAAGACTTGGCAGCTAAGAAGGACATCAAAACCATGACTATTACACCATGTCTTACTACTTGCTCATACTGCAAAAAGCACATAGCAATCATAACATAGCAACAATATTTACTTCTGTCGTATGTAAGTGCACATGTGCGCGGATGTAATGGTACTTAAGAGCTTCACTTTGACAGAAGGCGTATGCCACAAAGTACTTGCATGCACTTCATTTTGTGCAGCATAAATACTATTAAAGTTCTCTTATGGCTAGGCAATCTTCACTGCGTGCATATTTGGCCGTTCCTCAGCCTGCCTCGGGAAGCTCTGGTTCGTTGTCGTGCAGGCTCTCAAAGGCAGTCACATCGAGAGGCACACACTGAGAGGGTCCATTTTCACCTCATTGTTGGATAGCTTCTGAATGACATGGCATCCAACGCAGGCGCTCGGTTGGATTCCTGCCATTCATAGATGCGCTGATGGCTGTTCAAAAAAAAAAAAAAAGGGGCATATGTACACCCTGAAACAACTGCGACACTAACAAACACGTTGCAAAGATACTATTTGTTTCATGATTTATAATTTGCCCATGACATGCATGCATTATTGTAAAAAAAAAAAAAAAAAAAAAAAAAAAAAAAGAAAACTAAGCAAGCTGATGTTAACAATAATAAAAAGCATACCTTGGAAGAGATATCATGGAGACTGCTGGACTGTAATGGCAAAAAGAATGGAATGTATGATCTGGTACATAATACATGTGGTCAAACGAAACACAATAAAAAACTCTAGCGTATGCTTTGCACAAAACAATAGTACCAATTTAGGTTGTGTCCAATAATAATTGGCTGGCTTCAAAAGTGCAAAGTATATTGGACAGTGAGTCAATTATTTCGTGACCGGATTACGTCTACATGCTGTACCGGTTGCAAGAACCTACTCAGATGAAAAAGTATAGCGGTCAAAACACTTATTGTCATCAACGCCTGAGCTAAATGCTTCAGACAATGAAAGCAGCTGTCAAAGCCATGGTGACCAGCAAGGCAAAAAAACGACAATGAAACCTCATGAGTCTAACTGCACATGCTTGTACCCAGACTAATTTGAACCACGTATTATCGCTATGTGCATCCTGAGAATAAATCTCAGATGTTCTACACAAGCATTTTGCCCCCTGTATATCCCGTTTTGAAAAAACTCTAACTTCTGCTTAGGCTACTTTCAAGATACCGTGAGAAATGATTGTGTGAAGTACCTGCAAGCATACACGATTGCTTTTTAGTGCCTCACAAGTGTGGCTGCTTTAATAGGCCTCGTCCTCATCCATGAATGGCAGAGGCTTCCCTTCCTAATTATTTTAAATAACTTTTCCTTGTGCTAGTCATGGCCATCCATGCCAGCAAATTTTCCAATCTAATGTTCCCAAGCCTGACCATTTGCCACGTGTGACAATACTGTGGTAGTCTGAACGATACCTGGTTATTTGTTATGTGCATTACACATTTTGTACAAGTTTATTTCCTTCCCTTTTCAATTAAGATACCATTAGCTCTAGCTTGTTCTCTAATCTTTCTATCTCACAACTTTACTCCTTTGAGTTTGCTTCGTTCCCTTGCCCCACAGGTGTGTGCTAGCATAATGCATACACTGCAACATTTCCTTCCGAAGACTAGCAAAAAGATGCTCCTTACAACCTCAGAACATCGGCCAAGTGCACTTCACACTTGATAATAGTCCCCTCTTAAATTTATTCTCATGTGTTAAGATCAACTGTGCACACATAGCTTAGACGTACCATATTTATTCAAATCTAGGTCAATAGTCTCTTTAAGAACACCCGATAGGAAACACTTAGGTTGGCTTAGATTTGAGGATTTATAAATATAATTCAATACATGAGGACAACTTTTTGAAACTGGATAAATGACACTAGGTGGTGCCCCACAAAACTTCATCGCAAGACAGTACTGTAGCCACTACTACCTCTAGCTGACGGAATTACTTGAGAGGGGGGGCTTGCTCAAAGTTCTCAAAAAAGTTCCACGGGTCGTCAAGCCTCGTCCTGCTTGCACACAGTGGCTATGAATGGTGCTGGGAAGTGTGTGAGGTGTGGGCACGAAGGTTTTAGTGTTACTCTCTGGGTCCATCTGTGGTATCCATACCATTTGCACCAATATTTTCAGTGAGAATGGTATGGTGATGGCATCCAGAGGCCCTTCCAAAAACTCGCTTCTCGTCCTCGATTCCTACCATGGGCATCTAGCCAACAGAGTGAAAGCTGCACTCGGAATTATACCCGGCGGCATGACAGACCAGCTCTTGATATCTGCATTAATAAGCTTTTTAAGGATCGGCTGCAAAAGTGTTATGTAGACTGGCTCACTGAAGCATGTGAGCTAACCACAACAGCTCACATCAACCACATATTGCTAGGAGTAATAGCAAGCTGGACTTGCTGCAGCCTAGAATGACATCCTAGAAGGCTTATCACACTGTTGTTCAGAAAGTGCGGCATTTGAAATGCGTTTTATGAAACAGAAGATTGTACACTGTACAAGGAGAACAATGGTATGGAGACCAGCAATAATGATTGAGCAAATAATTGTTTTGGGGCAAATAAAGACCTTTCACAACAACAACTTCCATATTTGAGGAACACCTGATGTCAGGAGACGTAGCATTGTAAGTATTGTAGGTACCATATCTTGACCATGTTTCAGGAGACCTACAATCACTTGACCTTCCAGTAGGACTCTTCTCCCCTTCCACACCTACAATGCTTCTTTCACACCTTCTTTACTTCAAACTGGAATTTTTCACTTCTTTGGTGCCAATATTGCACTAAATAGTTTTAAATAAAATAAAATAAGGCTGGTTTGGTTACAGTACTAGCAGTTAGAAAAGCTAATGGAACGCTAAAGTTACTTTGGAGGTCGTTTTTTTTACTGCAGAACAACATAGGAAAAAAAATTTTTAATCCAGTCTTGTTGCTCATTTACTTTTCTTGTCAATAGTATGATCCAGAACAGAAATCCTCTTTTACTTTAACAGCCTTTTTTTCTAATAACACTTTCATTTTTGTCTTTTACCATGTTTCACCACATAAATCTAGCTCCTGATTTTGATTACTTCTGTACGTACTTTCACAGTCCTTCAAAGTAAGTGACCATTTCATCAATTTGTCAGTTCACAATAACTAGCCAAGTTTGTAACTATCTAATCTTGAATAGTGATGCCAGAAAACGGTACAATCCTTCGACAGACAAGGTGCATGTGGTGTGGGAAGAAACCATAATACTAGAGCAACTGTGCCCAAATAAAGCACAGCAGAAGGATGGCAGGACATGCCAATTTGCAAAGCGGCTCAATAGTGGAGTTGAGAAGGTTGAGAAAGGCGCAGTACCAAGAACAGAGTACTGAAGGAAAGAAATGAGAATGCAAGAAAGCAGCTATAATGAAAGGCATTAAAAAAATGCATAAGATACAAGTGCTGATCAAAGAGAGGCATGGGAGCAGGAACAGCGGTGCGAACAAGTACCAGGCAGCTACATTTTGTACCTGTACGATGTGTGCAGATAGATCCTAAGACTTTTTTTTTTTTTTTCAGTTTGTGCACTTTTTGTGTTTGTTTCAAATAATGTTGACTTCAGTAATGGCTTCACTGTTAAGCTAAAAGTGTAAAACACAAGCACTTTATATCCTTACACACAGACAGCTGTAGGAAAAATAGCTGAAAGTAGTGTGGTAGTAGTGCATTGGATCCTGCATGCCACTATCATCATCTGGCACTGGATGGGGCTTCTGTTGATTGTTAAGGTCACAGTTAGGCTAAGGGTTGGTATAGTTTGGTAAGGAAAGCCCCACTTGTAGCAACACGATCAATTTTTAATGCAAAGGCACAACGTTGACATAGCACTCTCACAACCGTAATGCGAAACTACAAAAAAATGTCTCATCTATCCTTTATGAAAATACAATAAATATCTTTGAATTAAAATGTACCATAATATACACAGCTGGTTTCTTTTATGCCTCACTAATTTATGCAAGTACTGCACTGGAAGCTGCAGCAATAATTGGATAAAATATGTTGATATAAAACCACTTACGTCTGCTCACATAGTCGTCTTGGACCACGCTCTGAAATTAAAAGCAAGAGAAGAATGCAAAGAACACAATAAGTGCAAAAAATTCCAAGTGTATGAAACTTTTGAAATGCAGAAATATCTCAGATCTAACCCTGAGTGTTTCCAAATTTTTTTACAGTGGGAAATGCAATAAAATAAATAAAAGTTAATAATAATAATAAAACTTCATAAATACAATGTAAACACTACTGCAGTCATGAATAATGTACTGTTTGGAGCAGACTTCTGACAGCAAGTTTTATATGGTATATAACATGTTACATGACCTGAACAATCACGAGCTGAGCAGAAGTCACTGTAATATATTATGCTACCTAAGGTGTATGCTTTCTCCACAAGCAAGTTAAAAAAAAAAAAAAACATCTGCGTAATTAAACGTGTAGGTTTTCATAACACTTGTTTCAGGTACATAGTAATACTAATTTGACCATATTCTAGTTGCTCATACCTGAAGCAGCTTCCTAGCAAGATGTGTGACCTCTCTTGCATTTTACAAAGCACAGCAGCCTCACCAAAATGAATGCTGAAGACAACATCATAAGGTCTGTATGCAGGCTTGAAGTTCAAATGTTTATTATTATTCAGTTCATTCAGTGATTGTGTGGGCAATACATGGTACTGCCCATGGGGCAGGTCAAAAGGAGGTAATTAGTCTCCTGACAAGGTCCTGGCACCACTGGGCACAACAGCAGCGGGTCAAAAGTATGACAAATAATTAAGCTGTGCTGTACGAGCGATGCCAGTGGTCAGTGAAATTTAGAGAACTATACTGAAAGTAAGTGAACTTAACTTAAACAAAGGCATTGATGAATATAACCTAAACATACTACTAAGCAGTCCGTGCCATAAATATTTTAGAGAATAACCTGAAAAAAAAAAGAGCTGGTTGGTGCTTTGAACATAGGGCAAAGATGTGATAAGCCTTTTTTTTCTCCTTTCACAAACGAGCCACAACTAGCCCAATAGTGCCAGTACCCAAGGTGATTACTCGTGTGATGCCATTACTGCACTATTATGCTTTCCTGTACTGTATATCATAGAAATACATATCGTTACAAAGTATATCAGGTATTTTTACCAGACCAAGAGTCACGCCTCCTCGTTGCATATGTTTCACTCCTCGCATGAATATGTGTAGTCCACATTCCACTGATAAACATATAATATAGAGAGCCCAAGCTGTGAGAGCACAGAAGGTGCTAAAGAGAGAATGAGTTCTCTGTGTGGTCACTTTTTGACATCTGCATACTGTGTACAACACTAATGTTGTTCTGGGAGGTTCATGGCATTGAACAATTGACATGGGCACATTTACTTTCTAGTTTGGTCTCCAGTTCCAGTTTGGTCTCTGTTACATCTGGTGTCCCCCAGGGATCTGTTCTGGGTCCGCTGCTTTTTGTTTTTATAAATGATATCTCAAATGGAATAATCTCTAACATGCGACTGTATGCGGATGACTGTGTTTTGTATTCTGTTGTGACAAATGAAATGGGTTCCACACAGCTCCAGGACAATATTTTTCGAATAGAACAATGGTGTCGGGAAAATTCTCTGTTCTTGAACAGCAAGAAATGTATTCATGTTAGTTTCACAAAGAAACGCAACAAACTTCTTAATACATATTTCTTGGATAATCAAATAATAAAAAATGAAGCGAGTTACAAATATCTGGGAGTCACGTTTTCTGAAGATGGGACGTGGGCTTCGCATATATATAATACAGCCAGTAAGGCGGGAAGGGCTCTAAGCTTTTTGCAACGGAATTTAAAGAATGTGTCTGTCGAAGTAAAGCAGGTTGCGTATCAGACTTATGTGCGGCCGATATTAGAGTATGCCTGTCCTGTGTGGGACCTGTTCCATCGTGTGCATGTTGACGCCATTAAGCGTATACAATCTGTTGCTGCTCGGTTTGTTATGGGGAAGTATGATCGATTTCTCAGCGCTACCAATATGAAACGTGAACTGTGCTGGTACCCTTTAAATGAACGACGCAAAAATTTGCGATTTAAATTGTTCTTCAGCATTTTTCACAATCAAACCGGAATCACTGTCTCAAATTATTTACAGCAACCACACTATGTTTCTTCTCGAAATGACCATAAATTGAAGCTTCGAGCATACCAATGCCGTACTGATTTGTTTAAGTATTCATTTTTTCCGCGTACCATAAATGATTGGAACGCATTGCCAGAGGATGTAGTTTGCCGCAAAACTGTGGATTTGTTTTATGATGTTTTGTGCCCCCCATTGTAATGCCCTAGTGGCGCTGCGGGTATTGTATGAATAAAGAATAAAGAATATTCTCAGAGGATATTGAAAGCCTTTTTAGGCATGGCTCAGTTAACTAATAAACGAACTAGTAGACACACACACAAAAAAAGTTATAACAACAGTATCAGAACATACCTACCATTCTGTATTCAGAAATTACCTGCATTACCTTGGATATGAAAACAAGAAAAAAAAAAAGGATAACTCACGTTTTAGTTTCCTCTTGAGGTTATTCTTGTAGCTGTAACAAATTACAGGAATAATCTTTATACAGCACACACACTACGCACTGCAATTACCAGACAAAAAAAGCTGAATAAAGCCAAAGCAGGATATGCACAACTCACCTAGCTCGAACAAAGCAGAGTATCACAGTCAGTATAAATCCCATAACAGCAATGAGACAGGCAACAATCAAAACACATATTTCTGTCCACTTCATCTTGTAGGGGTTCCTTCCAGGTGTACACTTCTGAACAAAGAGACCAAAAAAAAAAAAAAGAAAAAGTAAGGCTCAGTTCTATAATCATCAAAAAATGAGAAAGCGCAACATCATGAGGATGAGACAAACTGTAAGGTACAAATGCCATATGCCCTTGTGTGTACAGTGTTTTACGAACATGACTGCTTTTGATCAGTTTTAGACCTGACCTAGCTAGTCTAGTTCTTGGAGCCCTAAAATATGCTGCATGTACACATGTGAACAAAAGTGGGTCCCTGTCCCCAATTTACCTTGAACTGCATTTGGACTCCAGCTGACACAGCTATTTATGCGTTATTTTGTACACAGTGCAGTTTACTACTAACTTGAAATCCACAATAACATAAAACAACTTAGCTATGGTACAAACGCTGCTCAGAATAAGAGGGATGGGAGTCACGCAAGGAAATTTCCAATGGGCAAACACAAGCGCATGCGGCAATCTGAGGAAAGTAAACCGCATGACAAATTGAACTAGGGTTTCCTGACTCCACTATACATCCCAGGTATTTAGAAAACAGATTAAAGGTTAAAAACATTTAAAGAAATGTAAAAAAAAAAAAGGCCTTCTAAAGAAAACTCTATGGAGGGCAGACAATGTTGCAGTACTACCAACGAAAATCCAGCCACAAAAACAATGTGACCTCGCCCATGCTTCGACGTTTACGCAAAAGCAGCCAGGTCTCTTTGTGAGCTTGCTCAAAGGATGACCAATTTCACTCATTCCTGACTTGGCACCAGAGACTGAGTGGTTTTTCAAGAGCACTTTATGACTGCTTCCTCGCACAGTTGTCTGGCAACTTGTAACTACTAATATTTCAATTAATGGGCTGCATGCATATTTAGCAGATGTAAAAACGTCATGTTCAGGCAGGTTATCTTCAGCGAATGACAGATTCACTAATAAATACCGATGCAGGAGAAATGCTGTAGCAAAGGCTTTTGGAGAATCAGTCCATGCGCCATTTTTAGAGAGTGCTATGCTAGAAACCACGAGCAGTGACCACAATGGCAACTGCATGTCGGCAAAAGAAGCGTACCAAAACCTAATATACATTCACCCTCCAGATAATAAATGAACACTTTTAGTAGACAGTAGCATTCATTTCAGCTTCCACACTCAAAACCGTTATGGCACAGGGACATATGCCTCATCGACAGAAGTTTTAGTGGACAGCTGTGGTTACCGCTTTATCCAAAAAATTTCATAACATAGTGATGACAAATTCTGCAATGACAAAAGCTAAAAGATCATCAGCGCTGAAAATGGAGTGTTGCTTTTTATTGCAGGGCACACTGGAGAAAGCGCAAGATATAATAAAACATAAAGATCAGCCCTGAATCAAAAAAGAACACTGTGCATTGAAGAAAATAAATGACATTTCCCGAGGTGTGGTCACATGGTGCACTACACCGATGCTAATAACAATGCTTTGCCGTATGGAGGCCACTTGTTTCATGTGATTTTCACTGCTAACTTCACATTACAAATCCTCGTTTCCTGGATACTAGAGTGCTCAGTCTATATACACTATGAAGCAAGGACTTTTCTTTACCAGCATAATTTCGCAGCACATTTTGGTCAGTTCCTTTTAAAGAAAAAGGTGATCTGGCTATAATTTAAAGTTATATGTATGTTTTTAATAATAAAAAATGAACACCTTTATATTAACAAGAATATATATATATATATATATATATATATATATATATAAATAAAAAGAAAACCCTCCTCACTCCACATGTGTCAGAGTGAGCAGTGGTAGAATGAGGGGAAGATGGCTGCGCACTACGAAAGAGAACCAAAGAGCAACTGAGGGGAAGCCTCACATCTTCGCAAGCCAAGCTGACGCTTCGACAAGGGGACTTATATCCATGTGGCCCAGACAAAGACAAGTCCCTTTGTCGAAACATTGGATTGGCTTGCGAACTGAGGCTCCCTTCAACCGTTGTTTGGTTCTCGTTCAGACTGAGCAATAGCGACAATAAAAAGAAAAACAATACAATAGGAGCATTTAATCAGCTGCCTTTTATATTTATATAACAAACTGTGAATGGAGTGGGAAAAGTTTGCTAGGGTATCTAACATAGTTAAATTCTGCCCTAGGGAAACTGTAATAAAAGTACTGAAAGAGATAACATTGCTCTGATCATTGTATAGCTTCCTTTGCGCTGCTTATTCTCATTTGCTTGTTATGGGATTTTATTTGACATAGTGCCCATTCTTTTGTGCACATACTATGAAGCCACATAATGCAGCATGCACTGTATGGAGTCAAGCTAAGTGTAGCTACTGTCTGAAATTACTGAAATGATCAATATCTATTTTAGCTCTATTTCAAAGTTAACTTATAATGAAACTTGCATAATAGCCATGAGATAGCTCATTATGCCAGAAATTAGACCCAAGGTTTAACGCTTTCCAACAACGAAACGAAAAGATTCCACATCAGGTAAAGAATAATAACAACAACAACAACAACAACAAAATTATTTCAGTATTTAAATTTCAAAACACAAGACTGGACCTGTCTAATGGTCTGTCTTTTCTGACCCATAACTCATGCAGCAACTTTTCCTATAATTTTTTTTTTACACAACACAAGATCTATAGACACAAACATAGTTGTGACACCAGTTCCTGCAACTCAATGGTTTCTTGTGCAGCTCATACGATATACATAAAGAGTCGCAACATAGCCTCAGAAGCTTATCGCAGTTAAGACCTCTAGTTTACCATGATTTTGTGACAAATGGGGACAGATTCAAGCCATTTTTATGACATTATACATTAGCAGCCACACCCTTTCTTTAATGTTGTTACGAGCATAAGCAGTAATGACATAAGAATAAGACAATGATTAAATTACCCCAATTGGATGAATATAATGTGAGAAGGGAGTCATTTTAAAGAAACACTACCATCGTTAAAATTTGATTTTAAACTGCTCTGGCCAAACGTTCGTGAACAGGCATTAATTTACAACTGTTATGAAAGAAGGCGGGACAATCTGGATCTGAACTAGTTGGTTCATGTCAAAAGTGCAACTACAGCCAAATGAAAAAAAAACAAACCACAAGGCAGAAAACATAGTTCTCTTCCTTGTGGTGATTTTTCCATTCGTCTGTAGTTTCACCTTTGAAAGAAGGCAATTTTACAACAGGAGAAAATATCACAATGCATTTTCTAACTCACCTCAATGCCTACAATGCTATAGTTGTGGTAGAGTGCTTGTACCTTATGTGATGATGACATGTCCAACATTTTGACTACAAGGTCAGGGCTTACAACTAGCCCATTCTCAAGCAGCTGAAAGCAAGAGCTGGCACTGCATGGAAACAAAGCAATTTCCAGCTAAGTGGTGCACAGCAATAGTGACAGCAATCTCACCAAACACACAGCACACAGAAGCATTAACACATATCAGCTTTTTTTCCAAGAAGCAGCAACTGAGCCCTAGCACAGTAATGTTTCCAATTTCTCCTCTTAACCAGTGCTCTTTGTGAAACTTCTACGCTTATTATATGGTGCTAGCAGCACGAGAAACCATAAAACAGAAAGACAAAAAAAAAAAAGGCCTTCATGGTGTGATTTTCCAGGATATTAACTGAATGATGCTGTAGTCAAACGTAACATTACCACCATCAAATTAAGATAGGGTTAGCAAAAATAAATGTGAACATCAGTATGGTAGCCTCCACTATCTGCACGTGGCATACTCAAAAGCTTAGGAATCTGGTTACATGTCCCGCAGTGCATTTGTGGATGCTGTAAGTGTGCAAAACTAGTTCGGGCAGAGAAGTGTGTTGCCTCTGTTGTACTGTTCTTCAAATAAAATGCAACTTAGTCTTTTTTTATCATAGTCTTCCTTTCGTTCTGATGGCAACACATGGTTTAGCTACATGCAACAGAATACTTAGTGCCAGCTTACTGTACACCCAGAAATTTGCTATACAGTAAAAGCTCTCTAATTCAAACTTCAAGGGAGCAGAAAAAAAAATTCTAATTATCCAAAGTTTGAATGATCGAATTAATCCCCACAAAACTATTAAGAACCGCTTGCATCATGGTATATTTATTTCGTGACGGACTGAGCAACGGTCACATGCATTTGGGATGAGAACATCTCGTAAAGACTATTTTTTTTTTTCATTTCCATCTCCTGCGTCCTTCATGGTGCAATGCTGCAGTGGCAGCGCTCCCCGCAAAAATGGCTACAATGCTCAATATGCTTACAGGCTTTTTTTATACATTTACTATTATGGAGCTTGGACAAACCAAGTTATACAGCACGAATTATCTAAAAATTCAGAGTACTGAAGCTTGAATTAACGACCTTTCACTGTGCCATGCTGACATAAAGCTTTACGTTTGTGCAGAACTGCTTGTAAACATCCTAAACTTTTGCAAATCTTAACTTTAACTTTTGCAAATCTCTACAGCCGTCACAAAATTTAAACTATCGAACAACATAACAATGTGACTGCAGAAAGCTTCAGCTTTGTGAAAACTACAATTTGGCAAAAACAGTGCATTGCTAACAAAATGCACTTGCATAGCCCTCCACACTATTTTTCTTATTGAATAAAGTGTACATTTGTCATGCCATTTTATCATTTATTTAGCAATAAATCAGACATACAAAGGCATTTCTTGCCTCACAAACTGCAGAATATAAAGCTTAATTACAGCTGTTATCATCTGCAGCATCATTAACTGCTTCAACACAGTCAGTTGCTATTAAAAGTGAAACAACTTTGAAAGAGCTTCTTGTAATAAAAGTGCACCTAAAGCTGGATAGGAGTATTCTGCTTTGTCTTTAAACTAGCTCGTTTATACATAAAGAAAGCTCTTGGTTTACTCTTGAGGGAGCCTTTCACTAGCAGATTATTACCCTTTAAGATGTTTCGTTACTGAAAGAAATTTCATACAGGTATCGGTGCCCAAGTGAGTAAAAATATTTTACTGGGGTAATATTTTGTTATTTCGGGAAGTTATACCCCAAAAGAGGCTTACTGTAGCCATATTATTATTTTTTTTACACATCTTCTAGCTTAGAAAATTTTAAAACTCACCTTTCAAAGTCGAGGCTTCCATCTTCCCTCGTTGAATACTGGGTGTCATAAATGTTGGCAGTCACAGCACTGGCAAGAGCTTGGTTTAAGTCTCTGCGCATGAAGATATAAAAATTAATAGTGGATTCTTTTTTCTGATCTGGGATAATATATTTACAAGCAAGCACTCAGGTTCCTCAAATTTAAACATAGACACACACACACACAAGAAAAAAAAAAACACAGTACTGTACGCAGAGGGAGGCAGCAGGTTGTCACATGTCGTGGCTGGTTCTATGTAATTTGCACTCCTGCCAAGTGTGCCACAATCTTCATCCACAAGGATCAATGTACCTATGACACTGATGTCCCCAGAGAACTGCCACTAGTTTTGTTTTTCTCAGAAGAAAGCAGCAAAGATGTAACTGTTGCCTAAACTAGCTGCTGCATGCAGAAACATGAGAGTAAAATTGTGCAGGTTTGCTTTGCTAAAGCACCAGATAAAATAGAATAGTACAGTTAATGTTTTTACACATGAAAGCAGAACAATACTCTTCTGAAAATAAAGCTAAACCTCTGAAAATCGAGCTGAATTCAAGCCTGCATGGCAGGGCTAGGAGAACCAATCTGCTACATCGTGAGCCATTCTAAAACCGCTAATGAAATATGAAAACTTGATCTAGATTTACACTTAGCTAATGTGCGAAGGTGCATTTCCCAGGCCACTGATACCACTCAAGACCAAAACCTTACTGTAAGATTCCCTCTAAAAAGGCATGGCAGAAATCGGAGATGTAGCTTTCAAGAGAATCCTGAGTCCACGCCTACACATGCTATGCTCGTATTAGGGGGAATTTCTGTGCCTCCTTCTCACTTCTCTCAGGGGAAAACTTAGTGATTGTGTGATGATGAATTCAATTTTATTCCAGCTGCTGACTAGAACAAAAAATCTGAAGGCAACCTTGAAAACAATGTGAACATAGGTACAGTGGCTAGAATAGGGGAAGTGTGAGGACCGCACTACCGACACTGAAGCCTTTCCGCGATGCTCCGGAGAGGGAGGTCCAGGGGGTGCTGACGCCCGTTTACACGTCCACTCACTGCGTGACATCTGCTCGCCGCGCGGTTAATTGGCCGCGTTTGAGACATCCCTTCAAGATCCAACACATACTTTCTGCTCTTACTGCGACTTCCACTTTTTCACAGCATTTTTGTTATTAGCCAACTATCTAACTCATGCCGATGTAAATTTATAATTTTTTACAATGGTCTTTTTTAAGCAGAAGAATTAACCCGCATTCTAAGCGAAATTTCACCTGGGTGGCTTTGAAACCTCCTTAAAGCAATCACTCCAAGAAACACTCGCCGCCAGTAAGTTGCGGTCATGGGATGAAGGAAAAAGTTAGCTTTGCTAGCCACAGCGCTAGACCACTGCACAATCTAATTACGTACCCAGTTTTTTTTTTCTTTTCGCGCGCTAAGCTGTCGGTCTTTCCTACTGCGCATTGAAGGTCGTTGGCTTCACCTTCTGTGACACAGTGGTACTAAGGACATTAATTAGGCCCCCTAAATCCTATTGAAAACCAAAGGAATCCTTTAAGTACTTAGCTAAACGTAGCAAGGCGTGGTAGAACAAAGCTATCGGAAGCAATACTTTTCTAAACATGGGCTGTAAACATTGCATGTATATCCGTGCTTATGCAAGGTAAACCGCCACTCAATTTTTTTTTTCACCATGAGTTTTGTTGTTTTCCAAGTAGCTGGGTGAGCAGCTTAAGAATTACAACTTAGGGATAGTTGTAATTTTGCTTTCGGAATTAATGTCTTGCTTCGCTGCTGATTTTGCCCGACTGTTTTTCTTCTGTGAGCAAAGAATAAACACCTCTGCTGCAGAAGACAATTTCATTCCATAATCAATTAGCATGCACTGAAGCATTGAAACAGTTTCTAAATTACAGCCATTTGTCTTATTATTTTGTTTCAGTTCTTCAGCAGCATTATTAAATTAATAAGGAAAACCCCGGGAATCGAGATGCTTGCAGGCTAAGCTAAAATGAAATTCTATAGCTGCGCTCATTTTGTGTTCACGTTCAATGCTGTCAAACTGATACTATGTGAACACTTAAAAAATTAAAAAAAAAGTCTGCCCCTTAACACAGGTGCATATATATATTAACTAGTACTTCAAAATGCAAGGTCGTCGCCAGGGTTCTTCAGTAGTTTAATTTGACTGCCTGAAACATTTGCCATGTCGAGCTGTTACATATAGCGAACAACACAGATCCAGATCCGCGGTTAGGCGCACATTGCATGCTACGTTCAGTGACACTCCACTGATCTCACAAAGCTTTGTGACAGAAAAGTCCACGTATGCATGCAATGTGATTAAAAGCAACTCTATGCTCACAACTGACCGTCGCGTGATCAGACTCCTCACATGGCAGTGGCCACAGCCCCATGATCGTTATATGTCATCGCTCCTATGGCCGTGCTGGCGCGATGGCTACTGCCTCACCTTATGATTATTTTCCTTGAAACGGGTTCTGACACATGTATTTCAAGGCATAATCAGAAAAATGGTTTGGAACGCACATAAAGAGGGACCGCACACGATCACTGTCAATTAAAATTTGCACTTGCGCCGTTAATAACGTGCCAAAGCTGACGTTACAGTTTTTTCCAAACGGCAGCATTGTGCCTTTCAATAATTTCAGCACAAAAAACAACTCTTCCTAGTACAATTTGTACCCACTTTTGTAACGAGGTACAAAACAATGACTTTGTTGCCGACTCATCATACACCGTCAGGCAGAATTTGCACCAAAAACAACAACATCATGCGCACAGTCCAGGGTTCAAGCACACATTTCATGCGCCGACCTGACGTGTAAGTGGGAGGGTGCGCCATCTAGTGGAGGCATCACCAGACGGCTTCAACGCTCCCCATAGGCGCCGCTTGGCGGTAATCACACTTCAGTATTCTAGCCACTTTAACATAGGAAAGCACTTAATGATCTAAAAAAGAGAAACAGGCACAAAATTTTTGTGTGTCACTGTTTTCACCTTGAAAGATTTCTACAAGGACAATAACTATAAAACAAGAATTTGGAAACCCAGTGAAAATTTGCTAATTAATTAAGTGCCATTTTTTTACCATCACATTCAGCTTTGTTCAGTGCTAACATGAAGCTCCTGCATAACATTACATTCAATCTGCTGAAGTGCTGATGATTATGAGGGGTTAGAAAATAACTTTTGACTGAAGATGAAATCCAACAGTTCATGCTTTTATAACGCACTGCCAAACAGCATGTCAGGTTTATCGCTGCAGAAAAGTGACATTACAGTTTTTGTTCTATCTGAACAATATACAAAGCATTCAATTAAGGTTTCTGTGCAGATAAAAATGTCAAAGATCGAAAATAACACTAATGATGTTCCACTCAATGCCAATGGCTGGAACTTCATAGGTGGCACCCCTATACACTATGGGAACAATTTCCTATGTTGGTGTTTGGAATTCTGTGTCTGTACCTTTTAAGATGTTCTTGACCTCTATGACTCAGCTAACCTACCCAGCGTCTCCTTCTTAAGGTGAAAAATATGCCTTTTATATCTGGCGCAATACAGTCTTTAAGCCTCAAGTAAATGCCAACTTACTTTTCAAACTGTGGGATGACTTTCCTAATTTCTTGCGGCTGTTTGTAGAAGATGAACTTCATGAGGTCTGAATCATGAAGTATGTGAACCTGCGCAATGAATCAGAAAAGAAGTAAGGTTGTAGCTAGTTGATATTAGAATGACAAGAATTAATACCTTGTCTTAATTTAAAGCACACAGAGCTCAGAAAGTTGCACTGAGCATGCACTTTTGCTCCTGTATAATGCCTACTCTAAAACATTTACATTCTTATAGCACATGACTACTATGTGTACCTCGCTGATTTATCTTTTAAACAAATACAAATAACTGAAGTGTAGCAAATATTAAAAGATGAACACCCTCAATTTGCCTCTCCACTTAAACCATAATCGTTAGACAACACATTTTATAATAGCACAACTGGAAACTGGGGGTCACTTCATCCAATTTATTTCAACAAACAACATAATTTAAAACAGCTGAACTGCAAAAAGATTGCTAGCTTTTTTAGGAGGTGCTGATAACAACTCCATGCAATTTTTCTCAATGAAAATTAATTCTAAGGCTCTTTTCAGCTAGCCTGACATTAGCCTCGCAGCAAATACTGTTTCTGTGGCCAATAAATTTGAATTTAAAAACTTCCCCCTCATTCGATTCAACTTTGTGACGTCTCCATCAGAAATGGTTGCCATCGTTTCGAACTGAATGGTGGTAAAACGTAGCATCGAATTCGTGCTCCAAAATTAATGCTAATGCACAGATTTTTCTTGCAAAATCACCATGAGATGGCAACATCTGTATTTCTGGGAAGGGCAGAGGGGGCGTCATTCCTAGCTTATCAAAGCTCCATCTCCATTTCCAGCAAGAGTAACACTCTTTGTGATCAGAATGTGCTCCAGTTAGCTCTCAGTGTCCTTACGTATCATATTCCAACAGCACAATCGCTCTGCTATGATGGATCAGTGGTCAGGGCACTTGGCTGCTGAGCTTGAGGAGGGCATAGATTTGATCCTGGCTGTGCCAGCTGCATTTTGATCGAGGCGAAATGCAAGGTGCCCATCCAATGAGCAGTGTCAGTGTTAAAGAAACCCAGGAGAACGAAATTTCTGGACACCTACACTAAGGAGTTCCTCATAGCCTGAGTGGCTTTGGAGCCCTAAAGCCTGTACAATATAATGCCACTGCACAATCCTCATAAATAGATAGCAATGAAGACCACAAAGATGCATGCTGATGACACAGAAACAAAAGCTGACTGAATGCAATGTGCGTTACTTACCCTCACATGCGTAACAGCAGTGTTCTGGGGACCAGGAGCACTCTGGCATTCAACTGTTATGTCAAAATACCCATCTCGGTATTTTCCCAAGCTTCGCACGTTTCTCAGGCTGCCCTTATGAGCATCTAGCTCAAATTGGCCCATAACTGGCATTGATTCCTTTGATGATGGCTACAAAAAACAGGCAAAAAGAATGATTAAGTTCCGTCTCATATCTGCAAATTTCATGCAAAAAGATCTAGTATGTTTTAACAAATGCAGCATCTTAAATATCGATGAACCTTATAAGCAAATTAACAAATAAAGAGCCAATTTTGAAGCCGAGCCTCATTCTGCCTTCACACATAAATCAGGGAAACAAAACTGCAAAGCAAGAATGTGCTTATCATTCTGTTTCTGCCGCCACCTATCACCAGGTTTCTAGAAATGCAAGTGAACGCCCAGAGTGTTAGCTCCGAACTATGATCATCACTGGGGCCCAGTGAGCATCAGTGACATCGACTGAGGGGTGCAGTGGTGTGCAAGTAGGAGAAACCATCAAAGAAGTAATGCATCACCAGTTTATTTTGCTAGCTCATACCTGGTGTAGTACAGCATAGTTACCATACTTTGTAAATGCAGGTGTGCTGTCTTGATTTCCAATAAAAAAAAGCATATAAAATCAATACCACTGATGCATCAGAGTATGCGTTAGCGTCAGTGTCCCCCTTGGACAGAGCAGCTGCTGACACTGACGGGTTCATACCGTGCGAGGGGCCAACGTGATCTAGTCCGCCAATACTGTGGGACACACCGTCCTCTGCTTCACTTTTCTGATCGAATCTGGCAATCACAGGATCATATTGTCACAACTCAAGCCACGACTCAAGACAGGGAGCCGTGAAGGTACACGGTACCGTGAAGGTAAGACCCGAGAGTCAGGTTTTCTTCTAGCTGCGATGACAGTGTCCAGCACCAGCACGCCTCTTGAGCCAACCAACGCTTCGGCGGTGGCGGCACCAAGCACGGCAGTCGCGCGGCGCTAGGCACATGGCATTATTCCCCCCCGTGAAAGAAGAGCATCGCCCCGATGACAAGGTGAGAGGAGAGAAAAAAAATTAGGTGTGAGGTGAACTGTACAATAACTCAAGGTCTCACTTGCAGGAAGCGCTCAGTCACGCGAAAAGCACGGCTTTAAGCGCACCACATGCACAATTTCAGGCCGCTGACGCCGAACACTGACGGTCACTGTTCCATCTGGAATAACTTTATAATTAACGCTGTTTAAGCGGAGCAGGACTTTAAAGGGTCCAAAATACCGGTAGAGCAGTTTCTTGCATAAGCCTTTGTGGCGCACGGGGGTCCACACCCACACTTTGTGCCCTGGTTCGTAGTGGACTTCCCTGTGCCGAAGGTTGTAGTGTCGAGCGTCGGTGGCATGCTGTTCCTTGATGTGCAAGAGGGCCAGCTGACCGGCTTGCTCGGCCTGTTCTGCGAAATGGGCGGCATCGGGTTCGACCACTTCATCTCCGCACGGGAGCATCGCGTCCAAAATCGTGCAGGCCTCCCTGCCATATACGAGACGGAACGGCGTAAACTTCATGGTTTCCTGCAGCGCCGTATTGCAGGCGAAGGTGACATACAGCAGGATCTCGTCCCACATTTTATGTTCAACGTCGATGTACATTGAGATCATGTCCGCCAAAGTTTTGTTGAGTCGTTCGGTTAGGCCATTTGTCTGAGGGTGATACGCTGTTGTTGTGCGATGCTCGATATGGCTGATAGTTCAGGTATCCCGCAGTAGTCGTGCTGTAAACCCCTTTCCTCGGTCAGTAATGATGGTCAATGGTGCACCGTGTCTGAGCACAATGTTGTTCATAAAGAATCGAGCAAGTTCGATGGCAGCACCTCGGGCAAGGGCCTTCGTTTCAGCGTAGCGTGTTAAGTAGTCTGTGGCAACTACAATCCACTTGTGTCCGTTCGGGAATAAAGAAAATGGTCCTAAAAGGTTCATGCCCACTTGCTCAAAGGGTGTGAGGGGTGGTTCGATAGATTGTAACATACCGGATGGCTTGAGTGCGGGGTTTTTTCGCCGCTGGCACTGACGACAAGTCTGTATGTAACATCTAACGCTCGGAGAAAGATATTTATTTATTTATTTTTTTATTTATATGATACTGCAGGCGAAAGGCCCAGGCAGGAGGGGCATACAAGATGTAGAGAACGATGAAATACAAGCACAAGATACATAAACTGAAGCAATGGTACGTGATCAGGGCACACAAAAAAGCAAAAAAAAAAAAAAAACAAGTTGATGAATTGATGCGGTGCTACAAAAACAAAATACATAAGGATAACATCAATCATTTGATTGCAGCACACTGTCAATGGAGTCAAGCGAGTGAAGGCAATACGCAGGTAAATCATTCCAGTCATGAACAGTCCGGGGAAAGAGCGAAAATTTGAATAAGTTTGTCCTAGCAAAATATGGTGTAAGAGAAAGGGGATGGGTATGGCAGGTTATGCGCGTTGCAAGAGGGGATAGATACGGGTAAGGATCAAGAGCAAGTTTGCGGTTTATTAATAAAAATAAAAATTTCAGAACCAAAAACTTGCGTCTGGACTGCAGAGTTCTGATACCATCACCATGCATAAGTTTTGAAACAGAGTCAGTGCGACTGTACTTTGAGAAGATAAAACGAACTGATCTTCGCTGAATTTTTTTCAAGCGCATCTATGTTTAACTTTGTATGTGGGTCCCAGATGACGCATGCATACTCGAGTTTGGATCTTATTAAGGCTGTATAAGCTAGTTTTTTAATCTGTGAAGGGGCATCTTTAAGCTTATGTCGCAGTAAACAAAGCCTGCGAAACGCGGATGAGCAGATGTCGCTAATATGGGAATTCCACTTCCAGTTGTTTGTTAGTGTCACACCCAGATACTTAAATTTAGTGACCTCAGTTAACAGCATGCCCTCTATAGAATAAGAAAATATAAACGGTTTTTTCTTGTTGGTAACGCGAAGTAGGACAGATTTTTCGGTGTTAATTTTCATTCCCCACTCATTACACCAGGTTACAATATTGGTAAGATTAGAGCTTAGGGCATGTTGGTCAGAGATACTCTGTACCTCGCTGAAAAGGATGCAATCGTCTGCAAATAAGCGGATTTTAGTAGGCTCGTTAATGACATTTACAATATCATTACAAAAAATCAGGAAAAGTAAGGGGCCAAGCACACTACCTTGGTGTACACCGGAAGTAACTGGTAGGACGTTAGAAGTGTGGTTTTTTATCTCCACATATTGATTACGGCCAGCTAGATATTCAGATACCCAAGCAATTATGAAACTAGGAAGATCAATGATTTGTAATTTATAGATTAATTTGTCATGCGGAACGCAGTCAAATGCCTTACTAAAATCTAGAAAGATCCTGTCAACTTGACCACGTTTATCGAGAATCGAAGCAATATGATGAGTTACTGTAGCTAATTGAGTAACGGTAGAATACCCTTTCCGGAAGCCATGCTGGAATGGGGATAAAACGTGGTGTCTTTCCAGAAAGTCATTAATGTAGTTGGTCAATATGTGCTCCAGGAGCTTGCAGGAAGATGAAACAATCGAAATGGGCCGATAGTTAAGAACAGAACGGCGGTCCCCCTTTTTAAATACTGGTACGACTCTAGCCAATTTCCAGTCTAGGGGCAATGTTGCTGATGTTATTGACGCTTGAAAGATGATAACGAGGAATCTGGCTATGGGCTCAGCATAACGACGAAGGAAGGCATTTGGAATATTATCAGGCCCTGGCGAAGATTTAACCTTTAGTCGCAGAATCATATTTAGAACGCCCTGATATGAGATATGAAGATCAGGAACATGTGATGAACTCTCACGTTGAAGATCGGATGAATCAGAAAAGACGCTACTAAAGTACGTATTAAAGTGATGCGCAATAAGCTCGGGGTCTTCAATCATAGTACCATTGTCTAAAATCCGCTCAACCTGTTTCTTTCGGTCACTTAAAAAGTTCCAAAATTTTTGGGGGTCATTTTGAATGAAACTAGGCAGAGTTTTATTGAAGTAAAAACTTTTCGCCTGGTGAATAGCCTGCGATAAGGTACGTCGAATGTCACTGACACCGTCACATGATGACCCTTTCTTTCTTCTTAGGCGTTTAGATTTTCGTATGAGGTGAATTATGTCTCTTGTCATATGGCCAGTAATAGTTCTGCCGGACTCGGTTTAGGGTGCGTGTAAAGCCAAGATGACCTGATGTTGGTTCGTCGTGGCAGGCCAGGAGGATTTCGTGCCTTAAATCAGCCGGTATGACTAGCAGGCATGTTTTTGCACTCGACGTGTATATTTCAGTGTATATTTTATTTTATACCAGAGGACAACAATGTACCAATAATATGGTGTTTAAACACACATACTGTACATTCAACATTTAACATTCCTTGAAATTTATTTAGGGTGGCAAGTATTTGATAGGCCATTGTTTGCTTTCCATAATTTGTCCTTACTTTTGGTGTGCGGAGTTTTCAGTTCCTTAAAAGAAATTGAGCATTTTCAGAGTCTTTACTTTCGTGAAATTTCTTCTGGCGTATATAAATAGCTTTAAATAATATAACTGATCCGCCCTTAGCATACTGTGTTTTTTGAACAGAGGAGCTGTTCTTAAAACTTGTACGCATCCATGAAAAGATTCGAAGCATCCCAATACTTTCTTCTGTAAAGTAGTGAGTTTAGTATAACTGTATTGCGTAGTGGGTCCCCAAAACACAAACTATACGCTAATCTGGAGCAGAAAATAAATATTCTTTTTTAGCCAGAGTGGGCACGAGAGCAGCGTATCAGTCGTAATGGCTAACAGATTGTCCTTGTTTGCTGCACAGGTAGGTCCTGTTTCCGCTCGTGGTGTACAGCATCGGCTTTATCAGCATTTCTGCCAGCGCCAACGTCTCCCTTCATCGAGTGACGCAGCTGTCTACCTGTGATCTGCCTGCATTCGTCCACCAGGCGGCACCTCTGGGATTCCCGCCCGTTCCTCATCCCTCCTTGGCTACAGGATGGTCATCGACAGCAAGTGCAGCGCCAGTATTTAGGCGCTGGTTCCCGCAACACCGCTTCAGTGGGCACGAGAGCAGCGTATCAGACATAATGGCTAACAGGTTGTCCTTGTTTGCTGCACAGGTCCTGTTTCCGCTCGTGGTGTACAGCATTGGCTTTATCAGCATTTCTGCCGGCGCCAACGTCTCCCTTCATCGAGTGACGCAGCTGTCTACCTGTGATCTGCCTGCATTCGTCCACCAGGCGGCACCTCTGGGATTCCCGCCCATTCCTCATCCCTCCTTGGCTACAGGATGGTCATCGACAGCAAGTGCAGCGCCAGTATTTAGGCACTGGCTCCCGCAACACCGCTTCAGTGGGCACGAGAGCAGCGTATCAGTCGTAATGGCTAACAGATCGTCCTTGTTTGCTGCACAGGTGCGTAACTCTATTCCTTTGTATGCTAAAAGAAGTGACAATCGATGCTTGATGCTGCTCCCGTGCCCACGAGTTCTTTTGAGCGTGTGCAATGAATGCTTTGACAGCTGCCTTTTTTTGCTATTGTCGGGAGATATTGAGAAAAACCCGGGTCCTATGAACACGCGTGGCACCACCAAAGGCGATTTGCGCACAGATGGTGCAGACGAGAGCAGTAATTCCGCTACTAACATTATACTAACACAATCTGAGCAAAACATGGAAATTCTGCGCATCTTGAAGGAATTGCAAGCACAGTCAGCCACACTTTCAACTCGTAACAATGAGATAAAGAAATCAATAGAAGAGTTACGGAATGGACAGAGAAACATTGATTCAGCCCTCGCCAATATCAATACCAGACTTATGACCGTTGAAGGAAAACTTGAAGAGATAGACGACGCAAAACAGGACTTTCAATGTACTTCTCTTGATCTTCAGAAACAAAACCAAATGCTGCAGGCCCGAATCAATGAATTGGAAGACAAAAGTCGGAGAAATAATTTAATGTTTCATGGTATCGCCGATGACCAAGAAACACGGCAAGAGACGGAAAGTAAACTTCTAAGGGTCCTGTCTGAATACCTTGGAATCAAGCTCTCAACACATGACATTGAGCGGGCGCATTGACTAGGCCAGTATTCAAACCCTGGATGCCGTCTGGTGATTGCCAAGTTCGCAAACTTCAAAATCAAAGAAACAATTCTGAGCTACAAAAAAGAGATAAAAGAAAAAGACATTCAAGTATCAGAAGGTTACTCGTTTGCCACATGCCAAGCACGCAGAAAACTGATTGGTTTTGCCAAATCACTCCCCGGCTCCCCACCTTTCAAACTAAAATACAATAAGCTAGTCGTAAATAACAGATCCTACATTTATGACCCTGTCAGTGAAAAAACGTACGAAATTTCCACTGAACGCACCAAGACAAGATCAGCTCAAGAATCACCATTTTCCTACGCTTCACGCTGACAAATCTGATTAATGGTTGCTGAGGGGTGGTGGCCTTTGCCTTAGCTTACCCGATATATCAGTATTATTTACTAATATTCGAAGTGTTATCAAAAAACGTACTGAACTCTCCACTGCCATTAACGCATGCTCCGCTAAAGTCATCATCCTAACTGAGACTTGGCTCCATGAAAACATACGAGACTGTGAAATTTTCGATTCTTCAAATACTTTTTGCTTCTATCGTTGTGACAGGACAGACTTAAGAAAACAATAGGATCCAGCGCCATCCACATAACATCAAGCATCGAAATGATGTGGGTGTCTTTGCAACTAAGTTATCGGAGAATAATCCTAGGCGCATGCTACCGTCCGCCAAATACCCATCCCACATTTGTTGCCGAGCTTCACGATGTCATTAATACCGTTGTTACGCGTTACCCTTCATCTCCAATTTTTTTATTAGGTGACTTCAACTTTCCGGGTATCAATTGGTCTCTAGCACAACCTTCCACGTCTTCGTCTACATGCCAGGAATTTGTTAATTATGCTCGCTGTTTAGCCTTACCCAAATCGTCAATCAACCTACCACAATTACGGAGGTTACCGCAAGCACACTAGACCAAGTACTAACCAATTGTCCGGAATTGTGTTCAGAAATAACCTACATGCCCAAATTAAGCGACCATTCTTTACTAAATTTTTCTGTAAACATTCCTATTGGGAAACCTGCTAGTCACTCTAAAACCATACGTTTGTATCATCGCGCTGACTTCAACATAATTAGTAACGAACTAGGCTCGTTCTTGGAAACGTTTTTCGACAGATTTGACTTCCGATCAGTGAATACAAACTGGCTGTTATTCAAGAACAAAATCTTAGATCTCGCTAATCCCTATATTCCCACTCGTGCAATATCTTATCAGCAGCACGCATCATGGTATAATGTTCATCTTAAGCGCCTGTCTAACCACAAGAAATGTTTATTCCGTATAGCTAAGAACTTACGCACTGAACATCATTGGTCTCGTTACCGCTCTGCTGCTGAGACTTACATTTCCGCCGTGAAAAGTGCCAAAACGAATTATCTGAATAATACAATACCGGGCATATTGCTCAACAATCCGAGAAAATTTGGAATATCATTAACCCGTCTGAAACGTCTAGAATAGTACTAACGAATTCAAATGACCAACCGATATCAGATAGCGCATGTGCAAGTGTACTAAATGATGTGTTTTCGAGTTTTTTTTCAACTGCTGAAACGCCGGATTTGCCTGATTTGGCTGACTGCAACTACCTTCCGATGTATCCTGTTGTAATCAATCCTCATGGTATAGCTAAAATTATTGACAATGTTAAAATATCATCCTCTGCTGGTGTTGACTGCATTACTGCAAAATTTCTAAAAAGTACTAAAATGTATTCATCTCTTGCCTTAACTAAAATTTTTCAGCAGTCATTGGACAATGATGAATTGCCGGCTGATTGGAAGATGGGTAAGGTGGTTCCTGTGCATAAATCTGGCAATAAACACTCTCCTTTTAACTACCGGCCCATATCAATTACCAGCATCCCATGCAAAATCTTGGAGCACATACTATTTTCACATATTGTCATTTTTCTTGAATCCAACTCGTTTTTTCATCCCTCTCAGCACGGTTTTAGGAAGTCTTATTCATGCGAAACACAGCTACTTTTATTCACACACAAACTTCACACAATTTTCGACCGTCGCTTGGTTGCCGATTGCATCTATCTTGACTTCGCGAAGGCGTTTGATACGGTTTCTCATCCTGTCTTGTTACTAAAACTGCGCACGATAGGATTAGATACTAACATTCTAAAATGGCTGGAATGTTTTCTTACGCATCGTCAGCAGTTTGTAGCAGTTAACGACGTTAATTCCACCATTCATCCTGTTCTTTCCAGTGTTCCCCAGGGCACTGTCTTGGGGCCTCTGCTCTTTCTTATCTTTATAAACGACTTACCCAAAAATCTCTCCTCTTCTGTGCATCTGTTTGCTGATGACTGCATTCTTTTTCGGGAAATAACAAACGACAGAGACCAGCACTTGACTCAAACTGACCTTAACACTATCTCATCCTGGTGTAAACTTGGCACATGACACTAAATCCTAACAAGTGCAAACTTATGCGCATTGCTCGTGTTATTAATGATCTGCCTCACTATTCCCTTAATGATGTCTTTCTTGAACCTGTTACAACATATAAGTATCTCGGAATTCATATTACTTCTGATCTCAGTTGGTCCACACACAGAGTACCTTATTAACAAAGCTAATCGCATGCTCGATTATTTGAGACGTAACTTTCACGCAGCCCCAGCAAACATCAAACTTCTTTTATACACCACACTTGTCCGCTCACAGCTTGAATACGCTTCAGCAGTCTGGGATCCTGGTACTAAACGTTTGATCGACCTACTGGAAATGACACAACACAAATCAGCTCGTTTTATCCTCTCTGACTACCTGCACACATCAAGCGTAACCACCACGAAACTTAACTTGGGCTTAACTTCACTTGCATAACGACGCAAAACTGCACGTCTATGTCTTTTTCACAAAATGCTTTATCACGAATCGATTCACCGTGAGCTGCTTTTTCCCCCTTCATACATTTCACCTCGAACCGATCACATACATAAAGTAGGCATCACCATCTGCAGAACTAAAATTTTTTGGACTCTTTTATACCTCGCACATCATATGACTGGAACCACCTTCCTTCTTCCGTTGCGGCAATTACTGATCCTGTTCTGTTTCGTTCTGCTGTTACCGTTTGTAATGTTTAATATTGTATCATTTACTTGTAATGATTTTTTTTCCTCTTTTGTTTTAGCGATCTGTTACGTTCTGTTCATGTTTCACATTTTTCAGTGTTTTTATGTACTTTCCCACTCCCCTCTGTAATGCTTTGCCCTGAGGGTATAATAAATAAATGAATAAAAAAAATGAGATATATTGTCATCATCATCATCAGCCTGACTATACCCACTGCAGGGCAAAGGCCTCTCCCATATTTCTCCACTTAACCCGGTTCTGTGCTAGCTGCATCCACTTGACCCCCGCGAACTTCTTAACCTCATCCACCCACCTAACTTTCTGCCGCCCCCTGCTACGCTTTCCTTCTCTTGGAATCCAGTTTTTTACCCTAAGCGACCATCGGTTATCGTCTCTTCACACTACATGTCCTGCCCATGCCCATTTCTTTTTCTTAATTTCCACTAGAATGTCAGTAACTTGAGTTATTTCTCTGACCCACTCTGCACGCTTCGTATCTCTTAATGTTACCCCTATTATTTTTCGTTCCATAGCCCTCTGGGTTGTCCTCAACTTAAGTAGAACTCTCTTGGTTAGCCTCCACGTTTCAGCCCCATAGGTGAGTACAGGTACGATGCAACTGTTATATACTTTCCTCTTTAGCGATACCGGCAAGCTGCTAGTTATAATGTTTGAGTACCATCTTATCCTCCTAGTTATTTCCTTTTCATGGTCCGGATCTGCGGTTACTACCTGTCCTAAGTAGACATAATCACCTACTACTTCCAGTACTTCGCTACCTAATGTAAACTGCTGTTCCTTCCCGAGGCTGTTGAACATTACCTTAGTTTTCTGCATATTGATTTTTAAGCCTACCTTTCTACTTTTCCTGTCTAGGTCATCAATCATTATTTGCAGTTCATCCCCCGAGTTGCTTAGCAAGGCAATGTCATCAGCAAATCGCAGATTACTGAGGTATTCTCCATCTACCCTTATCCCTAACTGCTCCCCATTCCAAGTCTCTGAATATTTCCTCTAAGCAAGCTGTGAATAGTACGGGGGGATTGTGTCTCCTTGCCTAACACCTTTCTTTATGGGAATTTTGTTACTTTCTTTATGCAGAACTATGGTTGCTGTGCAGCCACTATATACCGGGTGTCCCAGCTAACTTGAACCAAGGGTTACAAAATAATATATTTGAGGTAGGTCAGTGAAACCAGTTGCATACAGCTACCATCCTGCTTGCGTACTACAGGCAATTTTTTGTTTTGCAATTAGTTAATTGGCTAATTATGTTAATTTTTCTAATTTAATAAATATTCACCTCAAACCAAAAATGTGAATTGGAAAGTTGCAGAGCACCTTCAGAAACCCCCATTCCATTAATTGCGATAAAGAAAGTCTCGTGTATCTTTTTTTCCGGGCTCAAAAGAAAGCCCGCGAAATACAAATAATACCACGTGACTAGCGCATTTGAGCGCAGCGATCGTGGTGCTCTCAGTCGTGGTTTGAGCGAACGAAATCAGCTGCGGCCGTGACCCGATGGTCCCGTTGCAGCGGCAGGCAGAAATGTTGGCGATGGTTGGAGCGAGCTCGAGCTCACCCGTCGTCACCGCGATCTGGGCCAGGCCTGTGCACAGCAGCAGCCTACATCACGACAGGTGGATGACGATAAAGAACCGGCAAATGAAGGTGCAGCGCTAATTTTAGTCGAGTCACATGTCATCTCGCCCCTTTACCCAAGCCTGTATGCTCAGATTCAGTGGCTGATACCTTATCGCTCATCCGTTTGCCGTAAAGTTCGCTGATGGGAGAGAAGGAGGGTTTGTTAGAATCCCGGTGGTGTCGGCTCGCCACTCTCGGTGCTACTTGCACCATCACGTGGGCCGGCTGTCAGACGCGGGCGAAGAAGCCATCGCAGGCATATCGGCCTGCCGCTTTAACGGGGAAAAGGAGACACGGCCGCAGCTAATTTCGTTCGCTCAAACCACGACTGAGAGCACCACAATCGCGGCGCACAAATGCACTAGTCACGTGGTATTATTTGTATTTCGCGGGCTTTCTTTTGAGCCCAGAAAAAAAGATACACGTGAGACTTTCTTTATTGCAATTAATGGAATGGGGGTTTCTGAAGGTGCTCTACAAGTTTCCAATTGACATGTTTGGTCTAAAGACGATATTTAATCAATTATAAAAATTAACATAATTAGCTAATTAAGTAATTGCAAAACAAAAAATCGCCTGTAGTGCGCAAGGAGGCTGGCAGTTGAATGCAAGTGGTTTCACTGACCTACCTCAAATGTATTATTTTGTATCCCTTGGTTCAAGTTAGTTGGGACACCCGGTATATCTTCCAGCACTTTCACGTACAGCTCGTCTACCCCCTGATTTCACAATGCCTGCATCACCGCCGAGGTTTCAACTGAGTCAAATGCTTTTTTGTAATCAATGAATGCTATGTATAAAGGCTGATTATATTCCCAGCATTTTTCTATCACATGATTGATGGTATGGATATGATCGATAGTAGTGTACCGTTTCCGAAAACCTGCTTGATCCTTTGCTTGATTGCAGTCTAAGGTTGTCCTGATTCTATTAGCGATTACCTTAGTAAATACCTTATACGTGACAGACAGTAAGCTGATTGGTCTGTAATTTTTAAGATCCTTAGAGTCCCCTTTCTTATGAATGAGGATAATGTTTGCATTCTTCCATGGTTCCGGTACCGTCGATGACACCAGGCACTGCGTATACAGGGTGGCCAGTTTCTCTAGCACGATATCCCCCCCGTCCTTTAGCAAATCTGTAGTTATCTGATCCTCTCCAGCTGATTTCCCCCCCCTTAGATATATTGTATTGAGATATATTGTACAGACATCCAACTGCACAGGCTAATTCTGTGCTCAAGTTTTTTATGTGAGTAGACCAGCTCAGATCTTCATGAAACCAAACCCTAGAGAAACTTTTGCTCCTTTACTTGATTTATTAAAGTATCCTCAAATTTTACAGTGAGTTTATTAGGTAAAAGTTTGTTGACAGGACGAAATGTGATAGATGTTGTTTTAGAAGCATTTAGTCGTAGTTCCTTAACCAGTTTGACAGAAGTGCAAGGTAGGCGTTTGCAGAAGATTCTATTGTCAGCAAATTATGTGAAGAAAATATTAGTGTCATCTGCATACATTATAACTTGAGCGGAACTATCTATCTCTACACTGTCATTAATATTTCAATATTCCATGTTTTCAATTATTTTGTCTTTGATGCAAATTAGAGCCTCTTCAGTTGACCGGTGCTTCCAAAAGTCATACTGACACAGTGTTATGACTTGATTTAAAAAAATTGAGCAAACTGGTCATGAATAATACTTTCAAGTATTTTAGATATCGAAGTGTCTAAAGGTACGTCCGACGTATCCATTCGAATCTCGTTAAGATACGGCGGACGTCGATATACATGGCTCATGGCTATATGCACGTCGAACGCCACATTCCGCTTGTTACGCGTGAATGAATCTTATCCAGGTCTATAATATCAGCTAGCTGCGCGACTCTCGATGAGGTGCTACGAAGAGTTCATCCGTTCTAACATAGATCACGGACTTCACTCAGGGTTGTCTACGGCAAGCATCGCTGTCACGCACATATATCTGCAAGCGATGCGATGTATACTGCACCAGCTCCACCAGCTGGCATATCGAGATACGCACATTCACGAGCAGCTTTCGCTTCGCACTAAACTATCACCTCGATCTTCCCGTAATGCAAGCGAGCTATTCCTAGCATTTACGCTGTCTTGGGTCCTGCATCGACCTCCGAAGATCTAGTACTGGCACACCTCACACACCTCGCCGTGCAGAACATTCGGCAGTCCAAAGTATATGTGAAATGGCATTATGCCTGTTCCTCGCATGTAGATAGAGGAAACAGGATGTTTCTAGTTAAATTCGTTTAAAGTCTACCCCAGAGCCGTGGCAGAAGACATGTCGAATCTACTAGAGGCCTGCGCTGCTACTGCAGCGAGCTGCACATCGACTCGTCGAGGTGAAGACCTACTGCACCGCAATACATGAGTGCACAACCGAAAAGCCGGAAGCGCGAACGATCTGAATTCCCTACGAACAGCAATGTTCTTTGGTATTTAGGGGAAGACTAGACTAAAATGCTCAGCCTGCATCTTTTTGTCGTTGAATTTTGCGTACATGTTGTTTAAACCCCCACATGCTCGAGGTTAGCGTGACCCGACTGAATGGCCGCGCAGCTTTGAAACGAGCGGGAGATACGCATGTGCCGCCGGACTTATAGGTACGCGGTAGAAATGCGCGCTGCACATTTCGTTGCAGAAGCTGACTCTTGGAATTTTGCAGAGGGTGCCATGCAAGTGATCATTGCATGTTCCCACGGCAGGCCTACCCCGAGGCACATGAATGTTCAACCATGGACGTATCAATGATCGAAGAGAGGACGGATTTTCATAATATTGGGCGCGAAATTGATAGCTACCAGTGCTCGGTGTTAGATAAATTCTGCCTTGACCATGCACAATTCAGTGTTTGAGGTGTGGTCAGTAGCTATAAGTTTGAACAGTTCGCCTTTCAAATCAACGGTGCCAGCGATGGACCGGCGGAGCGATTTTCCACGCTACACCACTGTCTTGCTAGAAAGCCTACCTATGTGGCGTCTGACATTCAGCTGCTTTTTGTGGGCCCCGTAATTGAATGCAACGCCTTCAGAAATGCGTTAAATGTTCAAAAATGTGTTCTCTTCAACAGTTTCACTCCAGGCTGTCAAAGCAGGCAGATGCTGATAAAGCAGTTGAGCATTCCAGTTGAAACCAAACATCCGCACGTCTTTAGAAATCTGTAAAATCGCCTTCAGTTTTTAAAATTATTAGAATAGGTCATTTTCCGATTGCTGGGACATAGACCCTCATGATAGCGCTGCCACGTGAATAAGGACCACACCAGACCGAAAGCTTGTCTCATATAACATAGCTAACCAAGGTATACCTTACAGCGTTGTGTTGATTTTTATGGTGCATAAGGGACTAATACTGCCATGCACCAAGAACAAGGTTTAATGGATTTATTTTGTGTGTAATGACTAAAATATTCTTTAGGACGTAGCTTGTTTAGGAACATTTTAGGAAACCAAAACTGCAGGAAATTTGCACGTCTCTCCTAGGATCATGCTGGGATGGAAAGAGATCTGTTGCACATTGTACAAAATGTTTTCCTCTTATTTTCTCGACTCTGGCGTACGTGTAAGTAAGATATGGTTTATTGTTAGTTCATCTCCACACTCCTTGCATATTGGTTTGTCCTCTTTCATAATATGAAGCTGTGTGTGAGGTGTGGGTATCTGTTTTGTGAAGATGACCTAAAATGTCCTCATTGTTGTGTTTTTGATGGCTGCATGATTTCCATTCCTCGATGACAGGTTCTACAAAGTATATCCAGAATAACGGCCTAGGGGGCGAGTTGGTGCATGATGGAATTGAACGGCGGCGCAACACGGAAACGGACACAGTGTCCCCTTCTTGTCTGTGTCCGTTTCCGTGTTGCGCCGCCGTTCAATTCCATCTACAAAGTATAGTTTGTAGTTTATTTCAATGTTTCAAAACTTCTGCCATTTCACTCTCACTTTTCTTTGTATAAGCTTCTTAATATCTTCATGCAGCATATTCACCCTCTGTAATTTAGCATTGTGGCAAGGTAACCTGGTTATTTCTTTTCATCACCTTTCAAGACAGCTGTCTCAATTTCATAAAGCGTAGGGTTCTGACGACAGGAACTCCTTGGAAGTCATAGAAATAAATGAGATCCACAATCATGAGCTATCTAGGGTATGCATATACATGTCCATCGCTCAGTGGAATGGTGTCAGTGCGCTGTTAGAACAGGTCTTGTGGTAACAACAACCATTGTCTGAGGTGGTCCTTTAATGGGCATTGAAATGCTATGTAACTACAGGTACTGATAGAACTCTTGATCATGTTATATGATGCGATCCTTGCATGCATATAGGTATACATTTCAGAATCTGCAGTGCACCACTTGACCATTTGCCACCAGTTTGTGTGAAAATGTATTTTTCATGCATGTTAACCAGTATTTAACAGATGGACCCTGTGCACAAGCCAAAAGTGCCAAGAGCCAAATGTCACGAGGCCATACGACATGGCAGGAGCTGTTAAGTCAGGCTTACAAAGTTATATTTGAAATATGTTCTGGGACGTTTCAGCTCCGACTAAGGAAGGTTACTCCTAGGCCATGGAGGCATGTTTGTACAGTTTGGTTAACGTGAGGCTTACAGAGGTCTATGCCAGGTTGTCTATCACATAACAGGGCAGCCTACGACCGTATGCTAATGAGTATGTCTGAGATAACAGAGACACGAATTAAGGAATTAGTAATGAAGTTTGTAGCAAAGAGCATGTAAATTAACGGGAATCCACAGTGGGATCTGCAGACAAGAGCCATTAACGCTGGCGCATCATACCCTTACAGGTGGAGATTAACTCCCTAATTTTTTGTCTGCTCAAAGCTTGTCATTTTCTTCGTTCTTCCAGGTGGGGAAGATGTGAAAATGATAGCATCGAGAATGCCAGAGACCATCGTTAACAAGGATGCTGATCCCAACAGTGTAAAAAGGAATTTTAGAAAAGATTGGTGACTAGTAATGCTGGCAACAGTTGAAGCTAAGTGGAAAGGCATGAAATTGAAATGCAACGTATGCAGAGATATGTTGCGAGACGACCAGTCTGTGGTGTGCGACATCTGTCTCCGTTAGTTTCATCAAGTGATTGGCCAAAGCAGATGGGGCTTGTGGTTTTGTGATAAGTGCAGTGTAGTAGCGTAGATGCAACCTTGCCCATTAACAATTGGAGTGCAGTAAGTACATTGTTTTGTTTTTGTAAGATGTTCATGGTTTCCGTGCAAACATTACGAAAAATTTCTTCCTAGAGAATGTTTGCTGAAATGTGAATATAATGTGCAATAAAACTAGTGTTTTCTTGCTATTTACTTTTCCTTCTATACGTTAGTTCTGTGAAGGAAACCACATGCTAGAAGCAAATGTAATGGCATGCATTTTGATATTTGGCCCCGTTGTGCTGGCTCAGTAGAGTGCTCGGCTGCTGAACCCATAGATGCAGATTTGGTTCCAGCCACAGCAGGGGCATTTCAATAGAGGCGAAATAATAGGCCGTCATGCACCGTACGGTGTCAGTGCATGTAAAAAAACTCCAGGTGGTCGAAATTATACTGGAGCCTTCAACTATTGTGTTCCTCATAGCTGTAGTTGTTTTGGGATGCTAAACCTGATATTATATATCACATCATACTCTGAGTAAGATGCTATTCATGGTCAGTTAATCATACACTAAATGACCAATTTTTTTCTGCATGTTACAGCGGCCGTTGTACAATTTTATTTTAGCCTTCATGAAGAATATCACACTGGCTCCACATGGCCTTCTGTCGACCTTTGATATGTATCACAACAACACACCCAAGTATGTATTTGTCTAAGGGCACCTATGGGTGCAAGAAGGGGACCGTTGCTTTCCATTTGTCAGAACTGAAATGCATGATCCACATCATTCCTGTATATCAACTACCTGCTATTTGAACTGTTCAGCATTGATGCAAGTTTCAAAGAACTGCAATTAGCAAATTAATCCAAGCAGAAAACCATGCCAAGAACTGCTTCGGTTTCATCTTTAACAACTGTTTGAGAACTAAAATTTGCCAAATGTTGCAAAACATAAATGAGAGGTTACAAAATCTAAAAAACAACACATCCTACCTGTGGCACGTAGGATTTCACATCCTAAAGTGACATATGTAGCTATGAAGAATACTATAGTGGAGAGCTCCAGATTAATTTGACTGCCCGGGCTTTGTACTTTGCGTTGACATCTTGCAGGAAACAGATGCATTTGCATTTCACCTGCACCAAAGTGCGACTGCCATCACTGACATTAAACATCACGACCTTGGGGCAAGTAGCCGAACGTGCTGCTGAGATGTCGCAGCGTGTACGTACATGCTATACACGTCAACCTTTCTAGCATTAAAGCTGTCACATGCATGACAGATATTCATGTTCAGCTTTGGACTGACAAGTTTAAAAGTGTACCATTTGTGTTTGTCTAGCATGAAAAACTAAGGAAAAACGAAAAAAATTGAGCATAATATATTGAAGAAGCACTAGTCATTAACACATAAAGCATATTCGTTCCTTTATTAAAGTGGCCTTCAACAATAGTACAAAGCCTGAAAATTTAGGAAGGTGCTGTGCCAGGCAGCTATTTTACAGAAACCTGAACAATTTCACCTGTAGCAATGCGTACCTCGGCAGTGTGGGCTGGGCACTTATTTTTCGGTCCACTCCAACATGCGAAAACTGCATCATGTGCATTCCCATTTTCCGAGTTTTGAGCTCTGCAGTGCAGTCTGATAACAAATTGTCGCCGACTTATTTTCGTCTGACTGTTGCACAGTGCGTGTAAATAAATTACCAATGCACCTAATAAACACTGACATGCACGTGGAACATCGCCAATCATAAACGGACACACTGATGTCCGTCCAGACTTCGGCGCACTCATCACAGCACTCTCGTAGTCTCATACAGCACTCTAGTAGGATGTAATCCGCACATCGCAGCATCTCACGGTAAGCACAAACCACACCTCCAGTTGTACAACAAACACGAATGACGCGATGCTTGGGCTAGAGACACGCCGGCGGTACCCAGCTTTTTCAGCGCCACTTGTATATGTAGAACTTGCAGCACCAAACCTCAATGCGAACAGAAAGTGGTGCGTTATGTGACGCCTCTCATCACAGATGGAAGTGAGAAAACTTTGAAGAATCAAAACTACATAACTACATAACGACCGTCGTAGACGTTAATCCACATGATAACGAGGACCAAATGAGCGGGCGTAAGGGCCGCTGGCTAACCGTCAACACCGCGATTACATGCGCTTGCGCTCTGGTCGTGCTTGCCACCCTGCCGCGGTCCAACTCGCGTAAACCTATCATCATGCCATCACGTAGTATATCACCCATTCTAGGCACTATTCTGTGTAATTTCACATTTCACGCATGGTATGTAGTACATACTTCTTGCACCTCGCACACCTCGTACCAACTTCGGTTTGGCTACATATGGCTACCAAGTTGTTGCTACAACCACATCTGGGGATCTCGGATCCGTCCGGCTTTCCCGATGGATCCCAAGGGACCCGTCAGATGAACCCCACCGATCGGGTCCGTCCGCCGTACCTCTGAAAAATATTTCCCGGATCCGTCCGACGTATTCCGAAGAAAAACACACCGGGTTCGTCGGACGTAGCTTTAAGACCATTGATCGGGTCCATCCGACGTACCTTTAGCCACAGCCTTTAGATATAGTAGGAAGTACTGTTTCTCCAAAATAAAGGCCCTGAAGCTAACGAATTAAGAACAAGAGAGTTACATTGAATAGCAAGAGTTGCAAAGGCCACAGGGATGTCTTTTAGGACACCTATAACATTTTCGTCAATACTGAAAGTATTAACCCACAACTCTGCATCGCAGACTCATATTTCCTACAAGCTTCACAACAGCATCCTTCTCACCTGAACATGTCTGCACCTTCTTCCCATGTCGTCTCACCTCTCCTGCCTAAACAGCCCTTCACCCTATGCCAATCAGGAGCACTGTCTCTTTCAGTGTCCAGTAGCCCTCTGAACTTCATTTCCTACCCACTCCCACACACGCACACACTCCTACCTGGAGTACCTGGATGGCATTGAATCAAATGGACAACCAGTGCCTCATCCAGAATCTTTATGAAGTGCATGCGTCGCTCTTTATTAAAGTGACTTCCTCTATCTCTGAATTTATGTCGAGAGGATGAGCGCAATCATGAAATCTGAGCATTTTATCATGTGCTCCTCGAGAATTTTACTCAGTGGCCCATAGGTTCCAAATGCACGTACTGCTCAAAAGGCAACAGAGTGAAGCAGCAACGAAATAGCATGAAAAAAAAAAAAAAGTGTATTAAAATGACTATGAGAGCAGTGCTTAACCCTTCGACTGTTTTTGCCATACGAGTACTGCGGCCGCATTCCGTCCCACGCCGTTTTGCCGTACGGGTACTGCGTTAAACGCATAGCATTTAAAAAAATTCGACACTGGTGGCGAGTTTTATTTTCCGGAATATTTGACAGTCGAAGGATTAAAAGCTGCAGAGGGATTGCAAACATTTCTATTAATATCAGGGATATTAAAAAAAAAAAAGCTTGGAATGGTGATAAAAACTTTATCAATGATTCCCCTGTAAACACTTATTTGATGTCGCATGAATTAGAATACATGTGTTGTTTTCGCCGAGCGAAAGAACAAAAGAAAAGACGTAATAGTACTCACTCTGTAGTATGTTACATTCCGGATGGAGTACATGATCATGTTTGATGAACTGTCAGGGTCCTTTGCTTTCAGAGTAATTAGTTCACTGTTGATTTCAGAATTAATTCGTATACCTAGAAAATACATCAGCCACTCATTTATTTTCCATCAAACTGAAAGTAAGCAGGGTGATCATAAGGAAAGACAATGAGAAAGTAGCTGCAAAATGGTTCTGGTATGAAAGGTATACATTTATGCAGTATGTGACACACTGCTACAGTAATTTAAGTGAAATTGAAAATGACTGAGAGTTCACATATATAAAGAAATTAGCAAGCGGCACCTAACTGAATATGTATTTCAAGGAACAAAACTTTTGCAGATATAAATAGTAGTTTTTAGAAAAGCCTTGAAGCACTTCTTCATCATTTCCAATGGTTAGATCATGTGCTCATGACTATTTGAGTCAAATATAGCTGCCCTACACAGAGCAAACAATCTACAGTCCCGCTATAATGGTGGCATGCCTTTTCCTAAGTGGTTTTACTGCATGAACAAAGCGAGTGGCATTAGGTAAAAACTGCAGCATGTGTCTCAGCAGCCTTCATTCAGTGCCAAAAATGGTGCTGAGTGAAGCTTAAGGCCCTTACAGCAAGTTGAGCGAGCATAGTGCGACTCTACCCCTGAGCAGGGGGCAACTCTCCGCCAGATGACAGGCAAGAGAAAAAAAACTGCATTGTCAGGTACAAACAGGCAGGCACAGCAATATCCCCAAGAAATGAGTTGTCAATGTGGAGAGGGGGAAAGCAGCCCCAAAAGCAAGTTGGCGACGAATCACGCTAGTGAGCGTACACATCGTTGCCTATGCTAATTGAGGTAAATGCTTATTATGAAACAAATGTAAAAGTAGCACAAAATTATTAGCAAGTTATAAAGCCAACCAAAGTGAAGCAAAATTAATTGGTGAAACTTTAGAGGATGTAGCAAAAGGGAAAAGCATCATTGTAAATGTACTTTTTGCTTACACACCTCATCGCATCTAACCATCTGAGCACCTGTCAATTCTTTTAACCCTTGCCATCCTTCCCATTCCTTAAGCATTTTAAAGCGGAAATTTTACCAGCCCCACTGATCGGAAGACCCATCAGTGGCATGCCACTTTCACGGTATTATCAGCAGTAGTACAAAGAGAGCAGGGGCATATGGAAAGGGAGAGATGGGGCCCTTTGAAGCATGCATGAAAGGGGAGTAGTGGCAAGAGTGCAAGGTCATTTTTCTGTGCTCGTGCCAAGGACACCCTCTATGCATCTGCTTGTGCATTCCTCTCCGTGTTTACATCTCAGTACGCACACAGAGAGCTGACCATTTACATCGGTCTGCGGGCAGGCATCTTCCCCACATTCTCTGCAAGCCGTAGCACTTCTGTGCCTAGCGGTGCATCCCCTACAGTCACAACTCCGGATCAACATGTGTGATGGTTTGAAGAAATACGTGCGTTCTTAGAGTAAGCCTCAATACACCAATTCACCAAGCTATCTGCGCATGTGTGCACATTCTGGACGTGCTCCACCGCCATATTAGCTGTAGTCTCGCCACTGATGGGAACCAAGCATTGCAGCTGCCGCTACGCAGCCGTTGTCAAAGACGACGATTTGCCGCAATACCTCTTTGTGAAAAGTTTTGCATCGCCCTGTGAAGAGAAGGGACCTTGACTGATGCTGCTTATCTAAATAAGCAAGGGAATAACCATTATTTCAGGACGAAAAGAGTGGTGAGCAGGCATTATCAAGCAAGATGGGGATCTCTCAACATGAATGGAACAAGCAACCTACACCAACATTTCAAGTGCATGTTTTTGTCATTAAAGTTTGGGATGAAATGAAGAATGTACTGTTTAAAGGGGGTTACTATCAGCGTCCTGCAAATTTATTTGAATCAATTTGAAAAAATTACACGCCTCACCTGGACGCTCGTTTGCGGTGAAATCGCACACAAAGCTTGCCCATCATGGACCCTTTTGTTGCGTAGTAAATTTGTCAATGGTGCTTATCCAGTTTGGTTGCGAATGATGAGAAACTAGAACCATCTGCGACCGGCTTGAGAGAGCGAAAGACGCAAGCGCCAACTTTTTGGCAAAGGGCACTAGTGGCACCACCTTGCATCGCTGGAGGAAAGTGCCATGACAAAAAACCGCCGAGGGGAGCGTTGCAATGTGCGCAACTAGCCAGATGGTGCCACTACTGCCTTTTGTCGAAAACTCTGCGCTGGCATCTTTCGCTTCCACATTGTCTCCGCAGGCAATTGTAGTTTCTCATCATGCACAGCCAAAAGGTAAGCGACGTGCAAGCTTTGTGCAAGTTCTCACCGCAAACAAACCTCCAGTTGAGGCAGATTTTTTTTAAACAGTTCAGATGAAGTTGCAGAGCACTATTGCGGTAGTGCGTATCGTTCGAGTGTTGCTTCATTTTCCTAGTATGCATTGCTTGCATCAGTTTCAGTAACGTGCACACAGGAAGGTCACTGTCAGGTGTTGTGAAAGATATTAAAGATAAGCTGTGCTGTGTTGTGGCTTTACCACCTTCAGTACCATCAACGCAGTGCCACTGCCTACGGGACCAACATTTTTCCGGCTTATTGCACCAAATGCAACAGATAAAACCGCCCATTGCAGACCGTGAAGAAGGGACAGAAAATGCCGCAAAACATATTCCAACACATAGAGAAAGAGGTGGTGATAGCAGTGACTTCAGCAAAGCCACTTGAAGCATCTGTCAGTATGTGACCTGAGTGTTATGCGCTGACGAAAGAGTTTTGTGAGTGGATTCCAGTGTGTTAAAGCTTGTATAAGCATAGGAGTGGTGGTCGTGCTGGCGCTCTCAAAAATCTGAAATGTCTCTACCAAAATTTTTTTTTGTTTCTCACATGGCACTGCTAGCAGATGTAAACTATAAACTGCCTTCCTTCAGTGTCACAAACAGGATGTGCTAATGGTGGCAAGGAAGCAGACAAAATAGGCTGAACAAATCTAGAAAGTTGCCTGCCTGAATAATTGTTTACCACTCTTGTGCGCAAGAAGCAATGCAGACATAAGTGTAGCATGTAACATGTGTCACCAGGTGGAGCAATGCTCGGTGGTGCTGGTATTGACATGTACCCTCCATTACAGCGAGAATGATAAGAGCAAGAAAAACCCTAAGGCGTGATTTTTAGTTGTTTTACAATTGCCTTTAAAAACGGAGAACACTACTAAAGCTAAACTTAAACCAACCTTTTTGGCCAGTTGGAAAGCCCAGCTCGGCAAGCTTAGGTGTGCCACCTACCTTAGCCTCTTCCAAAGAACTCGACACTTATGTGGGTAAGCCAGTTATCACTCTCCACCTATTTTTCCAGGTATGCAAAAGGGTCTCGGGACTCTTTGTAAAATGTACTTCAAGTTTCACATTTCCTCGCTATACAAGCTTTCTTCCTTGTGCCTCATGCATAGCTTTCTAGCAGCATAGACAGAAAAAAATTTCAAGAAGAAAGAAAAAGAAAATGACTGAGGCAATACACACACATGACACATTTCTGCTTTTCGTTTGTTTACAAAATTATATGCTAAGTAAAGAACTAATGAGCCAAGGCATTTACTCTGCGTTCTTTTACAGTTAAAGCTGTTTCAGGGAGCTCTCCAGCAATGTTCTTGTCTTCGTAAGCCCAGTATGGTGGCCAACAGAACTGAAAATATCCTATAAATGAGAGCGCAGCACCAACCACATATCTTTCCTACCTAAGGTCACACACAAAGCTACATCATGCCAGGCACGATGCACTGTCGAGACCATTACGCATAAGGCTTACTCTCCTACTTACCAAGGACATAAGAAGGCTTCTCAAATGAAGGCGAGTTATCGTCAATGTCCTCAACCTTTATCTCAGCCAATAGCTGTGTCTTGTCATCAGGATTGTAGGCGGCATCAACCTGCTCTAAACGCTTTGATGGCATGCTGACTTGCACAGTAAGGAGGTACCGGTCCTTTTTTTCACGGTCAACCCTCTTTTTGGTTAATATCTCGCCTTCGTTGTTGCCGGTACGCTGAATAGCGAAAACATTGTCCATGTTGCCACCTAGAGGAACAATTGTAAGAATAATTCACATCGACCAGTAAAAGACAAACAAAAATAGTGAATTGCAGCTGACTGGTAGATTTGATGAAAACCCATGTATTGCCACTCAGTTCTGTTTACAAATGCTCCAGTGAAAAAATAAGGGTCAAATGTAACTAGGTGGCAATAATACATTAAAAAACCTCAGCATTATGCCCATTGTGTCAGTTCAGTGCATTTACTAGGTTGCAAAGCTCAATTTAGCTTAGTTCCTGAAAGCTGTTTATCACCCTGATGAACCACACGCCCTTTCAACAAGAAGTACAATGCAAAAGAAGCAGCAACGTGAACAGTGCAATTAAGCAAAATGGAAAGTTGGGTTTGCTGGTATGCATTCATGGTTAAAATGGCAGTACAATAATAAACAAAAACGAACAGCGAAGACAACACAAGATAAGCACTTACAGCAGCATAAGCATTCTTTTTATGCAACTTGCAGAATATATACATGCATTTAAAAAAAAAAAAGATTACAGAAGAAAACTCTATTGATTATACGGCTCTATACCTAGAAAGATGTTTCTCTCCCAGAAGGCAGAGAAATATATGCACACCACTGAAAGGTCAATCAGACATGCCAGGCCATTTGCCACATGCAAGCTTAATGCATGTGCGCAATTTCGTTATCTTGTAGGTGAGAGTACTTTGGATAGACAGGCTGATGTGCTAACATGCACCTCAAAAATTGTAACTGGTTAAGGAATGGGTTTTGTTCATCTATATATGATGTCTTGTATGTTTTCAGAAGCAAGATTCAGGCTAATACAGGTGATTCTGGATACACTGAATTTTTGCTTATATCAAACTGTCTGAATACCCCCCTGAAAATTCCATGCAAAAGTATAGCAGCATTGTTCTCGCTTATCAAGGTCTTGTTAACGAAACATAGAGATATCAAGATACCCTTGCGAGGGGAACTCCTCCTAATGAGGCTCCCACGATAACTTTGTGCACATGAATCCAGGTAAGGAGAGCATGCTTGGGTACCTGCTGGCAGTGCTAACCCTGTAAAATTATGTGACAAGATGAGCATCAAGACTGCTTGAAAGTGGATTTTGGTCTAGCGTACAGCCATCAGCATGCTTAACACAAATGCTCGAGCACATGACCTCGACGAATTTAAGAGCCGCTCAGTGCTGGCTGATGGGCCCCCACAGCCCGTCAAGGTGGCTAAAGAGTGCCAGCGATCTTCACTGGCCCCAAACATATCGTGCAACATGAATTCAGATCTCGTGGCTAGTGCTGAGCGATGCAAATATCCATCCAGGCCACACGCTCGAGCATTCATGTTAAATATGCTGACGGCTATACTACATACTGAGGGATTATACTGACAGCAAGGAGAGCACAGAATTTTTTTTTCTTGACTGATGGGAATAATAATGTATCCATGAAGATAACTGATTAGAAAGTAGAAGAAGAAACAGCCACATGTCTTTGGTGGGATCTGAACCCACGACTGACAAATTTTGCGTTTGGTGCTGCACAAACTGAGATTTGGCAAGTTATTCAATCTTTTACTTCCTTAAGTATTATTTGTGTTGTGTGTAATGTGACATTGCTGTCATACAAAGAAGCTGGCATTCGGTGCACCAGTTGACATGTGGTGAAGCCAGCCTAGCTGACCGAAGGCTTGCCTGCCGCAAGCCTCTCCAGTGACCTCTCTAGTGGCCTGCTTCACTGCTGAAGGCAAAGCAGAAACAAGCTGTACCATAACTGTACCTGAGCTATCATTATGCTTATAGCGCACAAGTAACACATTTAGAAATCATGTGATTGGAAGCGGCTTTTCCCAAAATGCCGTCAGCTGCAGCTTTAATGCGAGCTCCAGCTCCATTTGGCACTTGTGCCATGCGAGCTCCGATTCTCCGATCTGGCCCATGGACCAGGACATGAGGGTGCGCGTAGCGATTTCATGTGCACAGTTTGCCACTTCACCCAGTAATATACTCAGCAGGTTAAATCCCATGGTGACAAGTTATGCTTAGGTGCTGCATTAATTGGGTTTTATTTTTTCTTTAAATTCAGCTGACTTTTCAGTGCTTACTTCAAAATGCAAGTTCCATCTTTTTTTTCTTTTTGGCAGATATTATTCCGGAAAAACAAATTCCTGGTATTTTTAGGTGATATAAAGTTGTGTTCCTGTATGTGCCAAAGCCATTCACAATTTATCTTGGCCTTCTTTTTTGTCAGCGTGAGCATTCAATTCCGTAGTAATTAACACACAACTGACCATTTATTATTAGTAAAATGCACGAAGTTGTGCATGCAAAAGGAAATACTATTCCCCCCTCCAAAAAGTAAAGGAAGGTAAATTATGGAACTGTACCACAAAAATGCAAGTGGTAGGTGACTAACTGATGGACTGCCATATAATCACTAAATTTAGTTGCGACTGATTGAGCGAGAGAGCAGGAATCACATGGTCTGCATGTTTACGAGAATGGAATTGCCATTGATTGTCATGGTAGGGAACATGGGTGTTTCCATGAAGCTTATCCATAGGTTCCAGTGCCCTTATACAGGGTGCAGAAATCTGCTTAACCAGCTAACTGTCTCGATGGGAATGAACAGTGCTACTGCAGCAGACGGCATTTGGCAACAAGGTGTAGACCTCTTATTCTGCAGAAGGTGAGTAAAATAGCACCCCAGAGTGCAAAACTGTCATAGTTAATCCAACAGTCTATCGTCTCACCGTGCCCCTGGCTTCCCCACTTTGTTAGCTTTTTCCAATGCCTGAGAGTTACTCCTACTTTAATAGCCAGCTAGCAGCGGCATGCATGTCACGAATACTGACCTCTTTCAGTATAAAACTGAATTTTCAAAACCAGGTTCGGCATACTTCTATTGCTTTCATTCAGTTTAAATTCAAAAAGTCATACCGCTAATTATGTTGCACTGCCTTGAATTCACTGTTCGTTAGTGCTCACTTCATATCAGCCTCCTCAAAAATGGTTACACACCTGCTTAAGCAATATTTGCATTGCTTCAGGTTTGACCCTATAACATCAGGCCCAGAAAGGAACTGCATTGCTGCTGATCACATATGGGCTGCGCCTTTTTTACTAAATATTACCAAGGCCCTTCAATGAACTTCAGGCTTCTATTGATCTGAGTATAAGATCATATGCGAGAATGAAGCGACACCTCTAGTGGTGTCAAGGCTTCAATGTAGCCACCGCCAAGGCACAATTTTATCACGCTATATTATGCTCCAACGAGCCTCTGGATAAAAGCATATAGAGGAAAAATTGTAGCAATGTAAAGCACTTATTGGCTTTTTAATCTTGAATCCCCATGTGCACAAACATAAAAGCACTAACGAAGATGACTTACCAACAATGTAGTAATCAATAAAGGCATTTGTTCCAATGTCTGCATCAAAGGCTTTCACTTTGCCAACAATTGTGCCAATGGGAATCTCCTCTTTTATCTTCATCACAACAGGCTCAGCATCCTGGAAGAGCAATGAACTGCTTCGAAACATTGTGCTAGAACTAAATGACACAGCAGTGCATCAAAGGGTGCTAGAACTAAATGGCACAATGGAGGATGTACGCGCATTCATGCATATGCGGTACTGTTGGAATGTCAACCCCTCTACTGACAATGGCTCCCTTAAGCTTGAACTTCACCATTCGAAATTTTGGTCTAAGACTCCCGTAGCTTGACATAACTTCTTCTCTTGTCATTTCGTGGGCTGTGTCTCAGGTTACCTTGACCGCTACTTCATTCCATATAGGAGGCCTTTGCTTCCTGCACCTATTGTTAGCTCTTTCTACTGAGCACTTTGCTGACTACCAACAGTTCAGGTGAAATGTATGAATATGAGTGTGTGGCATCAGGGATGCTTTAATGCCTCATTATCATCATCACTTTCAGCTGGACTATATTTACTGCAGGGCAAAGGCCTCTCCCATTTTCCTCCAATTAACCCAGTCCTGTGCTAGCTGCATACACTTGACCCTGCGAATTTCTTAACCGCATCCGCCAACCTGACTTTCTCGCCCTCTGTTATGCTTTCCTCGAATCGAATCGATTACTCTTAGCGACCATCGGTTATATTCTCTTTGCACTACATATCCCGCCCATGCCAAATTCTTATTCTTGATTTACTCTAGAATGTCATTAACTCGAGTTATTTCTCTTATTCACTCCGCATGCTTCCTATCTCTTAATGTTACACCTACCATTTTCCGTCCCATAACCCTCTGCGTTGTCCTCAACTTAAGTAGAACCCTTTTCGTTAACCTCCACATTTCAGCCTCATAGGTGAGTACTGGTAAGATGCAACTGTTGTATACTTTCCTCTGGAGCGATACCGGTAAGCTGCTAGTTATAATCTGCGAGTGCTTGCCAAATGCGGTTCATCCCAATCTTATTCTCCTAGTTATTTCCCTTTCATGGCCCGGATCTGCGGTTACTACCTGTCCTAAGTAGACATATTCGCCTACTACTTCTAGTGCTTCGCTACCTAATGTAAACTGCTGTTCCTTCCCGAGGCTGTTGAACATTACCTTAGTCTTCTGCATATTGATTTTCAAGCCTACCCTTCTACATTTCCTGTCTAGGTCATCAATCATTCTTTGCAGTTCATCCTCCGAGTTACTTAGCAAGGCAATGTCATCAGCGAATCGCAAATTACTGAGGTATTTTCCATCTACCCTTATCCCTAACTGCTCCCATTCCATGTCTCTGAGTACTTCCTCTAAGCAAGCTGTGAATAGTACTGGGGAGATCATATCTCCTTGCCTAACACCTTTCTTTATAGGAATTTTGTTACTTTTTTTATGCAGAACTATGGTTGCTATGCAGCCACTATGTATATCTTCCAGTGCTTTCACATACGGCTCATCTACACCAGTGAATTGCAGATTACTGAGATATTCTCCATCAACCCTGATCCCTAATTGCTCCATTCCATGTCTCTGAATACTTCCTCGAAGCAAGCTGTACACAACATATCATGCATCAAACAAACTACAAATTTAGTGATAATTATACTGAAAAAAAAAAAATTATTGTCATGAAGTTTGCGGGAAAGTTTATTCTACAGTGAAAATAGTACAAGCACTCAATGTGAGTTGTGAAAAATTTGCAAAATGTTGAAAGATGAGCATTCTTTAGATTCTTTAGAAAAGGAGATAAAAATGAGACAATTAACATCATAAGAAGAATGTGCTTTGGAGAATGATGCTTTTCCTTTTTGCACCATCCCACTGCCTGAAAGTTTCGTCAATTAATTTCACTTTCACAGTCTGGAACATACTCTGAGAATGATATGGGATGTCTTCTGCAGCCTGCTTTGATGCTTGGTACACTTCAACAACCCTGACATGCCAATCATAGACACACAACCCTTCCTCAAGCATCTTTCCAAGAGCACTTTTGACCAGCTAGCACTGCGCTAGTTTGTGGTACCATTTCCCATTCAATAGTGCAATGTGATTCCATCTTGCACACCATGGATGTGAGCCTTCCATGGAATTACTGTAGCATGCAAGGATCAAGAAAACCGTGACGATCACATGCATCTAGTAGCACAGTTCTATTGCATTTCTCAGTCCAAGTGCCACACATGACAAGTAGTAGTTCTTATTCAGTCTTGGACATGACATGCTTTGGGGCATCCCTTCTGCCACTTGCCAGGATGAGCAAAAGCAGCAGTGAGGAGAGCAACTGTTTCGGCTCACTACAGGCACAGCTGGAATGTGTTGCACACTTTCCTTTTTTATCCCCCTCCCCCCATTTCTATCTACATCATGTCCTTGACATGGTCTTTTCTTCATTCCCATTCCCAGGGGTACAACTGAAATTGGATTTGCAGAAATTTTTGGAGCAGAAAAATCTTAGTTATGGAGCAGTGAAATCCGTATTTGGAGCAGCTCACAGAAAAAAAAAAATCTGTACTTTGCAGCACGAATTCAAATTTTAGAGCCGTTAAACAGGTAAGAAACCTTACTTTCAGCACAAAAAAATGAAGAGATGTGAATATGTGAATATTGGACCGTATGAGTATGATCGAAAGAAAATCTAGCAAGGACCACCTATCACAAGCGCTTGACATATTTTTTAAAGAAATCCGGCATGTACCTATTTTTGTAAATAAGCACTTTGTACCTCAAGGCATGGTATTACACTAAAGAAAAAAAAATGTGAGCCATAAAAACCAAGGTTACCTTTTCAAACTTCGGGTACCAAAAAAAAAAATAAAAGGAAAAGCTAGAAAATCTGCATTTCATTTTTGTTTCCTTTTGCATCTAGCATGGTTTGACAATCTCAGTCGTGGGATCTTATCTTGCTCGCAAGACTTAGAAAACTGTTTTAATGTCTGCGAAATCCACAGCTTGTGTCATGCGAGGGCAGCTCCAGAAGAGCCCAATTCGAAGCCGTGTCTGCAATCAGCCTGAGCCCAAAAGCAAGCACAGTTTAAAAAAAAAAAAAAAGATTCAAAAGGAAACAAGAAAAAAAAAAAAAAAGACAGCGACCAAAAGGCGAAAGGCCAAGTGCCGAAAGCAGATAAGAAAGCAAGTCGTAAGCAAAGAAAACTGACGAGCGAGCGCGTCTTCGGCCCGTGACGTATGCTTTCTAGAGGCTGGCGATGGCTCGGTGGTTTTGACTCAATATTTTGATTAAGGGGAGATGGGCAATGACTCAAGATGCTAGGTTATATATTTCGTGCATGGAGCAGACTTTATAGTATATTTCCATGTTCCAGCATCTGTAAATGTTAATTTTGAAAGTCTTGGGCTCCATGCAGCGTGGCTTTATGGAATTCAAAATTTAAGGCTGCTGCGGGTTTCCTGACCAGCTGACACCCAAAACAAATTTCACATGTACCACCACCTCAAGTTATATCAGCACAAACAGAGAAGCCATAACTGATGCACTACCTACGCTATCTGACAACGGGAAAGTGAGTCCATCGACGAGACAGCACAAAACCAACCTTGCTGTACATGAATGGCCCAACAATATACTGAAAACTTACTAAAGCTACATCCATTAGAAGCATGCAGCAAACAAAAAAAACACGGTGTTGTAGTATTCCTCCAAAATCGCAGTTACCACTACGGCCCTTTTCGCAGTGAGACACAGTAGCAGTGGTGCCTCGTTACAAACGGCTCCCTTTGCGTTATGAAGATGCTTCACCGCACGAACCACAACCCGTGCGGTGAAGCATCTTCAAAACACAACGGTTCAGTGTACTTGAATAGCAGAAGCAGCGCGTGGATGCATCTCAAAATAAAAATAAAAGGCCAGTGACGCGCTGAAGTGTCAGAAATGTCGTGATAGCCATATCACGGCCGCAGAAAGTTGTCCCTGAGTATGAAAAACTTTTGCGGCTAGTCGGGACATTTTGGAGCAGTGTGGCAAAATTTAACAAATTTTGCACTTATGGAGCAGCTTGGTGCAGAAATATGCAGCTGTATCAAAATGGCGCAATTGGCGCAGCTGTTGCACCCCCCTACTCACTTCTGATGCCACCACGGAATGTTTAGCCACCCGAACCAGTATTTCTACCGAGTGAAGATATCACTGCTTCTGCAGTCAAATTTGTTAGCCTGAAGTTTCTAGTGATGATTTTTCACTGTATCATCAAGGACAGTTGCAAGTACTTCAGTAATATTAAATTTTCATTGTGAACTACAGGTGATCAACGTACCATTTAAAAAGGCATTAACTTCAACCAAAATCACGTTTTTTCCCCCAGAGTTTGGGTACATTCTTCAGTTGCATTTAGAGAATACAAACATTAATGCTGAAGACTGCATAACATTCAGAAACACTAACACTATGCACAACCATGATAACTGTATGTGAAATAGAATACCAAGAAGAGGCTAAGGGATTAACAATAACAGATTGCTACCTTTTCTACGCTATCTACATATGCTTCCACATCACAAAAAGCTGGCAAAAAAATGTTACACATTTTTTTTTGGCATCTCAATAAAATGGCTCACATGCCACTATGCTGTGAATAAACAAGTGAGTAGTACATCATAGATACCATTCAGCTTAAGCAAATAAGAGCTCCAATCATGGCAGATTACTTACACTTGTCCTTTCAAACTCAGGTTCATTGTCATCAACATCAAGGACCACAACTCTCAAGATCTGGTGTGCTTCTTGCGGAGGGACTCCCATGTCATATGCCACAACCACAAGCTGTCCACAAAAACACAGGCAATATAAGAACACAGCTCTGAGAAACAAGTATTGAAGCACAAGCTTACATACAGAAAAAGTAATGATGCAAATTGATTATAGCCATTAATTAGGTCAGTAGTACCAAAAAGGAACCCTAAAGGGCAGCATTAAACGAGTTAGAGAGCAACTTTGGTGCATTTTTTACCTCAATGTATTTTAATGACACTTTCAGTAGGTTTTCCAGAGTCACTGTGCCAAATTTCACAGCAGGCGGCATTTTGTTTAGGCAGATTTCAAATTTCCCCATATTTTGATGTCACAAGCTGCACACTCATCGGTGTTCACACTGCATTCACAGAACAAAAACAGTATGAGCCTGTTTTTGGTCACTTCTGAGAGAGAATGATCAAAGCTGTCAAAGTCAAAAGTTTAGTGAATCAAATTGCACATGAGAGGTTTTGCGACTTACTTAAAACGTCATTACACTTTGGTCCAAACCCAGCTTTTGTTTCAGTTTCCTGACTTTGATGTTTTATAACTGTGTTCTTAAATATTTTTAAATATCTAATTATCAGAACTAAGACTGAGAGGTCCATGAAATATCATGCGATAGTCAATTTAAAAAGTTCAAAAATCGTCTGGGTCTGCTCCAAAATTATCTCTGCATTTTCATTGGGCCACACCCAAGATGGAGGAGGAAAGAAGTCTGTGCTCCTCAGGTCAGAGCATCACGGACACTGCTGCTTCTAAACCGCACGCGGACCTCACATCAGTGCTACTGTGTCGAATGCGATGGCATGCCAGATTTGAGAATTACCTGGGTGCAGCCATCATCATCAAGGGAAACAGAGAAAAAGTGATGTTGTTTTATCTTGCGGAAGAAGCTGCCTATGACATCTACCAGACGCTCTCAGACACGGGTGTTTCATACAGATCTGCAGTTTTAAGATTAAAGAATCATTTTGCAGCCCTAGAGCATTGTGTGTTTTGCCAAGTGAAGGAGAAGGAAACGAAAACAATCGAACAGTTCCATGTATGTTGACGACAGCTGGCAGCTACGTGTAAATTCAGCAACTTGGACACAGAAATTTTATCCCAAATTATAGAAGGCACTGCATCACAGTGATTAAGAAGAATCACAATTCGAGTGCAAGAAACAGCACTGGACCACTTGCTAAGTGAGCAACAGAGACTAAAGAATGCCGAAAGACAAGCTGCCAATATCGAGAAACATACCAGAGTGACAGTAAACAAGGTAATCCCAGTCCCAAAGGAGCAACACCCAGCAGAAAGAAAAAAAAAAACGCACAGAACAAGAAGTGCTCGTCCTGGGGAGCACAGCGGTCACATGCTGGAAGAAAAGAGCAGTGTCCAGAATGGGGATCCACCTGCCACAACTCCAGCAAAGAAAATCACCTTGCTCAGAGAGAGAGACACGAGTGCAAACAGTCCAATAACTGGAGTAAAGTAGAGACAGCAGACCTCCTGAAGAAGAGAATGTCGCCCTTTTGAAACCTTCTGAAAACAGCCCTACAAGGAACAACATACACCTCGTGCCATACAAAGAGAGCGAAGCCCTTCCAGTGTTGGAAGTGTTCAGAACGAAGACAGAAGCCAGAGAGGAGGTACAAATAAATGTCTATGTCATCAAAGCAGCAAATACACCTTTACTGAGCTCCAAAATAGCAAGTGACCTGGGTTTCATGCAAGCCCTGAATGGAGTTTCCAATAACCATCGTGTAGACATTAAGAAAGTAGTACTTCCAAACTTCTTCAAGAGATTGCGAAAAGTGGACAACTTTCAAGTAAAGCTCCACATCAAGAAAAATGTGAGACCAGTAACCCGACCACACAGAAGAGTCCCTTTTAAATTACAAAAGGAAGTGAAGAAAGAGGTCCAGACACTAGAAAAACTCAACATAATCGAGGTATCAATAGGATTCACCATGTGAGTTTTTCCAATAGTGGTTATCCCAAAACAAAGTGACACAGGTGCAGTTAGGGTGTGCTTGCTTGGATATCTGGGAGCCAAATGTTGCCCTCAAAAAAGAAAATACATTATGCCAATGATGAAAGATATCACCAGTATCCTCAAGGGAGCCAAGTATTTCTTGAAGGTGGATCAGAATGAGGGCTATCACCAGCCAGAGCTTAACGAGACATTGCTCAATACCGATGATCCCATTAACTATGCACTGTGGACTAAGAAGACACAAAGGACTCCCGTTTGAAGTAAATGCGGCAGCAGAAAATTTCAGACACCATCAGGTCTCCCTGATGAAGAGGAAATCATCAACATAAGGACTGAAATGTTAGCGTCTGGACATTTTCGTGAGGAACAAGATCACTGGCTTCACTTTGAGCTAAGAGCATTCCAAGAGACCGGAGTGTGAAGTGCGTAACTGCGACAACAAGAGCAAAGTTCTTCATAATCTCTGAGTCAGGCACCACAGCAGATTGTGACAAGGTGGAGGCAGTCAAGAGCATGATTCATCCAAAGAATCCTTCAAAGTTCAAAGCTTGTTGGGCATGGCAAACTACTGTAGCTGATTCATCCCGCACTTGGCTCATATTCTCATACCATTTTGTGTGCTTACTCGAGAAAAGAACAAATTTCAATTCACCAGCAAAAAAGCAAGGAGCATAGGATGATGTTAAAAATTGATTGCCAGCCACTCGTTTGACTACTACTATGATGGCTAAGAAACTAGCCTCATCACAGATGCAAGACCAGAAGGGATAGGTGCAATGCCTATACAGGACAGTAAAGGAGAAAAGCCTAGCATCCTTGCATACTGTACTTGAGCTTTGACATTTACACAGAGGTGCTATCCTCAGAAACAGACAAGGAAATGCTGACGATAGTGTTAGTGATAAAACATTTTACAGTATGCCTAGCTGGAAGAGCCTTTATAATTGAGACAAACCACAAACCACTCATCTCCATCCTTCAAAACTTGAGTGCAAAACTATCGACCAGATTAGAGTGCCTAAACTTATGACTCCAACGGTATGACTGTAAAGTGAAACACATATATCTGGAATAGAGAAGCTGGCAGACTCATTTGTTAAGATATGCCCAAGATGCCAGCCTAGAAACCATACAAGGTTGTGCCACTGTAAAGTATGCACTTTTCATTAGCATTTCAGCTGCACCCAAAGCCATGACAATGACTGAAGTCAGAAAGGCTTGCAATGACGACATGCTGATGCAGCAGCTGAAGAGGGCCCCTTGGGAAGAAAATAAGAAGGCACGAGACAAAATGCGGAGAACACTTGCTCTTAAGCCTCTCACCCAAATATTCGTCAGGATCTGACATCCACAGACAACAATGTCATCTTAAGAGAAACCCTACTAATCCTCTCAGACAGACCTCATGCTCAAGTGATAGAATTTGCACACAGAGGATACCTGGTATTGCAAATAACAAATCAGTTCATCAAAAGAAAGAAAGCAAAAGAAAGAAGAAAATGAGAGTGGCTTAGCTACTAACACACATATGGCAGTCACTCCCTGATTGTAAAAAACATCAGCTTCATACCTTTCAAAAGTAAAGCCTGAACTAGTCATACCCTGCCCCTACCCACCCATGGGGTTGACACTTGGAGGCTAACCTAACAAAAAGGCTTGACATGAAGCTACAGACAAAGCAGCAAGCAAGAAAAAGCCTAATGATAGGGGTCAACAACTAAGGAAAAGGCATTGCGGTATTAGAGTTTAAAATAAATGATCTTGCATAATACTGACCGATTAAGACAAAAATGAATGACAAAATGAGAAACTGCTTTGAAAGGGCACAAAATTGAATGAGGTGACACTCTGCAGTGCTGGTGTATCCTCTCCACCCCCTCTTTGAGAGTAGTATAAATCCCGTTATTAAGTACACTGAATTTCTTATAAAACATCCTTGCTTTACATCAGCAAAAAAAACTCATTAAAACAGTAGACACAATATCTGCAGTGTGTCCGCCGATGTGAAGAACACTTAGACTAAAAGGTGGTACTAACCCTGTGTCAACAACGAAAGCAGTAAACAAGCTAACACTCAGTTAAAAATAAAATTATACACTAGAGCCAAAGGAAATGGAACTGCATGCAAACCGTGTAGTTGTCCCGCTTCTCTCGATCCAAAACAGCTGTGGTGCTCACAAGACCAGATCCGGGGTCTATCTCAAACTCCAGGTCTTCTCCAACAGCACTGTGTTTATCAAGAAATTTATATGCAACCTGGCCATTTGAAGACAGAGCACTATCTGGGTCAACAGCCTGGACTTGGAACACTGAAGCTCCAATGGAAACATTCTGTAATACGAAAACAAAATCATATGACCAAGAAAAGTTTGTTTATTTAGACTACTTTCAAAGATAAAAGAGAATGCGTACTAATTCTGTGCAGCCTCAAATGCAATTAAACTTCTGAAATTAACCTGCTATATGCACAACAGGATGGTACATGGCAGTAGACAAATACATAAGAGTTTTTGAGCCTTATGAAATCAATCTGCCATTCTGCAGACAGAAAGGCAGACTTCTTTTTCAGTCAACGTGTCCAGATCAATGGAATACACCGCCAAAGTTTCATGCACAAAAGTAAGAAATCTGTTCAATGACTCTGCAAAATTATATAGAGCTGGCTGCTGGCCTGGAGCTCACCTCATGCACGTAGGCTACCTCACCCATTCTGGGCCGAATGAAGCGTGGTATGCCATCATTTGAAGACACATCCCCAATTATGATGAGTATCTTGACATCTGTATGGAGTGATGGAGAGCCACCATCTGTAGCTCTCACTGTCAAGAAGTACGGCTCTGAGCGCCCCCTCCCAGAAAGTGGCTGAATCACTGTAATGATGCCACTCTTGTCGTTGATTGCAAACAGTGCTGCAGAAAAAAAAATACAGAAATATTTTCAACACTGCTACAGACTTCTACTGAGAGTGACTAGAAAACCGTCACGTTTATGTACATACACTTGGCTCGTAAGTAAAAATTTCATACAGCTTCTCTGTATCACATATAATTTTTTAAGGCGAAAGCCTTTCTTGGCTCATGAGTGGCGTCCGCAGGAAGTAAATGTCTGTGGAATGCATGACCAAATGCCAGATCCAAAGCCAATCCAACATAATCCAAATCCAGTCATGATTAATTATTTATGATACCTTAATGACGCTGCATAATGTCTTCCGACATTAGTCATAGCCTTAATCCAAGTCATAGCCAACAATGCAATCCAGAATCCACATAACAAGCCAACCAAAGCCAACGCAAGATGCCCCTGTGTGCTTTCGCATTACCGCACATAAGGAGACTCTTTTTCAAGTTCAGGCCACACATAAAATGACAATAGAAGGTTGGAAATCAGGCATTGCAAGAGGTGAACGAGTTGAGAGTTCTTGGCCTAGAAATTCACAAATCCAGCAAAGGAACACAATGGCTCCATAAGGTGAAAAAGGCAGCTGCGACTTCCTTAAACTTGATAAAATGCATTTCGTCTAGGGGAGGAGGAGCTTGAGCAGACATGGCAAGGCGTCTTGTTCAATCGGTGTTACAGCGAAGATACTATACCAGGCCCAATGCCAAAGACTCACGAGGTGGCAGTGGGCAGAATTAGAAACAATAAATAGAAACACAATGCGCACAATCACGGTCTTACCAAAACTTGCCCCTATCCCTATTCTCCAAGAATTTGCACAGCTGAATACATTGACAGAATTAATTGAACGAGAGGGAACAAGGAATATGAAGCGAAAGTATGTTATGCCCATAGCATCCTTTTATGACGAAGTGACAGTGCAAACAACAAACAATGACTGACTCCTCTCCATGGGAATTCACGACTATTACGACAAACAAGACTACTCGGCTTCGTCGTAAAGAAAACCTGGCATCTTGACCTCTGGTTGATGTACTTCCACGCAGCTGCATTTCATATATGGATGCATCAAGTATAGAAAATGGTGGTAGAATAGCAGCTACTAGCCCAACACACAGTGAACTAAAAGTACATAATGAAATGTATCAGAATACCCGGACCCACTTGTGATAGAACTATATGCAATCCGCGATGCTATGGAGGCCATAAATAAAATAGATTCCATAACAGAAGCCCACATCTATACAGACACCTTAGCCACCGTAAAACAACTGAAGAAAGTGACAAAGACGCTATGTGCAACTAAGGAAATCCATGCACTCAATAAAAAAACAAAGATACGCATCCAGATACACTGGACGTAAGACGATGCTCAGAACGCTGAGCAGAAAAAAGTTGACCACCTCACACACGAAGTTCCAAACACTAATGTACCCCCCACCAGGCTCCCTTTTGATGCCCGCTCTGCTATTTTCATCTTAGCATCCTCTTTAAGGAAAAGTACACATGCTCTCATTCCCCCGTGCACTTTCCCCCTCCCTAAAAACTTAACGAGATTGGAGGAGGCTCCCCTTAGAAGAATAAGAGCTGGGGCGGCCCTTACCCCGTCGCTAATGTGCCGATAGGAATCTGAAGAAGACATCGGACCCACCACATGCCCGAAGTGTTCCCCACCAGCTGCAGAAAAGTAGATATTCGCCGCCTGCTGTGGACTTGTGCAGGGACAAGGGCATCAAGGATAAAGATTCTGCAGGAAGTGGGACTAACCGCTACAAGGGAAGAGGACTTTTCCAAATGGCTCACCGACAACAATAAGAGCAGGGGCCTTCTCTGGTTCCTAACAGAAAATAATTTACACGGGTTTTTATAATATACCTTATGGCAAGCTTGTGTAATAAAAAAAAAAAAAAAGTTGATCCAAAAATTTGTGGAGGGGACAAAGTGCAGAATGGCCTCCCTACATAGGGACATTGGTTATAGATGCTTGAAAGAGTGCAAGAAGCTGTGATGTAGCGTCTAAAGGATATTCCATTTTCAGGCTAGTAGGAGGTGTACCATGTGTGGCAGAAGCACTGGAAATGGCATGCATATCTGCAATAAATCTTTTCTGAGACTGTGGCCAGATATTTTTTGGACAGAGCCTCTCGATGCAATGCCTGAATTACAGATTGACAAAGCACTGACGTTGAAATCAACGGATTGCTGTCAGCCAAATCTGCGCATTTGTGTTCAAACATGTCTTCCATGATCCATGCAGACTCTCCTTCCAATATAATTGGTGCAGTCTTCAGCTATCAACTTTCCAGTGACTTTGAAAGGTGATCGAGGCTTCATGCAGATAAGCTAAGAGGTCTTCTGGAAGCTAACTGCAGTCGAAAACTAACACTGAAAACAAAACCTGTTTCTAAAAGCAAGCATTATTTCTGTCTCTTCTTTCAAATTCTTTAGCATTTCTATCCCTGGCTGTAATTCAGTGGCAGTTCCTTTTTTCTAGCACTTTTAGCATCTGTGAAAAAGCATCTAGAAACAAAGAAGTCAAAGCCCAAGCAAAAACTAAATTCGCTCACAAAAGCATCCAAGTGTGCATAGTCATACAAAATAATGCACTTTTAAAAGCAAACTGAATTTCAATCAAAATCAATGCAAAGTGAGGGCTGACTCTGCACAGATGGAGACATTAGTAAACAAAGCATGAATCTGTAGAAAGTGGAATCATGCCTTTTCTATCAGAAGCAAAGAAGTGTTGTTTGTCCTTACGGAAGCAAACTAATGTCACTACCTGTAGGCATATACCACAGCTCATAATTTCAACTAAGCAACAAGAAATAATGTTAGAAGCTAACAGCTGTTCCTTTTTTTTTTTTTACTTGTGTCTCTGCCTGCACCCGTATGTTTACATTACTGATCACATGAAAAAAACTTAAAAATGCCCTTTGCTCACGTCAGTGAACGTCGTGTACTGTAGTTTGCATAAAAATCAGAGTATGATGTCTACACCTTGCCTGCAGGTAGGGGCTGGACATTCCAGTTATCTTTTAACAATCTGGTGAACGTTTATTGCTGTTGTCTGTATCGGCTACCCATAGGTGAGGGCACTTCAGTAAGCTGATCTTGTCACATATGACACATCAATCGAAAGCTCCTTTCACAAACTTAAAAATACTCGCTGGCTATGGCAGTGAGAAATGTAGCAGAATTTAAAACTTCAACAGGGTGGAAAATTGGGCTGGCTGGTGCATGATCTTGTGGCTAAAAACAACACTAACACGAGGCAAAAGAGAGAGGGGATACAACGCTGTCTCATCTCCATAAAATAAAAACTTAATTTTTGAAAACAGTAGTCTCTTTTTCTCTATGACATACGGTGTCTGCCTAACTGTGACAATCGGAGACATGATGTACAGTTAGTACAGTAACTCTATGCAATTTTATAGATAAATCAGCCCTGGCAGCCAGGGTTGCCACACAAAGGCTGCCACATTACACATGACACCTTGGTGGCATGCAATGGCAATACCGAGCATGACATTAACCAAGATACACAGACTGCGTTAAAACTATAACTGAGAGTACCAAGCTAGTTTCAAATTGAAAAAAATGGATAAATGAACTATAGAAAACTGCTAATCTCTATCACAGATACTAACAACCGTTCCTGCTTGTAGCAGCAGTTCCGACGGCAGTGCTGCTGCAAGTAAGTGAAAGCTCGTTAATTCGAACCTCGATAATTCGAATTTTCGTGTAATTCGAACTACACTAATTCGAACTACGCGCCGCCGCGTCTGGGGCGGCTTGGCGCACATCACGCGGAAAAAAAAAAAAAAAAAAAAAAAAAGATAAAGAAACACCTCCGCGATCGGTAGGCATAATTAGAGGCTGCGCACGTCCAAAACGGGGACAGAAGATGGAACCAGGTAAAACCATGGAAGAGTGGGTAAAACTTAAATGGCGCCATGACCGGCGTGGCGGCCGGCGGCGTTGAAGGGAGGGGACGCGGCCGCGGCAAGGTCAGTGCATGCCGCGCGGCGGCGGCTGCCTGCTCTCTCTTCTGTGCAACCTCCGTAGCTCGCAACTAAATACTCGTTAATTCCAACCCTTTTTTGTCTATGATCTCGGACGGGCACTATGGGTTAAACTTTTTTTTTCTTTTTTTTTTTTTGCGATAGCCATCCATCCTTTCACCCATCAGTCGTCAACGGAAGCACGTGAGTCAGCCGCGATCATGACGCCAGCTTTTAGCACCGTTCGCTCCGATGATTGGAGTGGCAGTAGATGGCGCCGCCCGCCCAAGTCGCTCATAGCATGATAAAGCGAACATACTGAAAAGGAGGCTTGCACAACCGGATAAGCGCTGGCACTTTGCGAAGTTCGCTTTCCTCCCCCCTGCCTGAGCTAAAGTGAAAAGATAAACACGCCGTTATCGCCGCGCAGCATCTTGGCGCACTGCCAGAAAATGTGTTGTGGACCGTGAAGGCGCGAAACAGGGACGCGCTAACGACTGACGCCTTTATTATTATTATTTTTTTTTTCCAGATTCGTAGGCAGAAATCGGGGCTGGGTGGGTTCATTATGCGAGCGAGTTCGTTACGCGACTAAATAGGGTACATTTACCGTAGTGCAAACGGTTTTGGTCAGTTTTTTCGAGGCCATTCGATAATTCGAACATCGGATAATTCGAACTTTTTTCCCGGTCCCGTGAAGTTCGAATTAACGAGCTTTTACTGTATAGTGGTGTCTTCGGTTGTGTGATTTCTTTTCGAAAACATTTTAAAAGCAGATTAAGCAAGATTAAGCAATAAATGTAGCTGTTATTTATTGAAAGAGTGAGAAGTAGGCTGCCTTGCATTGATATGAACAAGAATAATTGTTCGTGTGATGCCGTGGCACAGTCAAGAAACGTGGTATATTCACTTCAGACACTTCAGGCGGCTACCATGTCGGCTGCAACGAGAGAACAGAGCACGGCAATACCCACCCTCTCAGGTTTGACTTTCAGGGCCAGTTTAAAATATAAATTATTGCTTAAACCATGAGGTCCGCCAGAAAAACACAATATCTTTTATGCTCGTCTCAGTCAGCAGGCTGCCCCTTTAAGATGAAAGTAATCATCAATTTTAGATCATTGCTATCAGAACTATACTCAATGACCATTTGCATTTACTTAAACTTGTGAACTTCTTTCCAAGAGCCTCACACATGAAGGGACTTCCCGGGCTTACTTGTCGCAAAATGGTACTCGACTACAATTCAGTGTTTATCGCTGAGTGTCTGAGAGTTAAATAAAATGCAGTCCTCGTTTCACTTATTTGTAGTGCAGATAACATGAGGGCAAGAAAAAGTTGTCTCACTGGCATAAAGGTTTCGCTTAGACCTTGATGCAGGTGTGTCAGTGACAGTGTCTGCCGATTACTTTACTATTGCAGCGCCTGTCCGATAATGCACATGCTGTTTACAAGTCACATTACTATGATGTGATATCACTGGTATTAGCTGATATCATTCCCAAATGTCAGTAAGTATCACACTAGCGATGGCTATCGATCATAAGAAAAAGAACTTAACAAGTCTTGACAGCAGAATTACAATACATTTTAAGCATTCTTTGTGTCCAATACTGGGCTTCAGGTGAGCACGTGTGCAAAGGAAGCCTATAACGCACTTTTCATAGCCTCAAAGTTGGGTGTCCCAGCCCCTTTAACTCTTGCGTAATAGAGAGCATGACATACTCATGCCATTTATGCTCAGCTTCGAGTTTATGCTTGTCACGGCTTAAATGTTGTCAACTGCTTTACGGGCGCTAAGAAAGCTTATTTAAACCAACAGCTCTTGGCTATGAGATCGAGCCCCGTGTCCTAAGCTCACAAATTAATACCTCAAAGCTCACAAACATGGTGCTAAATTCTACAGACACCATTGCGCCACTGCATTCATAGTTCCAACACATTTAGTTTTCTGCAGTGACCTGCTGTAATTTTTACTGAGTAGCCAGCTAGGTCTGATATACAGAAATTCTGATCTTTTAAGCTAGAACTAAATTTTTACAAATGAACTTAAATGAATTTAAATAAATCTATTTGTAGTGTGCGTAGGTGCCTTAAAGAAAGGCTTGACAAAAAACTTCCCATTAAAACACATAGTATTAGAAATCAGAAACGTTTTATGAATAGTGATCCAAAGGAGATTCAGGCCACTAATAATAAATGAACCAATCTACTTGGACCACCACAAGTTTCAAAACTAACCTCGTCTTGCATTTACACAAAGTGGCTAGAGATCAATACACAATGAAAACAAGTGGTTAAAATATTTTAACTTACTGATGGTTCCCATTTCAGGTTCGTCCACAAAGGAGTAGCTAATTTCAGAGTTAGAGCCAGCATCTTTGTCACTGGCCCTCACAGTCAGAATACTAAAGCCCGTCGGAACGTTTTCTGGTACAACAGCCGTGTAGCCCGACTGGGTGAACTCTGGTGCATTGTCATTCTCATCCTGGATTTTGATCACCACCTTTTCAAAGAACATATTAACACATAAAGCAGTGATTAGTGACAGGGCAGTTGGAGAGTAGAAGAAGCACACATTGCTTCAGTGTGTGCTTCTTCGGCAATGTGAAAATAAAGCTGGAGTGTATAGCACCAACATTTTAAAACTTTTCTGTCAACTGCAATGTAGTATGCTTGCTTCACTCCATTTCTACAACTGTTTTGTCTTCTCTCCTTAACATTTTGAAATGCACTGTTCTGAAGGCTTCTACTATAACCTGTCGCTTCTGTAACAAAAATGAGCAAATGAGTAAGAAAACAAGGAACTAAATACAAAAATAAAATTATGGATAGCTGAGCTAGTTGGCGCATTTTTTAAAATGCGCAGAGCAGAAACCAATACAAAGAAGAATAAAGAAATAGCAACATTTACTTCATCTGTCTGTCTTTTCTTAGCCTTTGTTTCCTCTCAGCTGTGGTATCCAAATAGTAAAAAATTACTCAAACTACTGCAACAATTAGGACAAATATATTGAATACAGATGCGCATAACTTTAAAGACTATAGACACTAAACTTTGGCTGCATGTTTTCTTCTTGTTAATTATGTGAAGCACATTATTATGCATGAATCACCATGTGGCATTCGCCTATGACAGCTAAATCATTTATAATCAGGTTTCTTCTCTCACCTCTCTAGGTTTCACTTTCAACAGCTGAGCAATAAATATGACACCCAAGTTCCAATAGGTCACATGAAGGATGAAGAATTTGTGATACAATTATTGCTTCCTCACTTGTTGCAATTCCGGCTTTTGAGATAGGCTAGCTTTAGCACCTTAGCGCATGAAAACGATCCATTATATTGCAGTTTTATCATCCCTTATGTGACTTGTATTGAACTTTGATATTGTAGTCATTACTTGGCTGTTGAAACTAGAACCGAAACAAGTGCGAGAAAAAATTCAATCATAAATTATTTAGCTGCCATAGGTACACATCACATGGTGATTCATACACAGTAACGCCCTTCACATCATTAACAAGAAGAAATCTTGCAACGAAAAGTTACATGTCTGTACTCCCTTAACAACACTCAACAGCAGTAATATTATCACTGCATATGCTCACTGTAATGCAGTTCAGTAACAAACGCCTACAAAACAATAAGAAAAAAGTTGAAAATCATCTCCTGCCTCAAGTTTCATCCTGAATTTGTATTCCGATGAAGCATAAGAACTTCCCAAACAAGCTTGAGCAGAAAAGCGAGAGCTCTCGTGCAATGAAGAAAATCCCATAGGTTCACACTATAGTGAACTAGAATATATTTTAGTTCACTATAGTTCACACCATTCTACGCTTTATCTACCAATGAAGCCACCATTGAAACCACAGTGAGCTCATCCGTATTCAAGTATACTAGTAGACAGAAAGAATTAACCATCTTGATAGGCACAGTAAACAAAAAATGAACATAGCATAAGCAACATACAAAACAAGCAAAGAAGGGTGAGAAATTTTATAAATGCCAGAAATTTGAGTTTCAAATGGCTTTAAATAATAATCCAAATTAGTTTTAATTATACTGAACAATACAGCCCAGTTTTTGTACATAGTCACCGCCCCCGATAGGTCATTTTTTGTATTACAGCACAATATGTTACAGCCCTGCATTGTAGTACAGTGCCACCTATGGTGAAAGCCAAAATTGCACTATAAGGCAAAAGACCAACTTTCTGATATGCAGAAAGAAACGAAAATCACACAAATTTAAGTGGGGTTGTAGAAAGGGGTGATCAAATTATTTCCAGCCAAATGAATTGATGTGAGGCTTTAAGTTTGAGCTGAAGGAGAGCAAGTGTGCAGCTGGATGCTGTCACAAAGAAGCACATCACTCTCAATGAACAATCCTCATGTTTTAAAGCCATGCACGCTAGCAATACATGCTGGCATTAGTTGTCGAGCTGGTAAGTAAGCATTCAATGATCAACGCCCCATTTTCATGCAAATAAAATCAACGCACATGCTCTTGCCCGATCGAAAATGTAGTGAACACTACAGGTGGCTGCGGGCGGCACCCAGGATTATAGAACCCTGGACTGAAAAGACTCATTTTATCCACTGTCTGCTATGCATTAATAACCATGATGGCAAATAACTCAGCAGAGATGTGGGTAACAACGCTAACGTTTAATTTCTGCAGTTGCAAACAGAACCTGCCTACTTGGCTGATACCTCCTACAGATAAAATTTTGAGTATACACATAAACAGTATGCACAGTGTCAAAGGGCAGAAGATCACTCACCAGAACTGATGTCCTCCGCTGGTTTGAAGGTGCACCTGGGTTGTCAACTGCAGTCACCTGCAGGTTGTATAGCGGCTGTCTTTCCCTGTCAAGAACTGCACCTTCTTGGATCCCCAGGGCTCCCTGCACGTTGGCAGCATATTCAGTAGGACATACACTGGCACATTTTCTTGATGGGTTTACCTCTATAAGGCATATTACTATTATCCAAGAAGCTTTCTACAATTGATGTCAGTAAGGGTACTTGACACAGCTCTTCTTTAAGTAAATACAACTCAGGTCAACAAAGAGTCAATATTAAAAAAGAAAGGCAAGAAATATAGCAAACGCCGACCATATTCGATAAACAGATCTCGTATCGATGTGCCAGCCAACAGGCCAGAGACCTCTGAAATGGCAATATCATGCACTTACACTGTAGTATCATATTATTACAGTACAGCTACGCCTTATTACTACGTTAATACAGACAGCTTGAATTATGAATGATTTTTCTGGAGACCAAACTTTTTCAATATATTCCCACTTTGTTCATGAGGGAACTCGTTCACAGAATGGAGAGGCAAAATGCACAGAGTTCATTGAGACCACAGCATTTTTGTCTCGATATGAATGGTGATTGCAAGAAAATCTCTACTGTACCAACCCGACATTTATTTTCTGCATTTTGGGCTCAGGATGCCGGAGGAAGGCAGCGTAAAAGTATAAATTAGTGACTAGTGGCCCTTTTCTTTTCTGGTTTCATGCTTTGAACAGCAAAGACCCCGATTAGATGTCCCTCATCATTTCCCATGCAACATGAATGGCTACGAAAAGGATCCTCTCTGCATCTTGAGTTATGGTGAATTCTAATTGCAGAGCCATGGATCACAACTTCCAAACACAGTTTGGAAACAATCGCCGAGCCACAGTTTCTCCATACAGTGACCAAGGTGGAGAAGTCAACACTGTTCTACTGTAATCGGTGGAGCTGGCCGGAAGTTTGCGTGACCCATTCCTTCAGCAGCGCTCTCCATTTCTGGCCACTTGTCATCTCCGCCACACCGGCTCTGCCCTCTGTATTTTGCAGCAGACGATCAGTACTTACCACTGCTATGGATGCCAATGCCCATCACGAATTAACACTCGCTCTTGAGGACAGCAAGTTGGAGAGCAGCCTCAGCTCAGATAGCGACTGCAAAACTAATGTGCTTCTTTCATAAACTCGAAGACATTCAATTACTGCTCTGTTTGGGAGACTGAGAACTTTGCACCGCGACTTTATTTTATTAAAAAAATTCTAGAGGGCACTTTGGACTATTAAAATGTGATGAGGCGAAGGTCAATATAGTGCGGTGGATCATAGCCCTCCCCTACGGCATCTCTATCTCCCTCTCTTCTTTCACGCCCACCTTTCTCCCTTCCTTTACAGCATGGTACATGTGTCCGCGAAGAATTGTGACAGATACTACTGCGCCTTTTCTATTCTGTAAATTAATTTCAAACGCCGCTGATGCCTACTATACTAACGCCTTCTAGACATCTGGGTCTGCTTCTGTTTGCCGTGTGGTGTGGCATTCAAGGCAGCGGCAAATGAAAGGCACCGCACGAACGCCTGGATTGGACGCCCGGTGGGGTCAGCTTCGTATATGTATGAATCGCCTGGTGGCGTCTCATGACCTGTCGCGACGGTACATTGTGCGCCCCTTGTTGAACACAACCAGCATTTCATTGAAGGCATAAAAGTTCACCGGCGTTCTATAATTCGTTTACAGAAAAGGAAAGGCACAGTATCTGTCACTCACGGAATCCCGCTATCATCCTCCAGGTAGACAAGGGGAATTATGAAGAGCGCTTCACGATCCGGGGCGTGGCGCAATTGGTAAAGCGCTGGGCTGGGGATCCAAGGGATGGAGGTTCGATGCCAGGTAGAGGCAAGGTATATTAATTTATTTTTAACTCTCGCTCTCGAAAGCGTGACACCTCTGCTGACAACTTCTGTCGACAACGATCAGGCATTAAATGCTTTCGCCTTAAAAAAGTGCTGAGAACTCTTATCCTGCGCACTCACATTCGGCTGTGCGAACATGAATGAAATAATCACATAAACTGCTGATGTCAACATCATCTCAAGAAGCAGCGGGAGCAACGCAAATCCATTAGACGTTTTAAAACAGACCACATGTGTACATGAAGTGCATGGAACACAGGCAAGCACAAGGGATGACAGGTTTTTCCTCCATCAGTTTGCGAGCGCCATCTACTTGCTCCGATTGGAGCACAAGTGTTCCAAATGCAGAGCCGGAATGCTCTCCAACAGATCTGGATGCTCTATCGCAGATCTCTGGTTTTGCGATCGGAATTCAACCACTATGTAAGGAGCCTAATTCAAATGCTACCACCCGAATCCTTCATGGGATGGTGGAATGAGGAAAATCCAAGGAGTTAGGTCGTCTACCCACGAAACGCCATAAAGAATATCATACATAGATAACTAGGCACGTGAAGCTGCACTACAGTTTTTCAAACAGAGTGGCTATCTGGATAATGTGCTCAGAGCTTCCAAGCTGGTGTCTAACTTAAACTTTAGTGACCAATACAGTGCACGGAAGCAGGTCTTAATCATCACATTTTTTTTTTAATTTTTTCTTTCCAATAAATTATTTGTAATTAAATTTTCTTTTTTAATCTGTACTTTTATTAGCAATTTCACACTGCCAAGCGATGACTGCAACGTCACAGGTGAGATAAGATTATATCAGGCATACAGAAGCTGCTTTGTCATTTTATTTCACGCCAACTTCAACGTTTAATCCATTGCTCCAGAAGTTGAAATGAGGGGGACAATACAAAGAGCTATTGTATTGCAGCTTTTGTCTGCCTCACGTGTTCTCACAATCACGTGTGACAATGCAATGCAAGCTTTGTCCTGCTATAAAACCACAACTGTACAGGAGAAGAAATTCAATGATAAATTATTAAAAGTGTAGAAGAATTTCATCTGGTGATCCATATTGATTAACATCTTAAGCATAAATCTAAGGTGAAAATATGTAAATAAAAGCTTGGTGTACCAATTCCTTTAGGAGCGAGGACTGCACCTAAACTTAAAGAGACCGAAAACTAAGTTTTAGGCAACCCCCCCCTTTTTTTTTTCACTACACTAGACAGCTTGCTGCCTCAGGTGGTCTTTTCCAGAAACTTCCCTAGAAAAACGGTAGAAAAATTTTTCTGAGAATTTTTCGACCAGAGCATGAGCCAGTTTTTATGGAGTCTGATGCTGGAAATCATGATGAGCATGCACGTTGCTCACTTCATACTGACGAAAGTGGTGAGCCAAAAATTAATATAAACCTCATCCGCCAGAGAGTAATTAGGCATTTTTAGTAAAGGGTAGCATTTGTGGCAGTTTCCATACTCAGGGCTGTTACAGCATGGGAATATGCATTGTCAACGAAAGTTTTAGTTCACCATGGTTACCGGTTCACGCAAGAAATTCAAAACAATTTTGCGATGCCTAGCAATAAAAGCTAAAAGCACATCATCAGCATTGCGAAAGGAGCACTGCTTCATATTGAAGGCTGCACTGCAGAGAATGAAAAATACAATAAAATATAACGAGCACTTCTGGAAAAAAAAGAATGAACACTGTGCACCTAAGAAAAAGTTATATTTTTCCAAGATGTGGTCATGCAGTAGACTATAACAATAATGGCAGCGTTTTGTCACAAGACGGCACTTTCAGTTTGTTTTATGTCCTTTTCATTGAAAAAGATTAAAATTGTAAATCATCATTTCTTGGATACTGGAACACTCTACCTAGTACACAATTTAAGGCAAGATCTTTTCCTTTCCACCCCAATCTTATGACATGTTTTGGGGAATGTTCGGTCTCTTTACTTCATATTTCAACTGCACTCATGACTGCGTTTCCCTACTCTCAAGCTCAATTACTCCCTACACCAATTTCACAATGATTTCCACATGTCTGGTAAAACAATGTTCAAAGGTGGAGAAGCATATGATCGCACGGCTCCGCAACTGAAAGCACACAAAACCTTTTTTTATTGTTTTCACCACAGACACCCATAATTACAGCTTTTGAGTGAGCATTCATGCATGCATAGATACATATATATTGCATACCGTTGTTTCATTGATGCTGAACACATCTGACCCTTCTCCAGAGACAAAATACCTCACGACGCCATAGCCTTGCTGTGTGTCCTTATCAGTTGCTGTTATGAGCAGGATGGTGTGAGGGTACTGAGTAGCCTCCGACACCATCGTTACATATGACTAGAAAAAAAAAAAAAGGTTGTTAGCTCATTCACAACAACCAGCTGATAAAAAGATTACAGCAGAAGGAAAATACTAATGCCGTCGCAACAAAGAACTTACATTCTGCGAGAAAACTGGACTGTTGTCATTTATGTCTTGCACATTAATGATCACCGTAGCTATCGATGACTTCTGGTTGTTTTTGTCTTGACCAATGATAGCTTTCACATCAAATGCTAATACTTTTTCTGGCAGTTCTTCATAATCAAGCCTCTGGTTAAGTGTCACAGCACCTGAAAATTTCACAGTAAGAAAAAAAAAAAAAAAAGTTCAGAGGCAAAGCCTGAAGAAGTCCCCAGCCCAGAAAATATTCATGAATTGTCTCTTTATTATTTTTTTTTTCAGTACAAACATGGGAACTTGACGACTGAAGATCATATATGATCTGAACATCCATTTCAACACCTATGAACACAAATGTGTACGTTGCAAATTTTCAGCTATTTCTGGAAGTGTGCTGCAGAGAACAATGACTTCTTTGAGAGAAATTTGGTTTGGCTTAGAGGGTTTTGCATCCCAACGCGACTTGGGCTATGGGAGATGCCGTAGTGAAGGGCCCCGGAAATTTCAACCACCATGCACTCCTTCACGTGCCCTGACATCGCACGATACACAGGCACCTTGCTTTCTGCTTCCATCAGTAAGCCGTGGCCATGATTGAATCCAACGTCCTTGGACTCAGCAGTAGAGCGTCGTATCCACCGAGCCACCACGGCGGTGCTTGACCTACATTTAGCACTCTTCCTATTGAAACTGTTTTTTGTTTTTTTCATGGTCCTTGACAAACAGAGCAAATATCATTATTCAGAATGGTGAGCTAGGTAGCAGACAGGACGAACACTCGTCCTGTCTTCTTCTAAGTCTATGTCTGTGTTACATGCGCTGCTAGTCTTTAATTAATCACGACACACCAACTAGACAAGCTTTCTATCTTGATTTCAAATATAAGAAGCTTGAAAAATACATGAGAAGATTTTTGCTATTACATATATGCCTTACTGTTAAACCCAACATGAGCCCTTTCATGCTGCCAAGTAAAAGCATTTGTTTCGTCAAACAGCGAACAAAAATGAGCTTTTTATAGAAGAGATTCTCTCACCAGAAATGGGGCTAACAGAAAAGAAGCTTCCTTGGTCTGACTCGGGAATCTTTGCAAAGTTTGTGACAGCAGCGTGTGTCAATGGATCACGAGCTGTGACTGTGAATATAGTGGAACCAACTGTTGACTCCTCAGGGACGGTTATCTCAATTTTCGGGTTGGCCGGAGTCCATGGTGGGGCAAAAATTGGATTGCTCTCGCTGTGTGCTTGGATGTAAATAGTAACCTCCACTGCAAAATAATGACAAAAACATGACATAAAGCACTCATCTCCTCCAGAATGCATCAGCAATGACAGGAAGTTCAAGTTACAGATTTAACTTATCTATGAACTACCCTCAGTATGTGAACAAACAAAAAGGAATGGCATCCAACAACATTCTCAACTAGAAGATGAGTGACCCAAAGGGCTGGTACCATACATGTCAGCCACATTTATACAGTGGCTACTGGACCCAGCGCAAAAAGTTCTACAGCTTTCAAATTTCAGGCTCGAATGTTTATTTCTATCACAAATAAATTGAAAGGCCAGTTTAATGCACTGAGATCCCCCAGTGAAGCTGCATTGTTTGTTTGTAGAATGTTTGTCTCTATACCGGCTTGGGTATAGTACATCATGGGTAAACTAAAAATGCCTTTTTTAATAGATCTCAAGTACATAAACAGAAAATGAAAAAATGTAAACAGTAGCTTGTAACTTATGCACTTCAGGGAAAGCAAAGGAATTAAAAATTCCGCAAAAGCAAATCAATAGTAGAAGTTCAACTCAACCGGAATGCTATGGTTTCTCAGCAGGAAAGCATGAAGCCCTGAATTTCGCTGCTGTGTTTTAAGCAGGAAAAAAGGACTAGAAAGGAAACTGCTTAAAGTACAACCAAGTTCCCATTCCTAAATCTATATCGCAAATGCTTATGCCCACCTGTTGTCTTCTGGGGCTGAAGAGCACCATTTTGATCAACAGCAGCCACATTGAATGTAATGACTGAAGCTGCATTGTAATCCAAAGGGCTGTTGACTGTTATCTGGCCTGTCACTCCATTTATGCGGAACGCATTCTGGAAAAATAGGAAAAGCATGGGCAATAAGTAATCATTATTCAATTTTAAATTTTCCGTATCCAACACACTGAACTGAAGTGCATTATCTTTAGCACTGCCAATTTATAGGGAACCCAAGCTGGAGTTTGCTCCGCAACGCCAGTGCTCGGTTCCTGGTGGAGCTGAGAGAAACTACAAAACCTAAGCACAGCCGTGGCCGCGCAGCGCACGACTGTCTGTGGAATCTGTGCAGCCCACTCGAGCGGGAACGCGTGCCATGTGCAGCCGCTCGCGCACGTGGAGCAGGAGAATGAGGAGGAAGGGAAACAGAAAAGCGCAAAGCCGGCGTTCTTCGCCAGTGGAGTTTCTCATTTCTGCTTTTTTCGGTTCCCTGTTGGAAACGTTTTTTTTTATCGGTGCTTTCGAAAACGAGAAATTACTGTGCGCCACTTCAAGTCCTGAAAAACGATCGCCGTGAACATTGTTTTCAAAGAGCACTTGCTGGCAGGCTCTGAGACATAAAAAAAAAAAAAAAAGAGCATGAATGCAGATTCGCTACTTGAAGGCAGAACGACAGGTATATTGAGGAAACCGATCGCGCACCTCTTGTGTTGTTAAGGTGTGGGAAAGTAAAGAATAATGTGGAAGCCCCGATGTCTCTGTCCATGCTGTTCAGAGAATGAAGGGTCCAGCCTTCTCGTGGAGAATCATTGATACACATGTACACAGCGACGAGTGCTCCAGGCACTGGTTGGAGAGCGTCCTTTCCCTTTGTGATCGCTCACTTGCAAAGGGCCCATTCAACCCTTTGGGGACAGATGTTTTAGTCAACCCCCCGTCGAAGTCAACGAAACTAAACGTCACCTACGATGACCCATTCGCTTCAGCAGGGTGACAGCTACACAGGATGCTACCGGCGTCGCTGTGCCTGTCTTCGGCGCTTTTTCGGCGTTTTCCTTACAATGGCACAAAATACAACACAAAAGCAACCTTTTGGTTTTTGCGAGCAGCGGCCAGGGGAAGTTCGCTGCTGCAGCACTGCTGTCCAAACTCAATGACCTATTTACCTTTAACGATCACTGGTTCCTAACGACCTGGGTCATTCACCAGAAGCCTAGGCATGCCATTCCTGTGGCAGTTTTTCTCTCTCCATGAGGTGAACAGCAACGAAATACTTGATGACTTTCAATGCAGATGAGGACATCTCTCCACGGAAACCTTTGTCTTCTTAGTTCTACTTTGAGCAATCCATACTTCAGTTATCTCCTCTAGCGAGTGCGCAGTTTTGAGATCCCGAAGCAGGAATGCGTATGAGGGTAGAAGGATTGACATATCTGTTTGAGGCCGACTCAGATCTGCGATGACCACTGCGGCACCACCAGGAACAAACAGCGGTGCAAGATAGGAGCGGTACAAGATACTTAAAAAAAAAAAGGCCGGCAACCACCCCGTTACCGTTTACCACACAAGTTTTACGAAAAAGCGCGCCGTCATTTTTTTTCATTCCAGTTCTTTTTTTATTATTTTTTGCCCCCTTTGTTGAAATGTGACGGTGGCCAGAATGCAGCCCGAGGAGGAGAGCAACAAACACGCGCGCGTAAACATGCGCTGGAATGCAGCGCGAAGCAGACAACAACACGGGTTTCAATGTAGCGCGAAGCAGACGACGCAGCCGCACTGTGTGGAGGTTTTGCCGAGGTCTCCACAGAGGGCGCTGATGCACAGAGGGCGCTGATGCACAGAGTGGCGCAGCGCCCCCTGGGCCACTTTGTCTCCCCTATAGGCAACAAAACAGCAAGAAAGCATGTGTTCGTGATGTTTTATAATGCGCAGCATGCTCCGGATGGCTCATAAGGTCACCATACCTACCTGGATATACTCCAGCCGGAATTTAATGCAAGGACTGCTTTGTCAGTGAAATTAAACTAGAGTGTGAGGAGTGGCTTTTTACTCCTACGATCGGCGTCCAAAAAGTAATGCCCCTTGTTTTTTTTCTCAAACATTCTTGATTCAGTATTTATGAAATTTACAAATACTACAGCCGCACATCAGCTGGACTTATTTTGCTTTAATATGTGTCCTCGGTCAATTTGTATGGCTCTGTGTCAAAGGTGAACAAGGGCATGCATGCCTTCTTTGTGCCAGCTTTGTGCCAGGAGAGAGAGAGGCTTTCTCTCTCTTTCTCATCACTGACTTGGACGCCATCTTGAATCTGAGAGAAACTGGAGAACCAGACAAGAAACTGGGAAATGTAAGTAGTAAGAGCTAACGCACTTAAAAAAAAATCATGTATTAAGCAACATAACTGCACACCCACTTGTTGCTGTAAATGAATGATATACTGACCTTATAGTTATAAGTGATAGTTGAAGTGACCAAGGATCCAGTCTTGTCCCTTGCTATGATAGGCTCCTCAATGTCATACCGCACCTTCGCCCCAACATCAGGATCAACAGCAGTCACATTCAACACCTCACGCCCAACTGGCAAGCCTGAAGAAAGAAAAACAAGAAAACAGGGCCCTCTGTCAGCTCAGTGTACTTCAAAGGTTCGCCTTGCAGTTCTCTTCTGTCAATGTTTTATTTCTTACCGTTAGTAGAAAAGGAAACACAAATATTGTTTTTTTTTCTGCCGAAATATAACAGTGATTGTATGTTTCAGGACTGCGATGCATGTCCAAAAGCACTTGAAAGCCATGCAAATAAAGTTAAATTGCCATAGAGCTGACATAATGAATGCAGTGTGAACTTTCAACTTTTTATTTAATTTCAAACATAGTAAACTATGTTCGCACTTCAAAACTTCCACAGCAAAGGTGCTCTCTGAGCAGTTACTCAAGATAACTGTTTTCTTCAAATCATAAATCTGCACAATGTGACCAAGTAAGTGCCTGTTTCTTACACTTTACTACAAGACTATTCATATTTTTTTATTTACAAGGCTATTCTTAGCGTTAAAATATTTAAGTACATATATGGCACAGGATGCTGCCCGTTTTTAACGTATAGAGATACACAGTATAAAACAGGGGTTCTGAAACTGGGCTCCTTGAACTGCTCTCTAGGTTCCCCAGGCACCTAGTTCCATGCATGCTTCAACTACGACCTTTCCTCACCCACCTTAGTTTTAATCGTACTGTAATTGTTTATTACGAAGTGTTTCACTACAAGATAGTCGTTACTAATTGAATTTGGGAATTCTTCGATTAGTAATGCATCTGCATGTTTTTTTTTGTTTTGCTTTTTGCATGCAGGTGTAAAGAGGAACAGAACCCAAAGCACACAGGGTTCCTGAGCATCTTTTGAAAATCCTCTGGCATTTCAAAGCTAAAATCATTGAGGCCCCTGGCACAGAGAAAAATAAAAAAAAAAACTGTTAGACACATAGCTGTGAAATATTTTTGCCTTCATTCAGAACAAATGCCAAGACACTGAAAGCATAATTCGATTTATACTGACATACCACTTTTTCTCAAACTCTACGCATATGTACTTCAAATAAGTGACTTTAAAAAAATATTTTGCACCCTAAAATGAGTTTAGTTGAAGTGAGTTGAAGCCTTCAGCAGTTCATGGCAGGCTCAACACAAAAGTGTTGTTCTTGAGTTATAATTGCCACTTGGATGCTCTTTGAGTCTTTAGTGCTCTGTCATAATTTTCAACAATGCAATTTTTTTTTTATTTAAGGCAGTTCGTATGTAAACAAGAAATACCATGTTGGTTTTATCTCTGGCAAAAAAAAAAAGAAAAAGAAAAATGTACCACTGAGAAATGAAACTGACACCACATCACAACAGGGTCAACTAGCTTCTACACATAAATGTCTAGGCTTGCTGGTCCTTCTTTTTAACACTTCTCAAAAGTTTTCAGATAACACTGATAAATAGTCCACCAAAGAGTGTTTGTTGATGATTCATATCCTCAAGGGTACTAGTTTCTAGCCAATTCTCTTTCAAGCCATAAAATGATTACATTGTTTATATCCATAACAACATATTTACGCTGCTCTTGGTAAGGAAAAATCCAAGCTACTTTGGCTCACTCACCTCATTAGCAATCATATGCAGATAATATTGACACAATAGGGCTAAAGCTTACTTTCGTTACAAATTCGAACAAACTTTCTCAAAAAGCATACTTTAAAGCAACATTGCATATTTCCCAGAAAGTAACGTAACTTACTCTCAGTGACCCAGTGTACATAACTGTCCTTTGCAAAAACAGGTGGCTTGTTGTTAACATCTTGAACAGAGACTGTCACCGTGGTGAAGGCCTTCTGTGGTACTGCGCCCCCATCCACAGCATACACCTAGATAAACAAAAAAAGGTTTGGTTTAGTTTGTGGGGTTTAACGTCCCAAAGCAACTCAGGCTATGAGAGACGCCATAGTGGAGTGCTCCAGAAATTTCCACCACCTGGGGTTCTTTAACGTGCACTGACATCGCACAGCAAACGGGCACCTTGCTTTTTACCTTTTCGCCTCCAGTAGTAGAGCGCCATAGCCACTGCGCCACCAGGGCGGGGCTGATAAACAAATATCTTCCCTTTGTAATATACGGCACAAATGCACTGCTGCACTGAACTAATGCCATGTTTTCGTTATTTGTGACTCAATGAGAGTGATGCAATAAAAATGAAAATACAAAACAAATGACAATAACGACTAGCATGTAAACCTCATATGATTTCAAAAATCAGTAATTTTGGTTAACCAGCAAAAAGTGATGAGCCTTTCTTTCTTTTGTCCTGGCACTCTATAATTTAGCACTCTCAGGCAACACTTGGAGGGATATCAACTGCTGGATTTCTTTAGCTCAACGTAACTAGGGGTATGTTCAGTAAAAAAAAATTGGGCTACTGAACCCTTTCGCATGTACATTGAAGAGTCAAAGTCTGACTGAAGAAGCCTTTAGAATGCAGAACTAAGATGGTCAAATTATTCTGGTTTTCCTTTTTTAGCCACTGTGTTTGCTTCTACTTAAGATATACCATAGGTAGCACATTCCAGTATATTATTTAACTCTTTCTTGTTTCATATATATTTCTGCTCTGCAGATGAAAATATGCAGGTATTCTCATAAGCCATTCCCAGCAAACAAGGGCATGCACAGAAAACACAAAAGTGCACAGAAAACACAAAAGTGCTTAATCCTGCATGCACTGCCGTGCACTAGTACACCTTCTAAATCTACGAACGGGTGAAAAGCTTCCCCTGAATTAGCAGAATTTCATTCACTGCTGCAGCTATGTGCACTATGACGAAACAGCAAGCAGGTAAAAAGCCATCCTTGGAAGGCTCACCAAAATGTGATACGAATCTCCATTGAGCTCCCTGTCCAAATTTGCATTTGACGACGTGCTGAGTATCCCTGTCAGCTTGTTCAAAACAAAGTTGTCTCGAGCACCAGAGTCAATGTAGTAGCTGATGTTGCCATCTGGACCATCTGGGTCAGTGGCCACTAGCTGAAGAACCGTAGTTCCTGCAAGAACATCCAAATGTCCCATCTTCATTCTCGCTACAAGCCCAAACAGAATGGGTAGTGGTGGTTTTGGATGCGGCAAATAAATTAGTAAAAACCATGTTAAAGAGAGCAAAACGTTTTGTCTCTGGCCTTGCACAAAAAAGACAGCGCAGTGCACTAACCTCATGACGTGAGCTAAGCAAAGACTAAGTACATACTGCCTCCTCTTCCGAGCTGGTAGTGAAGAAAAAAAACCCTTTTAGGGCAAACATTTGCCCCTGAGCTGAAGTAAAGCGACAACAAGAATGCATAAGCATGCACAAAGTATGCATTCAGACTTACACTATTCTTTATTGGCACAACGCACAGGACTCACAATACAAAAAGTGACCCATGATACAAGAAACATACTGTGGCATCTTACTCATAATACCAAACACATGCTATGAGCAGCTTAATTGCTCACTGAAGACATATTTACATTATTCCTAAAGAAGTGTAATATGACATGGACTAGCATTAAAACCATTCACTGAACGCGACCAGAAACTTTACTTACTGTAAAATTCCGAGCAAGCGCCCCCCCAAACTTCAAAGCTAATTTCACATTTCCACGCCGTTCTGGGAAAGCGCCCCCTCACTCCCGCGCCGCAGCTCCCTGCTCCCTACCTTTGGCATGCACCTCATCCAGGTAGCACTGCCATTCTGGGACCCAATTTCAACTGTCAGGAACATCAGAAGCCAAAGGGTGCGTACACCCTCCCACCCCCCAAGGCGCTGCGTAAGGAAATCCCCGCGAGCGAGACATACTTAATGCGGGCAACCAAAGAGCAAGTCGCCGCTCTCTAGGTGGGAGCTGGTGAAGAAATGAAAAAAGACAATCACTAACATGTTTAAACAGCATGCCGAGTGAAAACAGCGGCATGCTTGCCAATTTGCATCAACGGCGACAGTGCAGTGAGAACACACTGCGTAGCAGCTTGCCGACGTTTCAACGCACACTTCTCAGCCCGATTGTCTCGGTCAGGAAAAAATTAAATGTTAAATCCATGTGCACTGCGTTACACTTTTTTTTTTGCACAAATTTTGTCACCTTAAATTTTGGTCCCATTTCGGGAAAGCGCCCTCCTTCACTCTTCCAGTAATTTCGGCATGCAAGAGGGGAGGGTGCTTGATCAGAATTTTATGGTAACATGCAAATAGGTGCCCAGATCATACGGTATGTAGCACAGCTACGCATTCACAAATGATATACTAGTATCAAGCTACACCTGTCATGGTAGGTCTCCCCATAATTAATGTAATGGAAAATTAGTATAAAAAGAACTCTTGCACAGTTTATTTCACCACACTGATAACTACCAAAACAGAACTTCATCATAACATAAAGGACCTTTGGTTGCAATATATAATGCAAAAATAGAAAAAAAAAAAGAAAGGAAACATAAGAGATAGTTGATCCTTACGAATCCATAGCTCTCTGCCTTAAACTGGAACTTTTTAAATTCTACCAGCAATAATGTAGCTGCCAATTCTAGCACACTGCAGCATTTTGGAAATACAAGGATAGATTAAGACAAACAGTAGTGTCAGCTTTTTGGGTCAGTGCGCCGTTGTATCAAAGCAGCCGAGTTACTTTTGTGTGTACTATGTAGCTGGTAGCAACACAGTGCATAATGACTGCACACACGAGAGAAGCTGCACTTTCAACCTGTATAGCGCTCACACAGCATCTCCTCCCATTTATCCTCCCAACTGGTAACCAGCAAAGATAACCTTCATCACAAAAGATCTACTGAAACTCAACTCCTGAGTTTCTTATTTTTTGGTGTGGTCAAATAAAAGACCCCTCATAACTATCCTTCTGCTTTTTTTTAATAGAAAGAAGTTAGTCAAAAATTTGCAACTGAGCAAATGAATCCGTACTTCAAGAGCAGCTGCCAAGCCTGATATTCTGAAGCTGTATGTGCTATGATAGGCCATTTACAAGTGATGATACCATTACACGTTTCTTTTTCTTTTCTTTTTTTTTCCCTTTTTTTTTTTTTTTTTTTCTTCGGATGCTTTTGTGCCTTCCCCTCCACTATTCATGCATCCTTCTGAAGAAAGCATTCACAGCCATTACAGTTTGCCAAGCTCCAAGTCTTGTCATTTCTGAGACAAGCACAAGCAGTGAGTTTTCTCACTTCAAAATAATATTCACCCATACAGTGTGGAAAATCATGTTGTAAGTTGCCACAAGTACCTGCTGCTAAAAACGTTTGTTTCAAGTAAAACCAGTATACTTGCATTCTTCAAAGGCAATCAGTTGATTCTGAAGCTTGCATCCCCTCAAGAGCTTAACTGAAAGGTTATTTTGTGCATCTGCTATTGAAATTGCGACAGCAGCAGATGTACATAATAACCTTTTATTGAACATGCAGCTCTGACCTCATTGCTTTCTACTTTCTGCAATTTCTTAACTGACTTGTGACCTACATAAGTACTTCCACTCATTCATGAATAAAGCAGCTCACACCTAAACAGTCACCTTCTTCATCATGTTCTCCTCATGAGCTACTGTACAGGGTGTTCAAAATTAAGCTTTACTGATTCTTAAACAAAAAGAAAAATGCGGTATGCTAAAACCGTTTTGTACATTGGTAATGCGGCCAGGCGAACACAAATTGGAGTATTAATTGTCCCCGTAAACTCAGTAATTAACTAAAATTTAATAATTAATTTTTTATTGGCTGAAAGTAGCGTATATATTTATATTGAGAACTTGGAGGCAAATGCTTTTTAGGACTATTTCAATTTGTAGAATTTTAGTAATGCGCCTGTGTCCTGAGATGCGCACGTCTAAAATTTCGTACCAGTTCGTCTAATTACGCATGCGAGACGGCGGCTTTCGGCGTGAAGCACCTCCCACGTGTGACGCAGCTGTTGCGTATGGCACTCTGCCTTGCAAGGGTGTGCAGCGATCAGTGACGTTAATCATAACTGCGCAATCAGTTCTAACCGTGAAAAGGGGTTTCAAATCTGCCTGTCCATGAGACTTGCACTAGCGTTGCTATAGGGAATAAAAACTGTATCATCATCATCATCAGCCTGACTATACCCACAGCAGGACGAAGGCCTCTCCCATATTTCTCCGCTTAACCCGGCTCTGTGCTAGCTGCATCCACTTGACCCCTGCGAACTTCTGAACATCATCCGCCCACCTAACTTTCTGCCGCCCCTTGCTACGCTTTCCTTCCCTTGGAATCCAGTTTGTTACCCTAAGCAACCATCGGTTATCCTCTCTTCGCACTACATGTCCTGCCCATGCCCATGTCTTCTTCTTAATTTCCACTAGAATGTTGGTAACATGAGTTATTTCTCTGACCCACTCTGCACGCTTCCTATTTCTTAATGTTACCCCTACCATCTTTCGTTCCATAGCCCTCTGGGTTGTCCTTAACTTAAGTAGAACTCTCTTGGTTAGCCTCCACGCTTCAGCCCCATAGGTGAGTACAGGTAAGATGCAAATGTTATATACTTTCCTCTTTAGCGATACCGGTAAGCTGCTAGTCATAATCTGTGTGCTTGCCAAATGTGCTCCATCCCAACCTTATTCTTCTTGTTATTTCTTTTTCATGGTCCGGATCTGCGGTTACTACCTGTCCTAAGTAAACATATTCGCCTACTACTTCCAGTACTTCGCTACCTAATGTAAACTGCTGTTCCTTCCCGAAGCTGTTGAACATTGCCTTAGTCTTCTGCATATTGATTTTCAAGCCTACCTTTCTACTTTTCCTGTCTAGGTCACCAATCATTATTTGCAGTTCATCCCCCGAGTTGCTAAGCAAGGCAATGTCATCAGCAAATCGCAGATTACTGAGGTATTCTCCATCTACCCTTATCCCTAACTGCTCCCCATTCCAAGTCTCTGAATATTTCCTCTAAACAAGCTGTGAATAGTATTGGGGAGATTGTGTCTCCTTGCCTAACACCTTTCTTTATGGGAATTTTGTTACTTTCTTTATGCAGAACTATGGTTGCTGTGCAGCCACTATATATATCTTCCAGCACTTTCACGTACGGCTCGTCTACCCCCTGATTTCGCAATGCCTGCATCACCGCCGAGGTTTCAACTGAGTCAAATGCTTTTTCGTAATCAATGAATGCTATGTATAAGGGCTGGTTATATTCCAAGCATTTTTCTATCACCTGACTGATGGTATGGATATGATCGATAGTAAAGTACCGTTTCCGAAAACCTGCTTGATCCTTTGCTTGATTGCAGTCTAAGGTTGTCCTGATTCTATTAGCAATTACCTTAGTAAATACCTTATACGTAACAGACAGTAAGCTGATTGGTCTGTTTTTTAAGGTCCTTAGATTCCCCTTTCTTATGAATGAGGATAATGTTTGCATTCTTCCATGGTTCCGGTACCGTCGATGACACCAGGCACTGCGTATACAGGGTGGCCAGTTTTTCTAACACGATATCCCCCCTGTCCTTCAGCAAATCTGTAGTTATCTGATCCTCTCCAGCTGATTTCCCCCTTTTCATAGTTTCTAATGCTTTCTTGACCTCGTCCTTCGTCACTGCTGGAACGTCTGACTGTTTTTCTCTACCGTCAATCTCGTTACGGTCCTGACTTCTTTGGCTGACAGTATATCATGGCCCATTTTGTCTCATCCATGTTTATACGGCCGCACCAAGCCTAGATGCTAAGTTACAAAGTTATCGCTCGCTCTAGTCCGCTAGCAGAGTGATTCATCGCTTTCGCGCGCCAAGAAAGAAACGCTGGCCGAGAACAAAAAGTGATCTGCGTCGCCGCTCGCTACACACTCTTGCAAGGCAGTGCAATACTCAACAGCTGTGTCACACGTGGGAGGTGCTTCACGCCGAGAGCCGCCGTCTCGCATGCGTAATTAGATGAACTGGGATGAAATTTTAGACGTGTACATCTCAGGACACAGGCACGTTACTAAAATTCTACAAAATGGAATAGCCCTAAAAAGCATTTGCCTCCAAGTTCTCAATATACATATGCATGCTAACTTCAGGCAATAAAAAGTTAATTATTGAATTTTAGTTAATTACTGTGTTAACGGGGTCAATTAATGCCCCAATTTGTGTCCGCCTAGCCACATTACCAATGCACAAAAACGACATGAGCGTACAGCATTTTGCTTTTTTTAAATAATTAGTAAAGTCTAATTTTAAACACGCTATATATATATTACATGACTCATATATTATTATGTGACTCACACTTGAAAAGCATTCGAGTATCAAGCACTACTTAAAAAAATATATATATTCTCTTGTGGAATACAGCTGTCAGTACACCAGCATTTTACTCGATAGCACAAAAAGGGGATAAAACTAGTTTATGATAAAATTTGATTTTTATTGATGGTTTTTCATTTCACATACAAATTTGCAGCATGCTGTATAAATAATTAAATAAAAAGGAACAAACAACTGCATACTCATTGAAATCTATTTTTCTCATTAGTTTCACATCTTGTTTACTTGCATAACAAATCATTTGGATAATACAGAGAGGAAAAAAGCTAGACAAAAGCAGATGAGACAAGAACAGCAAAAGACACAGCAGCTTAGAATCATTGCACCCACCCTTGCCTTCTACCGAAGTGCTCACAGCTGTACGATGCACTGCACTTGCATACAATACAATCACAGTACATAGAAGAGGACTATGAAAAAACAAAATGAACTTTTTTTGCATTGATTTCATTCTTTTTTCATCACATTAAGGTATTTACAATGACCCATTTTATAGAGAAAGCATGTTAAAAAGGAATGAAGCAAACATAAACGACTGCCACGCTTGCTTAGTTCCTTTTATCACATTAATGAGTTGACATTTCCACATTTTACAGCATGCTATGCCAATTAGGAAAGATGATCAAATACTATGAAACAAACAAGACATACAAGGTTCCTTTTTGGCCTTCCAGGACCGTTCATATAATGCAGTGCATTCCAACACACATAAGACAAGACAACAAACATGCATGAAAAAGCAATTAACATGGATGTATGAGACCTGGAGTAGTCTCTGTCAAAGGTACAGAACTTTGGAAGGTGTCCTTGGCTGTCTATGTAATGCGACAAACTTCTCATCAAATGCAGAAATGACGCTGATTCTAGGGTAAGCAGAGAAGCTCCTGTGATATTCCTAGAGCTCAATATTTTCGGTAATGAGAGGAACCATTCTCAATTTCTGCTACTTCCGGACACTAGTACCGTAAATGTAGAGAATATCCTGGCAACAGCATGAGTTGAAGATGCCTTGGTCAGCGTACTTTAGCCCGTGTTATTGTAAGTAGCTGATCGTTAATACAGTAGGTGTTCTCCAATAACCGGAAGCAGAGACACACAACCAATGCAAGAAGGAAAAATGCGTGAGATGCTTAAAAATTTATCAACATTCCCCATTAAAACAAAGCATGCCAAAAACAAAATGCAGTGACTATATACATTATGGACTGCTGTGCAAAAAGGAAACATGCTGCTGCAGAGAGGAAATACAGAGACCACTTTTACTGCTGTGTTCACATCTCTCTCACAGCAATGCATCCCTTAAGGTACATCATTCAAGGCTACCAGAAAATGCGTGACAAAGCAAGAAATAGGAATAATAATCGGAGACTGTTTCTGTTTCAACCCACTGATTTTGCACCAGGCCATATGTGTACGATTCCTTATGCAAAAATCACTCACTCCAATGCCACATTACTTTTTTTGTCTTCCATACTTCACTCGTGCCCCGTGCTGCACATGCCACTGTCACACAACCTTCTGGCAGCACCCTACATGCTTTGCAGGTTGCCAACGAGTGGTTCTGCTAAAAGCACATGACTAATATATTTCTCACATTTAGTGCCTTCCCTGCACAGAATGTGTACCCCTGAACAAGACCATCATTCAGCCGGTAGCGCCTTCAGATTGTCAAAAAGGGAAGGCACACTGTCTGATTCCTTCTGTATATAATCCCACGCTGCACAAACGATGCGGGAAAGTGGTGTTCAGAATAATAAAGCACACAGTGCATGCTCTGCACTCCTGCTAAATGACTGCATTATAAGTGAGCTCGGACACTCAGACAGAACTTTCTTTGGGAGAGGCCCAAGCTAACTAACTTCCACCACTGGGCTAGGAGAGGGGCATTCCTAACATCAGGAGTTAACACTCATCAAGTAAATGAAACAGCAACTTTACAACTTTACTCCAAGCTCTTGTTCGTTCCAGAGTAAAGATCAGTGAAAGTTAAAAGCACTATCAAAATATAAAATTTTACTGATTTTCTCACCTGGTTTGGCATTTTCGTTGACGCTTGCCTTGTAAGGCGCATTTAAGAAATAAGGTGCACCTTCATTTTTCCGCTGAAATTATGCAGGGCAGAATGTCAGCAAAGGAGTTTCCACAGGGCTGCGAAATAAAAAGGAGAAATTCCACTATCGAAATTTTCCCACCTTAAGCCGGATGATGAATGGAATTTCTGAAGCAAGCCTTGGTTCCCCAAAATCAGTGGCCTGTATAATCACTTCAAACCGGGTAGCACCATACGGAGCTGCAGTGACATTCAGGCTTCCCATAAGCGACAGTTCACCAGTCTCAGCATCAATCGAAATGACTTCCGGGTGGGTGAGGTTGGTAGCTTTGATCATGTACTGAACACGACCATTCCCTTGGTTTGGTCCATCAGCATCTGTGGCCTGCAGTGGTGGCATGTGCTGATCAGCAATTTGTATGTGACAAACACTGCAAGCATGCAGTACTACAAGAAATTATAGAGAGCCACACTAACATCAGCACGAGAGAAAAATCATCAGGGGGAAGCAGTTACAGCACCAGTGAAATGCTGCAACAGGCAAGGCCCTGATAATGGACAACGAGAGAGTATAGTATACGAAAGATGAGCTAAAAGGTTATACTGCTGTCACATGGGCACAGCTGAACTCCTTTTAACTCCCTTCAACCAAGGTAGTCTTTATCTCAATGGAGATACGTGCCGTGTCACACGGCAGTCCTTTAGGAAAGGAAGTTTAAGGAAGTTCCTAGCGTAAGGAGTTCTGATCATCTCCCTCGAGCAAGTAAAGGGAGTACTCTGGTTCCCTGTGAGCTTCATTGCAGGTGTTAAAAAAACGCATATGCATTAATTTTGAGTTTACATAACTAATTTTAATACTGTAGCACAACGCAAAGCATGGAAAAAAGTAAATGTGCAAATATCCAAGCATGCACGCAAGAATTTCGCAAGCACATTGTGGCCAGTAGAACAGACAAACCCGATATGCTAGTAAAAGTAACAGCGCATTCCTTTCACATGAATGAAGATACATTTATATTTTAAAGTCAATTCAAACCGTTGAAAAAAAAGCAGCTAAAAATTATTTTACATGTTTTTAACTTGATTATTTTATATGCATACACAAAACGAACAGCGCCTAATGGGACCCCGACGGTGTCCCGGAGAAGCTGGTTCTTAGCCGTGTGACACGGCGATAACTCCTTTAGGGCTGAACTCCCTTCGTGGTCCTTTATGGAAAAGAAGTTCGAGGGAGTTGGGACTTGCCCGTGTGACAGAAGTATTACATACTTATGCAGTCTGTTGTTAAAGAATGTGATAGATCAAAACATAATCAGCAACTAAGCGAAGCAGACTTTCAAACTGGTCGAAACCTATGTGTCACCCCTTCCACCGAGATGTGGATGCCTGAACTTTGTGAACACCTGTAACTTGAAGCTGACTCACTGGAAGTGCTACCTTATTAAAAATATTTGCCTTAGCATGCCACAACTGCACTAGCATTACAGCTCTTTTAACGATGCATCACTAAAAACTCTCAACATGAAGCTCATCATTTTAAGCTCAACTTAAATGGGATGATGCATTATAGATCATTTTTACTAAGAGGCAAAAAAATGCAACAACATGTAGCTCATCTCTTAGTTACTTCATGCTGTACTGTCACTTTTAGAAGAAAGCAGCTAATCTTTGTGCCAGGAAAGGCCCATAAATGTTTTGGGCAGTCTGATATACAAGCAACCATTTTCACTTAGACTTTACTAACCGGTATAATTCTGGATATTTCTGTTATTTCTTTGCGAGTCTGATGAAACTGGTTTTGGAAACATCATGTGTAGTCAATTTTCGAGCTTGAGCTAATATGTCTTATCATGGAATTAGTGTACAAATAACAACTGCTCTTCCGTGCTCTGTGAATTGTACACCTTGAAACATAAACCCACCTACCCACGCAGAATAAAATTACTTCCTGAGATTTAGTAATTATACCAAAATTTGAATATATTAAGTAATTATACCAAAATTTGAATCTGCATGCACTGTTTGGGACCCATTTACAAAACTTCTCGTGAATGGCTAGATAGAGGATAGAGAGGAAACCTGCAAGGTTTGTTTATTCGAAATTCTCTGCATATGACTGATCCTCTGCATTAACGAAGTTATATGCCTCCTGATATGAAGAGTATCGATAAATAATTTGTTTGAACCTCTGACAACCTAGCAATTGACCCTTCATGCTGCCTATCACCTCTAGTAACAAGGCGTACTCACTTCTATCATCCTAGTTTATTAATACATTCTGCACGGGCAGATTTGTGTATGTTTCCTCATCCTCCTCATTTTCAGTCCAAGAATGATATCTACCATACATTTAAGCTGTTTATTTGTATCGCGCTTGCTTTTCACCCAACCTGCTTAGACATGAACAAAGTCTGTGATACAGAATAAATAAATCACATAAATAAAACCAGGCGTAACTGATAGCCTTGTAATGTGCATTTAGGCTACATGTGTACAACTGTTTTAGTTTGCACAATGCAGCACCTTGTCCTGCTTCATTCATAACATCTCTAATCACAGTACTTTGTGAGGCTAAAAGTATAAAAAGATAATGCAAACTTAAAAAAAAACAGTTAAACTTACAAAGAGTGCGACATATTATTTCATACCTTCACAAAAACAGGCGATGAAAATTCAGTAGCATCTTCCACTAAGTCCACAAGGTAGCTGTCCTTGGTGAACTTAGGAGCATTGTCATTCACATCCACAACCTGGATAAAAAGGTTCACAGAGGACACCTTGCCACCTCCATCCTGAGCTTCATATGTGAACGAGTAATTTGGAACACTCTCATAGTCAAGGCAGCCATTTTTGCAGGTGGCAATCTTTATGCGCCCGGTATCCTTTTCCACCGTGAACCTGCACAAGACAATAAATGCATGCAGCTTGCCAAATGAAGAAGCACTTAATTTAGTCCTTGAGTAGTCAAGGAACATACTTTTCAGACCCGTAGCCCTTCATTGAATATGACAATTTTCCGAATGGTCCACTGTCTGCATCATAGGCCTGAAATGGGCAAAACAATTGCGCAGTTAATTTCCAGTCTGGAAATGCAATGCAAAGACAGTATATTAAAATCCGAGTGCTTACCTCAAGAGAAAAAATGGTCATTCCATTCCTAGCACTTTCAGGTACTTGTATTAGATACTGCTCATTCTCAAACATAGGACCATTATCATTTGCATCGGACAAGGACACAGTAACAGTAGCACTTGCGACTTCAAACCCATGCTGAGATGCCACAACCTATGAACCGAGCAAAAAAAAGAAAAATGATTCAATGTAAACATCTTTGTTAAAACATAAACAATGAACATACAGCAAAGCTAAGTAGTCAATAAACAGGTTTCTGTTAAGCATAATTCAACACACTCTGGAAGCCTGTGTGCACTATCTATATAGTACCTTGTTGCCCAATGATGATTCAAATTTTATGAGCACTACAGCACCATGTACCCCTATAGAACACCTTCACTGCATAATAAGGAGCACATATGCTCAGTGCAGAGCTAGCAGGACAAAGTTTACATAAGAGCCTTATGGAAAGCCAAATGACAGGAAATTGAGCCACAGCAAAGCACCCATGTTTCATATCAGTAAATACTGCTCACAGAGCAGCATTAAATAAAAAGTTTTATGCCCACTTACAAAGAAATCAAATATTCAGCATAAATAGGAACAATGATAAAAATATTACCCCTTTTATTTTAGTAAGAGATCTTAAAATATTTATCATACAAATCTAACACAGATCATTATAAAAAATCATATAAGAAACACCTTACAAAATATTATTTGCTAAAGCCTATAATTTTAAAAGCTACTAGAAGAAAACTACAGAACCAAAGAAAGCACTATATGATTGCTTTACTTATCAAATGTTTATGCAAACAATAATCATGCTATTTTCATTTTACATATTATGTACGTACTTTTGTAACTAAGTTGAACCCTTTATAAGGAACATGCACTGGGGAGCAGTTTTTGTCTCTTATATGAGAGGTCCCTTATAAGCAGGGTACCACGTTCACATTTTCTAACCATATGATATTTCGACGTAGGCATCCTACGGCTAAAATATGCAGAAAAGAAGGCTATAAACTGTTGCAAAAGCGTATTATAACTTTAATTTATATATTGCATTTTTTGGGGGGACCACCACACACTGACTGCACCTTGCAACTTCCTTGCATTTATTTACTGCTGAGATAGTTGTAAATCTCGCTCTGCTTCATGGCTGCATTGATGCTGTTTAATGTTATGTTGAGAGCTGACGACACGGACCAGCCCAGTTGTGAACAGGAAAGGAACTAAAGTTTATTCAGGATTGCTTGGTTTACTGTTGCGTAGGTGGCGCTGGCTGTGGTGCCTTGTTAGGAGTGAGGCGGCCACGTAGAGATGGCGCGACAAGATGAGAAGCCGAGTTGAAGTTGTGCGTATACATAACATTTAACACAGCCTCTTCCAGCTTAAAAATCAGGCCAAGAGCCTCATGGCCACCGTGCCAAAACTGTATATGCTGGCGAACTGTTTTTGCAGCGACTGCAAAGTGCAATCGCGATGTGACGTGGCGCCGCAATTAGCAATTTGCAACTAAGTTATGTGTCTGGGTAACACTACAAGAACTCAAGTCAAAGAAGTGTCACAAAATCATAGAAGTAGCGAAAACTATAAAATATTAACAGCAGAAATATCACTCAGAAATTTACGCTTGTTTAACAAAGAACAACAGCAGCTGTGAGTAATAAGTCTGAAGGGCGCTACTCAGACGAAAAATAAATGAAAAGCAAACGAGGCAAACTGGTTGAACAGCAAACAGAGCAGTTTATCTGTCCTTGCCATAGCAGAACAACTTCTGTTCTTATGTCATTTGTTTTGATCTTGGCTTGGCTATGTTTTTCTAGGCACAATGGCCTGTTTGCTTTCTTTGCATTTACCAGATAGATTTGCCGCTCATACTGAAATGCAATGTAATACACAATTTCTGCTGTATTCTTCAGACTAGTGGACACCACAACTATGGTGATTCTTGATAGGAAGCTCTACTAATTGGAGAACCTAATGCACGCTCCCAGTAGGCTCGTGCAGATGCTCGTATGTGCAGTCGCACTTGTGGTCTTCGTGGCAAGCCTGAAGAACTTCTGTGCATTGCATTCCTACTGCAGACACTTCTTTTAGTCGTTTCATAGCTGACTGACCTGCTGTTTGTTTGCTGAAATTATAATTAATAATGACGGCACAGGCGCGTCTCTTTTCTTTTGTTTTCACTGCAGCTGCAACTGAACCTGGCGATGGATGGTGCCGCATCCAACGTTAAAATGTCTGTTACAAGCAAGACTGAGTACCAAATCTTAAAGCTAATTTGTCCTTTATAGCCAATCGTCTTCTACATCCAATGTCTGTTAAAAAAGAGGCCCAATTAATGAGTCATAGGGCGGCCAACCATTTGGGTGAATGGCGTCTCTTATACTCGATTGTCTGTTATATCCATGTCTCTTTTAACGGGGTTCAGCTGTATACCTAAAGTGCACTAACTTACAGAAAGGCAGGAACCATTTATTAGTAAAATTAATACCATGCACCGTTTTGTTTGTCGGTTGGTTGGTTTGGGGGATTTAATGCTCCAAAGTGACTAAGGCTATGAGAGACTCCAGAAATTTAAACCACCTGGGGTTCTTTAAGGTGCACTGACATCGCACAGTACATGGGCACCTTGCATTTCGCCACCAACGAAAAGCGGCCGCCAAGGCTGGGATTCGATCCCGCATCCTTGGGAACAGTAGTCGAGCACCGTAACCACTCGAGTAGTAGTCAAGCGCTGAAGGGGCAGGTTTTTTTTGTCATTTGGTAAATAATTACTATTGGACTGCACTGAGCAGAAAGTGCACAGGTGTTGGACTTCCCAGTTATTATTTTTTACATAATTGTGGACCTTTCATGGTGCTTATTTGGAGTGCAATTTTTTCGAAAGAATATTGTTTTTGACAAATGAATTGCTGACCCTTTTTGGTAATTTATAATGGCAATCCTGTATGGTCAAAAGTCACTTGGAGTCTATCTCGGCATTTTCGCCAACATAAGCAGGCTACTTACCAGTAATTTAAACGCAAATGGCAGTACTTGGAGCTACGCTTGTACAATGAATTGCTATCATCACTAAAAAAGTAGTGCACGCTAACTGAGATAGTCAACAGCCAAAAATGTGAGTAGAATTTTACTTCTGAGAACTATAGTTGACATTGTCATACTAGACCGAACGAGACGGCAGGGCATCACATGGTCTGTCTGCTGATGGCAGCTTATGGAACTTGCACACAATAGTCGCAGTAGCCAGACCATGATACTTTTTTTAAGCCCACACTCTTTGTGTCAGTGCCCTCAAGCAGGTGGTACTGAACCTGGTTAACTGACCAACTGCTCCAAGCAGATGCTGATGGCGAGCAAACAGTGCTTAACGACCAGGTACTGAGGAGGTGGTGCTCCCGTCTTTGAAGGTGTGTAAGTTCTCAACATGCTCCAGGTTTCTCTACTTCTAGGTAATTTTTAACTTTGGCTGAGTGTTACTCTTTCTCAGCAGCTATGCCTTGCATGCCAAAGATACTAACCTTCTTTGGTTAAGACAAAATTTCTGAACTTTTCGATATACTTTTATTGGCTCTGATGTCCAACCACCATAAAAACACAACCACATAACTAACATACCAGTAATAATTAACATACCAGTAATAATATGGCTCTGTCTTCCAAATCTGAGGCCATTCAGTACTCTAAACAAGCACTATTACTGCATTTGACCATGGCTTTTACATGCTTTCATTCATTAAAACTGCTATACAGTTAGTAAAAAAAAAGTGAGATGCACACTTGTCTACCTTCTTGTAAATGACGTAAGAACAAGAAATGCACTTGTTTATTCTAGGCTAGGCTTTCGCACACAATGACAACAGGAATATTTCTACAAAGCGACTGCCTAAAGTTTTATAATGACGCAGTAAGAAACAAACTGCATAATATTATGTGCAGTTCTTTCAAAATGTCAGCTATGACCAATAACACTAATAGAAAGAATGCATTACCAGTGTCAATTAAAGACTTGTTAACAGGAGGAAAAGGACACTAACTTGAAACACAAACATGCGAGCATTTTCATCTTCATAGTCAAGTCGGCTAGCATCCGCAACCTTGATGAGCACAGGGGTGCGGCCAACTGCTGACACAGGGTACACAGAAAAAACTCCATCCGAGTTGTTGACGTTTCGTAAATGCAGTCCAAATCTTGCATTTTCGCCCTGTGTAACGAAATAACAACCTAAAATTCTTGCCTTGTGCATGCACGCATTCAAAACTTTAAGTCCTTAAATTTCCTTCACTGACTAGCTAGAATATTTAATAATAACAATAAACAAAGATTTTACATGCACATGAAAAAAAAAAAAATTGCACTCTTGGGTTGATGCATGACAGCCTTACAAATTTCTATGCATCCCTAAACCCAACATACCGAACAAAAAAATTGAAGGAAGCTCTGAAACCTGGACCAGCTACCAAACTTGCTACAAATGTACCACAGCACATCACTTGAAATAAAGCAGCAGTTACAATAAGAACCACAACCATATGTTCCTTTAATAGATCGATTTTAAAAGATCCAGGAAATACTGCAAGTAAGCAAACATCCAAGGATCTCTGGCTTAAATGTAATAACTTAATAACTGCAACATGAGCAATGCTGCAGCCACTGTCGTTAGCAAAGGCACATTATCACTCCAGACAGCACTTATGTGCTCCAGTGCAAACAATGTTGCTTCAGCAATAGGCAGCTTTTATAAAAAACTTATCAAGATTGTGCGTAATATATAACAAAACAGCCACTTACAACATCATTGTCGTTTACAATCATGTTGAGTCCTGGGATGGCAGAGCTCTCTGGTGTGTCTTCAGATATGACCACACTAAAATTGTGGCTATTGAACTCAGGCAGGTGATCATCAGTGTCTGTGATGACAATGTTGACATCTGAGACAGCAACTTCTCCTTTTGGAACTCCATTGACCATCTCAACCGCCTACAGAAAAAAATGTTATTGACGACAACAAAGTCAATTCTTTGTTGGGCCAGCACGCTCATAAACTGCAACATCAGCAACTCATGCCTCTGCCTCAGTTTTTCATTTCTTTTTTTTAGCAATGCAGCAAACATTTATTTTTGAAATTTTTCATTTGTAAGATTGCTTTGCCACCCCTCAAAGGCAATGACCGCTTATTAGAAGCATATTTGGAACACCTGCGAGGTAGGAACAAGTATTAACCTCCTGAAGCAGTGCTTGCTTTGAAAAACTCACTTTTTGCACAGAGAAATAGTTTATGATACCTGTAGCTGAAAGCTGTAGAGCCCACCACTCTTCTCGATGTCTTCGTCTTCTCGATCAATTGTCACATCAGAAGTTTCCACAACAACATGGTGGATCCCATTATCATCAACATCCACTTTTCCAAGCCTGAAGTATCCCTTGGTGTCTAGGATATAAAAATGCAAGCAACACATATATTACACATCCAGTGAAAAAAAACATTGAAGAAGGAAATGGTAAAAGGTATGCTTAGTCAAAACGTAGCAGTTAGCCTATGTGAAATGAATGCCATAGCAAGCAGGCCTCTACAATTCACCTGAATAGAGCAAATGTACAGCATAAGGCTGCAGTACACAGTAGTTTGTAAACAGTACAACACAGCAGCAGTGCAACCAAACAGAGAGCATTGGTGATTGAAACATGTATTTCAGAAACACAAGCTGCACTAGTGTAACAATGAGCAGAAACACACAAATGCAACACGTGCATTGTTTGTTTCTGCTCACCTGTATGACAGACAGCTATCAGCCTGAAGAAATTCTTACTTCACTGCATAAAATCGTGAAAAGTTCAGGGTGTCAATCACTTAAACAAAAAAGAAAAAGCCGGACTATGTTCATGAAAATTTCCTACGGACTGTCAACTGCTAGCTGCTATTGTTGATTACACTATGACAGCACAAATATAGAAGAATGCTCCACATGTAATCACAATTCCCTTACCCAAGGCTAATTACAGTAAACAGCTAAAAAACTCCCAAAAGCACTACACATAAAGCATTTCACAAAGCACTTCATGAGCACGCACAATTCTAAAAATACTTGCAGTATTACCTGCCTGTACCAGGCTGATCCACAATACTGCTGCTCCAAGCTGATACAAATCCTAAGATGCTAGGAGATGCCACACATCATTTCATAGTTAAGGCGGTTGATTGTTACAACGAAACTTATCTTTTCTTTAATATCTGCAGTTTTTATGAGTTACAACCCTCAGTATTCACAATGGAAACTTCGCCAAAAAAGCAGTGCTGACAAGGATATTTGCAACAAAGCGTAAAAGTGAGGCAATTGCAAAAATTTTCTTAAGCTGCATATGTGCTGACTTTCTAATTCAGTTTGGCAGACCCAGAAGTCTATAAAGATAATTGTGGCAAAGCATAAAGCAGCAGCATAGATTTGAGGCCAGTTCTCAAAACTGTTGTGTTGTGTTTTATGGCATATAGGCAACTAAGGTCAGCCGACACCAAATACAATGTTTAAAATCTCTGCCATGATTAAAGGGATGTGAAGAGTTATTACAAAAGTATTAAAGCAAGTGTATCAGAATGACAAAAAGCATGCAGTAAAACAAGAATAAAAAATGCAACCAGTAAGGAAACCACACAGCATTAAACACCTACACAGCAGAAGAAAAGCCATGTTGCACTGCCTATACTTGTAAGTACAAACAGTGAACTTTATACTTAATACACGGTTAGTAAAGCAAAGACTGACAATACATTTAAAAATCCTTAGCAAGTATACAGTAGCAAAATCAAAACAAAGGAATCTAGGTCATTAGCTGCACAGAACTCACACTTCAGTCACACTCCCTCTCTACAATAATTACCCGGTGAATCTTCAGCTGGAGTGAAGATTGCTGGAAAACGTATCAACAATATTAGATATGCGGATGATACCACTTTAATGGCAGAAAGTGAAGTGGAACTCAAGAGACTTCTGATGCGCGTACAAGAAGAGAGTGAGAAGTTTGGGCTTAAACTGAACATTAAAAAGGCAAAGATCATGGCGTCTTGCCCTATCAAGTCCTGGAGCATCAATGGACAAGAAGTGGAAGCTGTGACAGATTTTCTCTTCTTGGGCTCCAAGATCACCTCGGAAGGAGACTGCAGCCATGAAATTAGGAGACGCCTGCTTCTGGGAAAGAGAGCAATGGTTAGCCTTGACCGCCTAGTAAAGAGGAGAGACATTAGTCTGCCAACCAAGATCCGTATAACTCGTGCTATGGTCTTTCCAGTTGTGTTGTATGGATGCGAGAGTTGGACTGTGAAAAAGGCTGACTGCCGAAGAATTGATGCGTTTGAATTGTGGTGCTGGCGAAGACTCTTGAGAGTTCCTTGGACTGCCAGAAGATCAAATCAGTCGATATTGTCGACCATAAACCCTGACTGCTCATTGGAGGGTCAAATTCTAAAGTTAAAGCTCAGCTACTTTGGTCATCTGATGAGAAGAGAGGAGTCGCTGGAGAAAGATTTGATGTTTGGAAAGGTTGAGGGTCGCCGGAGAAGGGGTAGGCAGCGAACGCGATGGTTAGATGGCATCCTCGATGCACTGCAGGTGAAGTTATGTGATGTTAGGAAGGTAGTGAGAGACCGGAAAGCGTGGCGTGACATGGTCCATAGGGTCATGAAGAGTCGGACATGACTGAACGACTGAACTGACCTTAATTGAGGATCCAGGGTAGAACCATAGAATGATGATGGCTACACGATGAAAGAGCACCAAGCAAGCGTAGAGGGAGAGGGGGAGGGGGGTGGGGGGAGCCTCAATTTGCAAGTTGAGGCAACGTTGGCTCGAGTTGAAAACTGAGGCTCCCTCCCTCTACCGTTGCTCAGTACTCTTTCATGCCGGTACCTTAATGTGATACTTCCTGCCAACTCTTCTAAATTACAATGTTAACTTTCAACAAGTAAAGTAAAATTTGCCTGCTGTTCAATTAGGCTCTCTTCTCGAGCTTTATCAGGCAAAGCATAAAGTGTGCGAATGTCCCAGAGTTTGATGCCAAGTATACAAAATGGATCCAAGAACAAAATAAAAGAAAACATGAAATGCAATTAATGCATGAATGTTCTAAATTACGAAAATAGCCTTTGAAAACTTATGGCATATACAAGGTTTGGTTTGGTTTCTCTGTACAACTAGAAAGAACAAACTAGTGCCAAACATACCATTAACCAACTTGAATGACAACAACCTCCTGAAGCCAGCATCTGCGTCGTGGGCCGAGGCCAAGAGAACTGACGTACCCTGATGAAAGCAATGAGCAAGACGGTCATTCATGCTGTTTTTTTTTCCTGTTTTAACTGTAACCGACAGAGCTTCTGATATCACGACAGACAAAAATCTCAGGAACCCAACTAATGTACTGCCATTATTGAAATAAAGCAGCTTCTGCAAAGCTGACAAGTTTTAGCCTTTGCTCCATTACCACTGTTTTTTATAATAGATATCCAACATAAGCAAAATGCTTCACGTTGAAATCCAGTAGTAAAAACAAACTTAACATTACCATATTTAACAAAAATTGCACCTATATTTATTCAGCTCGAAAGGGCACTTGATCATTATAAGCAAGAGTAAAATATCTGCCGTACAGAGAATTAAAACTATATGAACAGGAAAATAAAGCCAAGTTCAAGAAAGCAAGTACATTTTGAGCAGTGAAAGTCAGTAAAAATCTGCTGAGTCAAGATAGCAGAATGAACAATAACACTTGGAATAAAAAAAAAAAACCTTAGAATAACTGTATGAAAATGAGAAACACAAGTTAGGATTGCCCCTCAAGGAAAAATGTATTTAAAAAGTTCGAAAATGCCTTGCGGTAACACTGCAATACCCAATGGAAAGAATGTAAATCATATACAGTCGCAACGCTAAATGGCAATGAATTCACTTGCGCGATAAAAAAAAAAAAAAAAAAACTAGTGAGCATTTTGATAAATTCTAAATTCAATAGTAATGTACATTGTTATTATTATGAGCATAGTTTTTCTCATACTCAGAACATTCTTTATTTTCCTGAGCATTCATATACAAGGTACGCCAAGTTTGATTTGTGCAAAAAAAAAAAAAAAATACCTCAGAAACAATACTTCTTATATATATATATATATATATATATATATATATATATATATATATATATATATATATATATATATATAAATATATATATATATAAGAAGTATTGTTGCTGACTTTTTTTTTTTTTGAAAATTGTTACTGGTCTAACTGGTTTATGGAACAATTCCCAGTTGGTTCCCATTAAATTCCACTGGTTCCCATCGGAACCAATGGGAACTCAGTTGGAACTCAATAGAAGCAAACTGATACCAGCTGGGAATTGTTCCATAAACCAGATACTACATTTATATAAATTACACAAATAAAAAGTACAGAGACCTACACTTGGTGAACTATGTGCACCAGAAATGGTTTATACTAAGTAAAATTTAGTAGCTTTGTTCAATATAAGCTCTCAGGTCATGCACTAACATCATGACATTTTTTTTTTTTTTTCGACAATGCTGATGCAAAATACTGCAGCCACCAATAATCTGGCTGCACACTCATTATGTTCATGAATGCATCAACACATAACTGGTATACAACAGCAACTAGGTGACATTATATACATGAATGTCAGTGCAAACTATGAAATACAAAGCTTTAAGTGTTTACCACAATGCTCTAAGTTTACCAGAGCAGCTCCCACAAGAAACTATTTTTACTTAAATGCAAGAATACAAATAAATTAGAAATTTCGTTTTTTACCTCAGGGCTGTTTTCAGCAACAGTGACAGAGTATGAGTCTGCCACAAACACTGGTGGCTGATCCTGAACGTCATTCACCTTGATAATAACGTCAGCTGTAGAATTCATGCGATTTTCCATTGCAAGATCCTGAAACATGAATGAGCATGACTTACCAACACTGTACAAAAACTGACCATGCTTCAGAAGGATTCAGGTCAAGGTACTAACATTTGCAAGTAGACTCATAACATAAGTTGTCTGCTCTTCATAGTCAAGGGGGTTCTTCAGTGTTATTTCTTGAATGAATCGCCCCATCCCGAGACGAACTTGGTTGAGACCAAAGAGGTCACATGCTACTGGGGTCTGAAAATAAAAAAGAAAGGACATACAGGAACTAAAGATAAATACTATTACAACAATTCTGTCTTGTAAACAATAAAGCAGATTTAAATTTGACACTGCACAACCAAATATTCAACTAATGCTAATGCAACCTTGACATTAGAGCCAACAAAGTGGAGATGAACTGGCAGATGACAGAGCAATGCAAACGGAGCTGACATTTAATAGCAGAGATCTAAAAAAGCCATTGAGCTTTGAAATATCTTTTTTTTTTCTTTAACTACGCAGAGCAAGCATGGCCAAAAATATCAAACTGATAAATACATATTTCATAGTCCCAATGATAAGTTGATAGTGTCCATTTAACTAATTCTCCAAAAATACATTCAGTGAACAATCCCGAAAAACATTTTGAAGCTGCTGTCCTTTAATATATAAAGCTTATCCTCTTTCCTCGGCTATGCTGGTGTGCTGGAAGGCACTGTGTTTCGTCTGTAGCAGCATTTGTGCATTACCAGCAGTGTTCATCCAAACATACACAACACACACACACAAACACAAACACACAAGACATATGTTCTGTGTGTTTTCTGTGTCAATTATGCATTATGAATGTGTTCCATTCCCTTTTAATATATATTGAAATGTACCATTTTTTGTAACCCTCCTCACCTAAAAATTCACTGCTAGTCTCTGAGCCATTTATACACCAACAAAACACAAGCCTGGTGCACAATAATACTTGTAAGGAAGGGTCAGGTGTTGACATCAAAAATGTCGACTAAATTCCTTGGGTCAACACTTACCAAATCTCTCTGGCATGTAACTTCAACATCAGCATTGATTCCCAAGTCAGCATCAGTCACAACTATATTTCGGTAAAGGGTAGTTCCAACTTGAGTATCCTACTCAAGAAAAATAATGTTCACATTAAAAGTCTCCAATGAATATGCACTTAACAGCTGAAATGTAAGATGTTGCCAGAGACACCAAGTCAACTCACCTCATCAACATGAAATGTGTAAGGGCCATTTTCAAAGACCGGAGGGTTGTCATTGTAGTCGAGAATGCTTATCTCCCTTTGTAAGGAAACCTGTAATGCCAATAATGAAGGCACCAAGTCATAAAAGCACCATTAATGTCCCTTTCTCACCATTAACTGCTAGCCAATGTCTCCAAATGTAAATTGACTCCCAACATTATTTACTTCACTTACCGTATTGGCTTTCTGACCTTGAATCTTTTCATCAGTGATACTTATGATCACCTCAACTGTGCTTTCTTCTTCCCTGTCCAATGGTCTTGTCAACCTCACAACCCCGGAGTCTTTATTTACACTGAAGGTTCCTCCACTGATATAGTAGGAAACCTTTGTGTGTTCTGGATCTATGGCCCTTAATGTATAGACAGATGCACCTAAAACGAGAAAGTTGTAATATTACCTCTCTAAAGCAGTCGATCGGTAAGCACTTGACTAGACTTTAGCTTTACACAATAATACTGAAAGGAGCCTACCAACTGGTGTATCCTCACGCAGAGAAAATTTTTCCATGTTTCCACCGACTAGAAATTCTGGAGGGGCATTTGTTTGACCTTGGCATTTGCCTGAAACGGCATAAAGGTAACCAGCCATATTAGTCATGAGACGTGAACATGTTGTTTACCGCTTTCATATTCGACCAAAACAGTCTCACCTATAACTAAAAATATGGTCAACCACCTCCATATCAGAGGTACCACGAACGACGAAGCCTCAGTCATTCTGTTGTCACAGAGCTTTCCTACTGTTCATGTCCTTGCATTCGTACCATCACCTCACCTGCAATGATATTTTGACCGCGCTGCAGCATTACTTCAACAGGTCTCACTTCAACAAAGCGAAGTTCGAAAAAACAGAATCCTTGCATGGCGCGGCCGCATACCAAACTCAGGATTGCTTTCTGCCAGACGTACAGCAGCAAAGAAGCCAAGGTTAAATAGGCGCACGTATGTTTTTACGTGGTACCTCTCTCTTTCCTTGCGGTGCTGCGCAAAACCGGTAATTTAAATCTCGCAACAGCCAGCGCGGGGCTGATGTTTTTATGTCCATGGTTTAAGAAGGCAAAAAGACACAAGTAAGCTTGCCGAAAATGCAAGCAAAAAAAGCACACGGAACATATCCATAGCTCAACGAAACATCGACGTGGATGTTTCGTTGAGCTGAATACTTTCGCATAACGCGCGACTAAGCACATCAGCATTCGCGGCACATTTGAAAGTGACGTGATCAACGAAACATGCATGCACGGTCGCACAAAGTGAACTTACGTCAGTCGGCGCTTATACATGCCGTCGAGTGGCTTTACTGATGCGGTGACAGCAGCGAAGATACGTATATCCAGTGGTGCCAACAATCACGGACATTCACTGACCAGCACAACCACCGACCAGCATAACGCACTGAGCTTCCGGCCGAGCTTAAGACGCTTCCATTCTGGACGAAATGCTTCTGCAGCGAAGACCAGTCGAGAAAGTATAAAGCGAGCCGTCGAGATGCGCTCTGCAGTGACGTTCGACAAAATAGCGCTGTAGACGCCTTCGTCGACTTGGAGGCGACGTCCCGAGCGCGGAGAGATGCACCGGACGGGCAAAGTGTACTGTTGCTTTTCCGTCCTTCTCGCCTGTCGGTCCTCTTCCTTCCACCTTGTGTAAGGTGAACGCGGAAACTGCGTCGCTGCTCGGAACAACCTGTGCGCCCCGCTCAGCAGAAGGGCGGCAGTTCCCAAGGCTTCCACTCGCCGCCAGTCAACGCACTAAACCGGTTTTCCGCCTCTATGACTTGACCCACACTGGGAAGGACCCGGCGAGAGGAGGAGAAGGGTCCGGTGGAGGCCCGGCCGAGTCTGGAATTCTTTGCCTTCCCCAACTCTGCGCCGTCGACTTCCTCACGACGATTACGTCAGCGGCCGGCGACTGCAGTAGCGGACGCCGTGCACGCAGCGACCGCTTGCCGCTAGCCACTGCGCGCATGCCGCAGCAGCCTGCGTGCGCCAACATTGCGTACCTTGCACGATGTTCATGTATAATTGAGTAGCGAAGAAATTTATAATTCATACATTCCTTCAAGCACACTCGTATACCTTTGCTTAGGATAGCGAGTATGCAACGTTTGGTATGTTTTCACACTATAAGGTCAGGCAGTTAAAATTAGAGATGCATCCTCATCACGAGCCTGGTCAGGTTCACTGAATGACAAAGGCCTCTCAACCAAGTGATTTTTTGTTATCCCCACCGCCGAATACATCACTGCAAGTGAATCTCTGCCATTCGATCCTGCAACGCTTCCTTTGTTTTCGTATCCATCGATGATGATCGATCTGTTCCGCGTGTTACACCACGCGTCCTGGTCAAGGCCATTTCCTGCCATTAACTTCAGACATATCCACTGAATTGCATTCTTGCTCCATTCCTAGGCTGCTCAACTTTAATATATATATATATATATATATATATATATATATATATATATATGTTCTGTTCTGCCGGTTTCTAGCTGCGCTTCCTTTATCCAAGAGTTTGTGCTAAGATATGCTAGTTGTGCATCCAATCACAATTAACGCTACGCATTTAACTGCTCAAGATTTTTTTCTTCTTTTTTTTTAGCTTAATAGCAGTTAGTGTATACGCAACAAACTTGATGATCGTTGTTGCCGACGGGACGCAAGCTGCAAAATGCAAGGTCGCTTGACGAAAAATGTTTCGAGAATGGCGTCGGCATTTTGTAAATGTGTCGGCCCCTGCCCACCTCCCGACAAAGTACAACATAGGTATTATTTAACCTTGCAGATATTTACGGCGTCAGGGTGGTCATGAATGCTACAGACACTTCAGTTGGCAGAGACGACATTTGTCTTTACTCTGAGCGGGAAAATGCCAGCGACTACTGTCTACATGTCCTTAGCGGTGGTATGACACTCCGTGAGCTGTTTAGGTATAATTATAGGGCTTAACGCCCCAAAGCGACTTAGGCTATGATAGGGGAGGAATCCGGAAATTTTGACCACCTGGGGCTCTTTCTTTGACGTGCACTGACATCGCACAGTGCACGGGCGCTTTGCTTTTCGCCTCCATCGGAAAGCGGCCGCCGCGGCCGGGATATAATCCCGCGTCCTTGTGTTCAACAATCGAGCGCCCTAACCCCTGAAGCACCGCGGCAGGGCCGTGAATTGTTTAATGAAACGCTGTAAATGAGATACCATGAAGTTGAAAATCTCTCTTTCGAACGTCCGAACGTCAAAATTTGTATGTCCGCTAGATACACTCTGTAAGCTTTAAGCTTACACAAGTTTCAGGGTGCTTTGATTCGTGCATCTGCACAAAACATATAAAAGCACGCCTCGACAAGCTTCAAAGGTGTGCACTTCTAAACAGTCAGTAGTGGTATACTGCGATTACCTCATCCTTCTATTTTTGCGCGCCAGCTGTGCTGGCTATTTAAAGCATCTGCATAGACGACTGCTTTAACGTCTTGCTTTAGTTGAGGCACTTCCTTTTCGACGTCGTTACTGCATGCCATATTCTCAATGAACCGCCGTTTCCCGCTCTTCCGGAAACATGTATAAAGGTGAAAGCGAAACAAAAGAACTAGCGGGAAAAAACCGTAGCCGCCACGAGAAATGGAAATAGAGACTGTGTAGCGCAGCAACGGCCAATGTATGCAATGGCTTTCCAGGAAAAAAAAAAAAAAAAAACAGGGTCCAGCTTGTTGAACAAGTATCTTTTTTTTGTATGTGTGAGCACAGACCAGCAACAATAAGACCTCCTTCGCACCGTCCAGCATCACAAGTTTTACTCCATGTTCATTAGAATTCTTCAATGTTCGTGCCGAAGTTACTACAGAATTGTACACAAGTCAAAATCCCGCATAAAAATATGTAGTAAATCAATTCGTAAATAAATGACGCGTAGTTGGCATAATCTTACAAATAATTAAATTAAAATTCAAGTTCATACAACTAGAAGACATACGAGAATACATGGAATTTTGTCGCTTTTAACATCCCTTATATGGTATTTCTGACGATGCAGAGGAGGGAGCTACATATGTAATTGCTAATTTTTTGCGATGCTGTCGTGAATTTCATCCTCCATGAGGTGCCATTTTTCGACTTGGTCATTGGAAAAGCATCAGTAGTGCATACAGGACTTCACGCACGCACCATCTCCACAATTATGCAATTAAGCATCAGCACTCTCTGGGGATAATAATAATATTTACCGCTCGCGCTTAAAACTGACCGTCTGCGTTTTAGAAGCCAAACCTCCATTAATTCTTATTAAATTTACACACACACACACGACAACATGGCGGACTACTTAGGACATGACTGAAAATTATAGAATTGTAAGTAACATACTCTGAGAATGGCATTCTTTTTTTAACATAATTCTGTTCGAAGAACGTTTATCGTTGTATAAAATTGCCATCAAGTCATCCGCTTCATTCGCCCGCCGTTATAATTAACGTTGGTGTCAAAGGTGAGTGCGACGACGCACGATGTTTGCTAAATGCGCACTGTTGCTTCGCGCGCCTTACATCGACTCCGCGTCTCTTGTTCAACAGATGGTGCCTCCTCTTCGGTGAAGATGAATAAGCGAAGCTGCGTATTATGCGGTTCACGTCGAGCCGCGCGCTAGCCTTCGTCCGTCTTGACCGCCTCGCATCATTTCTAGACGTCAGGAAGTGAGTCCACGGGCCAGCGCCTCTCAACAGCTACGCCATCAGAAAAAAAAAAAAAAAAAAAAAAGAAAAAAAAATCTTTCGGAAGCAATTCTCCGGGCTTACTAGATCTCTTCCCCTATGAATTCAATAAGTCGAAGAACGCAGTTGAGGCTGGAGGCAGTGTATATGACCCGCAGCAGTTGCCGCGGCTTCTCGTTCGCTCGGCACTTGACACGGTGCACTGAGGAGAAAAAAATTCGCGTATAACGCCAATATTGGCCTAGAATATCGCTTTCGCTCCTTGCTTGCTTTCTCTAATCACGAGCGCTTTTAGTGCGACAGCATTACTTAGGTAAATCAGAAAAACAGGAGGCATTTCTGAAGCCTCGGCCTTTGACATTTGAGGTTGCCTCTGGCAGGTGTTATTGACAGAAAGCACTGGTTGGTCGGCGGTTTCTGGGACGTCATCTATCTTAAAGTTACTTGTCTTTGTGTTTGATTGCATTAAACGTTTGCGTGAAGCCACAAGTGACGTATGCGCGTCACTTGGTTTGACCATCTAAACTCTCGTGATGAGTCGAGTGGATTCAGTCTGCTTTGAAATGGACAGTGATCCTTCGCAGCAGTTGTCGGGGGCTGAGATACGCGGCGCCAAGCGACGAGGACAACAGCGCGTGAGAAGATAGTGACATCGTCACATACATACCGTTTACCAAGATAAACTCTACAAAAACTAAAACTTTCGAAGTTATACTGGGTTTAGCCACGTTAAACCTCTGCAATTTTTTTTACGTGTGCTGTGCGATGTCAGTGCAGAAGAATCCCAGGTGGTCCAAATATCCGGAGCCCTCCACCACGACGTCTCTCATAGTCGCTTTGGGACGTTTCCGCTGTTTGGGTCCCTTTCTCCAGAAAATCCGGCATCGGCATTGTGAGCGAAAAGTCACAGGTATGGCTTTGACAGGTGGTGGTTGGCAGGCGACATATTTCCGGGCACTGATTGGTTGTCGAGTTGTGCGACGTCACGTGACCGCAAGGCATGGCCAAGTTGGCAGGAGGTGCCACCTCTGCTAGCTCCTGTGAGATATGGATTGAACCCACCGCGACACTTGGACCCCCCAGTTAGGCCCTCTACTCCTAGTCCACGGAAGGCTCGCTGATTGGTTAAAACGGAGCTTTATACATATTAGAATGGGAGCTCAATTCTCCGGGATGCAACTCCCGAATTCTCCGGGTGTTGGGGAATGACCTTCAAGGGCTCGCAACATGGGTTTCACCGACGTCATTTCCAGTGAGTGCGGAACGCTAGTCGGCCATGCTGGCGAACCACTGCCAGACCGAACGCTTGTGCATCATGCGTCGGTCGGACTGCTTCGTGCTCGTTTGCGTCTTTCCGCAGCTACGAAAAAGTTTTCTGCGCTCTATTTGGCTGCTCCAACCGAAGCGACAGTTCGAGGCGAAAGAAGAAGCTGGCAAACACGCACTCCTTCCACCTGCCAAGAATCGTTGCAGACAAGACGCTGAGCAGAGATCGGCACACGTTGTGGCTGGCTCGCATTAATCGAGCTGATTGGACCCCAACAACCCGAATTTACGAGTGTGCTGAGCGCACTTCGTTACAGATATGTGACTTGCATGTACCCGTGAACTTGTTCTGCAAAGAAGTGGAAAGCGAAAGCTGAATGAAGTCAGTGCTTTCAAACATTGCTCTACTAGGAATCTCATTGATTAATTTCGTTATTTTTGGACGCTGTCTGATGCCGCGTTGCTTCTTTAGGCGAAGCTGGGCTAGCATACCTACTTTACATTTGATCCCATTTGAACGCGCCTACAACCGCCGCATTTGATGAACTGCGCAAACCAATTTTCTTTTCTCTTTTTTATTTATTTATTTTTTTTTTGCCGGAACGCCATCAGATTTATTTGACGCCACAAACTCAGACTGGGTCCCGTCGCTGCATCTTGGGTACAACACTATGCAAACGAATTCGGATCGTCACGAGCGAAACGAGCAACGACGGCAGAGGAAGCGTCGCGCTGAGGCCGAGGCAGCCGTGACACAGCCGCGCGCGGCGTTGCCGCAATCATGCCGGTTGTTCCGGCGTCAACTGATTTGAATGCCTTCATTTCTTCCAAATTTGCAAAGCTGGAGTAAACTAAATAGTTTATATTACCGTGGGTCACTTCAGGGAACACATCAGCATTGGCCGTCGTGCCGACTCCCGGTCGTATAGCGTGTATGGATCCGTACCGCCGCACATTTGCACTTTTTCTTCATAGTGTACGGGCGCCGATCCAACTAGTTTAGGGTAATAGCTTGCACACTACGGCTCATTCCTCTGAGGAGGAGGAGGAGGCATTGCGCCCCCCCCCCCCCAAAAAAAAAAAAAGCGCCTGTACAGTGGTCCGGCGTAACGGAGCTACCAGCGCGAAGCACAGACGGTCGGACGAATGGTTCGGCACTGGTTCAATGGTTCAAGTTTCAACGTTCAACAGCATGGCCGCTCGCACTGGGCGAGGGCGGAGGAGGAGAAAATATTTATTTACAATGAAATGATTTGGGAAGGGAGGTACGTATGGTTGTGGAGCTCAGTGGCAGACCCTATTCCGGAAGTGACCTCACGTTAGGTGGTGATTTAGTTCTCTAAAACTAAACAAATAAAAGCAACCATCGAAGTGGATTCGAACCGGTTGGGATCGAACCCGGGTACTCGGGTTGGGCATCTTCAACACAGGCTCACCGCGGTGGGTGCTTTCGCTCGTTGTAACCAGGTTTAAGCAGCTCCGTGGCAGCTTACGATTGTATGCACAAGCACACAGTCGTGTCAGATAACGTATTAGAGAACGCGAACTAGGATCCGTAAGGGGACGGGAGCCATAACGCGCTGAGCTTGTGTGTCCCTGCATTTTTCTTTTATGGCTGTGGTTCTTTGCTTTTATTGATTTATTTATTTGCAAATACGGCAGGCCAATAGTTTGGCCCATGCAGGAGTGGCAATATAAGACATTCAATGCTTCTCAGGTAAAAAAAAAAAAAGCTACAATAAATAAGCAGTTCAGGCGGTTGCAGTCAGTAACCAACAACAACAAAATACAGCACTTGTTTACTCATGAAAATGCTCCTCTAGAGCTTTACTAAAATTGGGAGACTGGAAAATGGCCTCAGGAAGACAGTTCCAATCGGCTACGGTCCGCGGAAAAATACTGTACTTGAAAGTGTCAGTCCTTGCAGAAATGGGTTCGAGCAATTGATTTCGTGAATGATGTGTTCGGCGCGACAGCTCTTTGAGAATTGGAGGTCGGGGTATGTTTAATTTATGTGTCAAAAGGTTAGCAGTTCAAGTAATGGGATATGGTTGGCTTTCATTAGAGTCGAGGGTAAGTCGAGGGTATTTGTTATAAATAAACCTGACAGCTTTCCTTCGCACCATCTCTATTCGGTATACGTCTTTCTTTACAAATGGATCTCATAAAACCGAAGCATACTCTAACTTAGAACTATTAAATGTTGAGTATGCAAGAAATTTTAGCTTACTTGGTGCATCTTTAAGCCTCCGCCTTAAGTAGCACAGCTTGGAAAATGCCGAGGCACATATGTCATTTATATGGCAGTCCATGTTAAATCATGTGTTAATGTAACTCCTAAGTATTTATAATGTGTAACTTCCTGAATTAAGCAGTTTAGCAGTTTTGCTGAATCGTGAGAGTGCGACTACTGCAGGGGCTCATATATATTTAATATTCGTCAAAATCAAGAGAGGATGGGAATAACTAAGCGGAGTAAGTGTTGCATACGGGCTTGGGCGTTTGCGCACGCGTGTGCGTGCGCACGCGCGCGTATGTTTGTGTGCGTGCGTGCGTGCGTGCGTGTGTGCGTGTGTGCGTGCGTGCGTGCGTGCGTGTGTACGCGCGCGCGCGTGTGTGTGTGTGTGTGTGTGTGTGTGTGTGTGTGTGTGTGTGTGTGTGTGTGTGTGTGTGTGTGTGTGTGTGTGTGTGTGTGTGTGTGTGTGTGTGTGTGTGTGTGTGTGTGTGTGTGTGTGTGTGTGTGTGTGTGTGTGTGTGTGTGTGTGTGTGTGTGTGTGTGTGTGTGTGTGTGTGTGTGTGTGTGTGTGTGTGTGTGTGTGTGTGTGTGTGTGTGTGTGTGTGTGTGTGTGTGTGTGTGTGTGTGTGTGTGTGTGTGTGTGTGTGTGTGTGTGTGTGTGATGAACCCAGTCGTGACTCGCGCGCCGTATGAACCACCAGAGTTATGGACAATTTTTCTTGTGACAACTTTTTAAATGTGTTTTCGTCTCGTTAATACGGAAACCTACATTCGAGACAAGAGCAGTATAGAAAATGCACGCATCAGATTTCGGCCCACGCATCCTTTGTCGCGTGAATATGGGCAGTGATGAGAGCAAACTTCTACAGCAATCAAATGTTTGGACGCTTTCCGCTACATTGAGCGGAGAACAAATGCTGTATAGTCTTAATCTGGTTCTTAACAAAGTTCCAGTTATTAGTGAAACTGCCTTGTATAAGTGGAAGTTCCATTTATAACTGGAACTGCTTAATGCGTGTGTGGAATCGAATTAATAGCACGAAAACGCCAATGACTGAGATAGAGCCTCTTTTTTTGTGATTGTTGTTTTATGCTATAGAAAAGTAGCCGGCCGACGCACATAACCATTTATCGTATTGCGTTTGTCGTAGCTTGTGCAACCGTTGAAGGCCGATTGAGTTACAGGAGATACATCACCATGGCTTGAGACACGTCTCACAAACCATTGGGTATTCATGCCTGCGCCGCATCATGTTAAATATAATGGCTACTAGGATAGCTTGAAGCTCCTATGCATTTGTCTCATTTCTACTTTAATGTTCACTACTATGCACAAGTAGAAGCATGCCTTAGACAAACATGTCTTTTTTTTTCTTCGGAATTTGTTGTTCCAGACAATGCGTTTTGTAGACAATCTTTCTGAGGAACCAAAGGATTCATATTAAGAAGGCATGGTTGTTCCTGCCTTCACGGGGGCGTTTCCAGTTCTACTTTCGTTGTTCTCGCTGCTTCGCGGAATGGCTTCAGCAACGCACTGCGCGACATCAACCATACTACGTACCCGGTTTTACAGGCTCGCAGCTTCGAAGCTCAGGCAGGGGCAGAATTCTGGCAAATGGTGATCAATGAGATTTTACCGCATTATCATTTTTGCAAGAGTTTTCGCCCTTGATTTTTCGCAAAGCACCTCCCCCCTTTAACGCTTGTCCTCGTCGTTTTCTGTCCTTCTTCGCGTTCCCTTTATTTTGCCCCCCCCCCCCCCCCCCACCCCCCCCCCCCCCCCCCCCTCAAAGCCTAACGCTTCCTTTAGACCAGGGTGGCTGCTGAAGTGATTACCCACATAGCAATGCCTCCCCCCCCCCAACCCACCCACACACTACACCGCTTGAAATTTAGCCCCCCCCCCCCCCCCCCCCCCCCCCTCATTTCAATTTCTAGAGAAGCCCTTGGTTCTGCAGGTGTCATGGATAAATGCACCTACACTGCGGATGAAGACTGAAGCAGCTGCACTCTCGTCTCCGTTCTTTCCTGCGTGCGGCCTTCGCAACCTCCTGGAAAGCACGTTTTATGAACGTCTTACGTAACGACGCACCGGCCGCGCGTCATGTGTCTGAACGGCCCCGAAACTTCCATCTAGCGTGCCAGGGACGGCGAAAGCGTAATTTGAAAACTCCACACGCTTCTTTCTAGATTTTTTTTTTTCTCACGTGCGGCTTTTAAGCGTGAGCAGATGCTTTCCGCGTTCTTTTGTTGTTTTCCTCTCCATAGCCCCTATTTTGCAAGGGCAACCACAGCCAATTCGTCGCCCTCGTCTCTTATCTTTCTCAATTTTTTTTTTATTCTGTTCTCCTCTTTTCCCCCTAGCGAAAATCTGTTTTGCCTCAAATGCGCGGCGCAAACACTTCTTCGTACCCTTACGAAACAGCACGATCGCTACGGAGAATTTGTATGGGTTCTTTCTTTCTTTATTATTTATTTATTTTTTTTTTATTTATTTATTTGAGCGGCGAGGAACGATCGAGTCTCGCGATTGAGCAGTGGAGGGACCAACTACGCTTTCGAGGCTCTTTACGGAAGTCTGCTTCGTTTAATCTGTTTGCCTTTATGGCAGTCCATGTGGAGCGCAGCATTGAGTCGGTTTACTTGGATGCTACTCGTTATATAATGCCCACCCGCGGGCAAATACGACGCTTTAACGTTACTGTGCATTGCTCAACAACAGGTAAACATAAAGCGAGCAATGAAGAAGCAGCCTGGACGTTTAGCTGAGTTATGAAACTGCACCAGACAATAATGCCAGCACGGCAGCATAGCCGCAAAAACGATATGTGGATAGAATGTAACAATGCTATATGTAGGCCAAAAAGTTTGGAGCGTCCTATATTCCGCTAGTGTAATTCGACATAGTAGGCAAGTGTGCAATGCCCATTCCTCCCACTATGTCTGTATCTCACTTGCGGCTCAGGTCAGCGTTCGAGCAATATGGCAGATTCATTCTGCGACATCCTCCGCCCTGAACCAACAGCGTACTTGATGCCTTCGCTTGCAGCGAAAGTATAGCAAAGTTCTGAACGCATCGCAACCACTGCCCTTCCCGTTTTCCTCTCCCCTGCCTCTTCTCTGCCCCTTTCAATTCCGCTCGCTACAGCTCAGGCACTTTAGGTTTCGATAGCAAGTGCCGCGGCTAGCAAACGTTTTTTTCACTTCCGTTTTTATTTTTTATTTTGAACTATAGTCATACTTAAAAGAAAATAAAGCAGCAACTAATGTGGATTTCACTCATGCACTTACAAGTCTCGAATCGTAGGGACGGAAAACCATGCTGAACCTCATTTTTATGAAAAAAAAAAAAAAAAAAGAAGCCGTGTAATGCATATGATTCAAATGTGGTATAAACACGCAGAGGCACGTAAAAAGATGCGGGCCAACACGCGAAATACTCAGAGCGAATATTGAAAGAAGAAATTTCCAGCGACTGCGCATGAAATACACCCAACCTATCGGCTTTTACATCATCATCATTTTGTTCTTCCAAACTAGATCGCCTGATTAACATGGATAACCTCATCGTCCGAAGTGTGCACGCAAAAATGGGTTATCAAAAATGTGAACGCAAGCCTGGAATGCTTTTCTACACGAGCAAAAATACTGGATTAGCTTCTTCTAATTACCGGAAAAATTGAGTATAAAAACACACGCACACAGTCGCTCTCTCCCACACACGTGACATTCGGCCTAGCTTAGCACGAGGCGGCGGCATTGAATAGCTTCAGTAATCCCAGCTGTCCTAAATTAATTCACACTACCAGAGCTGCTTCTCCTTCCTTCCAACTCCTGATTAATCACTTCCCTCAATGAAGGCGCAAGTGAACAGCCCTCCGCATTTCGTTTGCTTAAAGCTCAAGCCAGTGGAGCCGCACAGTAAGGAATCCCCTCATAACACTCAAGCAACTCTTTTCGACTTGTTAAAGTCTTCCCTCCTCTTCCTCCTCCTCAAACCTGCCAACCCCCTCCACCACCGCTGGCGAGAAGCACTGGAGATTGAGAAAGAGGTGGATGTCATTGGCTCGCTGGCATTCGGAACACATTACATCGGCGAAAAAAAAAATGAACAGAATTTTGATTGAATACGCCGGCATGACACACGTATACATTGTGTCGGCGTGATTCACCGGCGTTTGAAAACGCCACATCACCGCGCGGCACGGAGCGAAGCAGCTCATCGCTGCGAAAGCTCCCGCCGTGGACCGACCCCCGCCCGCCGCTGGGAAATCGACGACTCCGAGCGACCCGCGCGACCTCGACACAGCTAGGGCGCCGATGAAGCGAATGAAACGGCTATTAGCGGCTGGAGAGAAAACGCACACTGCAGCCAGTTTTGAGGAACGTCAGACAACGCATGCACGCAGAACTCTATGCACGCAGATGAGACAGCAGCGGGGAGCGACGACCTCCTCTTGGCCGTCGTGACCCGATCACGTTCGCCCCACCATTCGCATCCGGCACGGCGCCGACAGCTCTGAGGGGAGAGTCGTCGGAACACTTATACAGCGAGGCGGCGACGTGCGCATATACAGTGAACAGCGGGTGTATGGGACTGATGAAAATAAGAAGAAACGAACTTCACGTTACAGTATTAAAGTATCTGCGTGTGGAAAGGCTGATTCGTGTTCCTGGCGAATGACATTCGGTGTTTTATTTCACAATACTGCATATAGCTCAATCGCACCACGTTGAACGTGAGGCAGGCGGCAATATTGAGACAACGTATATAAAGCACGACGTTAGTTTAATTAATTTACTTATAAGGCTGTAGGCTGCGATTGGTAACCGTAAGACTTGTCTTTGTCGAAACCATAATTTTCAAATCGTTTAGGCATGAATACATCCAGAACTGCTGCTGGGCACCGAAGTCATATTTGAAACGAAAATAAATAAATAAGAAAAAAGGCACCTTTGGCATCGCGACACCCTAGCGGCTGTGAACTTGCAGTGGGGATCATCGAGTGCAAGCAGGAGGAGTACGAGGTGCAGGCTAAGAATTCGTTACTGCGCGTAGACATTATTCGCTAAAGCCAGGTAATTTAATCGCGTCCCTCTGTATGTACGACTTCTACCGTCGGTCACACTAGCAGTAGTCTCGCAACTTACCATGCAGTACAAAGCAACTCACGGAAAACAAAATGCTTGGCTACACTACTGCATGCAACGAAAAATAGGAATATTGGGCTGTAACTAAATGTATGAAGCAAATACCTCATGCTTCACGGAAGCTCACCGCTGATATCTAAACGATGGCTTTTTTGACGAAGTAATAATACCATTCCCGGTGGACATCAGGAAACAGACGTGTCACGCCAGCTCGTAAAATGTAACACAATTCTAACAGCTAACCTTTTAACTATTGTAGATAAGTACCTGGTCTGAATTAGATATTTATGACCGATCATTAGTAATAGCCCTCTTTTGAAATTCTGAAAACATGATAACCCCTGTGTCTGTGGGTGAACAAATTTTGCGCAGTTCAATAAAAAAGTGCTGATGGTTTAGCTTGATTAAACCTATAGTGTGTAAGCGAAATCTTCATTACTAATGATTACACGTGGTAAAGCTGTTTATTTACAGAAGAAGCCGGTCAAACGGAGCAAGAAGATTTGGAAGGCGTTAAGTGGAAGAAGAAGAAGAAGAAGGCTAGGCTCATACGCAGTTGTTGCCTGCGTCCGGCACGGTGACCTTGGCTTTACATGGCGTAGTGAAAAATTGTCCGGCATTTAGCCTGGCTAGACCGAGTATACCGTGCGAAAGCATCGTTTGAATTACCCGCGTCAGGGCACGTGGTTTGTGACGTTATTTATCTATGAACCACACTGTGAGCACGAAAATACACTATCAATATCGAGGTAACATTAAACGCCCTCCATAAAAGGTTAATGATTTTCTTGCTTTTGACACTTCAGTCAGGTTGGGTTAAAACGATTAGGAGGACGCTTAAGGTCCATATTGAGAGTAGACGCAATAGTGGCTTTCACCACCGCCTTTCCGTTGTGCGAATTTTTGGCATTGAGTGAACGGCACATATTATGGTTGTGTTAAACATCGCTAGTTTGTTTAGTTTCTGAAGAAAGGAAGGCGCGGTATCTCTCCCACTTCTTGATGGACACCTACACTTAAAAATAACGACATACAAGTGGAGGTACGTATGTTGTCGTTTCGAACCCTTTCGCAATCTCGCCTCCAAATTGATCAGCATGGATGGACACTAATTGAGAAACGAAATGATATGACACCACACTGAACGCTGCACAGAGACACGAAATCTCGTGCGTATTTGTTTCCGACATGTTTTTTCTCAATTGTGGGTTAAGGCGACGGCGACGTCTTTTCGACCGAACGAGCGGTACACGCTATTACGTAAAAAGTGTTTCCAGCAGCTCCCGTCGAATAGATGTGGTGCGCTACGTAAAAACCTGACGTTAACGATGCGCTTGCTCTTCCCAGCCGAAGAGGCCACAGGGTGGAGCATGCGCAGCCTTCACAGGGCGACCATTGTTTTGAACGGGTCCTGAAGCACCCTTGTAAAACGTAAGGTCGTGACGCACCGGTTCCAGCACGACGATAAGACTTAGAGGTCGCGAGAAAGACGCCCTCTGACATTTGGCCCATGGTTCATAGCGTTCTGACGCGGCCAGCCTGTATCATTATCGTGTCGGCTCAACTGCAGTAAAGGGGAAAGAAAACGTCTTTTATCAGGGACGGAAGAGACCAGTCCTGCGAAGTGGCAGAGTAGTCATCATCATCATCACCATCATCATCATCATCATCATCAGCCTGATTATACCCACTGCAGGGCGAAGGCCTCTCCCATGTCGTTTACTGTGAGGATTAAAAAGAAGCTACAGGGCGCAATAACGGCTTTATTGTGTTTTGCCTACCACAGTATCATTCTCGCAGGCGTGCAAATGACCCTTACTTTCCTCTTCGTGCTATGCATCGCTCTAGAAATGGCGTTGTAGAGGTACACAGTTAGATAAAAAATGTTCACCTTGATGCCGTAGCTACTGCTCTCATGCACGTATTTGTCATGACCTTGAACTGCATGGCAATCTGTGCGCCAAAGTGGGTACACAATTTATTGTTTCAAGCTTCGTGCATGTGAGCGTCGGCAAAAAAAAAAAAAAAAAAAAAAAAAAAAAAAAAAAAAAAAAAAAAAAAAACCTGCGCACGATACAACATCTAATTCATAAATACGATCTGATTGTTATGAAATCAGATGAAATTAGTCGAATGCATTATTGGGAGTAATAATACGCATTTCGGAAAATCTCCTAATCATTTTTTAAGGTGAAAGCCTTACTAGCCTCATCAGTGGCGCGAACAGGAAGTGATACCAAAATATGACGTGATTTTGCATCAAAATTGCTACGCAACCCTTCGTAAATCCCGCCGGGGGGGGGGGGGGGCGCAGTGCGCTTGTCTACTGTTCCTGAGGATGCGGGATCGAATGCCGGCCTCGGCGGCCGCTTTTCGATGGAGGCGAAAAGCAAGGCGCCCGTGTGCTGTGCGATGTCAGTGCACGTTAAAGAGCCCTAGGGGGTCGAAATTTCCGGAGTCTTCGACTATGGCGTCCCTCATAGCCTTAGTCGCTTTGAGGCGTTAAAACAAACAAACAAACAAACCCGCCCTCTCTCTCTCTCTGTCCGTGTGTGTGCCGTTAACTTTTTAATTGCAGGTTTAACACAAACAGGCAATACCTCTAAGTCCCTTCCTCAAACCCAACCGACTTTCATTTCGGGGAAGGCCGTTGCCAAACTGCATGCCATGGTCTCTCAGTGGTAAACCGCCATGCAGAACCTTGCCGAACCATGCTAAACAATGCTTTCGCACGTCGAGCGGAGTTAAACACCGGCTAATCTCTCGGCTGTATTGTGAAGGTGCTAGATCGATACTTGCCTTCGTAGATGTAATGCGGCAGCAGTTACGATAAATGATTAAAAAAAAAAAAAGGTATTTTCTGGGCTATTTCTTGCAGTGCGTTTTTGCAGTGGCACGCTTGTGGTGAAGCAGTATTTGGCTGGTTAAAAACAGAATTCAACAACTGTAGCAACTTCTAGCCCAAGCCAGATTTTCGGTTACGAATACCGGCCGAAGATCCTGATGAAACCGCGGTCACTTAGTGTCACAATTCACACACAATACGAGCCCACGTCCTCGTTCCGTCTGAAAGGGAAAGTGTACGCGTGCCCTTAAAATTGAGAGCTGTCAGTGCGTCGGCACCATGAATGAGCGCTCTGCAGGCCATCCGCGCGCACTGCGATGACCCCCGAGTCGGGCGTGGTAAAGTATCAACGTTTACTGAGCTGCCAACGATGCGTGCATGCATAACATATCTGGGTCGTAGCACGCGCTGTCGTCAAACACGACATCGGCATGTAGGAAGTCGTCAAGCAAAATGTGCGCACCAAGCTTCATTGTCCGGCCGGAACTGAAGCACGTGCGTGCACACGGAGACGTGCGAGCTGCATGCATGGAATGGGAGGGGCGGTCTTCGGCATGCGCGCGACTGGGCGTCGGCGAAATTATCCACGCCTCGTGACGACGGCGTCTCGACTGCGTCAAACCTACAGCCGGTGGCCGACAGCCGTCGGACATCGTGAGATGCGTTCAAATCGGGGATTGAAAGCGCTCCGGTCACGGCTAGTTGCACGGAGGTCCGAAATGAGCCCGTGCGCGCGCGTAGGCAGCCGCAGCGGGCTTGGCGTTGGGCGGGAGCGCCCTTTGAACTCGCAGACGTTAGCACGTCGGAAACTAGAACCGATTGACACGTCGTACGCTAACGGGGCAAAAGAAACGGACTGTATCGCGCACTTTTAAAAAGAGTGGTCTAAGAGAAAGAATATATAAAAAAACAATTGAGGTCATGTCGTATGTTCGAAAGGTTGTAAGAAACGTAGATAAAAAAAAAGGGGGGGTAAATGGAACGGAACATGGGATGTGTTACGACAAATTGTGCGACGTGCGGAGTGCATACCGCGCTTGCGCCCCTCTTGCTGTAAATTTTTCTTAGCTTCAGGAGAAGGGCGTCAAATGTTTTTAGATACAAGAGCCGGTGTAAAGCGCCTTGATACTGCCTGTATGATGCAACTCGGTTATTTTTTATTTTTCTGTTTACCCATGGTGTTATCACATTCTTGTTTCTTCATTCTGTTTGTACACACAGTGCTGGGTACATTGTTTCCGGCGAGCCGAGCAAGTCAGCCGTGAAAGTTACCTGACTTTTCCTACATGCTTTTGCATTTCCGGCTTTGCGCGAGATACCGTATACGACCCACCGGCTTGCGGCAGGCCATCGCATCGTGGCGTTTTCAGGATGCGACTCTGTTATCACTTTTTGTTTGTTCTTGTTTTTTTTTTTTTTTTTAGGGCGGGGGGGGGGGTGGAGTGGGGGTGGGGGGGGGGAGGGTTGGTTTATTTCTTGCTCGCCCGTTGGCTGCCGCGTGGTGCTGCCTCCCCCATCTCGTCGCATCCCCACTGTGCGTTTTTTTTTTTTTTTTTTTTTTTTTTTTGCGGGAAAATGGGTGTGTGCCGAACTTAATTGTTATTACGAAGCTTACGTGAAGGTTTGGACAAGTACTACGGCGCGATACATAGCAAATTCCTAGCGGCACTGCAAGTGTTAAAAAAGAAAGAAAGGTGGTAGGAGTTCATTGACAAAGCACGTGCGCGATTGCTCAACCATTAGCCTTATTCGTAAGTGCGTGAAGTGAGGACAGCGGGCTCGAAAGCTTTTCGCGCGCTTGTTTTACTACTAGCGGCTTGCTTTCTGTCCATGTGTTGCATCTGTAGAGTGAAAGAAGCGCACGTCATTTCACCTTTACTCATTAGCCCCAGCCATCCATCCCGACATACTGCAGGAGAGTATATTCTTTTTTTTTTTTTTTTCCTTTAACATAACTGTCGTCGGCCCAGCTGCCGTTAAGTCGCTATTGTGTTAGAGCGAGTGGCAGCTAAAGGACCGATATGACAGAGGAAAAAAAGGACGAAATCCGGCCGCTGCTAATGGCCATGGAGTGAAAATGGCTTCCCTCGCTTCTATCTCGTCACGAAAATCTCGGACACCACGCCAACCAAGCTCGTCCGCATGTCGCAAATTCCACCGGCATTCCCTTTTCCTTTTTTTTTTTTTTTTTTTAACAGCCATAGCTGTATGAAGGCTTTGTGTCGTGTGAGGTGCCTCGCATCAGCCTCGATCAGGTCATGCGTTCTCTATTTCACGTGCGGTCGCTTCGAGTAACATCTAATTCACCAATATCACCTGCTGGCGTTTGCGGGACATGCTCAGGAGCAAGGACGCCGCCGTCAGAGAATACATCATAACCGAAGTTCACAAATGGATGTGGGTCGAGCAGCGGGGGCTAAAGACATCTTTCCATCTCTCATGTGTTCCAGGCGGGCTTGTGAGAAAACGCTCTCTCTCTGAGGGAGGGAAATGTCCGCATGCCTATTCTCTCTCTCTCTCTCTCTCTCTCTCTCTCTCTCTCTCTCTCTCTCTCTCTCTCTCTCTCTCTCTCTCTTTTCATCGCTACACATGAAGTGCCTCACACAATTCTACAGCATCTCAGTCAGTGGCCCTATCGTAAGGGCGTCTAGTGTACACACCTTCTGTGCAGAGAAGCCCGGAACCCGCCAAATCGCCGTGAGGCTGCTTTCGGCCTGCACACAGTGCGCCCACCGTACCACTTGCTTCCTGTAAGCTAGCGGCACTGTTTCTCGCAGGCTGCAGTAAAAGCAGCAGGAGCAGCGCACGATCCACGCCGTGCTGGTCTGCGTGCATAATGGCTCTCCTCGAAAGACGGCCAAGTTCAGCGTCGGAAGAAGCCAGCGGGGCGGGGCGGTCGCCGATCGGCCGATAGCGCTTTCCATCGAGGAAGGAAGTGGAGCCAGACATCTCCCTCGGGGAAGGGGCCGCACTAGCGTCATCCGCGTCGCAGCAGGAAAGGTCGCCCGGAAGAACGCGGACGAAATGCGCGTGTCCGCAAGGCGTGCCGTGCCGCTGTTTCCATTCGCATACGAATGGAGAGCCGCTCCGGTCGGTCGTGTAACGAACAGTGGGGCTTCATTCATGCGTTCGATAACTCGACAAGCGGCTGGGACGATCGATCAGAGTAAGCATTTCGTTGCGTGTCGAGACAGCGGTGTTTGGTGTACGTAAAAGCGATCGGGTTTGCGTTCTAAAGTAACCTTATGTTGATTTCAACTACTGCTTGTGTTCTCTGAGCAAGGCGGCCACGTTAAATCGTGGAGTGCAATTCAAGATGGTTCTAGCCTCTTACTATCAATGCGGTAACCGCTGCACCTGGGACTGCGAGTGTCGCAAAAAAAGATAAAAAAAAAGAAAAGTTTACAGAAGTAGTAAGTGCCAGATACGTACGAAATTCACGCTGCTGAGAGGTAGCCTCGTAAACTCTGATTAAAAAAAAAAAAAAGATAAACGAGAGTAACAGCGAGGAAGTGAAATTCTAAACAAATAAATTCATTCAGACGCTATTAAGCGTCTGTTCTGAAAATGAGAACGCTGCTCGTGGGTCATGCGCGCTCAGTAGCTCTGCTACCCGTTGCTTGATCTGAGCGTGTGCATGTTCTATCTCAATGCTTTTTACAGTGGAGATGAAACTTGGAGAGAGGCGAAGGCTTTCACAAATAGGGCTGTGCCCTCACACGCTCGTGATCAACCATCCCCACTGGTCTGAAAAACGTTGCATCGCGCTCCACCACAAGCATGCCGTGAGACTGAAGCGTGCGTGCACACGGCTAAATAAGCGTTACGAATAATGTCAACATTGCGTGCTCAGAGTCAGTTAGAAGCAGGTGCAGAGCATTGCACTTGCGTCGCAAGAGTACGCATCTTGCGCTTCCCCTGTGACGTCACGCGGGGCTTGCGCGAGCAGCCCGTTGCGTCGGCGTCCTCTTTCGGAGCCAGTGCAGGAAGGAAGGACGCCACGACGAGGAAGTGGCGAGCAGCGGGCGACGCGCGCTCGGTCGCCGACACGGCCTTGCCCCGCTGTCGCTGCGCTCCCATTTGGGGAACCGCGAGGAAAGTGCGCCCAAGGTGCCGTAACCGAGATGCGCTCTTTAGATCAAGAGCGAAAGCTGAGCGCCACGAGGACAGCGAGAGATCGAGTCGCCGCCGTTTCGCTGTCTACTCCTGCTCGCTTGTTACGTGCTCTCCATTCAAGTTAAGCGTTTGCACACAGTTTCTTCTTCGCCTGTTTGTATTCCTTGTTTTCCTTTTTTTTTTTTAGCCAGACTGTAAGCGAGAGGAAGAGTTAACCTCAAGATAAAGGAAGAAAAAAAGAATGAGAAGAGGGCCTATAGCAGAGAATGAGGCCGTTTCTTGCCCAAGCTTGCTAGATGTGAAATAGTTCCCGTGCCGCATGTTGTCCTGACGGTACACTGTGAGACCGCCGCCTCGCTGCGGTTGTTAAGGGGACAACGCGCCAGTAACAGCTTAATCGCGGAGCAGAAGGACGCAGGAGTTAAAATTAATGTGTCGACAGCAGCAGTTTTTCGCTCGTGGATTGGCACCTTCGTAGAGTGCAAGCTAAACAACTAATATGGGCTTTCAAGGATGCGAAATTATGTCGTTAATAAAATGGTTCCGTGCGTTTGGCGCACGAGGGCGCTGTACCCGCTGAGCCATATCTTTTGCCAACGACATTCTACTTAGTGCAAGGGTGCGGATTCCAACCCAGCCGCCACCCGCATTTAGAGGGGAGTACTGAAAACTGAGAGCATGCTAAATAACTGCAGGTGGTCCATGTTATGACTCGGAGTCAATGCCTTATAGAAGTTGTTTCGGCTTTGGCATTACTTAAAAAAAAAAAAGCATGTCCCCTACACTCAATTATGCTCATCAGCCATATATATATATATATATATATATATATATATATATATATATATATATATATATATATATATATATATATATATATATATATATATATATATATATATATATATATATATATATATATATATATATATATGAAGGAAAGAAGCCAACAGTCGGCGAGGCCAAGGAAAGCATTGGGAAAGCACGTCCTGTGTTACGCTGGCGGTAACACAGGACGTTCCAAGTCCACCGCTACGGTTGACGGCGGCGCTGGTGAACACTCTCAAGGTTCGTATACAGGCAACATTAATACCCAAAAAAGTAGCAGGTGGGACAGCAGCCTATGTAGCTCAGTTGGAAGAGCACCGGACGCGGTATTCGGAGGTCGTGGGTTCGATCCCCACCATCGGCACGTTGGTTTTCCTTCTACTTTGTGTTTATCTTTCCCCTAAACAGATTGCATTACTGATTTATGTGATTACCGAAGTAAAAAAATTAAAAAAGACAAAGGGCAATCCCAACGCCTTCCTTGGCCTCGCCGACTGTTGGCTTCTTTCCTTCATGTATTATAACGAGTACCCTCATTCCCCCTTTATATGTATATATATATTACAATGGGAATGGAAAGTTACCAACTTTTGCAGGAAGATGCGTCATTCCCTTGCATCCTTAGTTTTGTGTGCGAGATGATGTATAAGATAACAACTGGGAAAGGCTGGCTTTTCCTTCTCTTCTTTTTCTCGACTTGAATGATGGGATATCTGGCCCTGCCCAAAAAGAGAAATTCTTCACAAGAGCTACGCTGAGCATAATTTTTTTTTTTTTCGACAAAAGAAAAGTCCACGAAGAATATGGTTTGAATGGCACCGTCTTTATACCTCGATCACCCCCTCCAGGTGTGATCCATAAACTAGCCTGTGACGTTAAAGACATATGATCGTAATACAGTGATCGTCATGGGAAATTTCTCTTTAATATTTTTATATCGTGCGGTGTTTTCCTCTTACTTTGCGGACATAGTGCGAGATATTCGCGGCAACGCAATTTTAAGAAAGCAGCCGAAGTGGAGGTCACCGTATCACGCTGAGTGAAGCGTCGTAATTTTGTGTATGCCCTTTATGCGGGAAATTATTGGGCTTCAGTGTCTGCTTCTCAGTGGAGCATTTATGCTACCCCGTAAGCTCTAAATCTCGGTAAAGTTAGGGCCTCACCTTTTGGAGATGTTCTACTCTTGTAGAAAGCGTAGCGGGTTCCATAATACGAGCGAGAAGCAAAACAGGCAGCCAGGTTACTTCTGGTAAATACGCTCCATTTGTTTCCTTTTCTGAACTGTTCGCCCACGAATAGTGCCAGTAAGCTGGCCTATCCTCGCACAATTTACGCATATACTTGCAGACCAAACAATTTCCTGGTGCGGCTATGTAATGTGGATAATAACGTCTTCCCTTCTAGTCTTGCCGTTCCTTCAACTCTTGGACGAAAGGGCCGTTTCATTGTTCCGGCGAGTATATCTATAGGCACGCAGGCGCGCCCGTACGGACGGACAAAAACAAGAGGACAGGCGGACGGATGGACTTGGTGGGTGACAAGCGCGCAGACAGAGATGCAAATAAAGAAGTAAGCGACCGCATTTATATAATTAATTCTATACTCCAATCTAGGAAAACTCACAGAAAAGCCTACCATATTTCGCGCGTAAATGCCAGTCGCACGCGACAGCCGCCGCCCTAGACGGGTAGAAGAAGGAGGAAAAAAGAAAGCAGCGCGGGCACACACCTACTCTTTGGTAGCCCTTCTCAAGTGCAAATGCTCTGGTTTCGAAGTTCGAGAAACACCACGGACAGCAGGACTCAGAACAGGTTTTCTGACCCGTGTAATAACCCGCATTTCGTTCTGCAGCTCCCGATGGCCGCCTTGGGCTCCGCGAAAGCAGGTCAGAGCAGGGCAATTCAAATCCGTCTCGAATGCTGCACTTGTACTTCCTGAAACTTTTGTCGGATCTCGCCAAACTTGATAACGTTCTAAAGAGCACGACTGCAAGGAAAGCGACGGAAAACAGAGGAAGAGAGAGGAGGACAGTTCCATGCGAGCAAAAGTTCATGGCAGCTAATCCCAAACTGTGCGGACACAAGGTCCTCTTTCTGCGCACTTTCTCACCCTCCCTATTTTGTTCCTCTTCTCTTGCTTATAGAGACTCATCGCGAAGTGCCAATTTTTCGTATTCTTCGCTTGCGTAATAACTAAGGAACTGGGGAACTAAGGTAATGTCATAATGTTTTTCTGATATGGCAGCTTCAAAAAAGGCGTTGCTTCAGACGAAGGGACCCAGCAGTCACTGACACCAAGGAAAGCATGGGGGATTGGTGCCGATCAGTGTTTTTAGTCAAATAATAACATAATTGTGCAGACAATTGATTAGAAAGTAGATCAAAAACAACCGCATGCCGCCGGTGGGATCAAAATCCTCGACCTCCTGATTCCGCCATGGGTTCGAATCTCACCAGCGACATCTGGCAGCTTTTTTTTTTTTCTGCATTCTAATCAATTATCTCTACGATTATTTATTTATTTATTTATTCGATACTGCAGACCTTGCTCATGTCCAAGCAGGGTGGTAAAATACAACAATTTACAAATAAACAATGCATTAATCAATGGAAACAGGCAACAGCGAGTCCTTCCAATCTGCAATAGTTCGAGGAAAAAACGAAAACTTGAATACATCCGTCCGTGCAAAATAAGGTGTCAGTGAATTTGGATGATGGTGTCGAGTAAGCCGAGATGTTGAAAGAGACAGATAAGATGAAGTGTCAAATGCTAAATTTCCTTCACAAAGCATGCAAAGTAACCGCAGTCATAGGTTACATTACGCATTGATTAACTCCGAAAAAATCCCCCATGCTTTTTCGTTGTTGTCGGCCTCTGCTGGCTCCCTTCGTAATTATCTCATAATGAGCACCGCATTTTCTCAATATATGTTTGCCTACTGGCCTGGCGAGGACATTGATTCTGAGAGCCTTGATGCCATAGTATACAAAGAGGGTTATCGCAAAGCGGTCTTCCACCGTGTTAGATCACGTTCCACGAGACACTCGCGGTAATACAGTTAGTTTTACGTTCGCCACAATGGACGAGGGTGGCGCTGGGTAGGTTACACGTAACAAATATACCTAAGAAAGTAGAAGATTGAACAGCTGTTCCCGTAGTTCAATCGGTAGAGCACCGGACGAAAGACCCTGAGGTTGGAATGCATTAATGCTCAGAAAGACCCAGGGAATGGATTTTTACTGAGAAGAAAAAATGAATAGAGTTGCACTCAGTGGCTTTTTAGGCCTGCCTAGATTTTCGCAAAGTATGCGATGTCTTCTTCTGAACACATTCTTACGGTGATTAATAATACCTTTTACCTCCCTATTCTTTTGCTATCCCGCATGTGCCAGCTCAGGCATGAAAATTTGCTGCGGCAGCTGACTGGGGACTCGAGCTCGGTAAACACCAGGGAAAGTCAAAATATAGAGGTTTACTTGAGATGGATACGCTTCTCTTGGTCGCGGTGTTAGCAATCAGGCGGTCAGGAGAACCCCTAGGATAGAAGCCGACCCCTTACCAAAAGAGGAGACACGTGGTCGCTGTGGTCGGTTTCGTACCAGATTAGGAAAAGGCTTACTGCTCCATCACATGACACAGTTAAAAGTCGCCGTTACAGACTAACAAACTCGCGACCGAGCGCCGGAACACACATGATCTTGGAACGTTATTTCATCCGCATTCTGGGCACAATACTAGACACATCGAATGTCACGAGACAAAAGAAAAAATAAAGTAGAAAGGGCATTGGCGTTATGTTACGTGGATGCCCTTTAAACGTTTTTTAGTTTGCTTGCTCGGTGCGTCTTCGTGGGCAATATGTTTTGCGTAACGTATAGAAGGTATTCTTTGGTCTGCATGGCCTCGCAAGTGTTACAATAGAGCTGCATCAAGGTGAAAGGTGGTGTCTTATGCGCTGTGTTGTTGTGCTCTTACATAACGGCGATAAGGGAGGAGGACATTAGTGTATATATATATTGTGACGCCACTGACGACGAGGAAGGATTGTGCTGGGTGCTGGTCTGGGAGAAGAAGAGGAGAAATCGTTGGTGCCTGGGGGTAGGCTTCACCTTATTCCACTGCCATATATCACTGTAAATAAACACCCCTTTGCTATTTCATCGTAACAACTTGGTGGAAGGTGCTCCGTTCGATCCCTAAGTACGGCGCAGCAAGACCAACTTGAGTTTTGACGTAGTCACCGCCTTGCTGGACTGCCACCGCTTTCAACAATCATGGACCACACCGAATCTAACCGTGCCAGCCGCGACGCTGCAAGTCAGGCTGGTGAAAGGCCTGCCCCCTCCAGCTCTGTTCCCTGCCAGCCTTACCGGGAACCACGACCGTCTGCAGGAGAGGAAGGTGAGGACGTTGAGAAGTGGCTACTTCATTATGAACGAGTTAGTCGGTACAACCGGTGGGACCCTATCACTATGCTCACAAATGTAGTTTTCTTTCTAATTCACACGGCTATGACCTGGTTCGAGAATAACGAGGACAATTTGACAACTTGGGAACGGACCTATACTGAAGAGATCCTCAGATTGTGCAAATGTGTGAATTTCAACATGCCCGAAGAAGACAGAGTCGGCCACATTTTGAAGGGCATCGCGGCTGACGTGTACAACTTTTTAATTGCCAAAGACACCCTTGAAACCGCCTCCGATGTTATTAAACACATCCGCGCTTTTCAAGCTCTCAGAACGCGTCGTATAGCGCCAAAATTTGGGCGGCTGGCCAACGTGCCTACCGTGGCCAGCCTTGATGACCATGCCTAACTAGATCTTCCGTCGACAATCCGGCAAATCGTGCGGGAAGAACTGCTGCGGCTCAACCCACTTCCTCTCCACGAATCTGCTGAGGTCTCTGTCCAGAGGGTATCTAGACGGCCGGCTTCACCACTACAAGCGATTACAGTGCAGCCTTTCGCACAAGCTCCTGAAGTTGCAGCTTCTATTGATTATCCTCCTATACATCTCGCCAACCGGAATGCGCCGATGCCTGACGCCCCAAGGTATGACGTCGCCTCAAGTGCACATAGATCTTCCATTCGATCTACCAGGATTCCTGAGCAGTATGAGCATTCAGCCAGGCCTACGACGCGCCCAGCTGTTCCTTGCTCTTATTGCCAACAGCATTTTCTACCTTCCCCGCCGATATGCTACCGCTGCGGCGTCGAAGGTCACATCGCCAGGTACTGCCGCAGTAGGTTCCCACCTCGCTATAACCGTCCGACGCCTCCAACAGTACCTAACAATCGGCAATACAGTCCCGTTTTTCAGCAATCCAATACTCAGCGTGGGTATTACCGCAACATCCATAACCAGAATCTCCGCGACCACTCCCCTGCATCTGATATGTGTTACTCCTCCACCCGCCTTCCGTGCGCGTGCGTCGTTCTCCATCACCGCGGCGGCGCACCATGTCGCCTCAGCAGGAAAACTAACCAGCCCGACCAATGGGGGTGAGGCCGCTGGAAATGTGCTGTGTGCCAACATCCCTCCAACTATAATGCTCAAAAACAAAATTCGTGTGTTTATTGATGCTGAGTATACATTAGCTTTGGTGGATACGGGTGCAACTGTGTCTGTGATGAGTAATCAGTTTAGGCGCTTGTTGGGACGCAAAGTGATGTTTGAATATGACCGTGCTTCAACGTTTTGTGGTGTGAGTGGAGAGACGTTGCGGCCACTGGGTGTGTGTAGTGTGCAAGTGACTGTGGGTGGTGCAATTTTTCAAGCCGAATTCGTAGTCTTACCCCACCCTACGCATGGTATCATTTTAGGAATGGACTTCTTGAAGTTTTGTGGCGCTCCGTGGACTGCCGAAGTCAAGAGGTTCATTTTGACGGCTCGCATCTGCCGACTCTTTTTGAAAGTGGCCGTAATGAAGACACAGTTTTTAGTATTACCGAAGACACAGTAGTTCCACCTTTGTCTGCCATGTTCGTCCCCGTGTCCGCTCCACTTCTTGAACAGGTTTTATTTCAGGCCGTGGTGCACCCAGTTCACTCAGCATGCCTGAAGAAAAATGTTATTATCCCTCACTGTATGATCTCCGTGCATCACGGTAGTGCCTCGTTATGGACAATCAATCCATCGTCCGAGCCCGCAGTTTTACCAACGGGATTGAAGCTTGCCTCCTGTGGACCCGATGCGCCCCACGTCGTTGCTTTGGTCACAGATGCTACGAGTGCCACCGTACCTCTGCCTGCTGATGAAACTTCGATCTTCCGTATGATCAGCGCCGATCTCAGCTCACCTCAACGCCGTACTCTTGTGGATATTCTTCTACCCTTTTCGCCTATGTTTGACTTTTCTCAAACGGATGGGCCGACCTCTTGCCCTGCACATCGGACCCATCATACCATCGACACTGGTTCGGCTCGCCCCATTCGTCAAAAGTCATATCGCGTGTCCCCATCTGAGCGCAAAGTCATTCATGAGCAAGTGGAGGACATATGCTACGGAAGACGATGATACAGGAGTCATCTAGCCTCTGGGCTGCCCCTGTTATTCTTGTACGTAAGAAAGACGGTTCGTGGCGATTCTGCGTCGATTATCAGCGTCTAAATTCTGTTACGAAAAAGGACGTCTATCCTCTACCTCGCATAGACGATGCCCTCGACTGCCTCTCTGGTGCGTCTTATTTTTCTTGTCTTGATCTCAGATCTGGCACCTGGCTAATTCCAATGGACCCTGCGGATAAGAAAAAACAGCCTTCGTAACGCCAGATGACCTTAATGAGTTTAATGTTATGCCATTCGGGCTGTGTAATGCGCCAGCCACATTTGAACGCTTTATGGACACAGTTTTGCGCGGCTTAAAGTGGGACATTTGTCTTTGCTATCTGGGCGATGTTGTCATATTTGGGAAATCCTTATAAGAACACAATGACCGTCTAGTACGCGTCTTGAATTGTCTGCACAACGCCGCCTTAATTCTAAACTCGAAAAAGTGCCGCTTTGGAGAGCGCCAAGCGCTGGTGCTAGGACACCTTGTCAATGGCCGGATCCCCAGAAAACTGCCGCTGTTGAGTGTTTTAAACCCCCGCAGACAGTGAAGGAGTGAGGGAGTTGCGCAGTTTTCTAGGGCTGTGTTCTTATTTTAGACGCTTTATACATCACTTTGCTGACGTCGCTTACCCATTGACGTGCCTTCTCAACAAAAACTCCACTTTTGACTGGACACCAGACTGCGACGCGTCATTTCGTCAACTGAAGTTTCTTTTAATATCGAAACCCATCCTACGTCACTTCGATCCTGCTGCAGTGACAGCAGTTCACACGGACGCTAGTGGAATCGATCTCGGGGCAGTCCTTGTCCAACGACACGATGAACGAGAGCATGTTATCGCGTACGCAAGTACGCAAGTCGTACCCTGAGCAAGCCGGAGCGAAACTACACAGTCACCGAACAGGAATGCCTAGCTGTAGTTTTCGCTGTGCGGCGTTTCCGTTCATATTTGTACGGACGGTCGTTTACTATCGTAACTGACCATCATTCACTCTGTTGGCTGCGGAACCTTCGAGACCCATGTGGTTGCCTCGCACGCTGGGCCCTCCGGTTACAGGAATATGACTTTGCCGTGGTGTACAAAAGCGGGAGGCGTCATGCAGACGTAGATTGTCTTTCTAGGATGCCAATGGCCACGACTGGACCTGACAGCGACGATTTCGACAATTATACATCGACCCTCGAGCCAGCGTTCCCCGACACGAATGTTTTCAAAACGGAACAGTAAAATGATACCAGTCTGCAGCCTCTCTTTGCCGCCGCCCAAGCCAGCGTACCTAAAAGCCGTTTTTGTGTGCGTGATGGCCTCTTATGGAAAAAGAGTTATCCGCCTGTCGGCGAGCGATACCTACTCGTAGTTCCCAAGACGCTGTGCACGGACGTATTGCGTATTATGCATGATGATCCAACTTCTGGGCATTTAGGATCGGTTCGAATACTCCACCGTGCTCAAGAACGATTTTACTGGCCCAGAATGAGCTCGACGATTGAACAATACGTTGACAGTTGCAAGCAATGTCAACGCCACAAACGTTCAATTACAACTCCATCTGGTTGGCTGCACCCTGTGAAGACCCCGACAGCTCCGTTTGATCAAGTAGGCATTGACCTCGTAGGTCCGTTTCCGAAGTCCGTGGATGGAAATCGCTGGATTGTAATCTGCGTGGACTATCTCACACGTTACTGTGAAACCGCCGCTCTTACATCTGCTATGGCGCATCAGGTGTCGCTTTTCTTGCTGCACTCAGTCATCTTACGACACGGGCCGCCAAGACCCCTTTCATAAATGTTAAGTCGGCTTCACCTCTATGCTGCATTCCCCACTAATGGCAGAACAGCAATGTATTGAAACATTGTATTATGGCCATAATTCGTATGATTTATGGATCAGAACATATTCGTATAATTACCCTATTACCACTACATGCATCTGTGTAGAAGCAAGATGCGATTTCAGGTCTATATCGCCGTTTTTCTGGCGGCCAGTGACGCCATGTTTGGGGAAAGAAGCAGCGTGGGAAAGCCTACTTAACAATTTTTGCAAGGGGTCCATTGTCATCACTGATTGGGGCCGACAATTCACTGCTGATGTTATTGAAGAGCTCATGCGTTTATGCGCCGTAACTTTCCGACACTCGACGCCATACCATCCCCAGACAAATGGCTTGACTGAGCGCGTCAACAGAATGCTTATCAACATACTAGCCATGTATGTGGACGCAGAGCATAAGAACTGGGACACCATACTACCCTTCATCACGTATGCATTTAATACCGCCACGCATGAGACGACTGGGTACAGTCCATTTTTCCTGCTCTATGCCAGACCGCCACGCTACTCCCTGGATGCTATCCTGCCCTTCACAAGCCGTGAAGACCCCTGCCTGGCTGAGACCCTCTGTCTCGCCGAAGAAGCTCGGAGAATCGCCCGATTACGGTCTGGTGCTTCACAAGAACGTTCTAAAGTGCGATATGATGCCAGTCACCGGCGGGTCACGTACTCTGTAGGTGATTTAGTCTGGCTGTGGCGTCCAATTCGGCGCCGTGGCCCACATCAAAACTCTTGGCCCACTATGACGGCCCATATGTGGTGGTCAAACGCATCAGCGATTTAACTTATGCAATAGCCCGCCTGACAGCATCGGGTCGTCGGTCTGCCAAAACAGAACTATGTCATGTTGCCCGCTTGAAGCCGTGTCAGCCTCGCGCGACTCACGAACACGCCCAGAGGGCTTAGGCTGAGTAGGGGGGAAATGACACGCCACTGACGACGAGCAAGAATTGTGCTGATCTGGGAGAAGAAGAGAAAGCATTGGTGCTTGGGGGCTAGTAGGCTTCACCTTATCCCACTGCCACATCTCTGTAAATAAACGCCCCTTTTCTATTTCACCGTAACAATACATATATACACACACACACACACACACACACACACACACACACACACACACACACACACACACACACACACACACACATATATATATATATATATATATATATATATATATATATATATATATATATAGCGCTTAGGAACGATTATTATTGCGAGTGAGATTAGAACCTTACATCATTTATTTGTTGTTTAGCGTCAATGCTTGGATAGCTTTTTTTTATTTGAGTATGGCCCACTACTATACAAGAGAAAAAAAGTCAAAACAAAGAACAAAGAAGCGCTGCGGAACAGCCATCGATTCCAGACGCGTGCCGACACGCCTTTCTCAGCTCTGCACCCATCACACGACGTGAAGGCATCCAAGTCGACGCGCTTGCAGGTGAGGGAAGCCTTCTCTGTCCTCACATACGTGCCGTCTTTCGAAGCTGCCTAAATTTTCTAGACGTTCTTTTTCTCCTCACGAGCCTCGGCCCCGCTTCTTTCGCGCACTGGAATCCCTAGCCTCTCAGCATATTGATTGCGCGTATACGCTTGGCTACCAGTAAAGGCGTGTCTATCATCGTCGCAGCTAACCGCGATGCCTAGGCGGCCACAGGGCAGCCACCGGCTGCACCGCCTGCACATGGCCATCCAAAGATCAGCGCCGATGGTTGCCAACGACTTCCCCTGTTCGCCGCTCGAGTTTCCATTCAAGCGCTCGCTGTACAAGCCTATGGATGGTTGGCTGGACACCCTCAGGGACACACCTCCCGCAGTTCCAAATCCAAATCCACTTTATTTCCAACCTACAAGTTGGGGGCCCCCAGGGAAAAAGCTGTCGCAGACAGCTTGACTGGGCCCTGGGGGCCTACAGGCAGCATCTCGCAGATGATTTCACAACACAGTCAAAAATGAATATGTATATGAGATCAAAATCAAAAGAATTATACACACATCAGATATCAGAAATGAATATGAACATCGCAGTATTTATTCATTGCTTCATCATAAAATTTGTTAATTCGTGTCTAAATGTGTTAAGCGGGGCAGTAAAGTCAATGTGGGCTTTAAGCTTATTATAAAGTGATGGTATGCGGTAGTCAAGAGTGGCCCAGCCATAATTTGTTCGTGTATGTGGCACTGGCGTTAGTTCCCTGCGTAAGCTGTAAGCATGCAAGGGACGGTGCGTATCATTGGGAAGGTTACGTTTATGCATATAAAGAGACAGTTTGTAATCATATAATTTAGTTGCTTTAAGCATACTATTGGCCGTTGGTTGGCAGTTGGCAGTTGGCCGTTGGTGCCTTCTGCCTGGCTTTCCAGCTTTCCTACGGGGTACGTAAGCGTGCCTGCAAACCTTTGAGGCTGTGCTTGGATTGGTTCTTGATAGCCTCTTCGTTCGTTCCATTGTTTTACAGGTGTGCCATGGTCGCTTGGAAAAAAACATGCGCCAGCGATCATTGGAGCAAGGGCAAAAAGGAAGTTACGGGAGCAAAGAAGCAAAGCAACCGAGATGTGTGGACTGTAGCCCCATTCCGGCTCAGCAGTGGCGCTACATCTGGCTGCTGCACCTGACCTACGGGCCCCTGCTGCGCACCAAGCGAGTGGGAAGCCACCTGAACATCTGCATTGCCATGCCATGTCAGCAGCGCAATTTGTGCCACTGCGGAGCTGGGTGGTGTAGCGCAGTTCGCGGCTCTTCCTGCCTTCCCAGCAAAGCTGAGAAGGGCTTTCAAAGTGCCAATGCAGGGAATCCGGGCCCTACTGACCCACTACGGCGAACACGTTTTTGTTGCTCTCGTTCGCGTTAGATATGAACGTTTTGTTAATTTTTTAAACGCATCTGTTTTCGATTCTTTCTTTTCTTTGTTAGCGCCACTCGCTGTTCCAGTTATTTTTCTCTTTTTTTGTGTTTTTTATTCCTTGTGATGTTACCTAATAAACTAAGTGTCTCCGAAGTCTCCGTCTCGCTCACCATGTTCTGGCGAACAGAAACAAATAATTGATAGTCGCTGGCAAACGTGACATGTGCATCTGCTCTTTAGGACATACCTTTGATCCGTAACTTTGTCTTAGCTCTCTCGCGCACATTTAGGTTGACATGTAGAGTACCTTAGAAGTGTGCCACTTCAGAGGAATGAAAAAAGTGGCACACCATAGAGTTGTGCCCACATGCAGGTATAGGCCGCCAGATACAGATCGTCAGGCTATTTAAGGTATACTGAACAAATATTCAAAAATGTTGAGAAAGCACCACAATTGCATTCTTAAGACACGATTACACTAGTACAGACACATAATCGGGGTTAGTTTTGAGCGGATGGCTGTATTTTGGACGTTTTCTGAGCGGCCGCCGGGTCAGAGGCAGCGCGCTCCCGACTGTGAGCCGGCGGGTGTGACCTCACAACTACCCTGAACAACGTCATGGCCCCGCGATCCTACCGCCACGGCCCCAGCTCTTGAAGTTAGTTGACCGGCTACACGCAGTGTTGGTACGTGTCGGTTCCCCCGCGTCGCGCCGTGCACAATGCTGCGAAGTGTGGAATGCAGCATACGAGGGAGGTCGAGGGGGATGTGTACGGAGGGCGCGTATTGCGGACAATTGTTTGCGCGCTGGGAGGGAACGATGAATTGTGCGCAAGAACACGAGTAGCAAAAAGAAAAAAAAAAGCACGTCCGTTTCTGCACTTTTTGAGTGCCGCGGGGGAAAGGAAAACTTTACAGGTGCAACCGGCCCCGATGGGGATAGTTGTGACGTGAAATCCGGTTTTGTCAGAGCTTTCACAGGAGCCCGCTAGGTGCGGCGATTTGAGAAATATTCGTTAAATTACTTACTTTGCGCTCATTTCTGTTCATAAAGTGGATTGCTTTGGTCACTACCAATGCGATAGCTACCATCTGCGCTAGAAATCTCGGCGGCAATTTTTTTATTGAGTATACCTTTAAGCATTTTGAAGACATCCTCACAGACGCTCTCACACACTACCACGATTCACGATACAATGGGCCGCATGCGCTGCTATTCTAACATGAGGTGAGGCAAACGCCACTGACTAAGAAAAAAAAAAGTGATGAAATGGCGTTTCGGCTCCCTCACGGGAGCCTTGTTCGCTTCTGCTGCCGTCGTAAACGAAAGGCTGGTAAATAGATAGATGGATTTATTGAATGGAAATGCAGAGAGGGAATTTAATTATCTTTCACCCTAAACTGATTACAGCGCTAACTCTTAGCAAAAAGTAACCCGTATGGAATATACTGAGGTATATTCGAAATGTATTTAAATGTAATTTGTGTTCAGGAATACGCTCAATATATATAAAAGAAACAGGTTTGTTACATTCCTTAGCCAATATTAGAAATATATATTCTTAAAATATGTCAAAGATACCATAAATGAAATTGTACTTCGAATATATTACAAATAGGTGAAAAGTACATATGCGTTTTTAGCATGTATTGACAATGCATAAAAATGTACTTTTGTAAATATAAAATTATTTTTCTGAAGTACATTCCAAGTCTTGTTTGATATTCAATATGTATTTTTAAGATCTGTCGAAAATGCAAGGCCTGAGAGTACGCTTCGAGCATACTTCAAATACCTAAAGAATATTTATGTGTTTTTAGCATATACAGAATGCATTCAGAACGTACTTTTGTAGATATGAAATAAATTAGTGTGAAGACACTTCGAGTATTGCTCCACACTGAAACTTATATTTAAAACGCACAGTTATTCCTTCAGCTCTAATCTACGTCGCAAGTAGCGTCTAACTTGACTAACAGCTGTATGCTACTTTAAACGAGTAATCGCTTGACAGCACTCGGAACGCGGCGCTAAGAATAGTTGAGGAACAAATACCTGATTTAATTAGCGTCACATTGACATCTGCCAGGGAGTAGGTCTATGGCTACAGGATGCCCATTGGTCCCGCTATGTGCCATAAAGTTTCCACGCGCACGCACACATGCAGATGATTTACTCCGTAATGGCTGGCGAGGCTCGCAAGGCTGAAGATAGACTTTCGCCTGTAAATGCATGTAATGTCAACTTGCGTAAACTTCGCAAAGCTAAAGCAAGGGACACGAAAACGGAGACAACGTTCGCTTATTGGGACATTAATAAATAATAGCCTTTTTTGTTTCATGGTAGCCATGTTTTGAAAATGCTCCGCGTATCCTTATTTCCTTAGAGCATTGATGACTATATTTCTGGTGCTTTATCCATGTATTTTTTCCCGTTTCGAAAAATGCATCCTATTTATAATGCATTTTGAGTGTATTCGAAGCAAGCTAGAAATATACCTTTGGCACATTATTTGTGTACTTTTTGCTAGGATTAAAACAAAAGGTCATTAGTATACATTAGTAATGCTTCGAATGTATATTGTGAATCTATTGTTGGAACCAGTTCCATCCCTGCAAAACAAGCTGAACTTTATAAAGTACATTTTTAATATGTTAGAAATACACTAAGCGGACAAAAATGTATCTTTAACATATTTGATAAAGTATTAAGTGTTGTACTCCTTGTATATTTATAATGTATTCATTCAACGTTGTAAGTATAGGGACAAATAATACGAAATTAATATGAAATAAATACAAAACATTTTTAGCACATCCTTTTTTCTCTATGAAAATTCTGGTCAAAACAAAAACTAAAAATAAAGAACCCCTTCCATAGGCCTCGCCGAAAGTTGGCTTAATTCGTGCATCATAACGAGCCCCTCACTTCCCCTTCGATTTTTCTGCCTATTAATGCGTAAGCATTGTATGGCCATGTAGGTTGGTCTTGCGCGGACATGACCTTCTCGGAGCTTAAAAGAGGAACTAGTTGGTATATCGGGAAAATAATGGTACCATAGAATAGTGTGTCAAAGAAAGGTGTGTAAGTGACAAAACGGTTGATATGAGCTAATTAGTTAAAAATTTGAGACAAATAAGTCAATCAGACGTCGAAATAACCGGTAGGGGTAATTTCGACGTCCAAACGGGTGTCACGTGGTACTCCACTTCCAATGACGTAGGCCTACCTTCCGATGGCGAGAAATTTGAAAAGTTTGAACTTGAGCGAGCGGGAAAGGGCGTGATTTGCGTGCACAAATGGTGAGAATGGTTAGAACGTGTGTAAAGAGAGGGTATCAGCCAACTGCAGTCTGAAAAATTCCGAGAGCACTGTAGAATCTGCAGCGTAGAAATGCGAAAGCCTCAGAGCTGCTGCTGCACACGGTACATCGTGCGCCCCTTGTCGAACGCAACCAGCACTTTATTGAACGCATCAAAGTTCACCGGCGTTCTATAATTGGTTTACAAGAAAGGAAAGGCGCAGTATCTGTCCCTCGAGGAATCCCGCTAATAAATCTCGCGGCCAAAACAGCAACGCTCAGCTCAGGATCACGCATTTCTCCAGTGCAGATTCTGCAGTGATCTCGGAACATTTAGCCTGAGAGGGTCCCGGTACTGGCAGTCTTGAAGCAATATGTTCAGCGCAAGAGGGTTCTCGCACAGCTTCTGCCCTCCCATGTTGATCATATGCCACGTGACACTCGCGGTGACGCAGGAGATTACGTCCGCCGCTATGGGAGAGGGCGGCGCTGGTGAACACTCTCAAGGCTCGGTAACGGCCAACGTTAATACCCAAGCAATGTAGCTCTGTTAGTAAGAGCACCGGACGCGATATTCGGATGTTGTGGGTTCTATTCCCACCATTCTTGCGTTGTCTTTTCTTCTACACCGCATATAATTAACTTTCACCCTAAACTGATTACAGCACTAATTCAGGTGTAAAGCAAAAACTAAATATTAAAAAAATCCCCACGCTTTCCTAGACCGCGCCGACTGTTGCCTTTCTTCCTTCATTTAAACATGTCTCATGTGGGACGGGGAAGTTTCGACCAGCTGCGAAGAGGGCGCATGTGTGACAGAAGTTTACGACAGCACCGGAAGGCGCCAACGAATTGATTTTTGCTAAAAAAAAAAAAAGAATTGAGTTGCATTCAACTCTGTCAGAATTGTCCCAGCGTGTGCGCTGCCTCCTTTTCAAAAAATTTGCTCTGTGATTCATTATGCCATTCGTCTCCCGATTCTTGCACGATCACGCATGCGAATATGCGCCCCTGACACGTGAAAATGTGCGACGCAGCTTTTTGTGGTACGGTAAATGCCAGGGAGAATCGAATCCTAGAGTTTTGCGTGTATTCAACGCCGCTTCTCTCGGTCCCAGTATTAGCAGTCAGAAAGACGGGAAAACCCCATGGGCAAGGCGCAAGTCGCTCTCAGACAAGCCATGCAGTCGCTGCCATCGGTTTCGTGCCAGCATCAGAGAAAAGAGGCTCACGGTTCCATCGCATGACACACTAAAATGTCGCCGGTACAGTCCAAAAAACTAGCCACCCGAACAATGCCCGAACAAAGATAATCTCGGAACATTATTTCATCCGCATTCTGGGCACAATACAGGTGACGTCGAATGTCGCACGACAAAAGAAAAACAAGAGAGTCGAAACTGCATTGGTGCCAAGTTACGCGTGTACACTTTCAACGTTTTTTGTTTTGTTTGCTGTCTTAGTGCGTTGTGGTGGGCCCACATATGTTTTGCGCAAAAATTCGTTGGTCCGCATAGCTTCGCAATACAGTAGAGCTGCACCGAGGTGAAAGGTGATGGATTGTTCAGTTATTTCTAGATGCAATTTGCCGATCAAATATACTAGCTATGTGGACAGGAAAGCAGGCGCTTTTATTGTTGCATTTAAGCAAATACCTTAGTTCTTCAAGCCCTTTGCTTTGGGGTGGGAGAGCAGGTGGTGGCTTGCCTAGTTCCGAGACTCGTTTATTTCTTGACGTTATCTTCTTGGGGGCAAAATTTAATGTTTCTGCACTCGTATTTCGGATAATCTTGACGTAAACCCGCTTGCATATGCAAATGTTGTGATTTTGATGTGCTGTGTTGTGCCCTTAATATTATTGATTTTATTGGATGGCGCATCGCCTTTGTAACTGGCGGTGCTTGCGAAATAACTTCCATGGTGAATTTTGCAGCTGTCCTTAGAGTCTATTATCTATTAGTCTTTAAGGAGACATATTTCCACAACGTAAGCCATCAATTCGTTTTTGTTTTCATTTTTTTTTTTAGAGTTCCCTTGCACATCCACAACCATGTCTGCTGTCTCTGTTATCACCGCGCAATCAGTCGACGAGGCGGAATGAGGATGATGTCCTCAGTCGTAATAGTGCATATCCCTCGACAGGGACGTGCCAGGGGGTATTGCTGATACAGTCATGGACAAGGAGTGGAGTATTTGGAAAATTTGGTGTGTTAAGCGCTGTGCTATTAGCAATTCCTCCTCGTGCCTTGCAAGTCTACGGCTAAGAGAAGGAAAGCGCCTAGCGACGACTATTTATTGGGAATGACGTTAAACTTATACAACATTTATTTGTTGATAAACGTCAACAATCATAAACAACGTTGATAAAAAAAGACTTGAGACAGAGAACAATTAAAGAACAAAGAAGCGCTGTGGAGCACGCGGGAGGCGCAGCAGCCATCGAATTCAGACGCGTGCCCACACGCCTTTCTCAGCTGATCACCCACCACAGGACCTGAACGGATCCAAGAATATGACCCTCCAATGAGCAGTCAGGGTTTACGGTCGACAATATCGACTGATTTGATCTTCTGGCAGTCCAAGGAGCTCTCAAGAGTCTCCGCCAGCACCACAATTCAAACGCGTCAATTCTTCGGCGGTCAGCCTTCTTCACAGTCCGACTCTCGCATCCATACATCACAACTAGAAAGACCATAGCACGAGTTATACAGATCTTGGTTGGCAGTCTAATGTCTCTGCTCTTTAGCGGTCTAGGCTAGCCATGGCTCTCTTTCCCAGAAGCAGGCGTCTCCTAATTTCATGGCTGCAGAAGAATGTTTCTAGCACTCTTAAACAAACGCTTGCTTGCTGCGTCGGGCCCAAGTCTGTTTTGCGCAACGTATGCAATTCATTCGTTGGTCCGCATAGCGTCGCAAGTGTTACACTATAGCTGTGCGGAGGTGAAAGGTGGTAACATTTTCGGTAAGTGCTATATGCGATTTGTCGATGAAATGCAATATATGTATGTGGACAGGAAAGTAGGCGCCTTTATTGTTGATATTAATTAACGAGCTGAGTTCTGCAACCTTTTGCTCTGTGGTCGGAGTGCTGGTGGTGCCTTCTCTTGTACCGTGGCATATTTATTTCTTGACGTTATTTTCTTGGGGGAAAATAACATTTTCTGTGCTCGTATTCTGATAATATGAACGTAAATCTGTTTACGTATACAAGTAAGCGAAATATAACGACCTGCGGCCGGTCTCTGTGGAACAACACCTTGCAAATAAAGACCATCTTTTCCTCAGCCGAGGAAAATCCGTTTTTGAAAAGCAAGACAAGTATTTCGCAACTATAATAGAAGAGCCACGCATACGCGGAAATGCGTACTCTCTGTTAAATTTCTTCAGGCTTAAATGAAATCCATTATTCAGCGGACATCTTACTAACATTATTGTTTAGCAGAACAGGCTTTCACCATTGGGAAGTGATTCCCACTAACCGAATCGACGCATGAAGATAATGAACAAGAATAATTTTTAATGCTTGAAAATTCATACCAGTTGACCACTTTTTAAATTTTATGTGCCAGCGGTGAAAGATTGACCAGGGCTTCATCTGGCTTAATGTTGACCCATAAAAGCTTTGTTGATAATTAGAGGGACGCTTAAGCTTCGCCTTAAGATTAAACGCGCTTTTCATTAAGCGAATTTTCCCATTGAGAGTGAGGCACAGAGTTTGTGAAATTGTTAACGTCTTTATTTGGTTTGGCATTTGGGAACGAAGGCGCAGATCTTGACTCCATCACTTCTAGGTTGACACCTACGCTTACAATGAAAAGCATGCAACTGAACTCGAGGTCCAAATCTCGTCGGTTCAAATCTCTGTCCCAAACTATTATCAAACTTGGCCAGCAGGTGGATGCTGAATGGGAACAGCACTGGTATCACACCAACCTGAGCGCCTCACAAAAAGCGGTTGCGTCGTAGCTGTGATAAGAATTCACCACAGTACTTTTTGAACTGGTTTTTCACAATTATGATTAGGGATACGCCACTGCTTTTACGACCGAACGACCTTCATACGCTATCGTGTCGAATATACAGATACTCAGAGAAAGCTGATGTGATTTCCGTACACACAAGATAATACACTAAAAAAGTAATCAAGAAGAAAAGGGGGGTCGTCGTGCGGTTATAGGGTGCCTAGAACCGTTGCGCTGAGTTGTGTTCTTGATAATTATCTGACTATCTTGGATGTGGATACGTAGCTTCGCCTTTGTAAACGGTGGTCCTTAGGAAACAACTTCCGATCTGGATAATGCTGGTGTCCCTACAATCTATTAGTCTTCATGGAGATACCTTTCCACAACGTAAAATTCGTCGCATGATTGTTTTCACGGTTCTCTTCATCCCCAACCATGCCGGCTGTCTCTCTATTACCAAGAAACTTTGTTGGGCGAGTTGGTAAACATTCATTATTAATTTAAACAGCGCGAATAAGAAGACACAGGACAAGATTAAAGGAAGCCACAGTACAAGCGCTGACTCACAACTATGCCTAAGCCTTTACTCAAAGGCTCAGATAAAAACAAATATGACAAAAACGAAACAATCACATGAAACAACCCCTGGGTTTACCTGTTGCACAAAAGGTATTAAAAAAAAACATCTCTTTGCGTGAAAGAGCAAGAGAAGTCTTGCTGACACAGTTATTGTCCGTTGAAATAAATTATGATTCAATTATTTCTCTCGTCATCTTTTCTTTGTGGAGACACAAAGTCCTACTCTGGTCAAATAAAGAAGTACACTTCTTCTTCTTCTTCATTGTTTCACATGAATGGCTACGGGAGACCAGAAATGTTTTGTCCTTGCCACTTTCCAAGTTGTTCCGGTGTTCCAGTAGACTCTTGCTAATACAGCGTCCAGTTTGTCCTATATAACAGGCTCCACAAGAGGGTGGATGGAAGCCTGTACACAACACCAGTCTTGCATCCAACAAATGGGTGTCTATGTTTCACCCCACATTCTTGCTTCATCGATTCTCTTTCCCTTTGAATAGCCGGGCAAATCCTCTTCATCTTGAGCGGGGCCGTCAATGCGACGTCAACACCACACCTCTTGCCCACATTTTTGAGGCCATGTGAAATTCTGTGCACATACGGTACCACCGCAACCTTCCTCTTCTTCTCACCCATGCTGGGCAGGGGTTTCTGTCAGAGCGTTCCTTTAAGCATCTTCAGTACCCGGCAACTGGCCTCCATTAATAACCGACTCTATCTATTTTTTTATTATCTATTTATTGTCTAGGGCGAACAGCGACGGCTAATCATTGCGAAATACATTAAAATCAAACGGCATTGATTTGTTGTCCGTGTGCTGTGTGGTGTCAGCGCACGTTAAATATTACCAGGTGGTAGAAATTACTCCGAAGCACTCCACTACGGCTTTTCTTTCCACATTATCTCACCTTTCTCCCTTCCTTTACAGCTCAGTCCACGTGTCTACAGAAACAAGTGTGAGAGCTAGATATTGCGCCTTTCGCTTCCTGTGAACCAATTATTAATTAATATTATTTATGTGCTGTTACAAGTCAACACTTCGTCACTTTATGTATTTTATTTCTTTCCAGTATGGCTCAGTGCTCCAAGAAAACAAGAGTTGAGATAGAGAACAAAGAAGCGCTGCGGAGCACGCACGTGGCGGAACAGCCATCGAATCCGGACGCGTACCGACACACCTTTCTCAGCTCTGCATCCAGCACAGGACGTGAAGGCATCCAATTCGACGGGCTTGCAGGTGAGGAGAGCCTCTTCTGTACTCACATACGTACCTTCCCTTCTTTCGAAGCTGCTTAACTCGCCTAGACGTTCTTTAGTTCCTCACGATCCTCGGCCCAGCTTCTCCCTAACTTCTCAGGGTATCGATTGCGCGTGTTTGATCCCTTGGCCACCAGTAAAGGCGTGTCTATCATCGCCGCAGGTAACCGTGGTGCCTGGGCGACCACAGTGCAGCCAGCGGCTGCACAACCTGCACGAGATCATGCAAAGTTCAGCACCGATGGTTCCCAAAGGCTTTCCCCGATCACCTCTTGAATTTCCATTCAAGCGCTCGCTGTACAAGCCCCTGGGCAGCTGGCTTTACACCCTCCGAGACACACCTCCCGCAGTTGGCCCTTGGTGTCCTGGCTTTCCAGTTTTCCCATGGGGTATATAAGCAGGGCGGCAACCCTCTGCTGCTGTGCTTAGACAGGTTCTTGATAGCCTGATCATTCGTATCATTGACCGCAGGCTGGCCAAGGTCGCTGGGAAAAAGCCATCTGCCAGCGATCAGTGGAGCAAGGGGAAAAAGGAGCGCACCGGTGCAAAAGGAGCAGAGTCGGCTGCAGCCCAACTCCGGCTCAGCAGTGGCGCTACATCTGGATGCTGCACCTGACATACTGGCCTCTGATACGCACCAAGCGAGTGGGAAGCCACCCGAACATCTGGAGCGGCATTGCCATGGCAGCAGCGAAGTCTGCGCCTTTGCGGAGCTGGATGGAGCAGCGCAGCACGCGCCTGTTTCTGGATCCCGAGCGAAGCCTAGAAAGGCCTCCAAAGTGTCAATGCAGGGAATACGGGCCCTGCCGACCCACAACGGCGAGCACTTGCTAATGGCGCTCGTTCGTTTTTGACACGAACGTTTTGTTAATTTGTTCAACGCCTCTTTTTTCGGTTCTTTCTTTTTTTTTTTTTTTTTGTTTACGCCACTTCGGGTTTAGCTAATTTGCCTCGTCTGCGGCGTTTTGCATTGGTTGTGATGCTGCTTAATAAAGTATGTGTCCTCGAAGTGTCCGTCTCGTTCAACCTGTTCTATGAACAGAAATACATATAACCATCGGCAAATTTTTGATATGCGTCTGCCCTTTAGAACTTATCTTTGCCCGCAACTAGAATACCCTAGATGTAACTTCTCACGAATGAAAAAGAGTCGAGAAGTGACCTTGTGCCCACATGTAGACATGGCCACCAGATACAGATCGTCAGGCTGTTAAGCATTCGAGAGACAACCTCATGCGCTCTAACAGACTCACAGCTCTCGATACCATGGGAAGCATCCGCTGCTATTCCATCGTGAGGGCAAATAACCGCTACCGGACATAGTTATGAAATGGTGTTCGGCTCCCACGAGGGAGCTTTATTTTTACACATTGGCCATCGCTTCCACTGCCATCGGAAACGGAAGGCTAGAATTGATATGTTAACTTTGGTATGCAGCACGTGCGAGCATTTAATCATTTCTGAAGGGGGATGGGGTTGCTTCGAAAAGCTGCGAAGAGGGCATGGTGTGACAGAATTTTTCTAGGGTGCATCGATGCAGCACAGTCATTTTATTTTTTCGAAAAGTTTGCCACAAGGCATAAGTTGAGAAAGGGGGAATGGGATGCAGGAGAAAGAAAGTTACAAGTTACAGAGGTTGGCGGTGTAGTGATTGTCCATTGTCTACTTCTCGTAATCACAATCGCGGTTCCACCGCAGGTTTACCTTCATGAGTAGCCGTTGTCTAATTGGAGTCGTTGCTGGACACGTCCACTACAAGTGACGCACATCGCAGATCTCAGGTGCAGTGTCACAGTGAGGGCACCTGTCTGTCACTGGTAGATCTTTATCACGCCAACGATGTCGTACAGATGGGGTCAGAGCAGCCCCTGCCCAAATCCGGAGCACTGATACCTCCTCCTGCCGAGTAAATGTACGGGGGAGAGGGTGCGAACACGGAGGAATGAGAGCGCGTGTTCGCTGGTGCAGAACTTGAGAATCGAAAACGTAGGACAGGAACGGATCTGGGGGAAGAGAAGAAGGTGGTGGATCGCCTGATGTGTTTATGTGCGTCATAGCATCCGCTTGAATATTATGTGGATCGCGAGCATGGCCGCGAATTCCGTGTATGCGCACAGGACATGGGTATTTTGAACAGAGCAAATGAATGGACTGTGTTATTTGGAATGTGCGTCGAATGGCCTTAAGCTGTTTAAGGGCAGTGAGAGAGTCTGTTTAAAGATGAACTGCATTGAATGTAGGAACGGGCGGAAGAGAATAAATGACATTGTAAATGGGTTGAAGTTCCAGTATCAGAGGGGTGCACGTATCCGCGGTATATGTCACGTGAGTGTTCAGATGCGGATGAGAGGGACTATACACAGAAGTAACTCTTCGCTCTGCAGTATGTGATACATCGGTATATAGTATGCACCCTTCTGGCAGATGTGCGGATGATACCAACGGGGAAGCAGTGGGGCGATTGTCCGTGAGCTGGTAGTATACGACCATGGAGGTAGTGTCTTTAAATGATGTAGTTGTAAAGACTGTTTGCGAGCTCCGTTTGTCATCCGCTGATCAATGAGTTCACTGAGCGTATTTAGCTGGGCGTACTCCTGAAGTACTGGTATGGGTGTTAGACGGGGGAGACATGTTATTGCACGATTGATGGCCTCAAGGGAGTCCCACTGTCTGCGAGTGAGACATTGAAACTGTGCCTGGTAGATTATACGCGGCTGGAGGAGGCAGTCCTATAGTCTGCGGGTGAGACGTTGAAACTGTGCCTGGTAGATTATACGCGGCTGGAGGACAGAGCGAACAGGCTGGCGGGCCGTGTGAGCACGCGCGCCGCCAGAGCGCATAGCTATGCGACGAATCAGACCTAGAGTAGCGTGAGCGGACTTACGGATGGCTGTCAGCCACGAGGTGCCAGTCCCAGAGGAATGAAGAAGAAGACCAAGAATGCGAACGGTTTGTGCCTGAGGAATCGGGGTATTATCTATCATCAAATTTATAGTGGGAGCTTTCCGTAAGCCAGCTTTATTTCAAATGCGAATGAAACAGGATTTTGTATGCGAAAGAGTTAGACCCGAAGGAGGGAGGCGAAATGTCAATACATCCAGCGCATGCTGGAGGGCTGCCTGATGGACAGACGTATCTGGGTGACAGTACCATAAGGTTATATCATCGGCATACGCAAGCACGCGTATAGAAGGGATGGTCTCTAGGGCTCGAAGAAGTGGAATGAAGGCCACATTAAATAATGTAGGGGCGAGAACGGAGCCCTGGGGCACTCCTCTGTTTGAGGGGAAGTGACCAAAGGGCTTTCCATGGACACGCGCACTGAACGTTCTATTTGTTAGAAAGGCGTGAATGGAGAGGAGAAACCTGTGAGGGAGACCAAGAGTTTGTAGGGAGGCAAGAATGGCTGAGTGAAGGATGTTATCATATGCCTTTGTTATATCTGTAGCGATCACGGTTCTAACAAGATGACTGCGTGGAGAGTGGTGAAGGACGTCAGCAGCCAAAGTAGCAAGGCCGTCCTCCGTTCCTATTTCTGAGCGGAAGCCGATTTGGGATTCAGGATAACAATCATGGGATTCCAGCAACCACGATAAGCGAGTGGCGAGAATATTTTCGTAAAGCTTGCAGATTGTTGGCGTCAGGAAAATTGGACGAAGGGCCGAGAGAGATACTGGAGGGATGACCTGACTTCGGTATTGGAACAACAATAGAATGCTTCCACTCGTCCGGCAGGGCACCAAAATGCCACACGTCATTGAATGCATCAAGCAGGGCCTGCAAAGCAGTCCCTTCCAAGTTGCGGAATAAGGAGTTAGGTATGCCGTCGTGCCCGGGAGCTGAGTTAGATTTGAGGCGTTCAATGGAGGCCAGCAGCTCTGCCATGGCTAGGTCAGAAGTAATCTCTTCGGGGGGTTCGGTGACCGGTAAGCAAGGTAGAGAAGTCGAGGTGGAATCATAGTGTGGAAAAAACTGTCTGGCCGCCTGTCTTGCAAGTGGGTCCTCATCCACATTCATCGCAAGGCGAATGCTCTTAGTGTAATCAGAAACTTGAGAAGAGCGCTCTATGGCGTGAAACATCCGCCAAAGTTGTCGATTACCCTGCTTGGAGGACAGGCGCTCACACCATTCAGCCCAACGTTGCCTTCCTAGACGCTTTTCATACCGCCTCGTACGTGCGGTAGCTTGGTGAAGAGCGGGGATAGCCGGTGGGTCATCGGGGTAACGAGCAGCATAATGATCCGCCTGGCGACGCAGAGCCCAAAGATTCAGGAGGTGGATGTCCGTGTTTGGCTCGTCTTCATTTGCAGTGGTGGTAATCGTGTGGGACGCAAGAACAGCAGAGAGAGTAGACAATGCTGATGATGGGGTGAATTCAGATAAGCGATTGTCTGCGCGCACAGAATCCCATATGTTATTCGTACGCTACGGCGTTTTTTACGTATGCTTGAAAGAGTGAGAGAGATAAAGATATAAAGATAGGACTGTGATCACTACCCCAGGTATCTGGTTCAACAGCCCAGCGAGGGCTACCAGGGCCTAACCACCAAGTCAAATCAGGTGAATAAGGCTCACCTCGTGGACGGGTAAATGTATGCGGGTGGTTTAAAAGATGAAAAGAATTATCTGAAAAGCTGCTCTGGATGTGTGTACCCCTGGGAGAATCCGATGGGTAACCCCATGAGGTGTGTGCGCCGTTGAAGTCTCGAATAGGGATACCCGAGTAGGTAGAACGCAGAAAACGAACCCATCGAACATTAGGAGATGCGGAACCAGGACGGCCATAAAAGCAAACAAGAATAAGTGACGTGCGTACAGGCTGAACTAGGAGTGCTACAACCTCTTGGCGTGCGTTACACCACCGTGAAAGGTCGATCTGTGAGTGGGGAACTGAACTGTGAATATAAATTGCATATTTACCTGGGCTGAGGGAAGAGGTGATACAACGGCGATCAGGAATGGAAGGTGAATGGTGAGCGCAGAATCCTGAAAGGCGAGGAAGTGAGTTAAGCTCTTGAAGTAGGAAGGCCCACGCCTTTAGCTTTTTGTCGCGAAGACGGATGTTCACTTCAGAGGCCTTATTCGCAAAGCCTCGACAATTGCACTCCACCACCAGAGACAGTGCATTATCCATTGCGAGGCTGAAGAGCTTCTACGATGAGAGAGGTCACCTGCTTCATAAGGGCTAGGATTTTTCGATGGAGCCGGGCATAGTCCACGTAGTATTGAGGAATAAAACAAGCTGTCTTTTGATGCGATTTTATCGAAATATTTTTGGCATCTTAACCAAAGTCGTGTTTAGTGTTGTGTACAGTCTCCTGTTAGAGTTGAAAATCTATCGTTGTAATATACTTGATATATTTCGTAATATTATTGCTACTAACAGATGTTGCACGTATTCTTTACGCCGGTCCTGCTAGGGCTCATTGAGGTCATAGAGTATTCGTTAAATAAATATGTTAAATGAAAGAGACAAAAAATTGCTTTGAGCTGAGAAGAAAAATTGAATCGAGTTGTATCTGGCGACTCTTAAGCCCTGCCCAATCTGCTCCAGCGTGTACACTGTCTTCTTAAAAAAAATTGTATTTTGATTTATTATACCGTTCGCCTACTGATCCTTGCGCGATCCCGCATGCGAATATGCGCCCCTGACTCGTGGAAATTTGCGACGAAGCTTTCAGTGGGTTCGCGCTCGGCAAGTGACGGGGACAATCGAATCCTAGAGGTTTTCGATAGTGTATTCGAGGCTTCTCTGGGTTTCGGTATCATCAGTCAGATAGACGGGAAAACCGCACTACTAGACGCAGACCGCTCGCCCGAAGAGGAGTCACGCGGTCCCAGCAGTGAGCTTCATCGGAGGAAAAGGCCTCACTGCTCCATCACATGACACACTTAAATGTCCCTGTTACAGTCCTACAAACTCGCGACCGAGCGTAGGAGCACAGACAATCATGGAACGTCATTTATTTCTCCATTCTGGGCACAATGCAGGTGGTGTCGAATCTGTGCACGACAAAAGAAAAAAATAAAGTCGGAAGGGCATGGACGTAATGTTCAGCGGACACCATTGCAAGTTTTTTTTTTATTTTTTTACTTTGTCGTCTCGATGTGTTGTCGTGGGCTCAAATCTGTTTTACGTAACCTATGCAAAACATTCTTTCGCCCACATAGATTCGCAAGTGTTCTGCAACAAGGTGAAAGGTGGTGGATTGTTCTATTATTTCTAGAGGCAATTTGTCGATAAAATGTACTAGCTATATGGGCAGGAAAGCAGGCATTTTTATTGTGATTTTTAGCAAGCACCTTAGTTCTGCAAGCCCTTTTCATTGTGGTAGGAGCGCTGGTGGTGGCTTGCCTAATACCGACACTCATTTAGTTTCTAGACATTATCTTCTTGGGGGAAAAATACAATGTTTCTGCACTCGTATTTCGGATAATCTTGAGGTAAACCATCTTATATATGCAAATATTGTTCTTTTGATGTGCTGCGTTGTGACATTAATAATACTGCTTATATTTAATGTGGATATGTGGCATCGCTTTTGTAACAGGCGGTGCTTGGAAAAAAGCTTCCATGGCGAATAACGTAGGTGTCCCTACAGTCTATTGTCTATGAGTCTTTACGGAGTCATTTTTCCATAACGTAAGCCGTTGCTTCGTTTCTTTCTTTCGTTTTTGATGGCTCCTTGCACATCCCTAACCATGTCTGATGTCTTTGTTATCACCGCGCAATCAGTCGTCGATACGGAATGATTAGGATGATGTCCTCAGTAGCAATCGTACATACTCCCCGGCGGGGATGGGGTAGGGAAGATTGCTAATACAGTAACGGACTAGGAGTGGAGTATTTGGATAATTGTGTATCTTAAGCGCTGTGCTATTAGCACTTCCTCCTCGTACGTGTCTTGCAAATCTGCGACAAGAAGTAAGCGCCTATCGACGACTATTTATTGCGAATGTCATTAAAATCATACAGCATTTATTTGCTGATAAACTTCAACACTTGGTCAGTTTAATATTTTTTTTTAATATGGCCACTGTTACGAAGAAAGAAAAAAGACTTGAGACAAAGAACAAAGGACAAAGAGCGCTGCGGAGCACGCGCGAGGCGCAGCAGCCATTGAATTCAGACGCGTGCCCACATTTCGTTTTTTTTTTTTTTCTTTTTTTTTTTTTTTTTTGCTGAGCATCCACCACAGGGCCTGAAGGGATCCAAGCCGACTCACTTGCAGGTGAGGGGGAGCCTTTTCTGCACCGATATACGTGTCATCTTTCGAAGCTTCCGAACTTGTCCAGACGTTCTCTCTCTCATGGCGATTGACGGTCCAGCTTCTTAACACGCGCTGGAATTCCTAGCTCCTTACGATATTGAGCGCGCGTTTGTTTGATCCCTTGGCCACCAGTATAAGAAGTGTCTATCATCGCCGCAGTTAACCGGGGTGCCTGGGCGATTACAGTGCAGCCAGCAGGTGCACAACCTGCACGAGACCATGCAAAGATCAGCGCCGATGGTTCCCAACGACTACCCCCGTTCGCCTCTCAAGTTTCCATTCAAGCGCTCACTGTACAAGCCCCTGGACGGCTGGCTGGACACCCTCAGCGACACACCTCCCGCAGTTGGCCGTTGGTGCCTTCTGCCTTGCTTTCCAGTTTTCCCACGGGGTATGTAAGCGTGCCTGCAAGACTCTGCTGCTTTGCATAGACAGGTTCTTGATAGCCTGATTGTTCGTGTCATTGTTCTGCAGGCTGGTCAAGGTCGCGGGGGAAAGTTCATCTGACAGCGATCAGAGGAGCAAGGGCAAAAAGGAACGCACCAGTGCAAAAGGAGCAGAGTCGGCTGCAGCCCCACTCCGGCTCAGCAGTGGCGCTACATCTGGCTGCTGCACCTGACATACGGGCCTCTGCTACGCACCAAGCGAGTGGGAAGCCACCCGAACATCTGGAGCGGCATTGTCATGGCAGCAGCGCAGTCTGTGCCTTTGCGGAGCTGGATGGAGTAGCTCAGCTCGCGCCTGTTTCTGGCTCCCGAGCGAAGCCTAGAAGGGCCTCCAAATTGTCAATGCAGGGAATACGGGCCCAGCCGACCCACAACGGCGAGCGCTTGCTGATTGCGCTCGTTCGCTTTTGATATGATCGTTTTGTTAATTTGTTCAACGCATCTTTTTTCGGTTCTTAGTTTTTTTTTTTTTGTTTACGCCAGTCCACGCTTAGTTAATTTGCCTCGTTTGTGGCGTTTTGCATTGCTTGTGATGCTGCTTAATAAAGTATGTGTCTTCGAAGTGTCCGTCTCGTTCAACCTGTTCTATGAACAGAAATACATAAACGTCGGCAAATGTCATATATGCGTCTGCCCTTAAGAACTATCTTTGCCCGTAACTAGAATACCCTAGATGTATGCAACTTCTCACGAATGAAAACAAGAGTCGAGAAGGAACGTTGTGCCCACATGTAGACATGGCCACCTGATACAGATGGCCAGGCTTTTAAGCATTCTGGAGACAACCTCACGTGCGCTCTCACAGACTGTCACGGCTCACGACACCACGGGAAGCATCCGCTGCTAATCCAGCATGAGGTAAAATGAACGCTACCGGACAAGCTGATGAAATGGTATTTAACTGCCATGAGGGAGTCTTATATTATTGCGATAGCAATACTGCGCCAGGTTTCGGGCCGTCGCGTCGTTCCAGGAAGCACCACGTTTGACCTTGAACAACCGCGAAGGAGAAGTAGAAGGAGGAGAAGAAGAAGAGAAAGAATACAAAAAAAAAATCAACTAAGAAGACGAAGAAGGAGAAGACGTCGAAGAGGACGATGAAGAAGAAGACGAAGATGAAGAGGAAGAAGACTGCGACGAAGAAGAAGAGTACGACGAAGGAGAAGTAGAGGACGGCGAAGAAGACGAAGAAGAAGAAGAGGACGACGAAGAAGAAGGCAAAAAAGAAGGAGATGGCGACGAGGAAGGCGACGAAGAAGACAAAGAAAAAGACGAAGAACGCTTGGTCACCGGCATATAATGCTTTCGCTCCACATTCGGTTCAGCAGCATATAACCCTTCTCATTTATATGAGGTATGGCTGCTTACGTTCTCGCGTCATACTCTTAAATGATGAGCTTGTGTCCCCAATAATTTAACACCTTACACTGCTGAGCGTGATAGGAGAATAATGTAACAGAAAAAAGCAGATTCTGTCGTTGCTATCGCAATAAACTAGGGTTAACCAGAGTTAAACCACAATTAATTTTTTTACACGTTGGAAATCGCTTCTGCTGCCATCGGAAATGAAAGGCTAGAATTGATATGGAAACCTAGCTATGCGGCACGTACGAGCATTTAAACATTTATCAAGAAGGACGGGGAAGCTTCGAAATGCTGCGAAGAGGGCGCTGTGTGACAGACATTTTTAGGGTGCCTCGACGCAGCGCCGACATCGAAGCGCCCTAGAATTTTTCGATAGAGCCGGCTATAGGCCACGTCTATCGGGGAAGGGGACGAGCTGTTTTTTGATGTGATATTTTCGAAAAAATGTTTGCCGTCTTACCAAAAGTCATGTTTAGTGTATGTGTATATTATCTTATTAGAGTACATGTATAGGTTGTAATATACTTGCTAGCTATGTTTAGTACTTTGTTGCGTTTAACCGCAGTTTAACAACAACTTATTCCTTGCGCACTTCCTGCTAGCCCACAGAGGGCATGAAATATTTGTTAAAAATATATTAAATGAAAGCAAGGGAATTGTTTTGTGCTGAGAAGAAAAATTGAATTGAGTTGTATGCTCCGACTCGTCAGCCCTGCCCAGATTTCCCTAGCGTGTGCGCTGTCTTCTTTTCAAAACATTCCTGCTGATTTATTATACCATTCGCCTACCGATTCTTGCGCGATCCCGCATGCGAATATGCGCCGCTGACTCGCGGAAATTTGCGACGCAGCTTTCAGTGGGTTCGCGCTCGGTAAATGCCGGGGACAATCGAATCCTAGAGGCTTTGGTGTGATCGACGGCACATGCTTTTCTAAGTCCAGGTATGATGTCCCAGTGATGGGCCTCTTTTCGGGGTGGAGAGCAGGAATGAAGTACAAAATAGGGCCAGTAACAGATTTAATCAGAGCTGGATGCCCCCGCTCATCCGACAGTCCGGAGGCGACTGCGTCTGGACGCCACTGCGGTAATCTGTTGTTTGAGATGGGAGATGATGGCCACAGCTGCAGGCTGCGCTGATGATGACGGTTAAACGGCGAACTCAATAGACGAGTCTGCAGGACCTGCGACATGTCTTCGCATTTTCAGGCAGTTGTCCCCCGGGAGGCCCGTTCTCAGAACCATCGCCGTCCTCGTAACAGCGTCTATGTAGCCGTCATTAGCATGTCGTCCCCGAATTCCAGCGTGTCCTCCAGCGACCCTTATTCGTATCCGGTTTTCGGACAAAAGGCGACAAGAGCAGGCAAAATTGTAGAGAGGTTGGCGCCTCTCGGATTACCTTGCAACCCGGATCCCAAGTTCCCGCACAGACAGTTTAGCCATCACATTCACTCAGCATAGTTTTTACGAAAACATTTTTTTCGAAGTCTGTGCACCGCCAAATCAATTCGTGTGTTCATACCACGACCTGTTGAACTTGAGTTGTATGAGCACTGCCACGAAAGGACATCGCAGTCGAGTTCACCCGCATCACCACCCATACAAGAAGTCCCAAACATCTGTTGACAATCAACTGGCTCGACTGGCGTCTATTTTCCAATGAACAAAAATGCGTATACACTTCCATTCCTTTAGCAAATCATTGCAATGGATACATATTCTAAAAGGACTATGAAGATATTATCATACAGGTTGATATACACATGATTAAGCTGAGTTCATACCATACATACAAATGCAACTAAACACAAAAGTGGAAGAATAAAAGCGCGACAAATCAACAGTGTTCAGAAAAGGGTATCATACAAATCCAAATCCAAATCCACTTTATTTCCAACCTACAAGTTGGGGGTCCCCCAGAGAAAAAGCTGTCACCGACAGTTTGACTGGGCCCTGGTGCACTACAGGCAGCATCTCGCAGTGCATTTCACAACACAATCAAAAATGGATATGTACGTGAGATCAAAAGCAAAAGAATTATACACACGTCAGATTTGAGAAATGAATATGAACATCGCAGTAATATTCATTGCCTCATCATAAATTTGTAAATTCGTGTCTAAATGTGTTAAGCGGGACAGTAAAGTCAATGTAGGCTTTAAGTTTATTATGAAGTGATGGTATGCGGTAGTCAAGAGTGGCCCGGCCATAATTTGTTCGTGTATGTGGCACTGGCGTTAGTTCCCTGCGTAAGCTGTAAGCATGCAAGGGACGGTGCGTATCATTGGGAAGGTTAGGTTTATGTATTAGAGAGACAGTTTGTAATCCTATAATTTAGTTGCTTTAAGCATATTATGTTTAGTAAACAAGGGATCAGTAGATAGCTGGCTAGGGCTTCCATAAAAGTTTACAAGAATTCGTAGCACCTTTTTTTGAAGTCGCTCGAGTTTATTATAATTTTTGTTCATGTTTTGTACATGGATGAAACTTGACTAGCAGGCTCACAGCGTTAATAATTATTACCCAGGATTGTAGATATGCCACACATTTCGATGCACAATCAGCTCACAGAATGGCTCTGTCGGCAGTTGGGAATTTTCGTCCGTGTTCTCTTCCAGCGCCTGCGACTCGTTGGCCTGCGAATTATCCACGTCACCCTTAGCAGTACTGCTGGGTTGAATTTATCACTGTCTTCAGCAAATTGATGGCGGTAAATGTCGAGCATATGCCTTGAGCGATTTCGGAATCTATAGAGCTGGTTGCCGCAGGTAGGATTAAGTCACTGCAGTCATTCCAACTGCTCTGAGCCGGCGCGCTCTTTGCGCAAACTTCGATTCTGTCCTATTTTGAATCCACAAATCCCAGTCTCTCTGGTCGCGTGACACAACATGCGAGAGCAGTTGCTTAAGAATCTGGTTCAGCAGCTCTACTGCCCATTACATTCTGGGTGGTAGGCTGCTGTTTTCAGCTTTTTGACATTTAGAAGCAAAGAACTTCAGCATCATCATCATCAGCCTGAATATACCCACTGCAGGGCGAAGGCCTCTCCCATATTTCTCCAATTAACCCGGTTCTGTGCTAGCTGCATCCACCTGACCCGTGCAGACATACTTCTGTCATAATCTTGGAAGTGAAATTGCGCCCTTGGTCAGTAAGCAGCTGTTGGGCACACCGTGGCGGCGGAAAACAACTCTTTCTGCAAAACTCCTCGCCACTGTTGGCGCCTTCTGGTCAATCTTAAGGATGGCTTCCGCGAATGTGTATAGCTGATCGGAGAACACTGGCACGTAATTGTTCCCATTACTGGTTGTAGGTAAGGTATCCGATAACATCCATAGCTATTCTCTCAAAAGGTGCGCTCCGCTCTCCAAACTCCTGAAGCGAAGTGCGTTTCCTCTTTTTCGGTGTTTTTTTTTTGTAACTGTCAGAATTAGCACTGACCGCAGTACTCGGCAATCGACTTCCTCATTTCTTGCCAGAAATACTACAATTCAATTTTCTGTCTCATTTTTTTGGCCCTGAAATGAGAGGTGTATGGTGCGTCATGGTATGCACGAAACACATCTGCAACCAGGCTGCGCGGTACAATGTATCTTTCTCTGCCTCACTTGGGCCAAATCCTCTTCAGGTATGTGGGACACACATGGCATTTCCGTAAGATAGAATCGGAAACTCATACTCAACCGCATTAAGGCCTGTGAAAAATAATGACAGCACCAGAAGTGTGTTTATTACGCGCCAGTGAGGTAATAATAATATTAAATGTGTACGCGTATTTTCTGGACTGCGATGCTAACTTCCTCCCTGGTTAGCTCGTCTGCGTGGTATGTTCCATATGCTCCAGTGCAGTATTTTTTGTTCCGCTAACTGCGCAATTCTGTAAAAAATAAAAACACGAGCTTTGCCTATTGTGACGATTATTTTGGAGTGATCGAAACAGATAGATGCAACGCGTATATTTGTCTTTCCTTGTTTTTCAAGTTAAAAAAAAAGTTTGTATGACGTGCTGAATCATTGAAAGTAACAGCTAGCTGATACTGAAATTGTTCTCCTTACAGATCTCAATGGCATACTGCGATGCAGTTGTTCCAATAATCTGTAAATCAAGCTGGCTTCTGAAGTACTATCAATGACAGCAGTCACCGTGAACATTTTTCCCTACTTGTGGCAACTATTCATTACACCACTTCTACATGGTACTCTTGTAGCACAATTGCTGTTGTAAAATGTGTAAATAAATGCTGGTGCCTTTCTTAAATTTTGTTTTATTGCAGCGTAGACTAGCATTGTAATTTTTCTATTACCATTGGCGCTAGCGGAGCAGTCATGCAGTTTTTCGAGCAATGCACATATTTCTTGAAACTGCCTGACATAAAATGTCATATAGCGCAGGTGTTATTGCCTAACAAGTATCATGATTACTTGTTATGCTTAGTAGATGTCGGCCTTACAAGAAAATATGCTGATTATGCACGATTCATGCTTAGGAACAGTTATCCCGGTAGCGAATAACAGCGCTCCCGCCCTGCCCCGACGTTCTTGCCCGTGCGACCCGTGCGCCTGGACCCATACGTCAGTGGCGCCCTCAACGAGGGGAGCGGTAGCGCCGCTCAACTTTACCCGACGGCGCCGCTCTATTGTTCGCGCGGCGCGTTGACAGGCACAGAGAGTATAAAGGAGGCTATGACCAAACACGTATTTTTTATCACTCAGTTCCACGTATGCCCAAATGGATTTATGTTTAGGTTGCAGTGAAATGTGATAAGACGGTATAGCTTTAGGTATGGGTAGCATAACACCACCTCCTGGTCGCATAGTGCGATCGCATCGGTAAACTGAGAACCCGGATGATGGTCACAAATCTCATTGTCATGAGCGTTAGGATGAAGCCAGGTTTCGGTTACTGCGATATCATCAGCCTCGCACGAGTCAGCAGCAAAAGCAAATGATTCGCGTTTATTAAGAATGCTTCTAGCATGCTTATAATTAACGCTTGCTTGGTGCGTCGGGCCCAAGTCTGCTTTGCGCAACTCAGCAAGGAGCTGAGTTGTGCAGTCCTTTTGCGGAGGGGTCGGAGTGCTGCTGATGCCTTCTCTAGTACCGTGGCACATTTATTTCTAGACGTTGTCTTCTTGGGGGAAAAATACATGTTTTTGCTGTCGTATTTTGATGATGTGAACGTAAACTTGTTTACGTATACAAGTAGGCGAAATATAACTAACTGGGGCCAGTCTCTGTGGACCAGCTTCTTGGAAATCAAGACCATCTTTTCTTCTGCCGAGGAAAATCCGTTTCCGAAAACCAAGACTAGTATTTCGCAACTACAATAGAAGAGTCACGCATTCGCGAAAATGCATTGTCTCCGTTAAATTTCTGCAGGCTTACATGAAGTACATCATTCAGCGGACATCTTATTAACATCATTATTTAGGACAACAGGCTTTCGCCATTTTGTGAAATGATTCCCACTAACCTAATCGACGCATGAAAATATTGAACAAGAATAATTTTTAATGTTTGAAAATTCATAGCTGTTGACCAATTTCCAAAGTGTTTGTGCCAGCGGTTGGAGATTGACCAGGACATTATCTGGATTTATGTTGAGCCCTAAATGATTTGTTCATAATTAGAAGGACGCTTAAACTTCGTCTTAAGTGTAGACGTGATATAGCGCTTAAAATTGAGTGAATTTTAGACATCGAGAAGGACTGTGTGGCAAAGAGTTTGTCAAAGGCTTAAACACCTTTATTAGGCGCAGAACCTGTATCCATCGCTTCTAGGTTGACACCTACGCTTACAATAAAAAGCATGCAACTGGACTCGAGGTTCATATCACTTCGGTTCAAATTTCTGTCTCAAACTATTCTCAAACTTGGCCAGCAGGTGGATACTGAATGGAAACAGCACTGGTATCGCACCAACCTGAACGTCTCACAGTAAACGGTTGCGTCGTAGCTGTGATAAGGATTCACCAGAGTATTTTTTGATCAGGTTTTTCACAATTCCGGTTAGGGATACGGCACTGCCTTTACGACCGAACGACCTTCATACGCTATCGTGTGGAATATACAGATACTCATAGAAAGCTGATGTGCTTTCCGTACACACAAGATTATACACTAAAAAAGTAATCAGGAAGAAAAGGGGGGTCGTCGTGCGGTTATAGGGTGCCTAGAACCGTTGTTCCGAGTTGTGCTCTTGCTAACTGCCTTACTATCTTCGATGTGGATATGTAGCGTCGCCTTTGTAAGCGGTGGTGCTTACGAAAAAGCTTCCGATCCGACTAACGCAGGTGTCCCTACAGTTTATTAGTCTTCACGGAGACATCCCTCCACAACGTATAAGTCCTCGCATGATTGTTTTCACGGTTATCTTCATCCCAAACCATGTCGGCTGCCTCTCTATTATCATGCATCGTTTCTCCGGCAGCCAAGTCACCATCAAGGAGTCGTCGAGGCGAAATGATATATGTTGATGATGATGTCCTCAGTTATAGTGACATATACCTCCAGCGTGGGACTGCATGGTCAGGGTTGGCTGTAGACACAAACACACTCATGGTCAAGGTGTGGAGGTTTTTGATATTTTGGGTCGTATTCGCTATGCTATTAGCAGTTCTTCCTCTTGTCTTACAAGTTTGCAGCTAAGAGTAGGATATCATTATATTTATTATTTAGAGCGAACAGCGAAGACTAATCATTGCGAATGACATTAAAATCCTGTAGCATTTATTTGTTGTCCGTGTGCTGTGCGATGTTAGCGCACGTTAAAGATCCCCAGGTGGTAGAAATTACTCCGAAGTACTCCACTACGCCTCCTCTTTCTCTCTTTGCACTTTCACTCCCACCTTTGTCCCTTCCCTTACTGCGCAGTTCAGGTGTCTAGAGAAACAAGTGTGACAGATATTGCGCCTTTCGCTTTCTGTTAAACAAATATAATTTTTTATTATTTATTTGTTGTTAAACGTCAACACATCGTCAGTGTATTTATTTTATTTCTTTTGAGCGTGGGCAAGTGCCCCAAGGAAATAGAGTTGAGACAGAAAACAAAGAAGCTCTGCGTAGCACGCGCGTGGCAGAACAGCCATCGAATCTAGACGCGTGCCGACACGCCTTTCGCAGCTCTGCATCCAGCCCCCAAGGCATCCAAGTCGACGCGCTTGCAGGTGAGGGAACCTTTTCTGTACTCACAAGCGTGCCGTCTTTCGAAGCTGCCTAAATTATGCGGACGTTCTCTTGTTCCACACGAGCCTTGACAAACTTCTTACGCGCACTGGAATCCCTAGCTTCTCAGAATGTTGATTGCGCGCGTTTTAACGCTTGGCCCCCAGTAAAGGCGTGTCTATCATCGTCGCAGGTAACCGCGATGCCTAGGCGGTCACAGTTCATCCACCGGCTGCGCAGCCTGCACATGACCATGCAAAGATCAGCGCCGATGGTTCCCAACGACTTCCCCCGTACGCCTCTCGGGTTTCCGTTCAAGCGCTCGTTGTACAAACTGGACACCCTCAGCGACACACCTCCCGCTGTGGGCCGTTGGTGTCTTCTGCCTGGCTTTCCAGCTTTCCCAGTGGGTATGTAAGCGTGCCTGCAACCCTCTGCTGCTGTGCTTAGACAAGTTTTCCTGATTGCCTGATCCCTCGTATCATTGTTCAGCAGGCTTGCCTTGGTCGCTGGGAAAAAGCCATCTGTCAGCGATCAGTGGAGCAAGGGCAAAAAGCAAGCACCGGTGCAAACGGCGCGGAATTGGCTGCAGCCCTACCCCGGGTTAGCAGTGGCGCTACATCTGGATGCTGCACCTGACCTGCATGCCCCTCCCACGCAACAAGCGAGTGGGAATTGCGGAGCAGGATGGAGCCTTTTGCTGGCTACCGAGCGAAGCCTAGCAGTTCCTCCAAAGTGTCAATGCAGGGAATACTGGCCCTGCTGACCCACTGCGGCGAGCGCTTGCTAATTGCGCTCGTTCGCGTTTAATACGAATGTTTTGGTAATTTGTTCAACGGATCTGTTTTCGGTTCTTTCTTTTCCTTGTTTGCGCCACTCCTCGTTTAGTTAATTTTCCTCGTTTGCGGTGTTTAGAATTGGTTGTGATGCTGGTTAATAAAGTATGTGTCCTCGAAATCTCCGTCTCGCTCAACCTGTTCAATGAACAGAAGTACATAGTCGTCGGCAAATGCCAGATGTGCGTCTGGCCGTTAGAACATATCTTATCCCGTAACTAGAATACCCTAGAAGTATGCAACTTCAGAGGAATGAAGGAAAAAAAAAAAAGTCGAGAAGTAACATTGCGCCCACATGTAGGTATGACCACCAGATACAGATCGTCAGGCGTCAGTAGTATGTTTCGCTGTAATATAAAATCATATGAAATTTTGTGTACCTTAAAAACGCAGTACCAAACACCATTGTCTTTCGGCGCGTTACAGATTTAGTTGGTTATGAGCCAATTAAAATAATCATTATCCCCCCCCCCCCCCCTCCCGTAATCGTCATGTAGTCAAAAATATTTTGCTGATGTCCGGACAACCATTTAGACCTCGTCGCATCTGACGGCAAAAACAATAGAATGACTCCTATATCAATTTTAGCGTTCAATAAATATTGCAACAGGAAAGGAAAATCAGTATTAAAAACGTATAGTAAAAAATGCACCAGAAGCTTTTTTTTTTTCAGCCCGTTTGAACCGGTTTAGGCCGGGTCGAACCGGTTCGAACCGGAACGGAATGTGTCTCCGGAGTCGAACCCGACCACGAAAGGCGTGAACCCTAACCCGAACCGAACCTGAAAAAAATCCGGTTAGACACGCCGCCCGTCACACGTGGAAATTTATGCCGCAGCTTTTGTGGGTTAGCCCTCGGTAAATGCCAGGAACATTGAAATCCTATTGTGTGAATTCGACTGCGTCTTTCTAGGTCGCAGTATCAGCAGTCAGACAGGCGGGAAACCCTACGGCTAGACTTAGACCGTTGGCCCTATAGGAGGAGTCATGCGGTCGCTGTCGTCGGTTAAGTGCCGGCATTGGAGGCAAGAGGTTTTGTTCCATCGCATGGCACACTTAAATGTCTCCGTTACAGTCACAGGAAACTCCAAGAAACTCGCCACTGAGTGACTGAACAAAGATAATCATGGAACGTTATTTCATCCACATTCTGGGCACAACACAGGTGACGTTGAATCTCGCGCGACAAAAGAAAAACAAAAGAGCCGAAAGTGCACTGGTGTTGTGTTATGCGTATACTCTTTCAACGTTTTTCTAGTTTTTCAATTTATTTTACCCTCAAGGACGGAGACATTGAAGAGGGGAGTGGATACAAACAAGGATCTTGTTTACAGGGTGTTTACATTGCTACTCATACAATTATAGCTAAAATAGTACAAAATATTTGATGATCGGGGATGGAGGCAGTATGGGCCCGGGAAGTTTGTTCCAATCCTTTGCTGTTAGTGGAATGAGAGTGACGGCTGCACATTTTGTTTCAAAGAAAGGAATACCGACCTTATGGGAATGATTAATTCGTGATGAGACATGTGATGAAGGGGGCACAATATCGCTACGCAACATGGAATTATAGCACATTATTTTGTGAAATAAATATAGATTTGCGTATTTAGGACGGGAAGCAAGCGACGTTAATTTCAATGTGTCTTTTACAGCCTTTAGGCTAGTAGTGCGGTTATAGTTCTGAAGGATGAAGTGAGGTGAGTTATTTTAAATTAATTCGAGGGTGGTGATGAGGTTACCTGTGCTGGGATCCCAAATGGACGTAGCATTTCTAACGTATTGCGAACTAACGATTTTTAAAGAAGTTTCAGTGAGACAGAAGAGCGACGAGTAGTTACGACGAAGGTAACTAAGGGCGCGATTAGCACCTTAATTATGGCATTGGTATGAACAGGCCATGTTATAGATCACTCGTTATGTGAAATCCTAGATAGCGGTACGATGTCGCCTGTTCTAGTGCTATGTCGTCAAAGTAGAAAGAAATCGAATGGGTCGAAACGCACGATATACGTAACGCTTTACATTTAGCGACGTAAGTTTAACTTTATTGACTACGTGGCACACCTGTCGCAAACTCTATTAATATCTTTTTGCAAGATTCGAGCGCTGTTACAGTCGTTAATTTCACGGAAAATTGCGCATTGATCTGCAAATAAATAATGTTAGAAATTATGAGCAGTAGGAGATCATTTGTAATACGAGGAACAAAAGAGGGCCTTAGATTGATCCCTGAGGAACCCCAGATTGAACGATTTACAATGGTGAATGAAGGTTATTTGCTACTACAAATTGTGTGCGATTGCAAAGAAAATATTCGGTTATTATACGTGGGTGAATATACAGCTTGCTAAGTTTAAGGAGGAGTAGTTTCTGACACACTTTTTCGAAAGCCTTAGAAAAGACTATAAAGGTGCAATCCGCGCATGAGTGACGATCAAGAATAGCTTGAAGTTCTTGCGTGAAAGTAAGGAGTTGTGTCTCGTAAGAGCATGGTTTATGAAAGCCATGTTGGGCATCAGTGAAGAATTAGTTAGATTAAAGAAAGATGACGGCATTAGCATACAAGGCTTGCTCTAAAAGATTGTACGGAATGCTAGTTAGCGATATTGGGCGGATATTAAGAGGGGGATTCCTACCAGACTTGTGCAGCGGGACCACCTTCCCGGACGTCCAGTCAGCCGGAGGTGCCGACGACTAGATCTATTGCTGAAATATTTTAGAGAGAATGATTGAAGAATAAAGTTTTGTGCTCTTCAAAAACTTAGCGTTAATTAAATGAAGGCCGGGACTCGTAGGCGTTTTTAGATTATTTATTAAATTTTCAATACCGTGGGGCTCGATGCATTGTTACTGCGTCCTTAACTGGAAACGGCAATGATCCACTGCGGGCTACGTGATGCTTGAAGAGAAAACAAAATTGCTGCAAAATGTTTCATTTAGTACTTTATGGCACTCAGTATCTGCCATAACAGAACTGTTTACATAAAACAAAATTTGATTGAACGGTTTCTATTGAGGTTAATGACACCCAAAATTTTTTTTTTGATTTTTGTGAGCATGTTAGGCAAGGTGTACAACTGGAAACCAGCCTTGGCATTTTTATTGCCGATACATGCGCGTTATTGGCTGCATGATAGGCCTTCCAAAACGTTTCTTTCCATTAGAAAGTCTTTTTATATGTGCATTATACCACAAAGGTTTGGCATGCGTTGTAATGGTGCGTAGAGGGATATATTTTCTAGTACGTTCGTTACCTTAAGTAATGAAGATCTCCCAATTCGTTTCCGTGGATCGGCGATAAAATTCTGCTAGAAATGTGTAGAGATAAGCTCTTAGTTGAGAGACTGAAAGTTAGCTTTTCTATAATTGCGAATTTGCTTGACCTTTTTATTATTATTGGCAGTTGGGCTATTGACGTTAAAAGAGACTAGATAATGGTCGCTTAGACCGGGCAGTGAGGCTGAGAGAAGATCGGGATGGGATGTTAATACTAAACCTAGAAGGTTAGAAGATCCAGATATTTGGCTTGGTTGTTGTACCAACTGAGAAAGGGAAAAAAGTGAGCAAAGTTCCAAAAACTCATTACTTTTCGACGAAGGAAATGCTTTTGGAAATAGTTGAGAAGACCATGTTAGATCAGGTAAGTTGAAATCGCATAGTAAAAAAAAAAAAAAAATGACAGTGGCTTAGCTCTGTTATGCCTGGATATACGTAGCATAAGGCATAAAGCGCCCGCGGCAGTGCACTCTGGGAAGATTCAGTCTTCCGGGCCTCTGTCGCGGCCGCTCTGGTAAAGCGTCTTGTCGTCACAGTACAACGCGCGCCCTTTGTCGAACGCAACCAGAATTTGATTGAACTAATTTCAGTTCACCAGCGTTATATAATACGTGTACAAAAAAGTAAAAACGCCGTATCTGTCACTCGCGGAATCACGCTATCATTTTCACTGTAGTCAAGGGAAATTATGAAGTGAGTTTCACGATCCGGGGCGTGGCGCAGTGGTAATGCGCTGGGCTGGGGATCTAAAAGATGGAGCCTCAGTTCCCTGGTCGAAACCAGGGTTTATTAATTTATTTTTAAGTATCTATTCAATGGTGATTGGGCATAAGACTCCTGGCTGGTCGCTACGAATTTGGCTGCTCTCGCGCATGCGCATAACGGGTGGCGCACACTCACGCGAAACTCGGCTTTGACCCGTGTAGTGCAGCTTTACGCTACAAAAATATAGGAGCTATACGGGGTGTCGTATAATACCAAAACTGAGGCATCATGCAGGTCAGATGTAAACGTCAACGGGTAATTGGGAGGTCGATGACATACACTAAACACGTACTTTTGATCACTCATTTCCATGCATGCCCAAATGGTTTCAGGTTAGGCTGCGCTGAAATGTGATAAGGCGGTATAACTTTAGATATGGAAGGCATGACACCACCAACTGGTCGCACACTCCATGGCATCGGTAAACTGAGAACCGGGATAAATCGTCAAAAATCTTGTTGTCATGAGCGTTAAGATGAAGCCATCTTTCGGTTCCTGCGATAATATTAGCCTCGCATGTGTAGACAGTAGAAGCAAATGATTCGCGTTTATTAAGAATGTTTCTAGCACTCTTAAATAAACGCTTGCTTACTGCCTCGGGCCCAAGTCTGTTTTGCGCAACGTATGCGAAGCATTCGTTGGTCCGCATAGCGTCGCAAGTGTTGCACTATAGCTGTGCGGAGGTGAAAGGTGGTAACATTTTTGGTAACTGTTATATGCGATTTGTCGATGAAATGTACTATATGTATGTGGACAGGAAAGGAGGCGATTTTATTGTTGATATTAATTAACGAGCTGAGTTCTGCAACCCTTTTGCTCTGTGGTCGGAGTGCTGGTGGTGCCTTCTCTTGTACCGTGGCATATTTATTTCATGACGTTATTTTCTTGGGGGAAAAAATAACATTTTCTGTGCTCGTATTCTGATAATATGAACGTAAATCTGTTTACGTATACAAGTAAGCGAAATATAACGACCTGCGGCCGGTCTCTGTGGGCCAACTCCTTGCAAATAAAGACTATCTTTTCCTGTGCCGAGATGAATCCGTTTCCGAGAAGTAAGACAAGTATTTCGCAACTATAATAGAAGAGCCACGCATACACGGAAATGTGTACTCTCTGTTAAATTTCTGCAGGCTCAAATGAAATACATTATTCAGCGGACATCTTACTAACATTATTGTTAAGCAGAACAGGCTTTCACCATTTGTGAAGTGATTCCCACGAACCGAATCGATGCATGAAGATAATGAACAAGAGTAATTCTTAATGTATGGAAATTCATAGCAGTTGACCACTTTCCAAATTTTATGCGCCAGCGGTGGGAGATTGACCAGGGCTTCATATGGCTTTATATAGACCCATAAAAGCTTTGTTGATAACTAAAGGGACGCTTAAGCTTCGCCTTAAGATTAAACGCGCTTTCCAATCAGCGAATTTTTCCCATTGAGAGTGAGGCACAGAGTTTGTGAAATTGTTAACTTCTTTATTTGGTTTGGCATTTGGGAAAGGAAGGCACAGAAGACTCCATCACTTCTAGGTAGACACCTACGCTTAAAATGAAAAGCTGCAACGGGACTCGAGGTGAATATCTCGTCGGTTCAAATCTCTTTCCCAAACTATCCCCAAACTTGGCCAGCAGGTGGATGCTCAAAGGGAACAGAACTGGTATCACACCTGCCTGAATGCATCACAATAAATGGTTACGTTATAGTTGTGATAAAAAATAACAAGTGTATTTTTTCGAACAGGTTTTTCTCAAAAATGGTTAGGGATACGGCGCTGCCTTTAAGACTGAACTACCTTCATACGCTATCGTGTGGAATATACTGATCCTCATAGAAAGCTGATGTGATTTCCGTGAACACAAGATTATACACTAAAAAAGTAATCAGGAAGAAAAAGGGGGTCAGTCGTGCGGTTATAGGGTGCCTAGAGCCGTTGCGCTGAGTTGTGTTCTTGATACTTACCTGACTATCTTGGATGTGGATATGTGGCTTCGCCTTTCTAACCGGTGGTCCTTAGGAAACAACTTCCGATGCGGAAAATGCTGGTGTCCCTACAATCTATTAGTCTTCATGGAGACACCTCTCCACAACGTATAAGCCGTCGCATGATTGTTTTCGCAGTTTTCTTCATCCCCAACCATGTCGGCTGTCTCTCTATTATCATGCACCCTTTCGCCGGCTGCCAAATCGCTATCAAGCAGTCGGCGAGGCGGAATGATGATGTTGATGATGATGATAATGTCCTGAGTCGTAATGACATATACCCCCGGTGAGGGGCTGCATGGTTAGGGTAGACTGCAGATAAAACACACTCATCATCAAGGAGTGGAGTATTTGTATGTTGTTATTGTTCTCCTCTAATTTTATTTGGATGATTTGGACCTTATTCGCTGTGCTGTTAGCACTTCTTCCTCTTCTCTTGCAAGTTTGCAGCTAAGAGTAGGAGTTCGTTATATTTAATATTTAGGGCGAACAGCGACGGCTAATCATTGTGAATGACATTAAAATCCTAAGGTATTTGTTTGTTGTCCGTGTGCTGTGTCGCGTCAGCGCACGTTAAATATCCCCAGGTGGTAGAAATTACTCCGAAGCACTCCACTCCGGCTTTTCTTTCCAATTTCACTCCCACCTTTCCCCCTTCTTTTACAGCTCAGTCCAGGTGTCCACAGAAACAAGTGTGAGAGGTATTGCGGCTTTCGCTCCTGTGAACCAATTATTATTAATTATTATTTATTTGTTGTTACAAGTCAGCACTTCGTCACTTTTTGTGTTTTATTTCTTTTCAGTATGGCTCAGTGCTACAAGAAAAAAGAGTTCAGACAGAGAACAAAGAAGCGCTGCGGAGCACGCGCGTGGCGGAACAGCCATCAAATCCAGACGCGTACCGACACGCCTTTCTCAGCTCTGCATCCAGCACAGGACGTGAAGGCATCCAATTCGAAGGCTTGCAGGTGAGGAGAGCCTTTTCTGTACTCACATACGTACCGTACCGTCTTTCGAAGCTGCCGAATTCGCCAAAACGTTCTTTAGTTGCTCACGATCCTCGGCCCCGCCTCTCCCTAACTCCTCAAGGTATTGATTGCGCGTGTTTGGTCCCTTGGCCACCAGTATAAGGAGTGTCTATCATCGCCGCAGGTACACGTGGTGCCTGGGCGACCACAGTGCAGCCAGCGGCTGCACAACCTGCACGAGATCATGCAAAGCTCAGCACCGATGGTTCCCAAAGGCTTTCCCGGATCGCCTCTGGAATTTCCATTCAAGCGCTCGCTGTACAAGCCCCTGGGAGGCTGGCTTTACACCCTCCGAGACAAACCTTCCGCAGTTGGCCGTTGGTGTCTTCTGCCTTGCTTTCCAGATTTCTCACGGGGTATGTAAGCGTGCCTGCAACCCTCTGTTGCTGTGCATAGACAAGTTTTCTGATAGCCTGATCACTCGTATCAATGTTCCGCAGGCTGGTTAAGGTCGCTGGGGAAAAGCTATCTTCCAGCGATCAGTGGAGCAAGGGCAAAAAGGAAGGCACCGGTGCAAAAGGAGGAGAGTCGGCTGCAGCCCCACTCCGGCTCAGCAGTGGCGCTACATCTGGCTGCTGCACCTGACATACTGGCCTCTGCTACGCACCAAGCGAGTGGGAAGCCACCCGAACACCTGGAGCGGCATTGCCATGGCAGCAGCGCAGGCCGTACCTTTGCGGAGCTGGATGGAGTAGCTCAGCACGTACCTGTTCCTGGCTCCCGAGCGAAGCCTACAAGGGCCTCCAAGTTGTCAATGCAGGGAATACTGACCCTACTGACCCACTGCGGCGAGCGCTTGCTAATTGCGCTCGTTTGCGTTTGATACGACCGTTTTGTTAATTTGTCCAACGAATCTGGTCTCGATTGTTTCTTTTCTTTGTTTACGTTACTTCACGTTTAGTTAATTTGCCTCGTTTGCGGTGTTTTACATTGTTTGTGATGCCGCTTAATAAAGTATGTGTCCTCGAAGTGTCCGTCTCGTTCAACCTGTTCTGTGAAGAGAAATACATAGTCGTCGGCAAATGTCAGATATGCGGCTGCGATTTAGAACTTATCTTTGCCCGTAACTTGAATACCCTAGATGTATGCAACTTGTCATGAGCGAAAAAAGAGTCGAGAAGTAACGTTGTGCCCACATGTAGGCATGGCCACCAGATACAGATCGTCAGGCTGTTAAGCATTCTGGAGACAACCTCATGCGCTCTCACAGATTGTCACAGCGCTCGATTCCACTGGAAGACTCCTCTGCTATTCCATCGTGAGGGCAAATAACTGCTACCGGACATAGTGATGAAATGGTGTTCAGCTCCCGAGCCTTATTTTTACACATTGGCCATCGCTTCCACTGCCATCGGAAACGAAAGGCTAGAATTGATATGTTAACCTAGCTATGCAGCACGTGCGAGCATTTAAACATTTCCCAAGGGAGACGGGGTTGCTTCGAAAAGCTACGCAGAGGGCGCTGTGTGACAGAATTTTTCTAGGGTGCCTCGATGCAGCGCAGGCATCGAAGCACTTTAGAATTTTTCGATGGAGACGGATAGAGTCCACGTAGTATTGAGGAATGGAACAAGCTGTCTTTTGATGCGATTTTATCGAAATAATTTTGGCGTCTTAACCGAAGTCATGTTTAGTGTTAGTGTACAATATCTTGTTAGAGTTAAAATTTTATCGTTGTAATATACTTGTTAGTTATGTTTCGTATTTTTATTGCTACTAACAGATGGTCCAAAATAACGTATTCTTTACACCTGTCCTGCTAGGGCTCATTGAGGTCATAGAGTATTCGTTATATATATATATATATATATATATATATATATATATATATATATATATATATATATATATATTAAATGAAAGAGTCAGGGAATTGCTTTGTGCTGAGAAGAAAAACTGAATCGACTTGTATCTGGCGACTCTTCAGCCCTGTACAATCTTCTCGAGCGTGTACGCTGTCTTGTTTTCAAAACATTTGCCTTTTGATTTATTGTACCGTTCGCCTACATCCCGCATGCGAATATGCGCCCCTGACTCGTGGAAATTTGCGACGCAGCTTTCAGTGGGTCCGCGCTCGGCAAGTGTCGGGGACAATTGAATCCTAGAGGTTTTCGAAGGTGTATCGAGGCTTCTCTGGCTTCCAGTATCAGCAGTCAGACAAACGAGAAAACCGCACAACTAGACGCAGACCGCTCGCCCGAGGACGAGTCACGCGGTACCTGCCGTCAGCTTCATCGGAGGGAAGAGCCTCCCTGCTCTATCCCATGACAAACTTAAATGTCTCTGTTACAGTCCTGCAAACTCGCGACAGAGCGTAGGAGCACAGATAATCTTGGAACGTCATTTCATCCCCATTCTGGGCACAATGCAGGTGGTGTCGAATCTGTGCGCGACAGAAGAAAAAATAAAGTCGGAAGGGCATGGACGTAATGTTCAGCGGGTACCCTTTCAATGATATTTTTTTTCTTTTAGTTTGCCGTCTCGATGCGTTGTCTTGGGCTCAAATCTGTTTTACGCAACCTATGCAAGTCATTCTTTCGCCCGCATAGATTCGCAAGTGTTCTGCACGGAGGTGAAAGGTAGTGGATTGTTCAATTATTTCTAGGTGTAATTTGTCGATGAAATGTACTAGCTATATGAGCAGGAAAGCCGGCGTTTTTAGTGTTGATTTTTGCAAACACCTTAGTTCTGCAAGCTCTTTTCTGTGTGGCAGGAGCGCTGGTGGTGGCTTGCCTAATACCGACTCATTTATTTTCTAGACATTATCTTCATGGGCGAAAAATACAATGTTTCTGCACTCGTATTTCGGATAATCTTGACGTAAACCAGCTTATATATGCAAATATTGTGCGTTGTGCCCTTAATATTACTGTTTATATTGGATGTCGATATGTGGCATCGCCTTTGTAACTGACGGTGCTTGGGAAAAAAAAATTCATGGCGAATTACGCAGGTGTTCCTACAGTCTATCCGCCTTTTTCACAAGGCCGCTCTGCGCATGCGCGAATCTCCCCTGGTTGAAACCAAACCACCAACCCCAGCTAAGCATGCGCAGTTCTTAGCCTCCGCGATCGGCACAGCTGTAACTAACCTCGGAAGCCATGTGTAGTTATATTCGTGACAGGCGTATGGGATAGATGGCAGCAGCTGTCAACACACACCGTCATTTCACTGGCGGCTGCATCTCCCAAGGACGTTTTCAACCAGTAGCAGACAAATTTCGACCACTCCCAGAGGGCGCCACATTTTGTGAAAAAGGCGAATTGTCTATGAGTCTTCACTGAGTCATCTTTCCGCAACGTAAGCCGTTGCTTCTTTTCTTTCTTTCTTTTTTTGACGACTCACTTGCACATCCCTAACCATGCCTGCTGTCTCTGTTATCACGGCGCAATCAGTCTTCTATGAGGAATGATTAGGATGATGTCCTCAGTAGTAATCGTGCATACTTTCCGGCGAGGATGGGCTAGGGAAGAATGCTGATACAGTCATGAACAAGGAGTGGAGTATTTGGATAATTTTGTGTCTTAAGCGCTGTGCTATTATCACTTCCTCCTCGTGTCTTGCAAATCTGCGATAAGAAAAAGGAAAGCGTCTTGATCTGACTCCTGCGAAACTTGGGCATCTGCATCTGTGAAGACAGCGCGATCCTGGAGACACCGATCAAACCCAGGTACGCTCAATTTTCGGTCATTTAGAGCAAATCTGCGCGTAACCACGTAGCGAATGAGCTAAGCCTAACGGCTGCAGCTCCCCCGCCGCTGGTTGCGGAGACGTCTGCTGGTCACCCAATCAACATGGCTCAGCACAAACAATGCGGCTACAACCCCACGACTCTGTCGTGGTCGTCTGTCCCTATAAGGCAGCCTATAGGACGGCCAATCCACCATTTCGGCGGAACAAGCTGCCCTTTTTCAAGTCGTCGAGAACCGGCGCCTTCGCCGGCAAAACGCACGAGGAGCGGCCAAGTCAAAGACTCCCCTGAACAATGCAGACACGGGAGACGCTCGCGCTCCGTCTCGGAAAGCTCTACAGAATTCATCCCCAATCTCTAAGTGGACGCCGAAACCAACCGTCAGGATGAATTCTGACGACTACGTGATCGTGATCAAGCCAAGTACTACAGTCGACCTCAAGACAGCGTTTCAACAGGGTGAGCTCGGCGCTGCCATTTCTCAATACATCGGTAGGCAGCACATGAACGCCATCAGATTTTTTCTCCCAATTGTGAACAAAACATCATCGTCTGTGGCGCGCAGAACGCCGAGGTAGTTCAGAAGCTGCTCACGGACTTCAAAGGTACCAGCAAAGGACCGCTCCCGCTTCACGGACACCTCAAGCTCGCCGGTGATGTGTGTCGCGGAGTGATTACTGTGCACAACCTAGAAACCAGTGACTGAAACATAGTGTGCAGTGGCGTGGTGGAGAAGTCTTCCATGTGCGCAAGCTGGGGAACTCCAACGTAACGGTGCTAACTTTCGCGGGTCGTAACGTTCCGCGGTACGTACACTACAACGCAGAACTGACTCCCGTAAACGGTTACAAGAGGACAGTGCCAGCGTGCTACCGTTGTGGCACCCTGGGTCACCGGGCGGACGATTGTCCCACTCCAGTGAATGAAAGATGCGGGATTTGTGGCCAAAACGCGGGGGCTGGTACAGAGGGGATGGCCCCCCCACGAATGCAATCCAGTGTGTATAATCTGCGGGGGACCGCACCTCACCAGCTCCCGCAAATGCACGGAGAGATTCATCAGGCCTCAACTGCCAAGGCCCAGGACATCGGCCCCCCCCGCAAAACAGAAACGCCAACAGGAGACACAAAACCGCGGCGGAACGCCACCAAATGGCAAGACAGCGGGATCAACGCCACCACTCGGAGACGCGGAGTTTCCAGCTCCCTGCCGGCGCCGCCTGCAAACAATCCAAGGTAGGCAGCTGGGCGAGGGTCGCCTCTTCTTCTTCTTCCCCTCCCCCCCCCCCCCCTCACCAGCACCGCCGAGACGCAGGAACTTAAACGCGAGCTCGCCCTTTTGCGAGCTCAAAAAGAAAAATTAGCCAGTGAGCTTAACTCGCTGAAAAGCAAAATCACTACGCCACCCTCCTCTAGCGACGAGGAAGAAAACATAACAGACAGGGAGATTCCTAATAATATAGAGAGTCGCTTCGGAACCCTGGAAACCCGGGTCACCACGACTGAAACGCAGTTGGCTGATAATCCCAGAATTATCCATGACACAATCGCGCGTCAGTTGGACAGTGTCATCACCCAGGTGACACAAGCTGTAACTCACATTATCAAAAAATGGATACAGGAAAATCCTCGCGCTCTTAAACGCATGGGTGCAATGAGAGACGTTAACCGCCCTTCAAAATTTAACATAGTCATTCCCGATGAGTCTGACCTTTCTGAAGACTTCTGCATGTCTTCGCCGGGCACTAGCAGACTGGGAGGTCTTAACAACGTAATCCCGCCCTCCGTATCCGACCATGGCCCCCAACCCTAAGTCGAGAGCCAGAACAACTCAGCCGCTTACACTAACGCAGTGGAATTGCAGAGGTCTCAAGAACAGCAAGAAGCGGGGTGAACTCCGCCTCTACCTTGAGACCTCTTAATTCCTCGTAGCCGGGGTTGCCCTTCAGGAACCCGGCGCAGGCGTCAAGCTCACAAACTACTCTACATTTCAACACAACCCGCAGACATGTATACTTGTTCACAGGCAATATACTGCACAGGTCACACTCCCCACAACACCACCATTCACGTACACGGTGGTGTCGGTACTGCCCCTAAGGCGGGCTGACCGACCTGTACACATTCTAAACATTTATTGTCCTCCGAAACTTAAGAATGTTACGTTAAGCGAAATTTTCACGCAAGCTATGCATGTAGCGGGAAATGACCCACTTCTGATTGTCGGTGATTTTAATGCTCATAGCAGGCTCTGGGGGTATCCCCGGGAGAACACACGTGGGAGGAAGCTTGCGGAACTTCTCTCTACACTCAGACTCACCCTCCACACCGACCCCACCAACACAACACGTGTAGGACATTCGATTCAACGCGACACTTGCCCGAACCTCTCATTTACACGCAACATACGCCATGCCGACTGGCTGAACACAGAGGAAACTCTTGTAGCGATCACTGTATAATCTACACAATCATCTACACGCGTCCACTGAAACGCCCACAAACATAATCTCGTGTCCCGGACTGGATAAAATTCCGCGCCTCTCTGTCTATCTAGACCCCCTCCAGTCGGGATATGACACCTGGTACAAATCACTCACGTCTGCACTCAAGCACGAAAGGCAGATACAGCTCACGGAAACGCAAACGGACGTAGACAACCATCTCCTACATCTTTGGGAATCCCACCGCAGCCTCACCAAAAGATGGAAAAACAGAAACATAACAAACGCCTAAAAAAACGCATCCTCGAACTCACACATCAAGCCGCGGAATATGCTGCTCAGCTAGCCGACACTAACTGGGTAGACAGGTGCAACACGGCTGCGCGCCAGATGTCTGGCCGTAATACGTGGTGCCTATTCCGCGCGCTCATCGATCCAACACAAACACGTACGAAAACCCAACGCCACTTACATAAAGTAATGCACAACTTTACAGGAACGGCAACACAGCTAGCGCACACACTCAGGGACCGATACCTGTGCACCACCAAGGACCCCCAGGCGGTTGCCTACTCGTATGCAGGCAAAGAGAACACGGAGCTGGACACTCAATTCCAGCTCCACGACTTCCGGGCAGCCTTAAGCAAGATGAAACGCGGCACTGCACCCGGACGCGACAAGGTTACGCTCAAACTTTTGGCCAACCTTCCCGATGCAGCATATGTCGTGCTTCTCAAATACGTCAATAGTATTTGGGACGGAGACGCTCCTCTCCCTCTCGATTGGAAGTCGGCTCTCGTCACCTTTGTTCCGAAAACCGGCAAACCTATTGATGTGGACAACCTTCGCCCCATCTCTCTGACCTCTTGTGTCGGCAAGCTGATGGAGACAGTGGTGCGCGACAGACTCTCCGAATTTCTCGAAACACAGTACATTTTCGCGGACACTATCTTCGGTTTGCGCCCTCAAAAATCAGCACAGGATATACTCCTTCAGCTCCACCACGACATCTTAGATCCTGTCGAATGTCCCCATTGTGACAAGGTGGTTCTGGCCTTGGACCTTAAAGGCGCATTTGACAATGTGAAGCATGAAGTAATCCTCGATCACCTCAGTCACACCAACTGTGGTAACAAAACATTCAATTACATAAAACAATTCCTTACAGACCGCCAAGCCTACATACGCATACAAGATGCGGAACACGGGCCATACACCATCGGCTCGAGGGGAATTACACCTCAAGGCTTGTCTCCCCTCCTCTTCAATTTAGCCATGCTTCATCTTCCCTTCAAATTGGCTTCTCTTCCCGGGATACATCACGCACTTTACGCGGATGATATCACAATCTGGGCCACGCAAGGTAACCTGGGCCACTTGGAGTCCTGCCTGCAGGCAGCGGCGACCGTAGTCGACGACTAAGCGACCTACTGCGGACTTCAGTGCGCTCCAGCCAAATCTGAATTTGTGCACGTACGTCCCTCCGCTCAAGACACAACTACGCTTCGCATCAGTCTCCCCTCGGGACCGATCCGGGGAGCAAAAGATCCGCGTCCTTGGCCTCTTCGTACACCATCAACGCAGAGTTGACACCACTCTGGCCAAACTTCGCATGGTGGGAGACAAGGTGGGCCATATGGTCCGCCGGGTCTCCAACAAGCGGGGCGGATTACGAAGCAAGGATGCACTGCTGCTTGCCCATGCTTTTGTAACGAGCAGAATCCTCTACTCGACACCCTACTTGTACTGCGTGAACACGATGACGATCAATTAGAGGCCATCCACCGGAAAGTCATCAAGCGGGCTCTCGACCTTCCGGTCAGCACGTCCAACCAGAGACTTCTGGTTCTGGGCGTGGTGAACACCCTCCGGGAGCTACGAAAAGCCCACTTATTAAGCCAATGCACGCGTCTTACACATACCACGTCCAGTCGCCGCCTCTTGGACCGGCTACACATCAAACACGATTACCACATTGAGGAAAGGAAAGCCTCGCCAGGTCTACGGTAGCATCTATACTACAAGACGCCGATAAATGCCTCAACGTCGGCATCACAGCGTCAGCCACAGTCCGACAGCGCCCAGCCCAGTTCGAAGAAATGGAGTAAGCCTTGTTAATGTGGTTCGGGAATGTGCGCGCGAATGGCGCTGTCGTGAGCGACGAAATGCTTCAAAAGAAGGCTTGCTGCCTCGGTAGCATTATGGGTGCGTACCGTTCCTTCTCCTCAGTCTTGGTAGGTTTTACCTGTGCTGACTTACGGAATTTATGTTCAGTAAAGCAGGGTGATGTTTACCGAGAAGAAATACCGAGATAAAAACTAACCGAATCGATGCATGAAGATAATGAGCAAGAGTAATTCTTAATGTTACGAAATTCATAGCACTTGACCACTTTCCAAATTTTATGTGCCAGGAATGCGAGATTGACCTGGGCTTCATCTGGCTTTATGTTGACCCAGAACGCTTAAGCTTCGCCTTAAGATTAAACGCGCTTTCCAATCAGCGAATTTTTCCCATTGAGAGTGAGGCACAGAGTTTGTGAAATTGTTAACTTCTTTATTTGGTTTGGCATTTGGGAAACGAAGGCACAGAACTTGACTCCATCACTTCTAGGTAGACACCTACGCTTAAAATGAAAAGCTGCAACGGGACTCGAGGTGAATATCTCGTCGGTTCAAATCTCTCTCCCAAACTATCCTCTAACATGGCCAGCAGGTGGATGCTCAAAGGGAACGGAACTAGTATCAAACCTGCCTGAATGCATCACAATAAATGGTTACGTTATAGTTATGATAAAAAATATCAAGCATATTTTTTCGAACAGGTTTTTCTCAAAAATGGTTAGGGTACGGCGCTGCCTTTACGACTGAACTACCTTCATACGCTATCGTGTGGAATATACAGATACTCATAAAAAGCTGATGTGATTTCCGTAAACACAAGATTATACACTAAAAAAGTAATCAGGAAGAAAAGGGGGGTAAGTCATGCGGTTATAGGGTGCCTAGAGCCGTTGCGCTGAGTTGTGTTCTTGATAATTACCTGACCATCTTGGATGAGGATATGTAGCGTCGCATTTCTAACCGGTGATCCTTAGGAAACAACTTCCGATCCGGAAAGTGCTGGTGTCCCTACAATCTATTAGTCTTCATGGAGACACCTCCCCACAACGTATAAGCCGTCGCATGATTGTATTCACGGTTTTCTTCATCCTCAACCATGTCGGCTGTCTCTCTGTTATCATGCACCGTTTCGCCGGCTGCCAAATCGCTATCAAGCAGTCGGCGAGGCGGAATGATGATGTTGATGATGATGATGTCCTGGGTCGCAATGACATATACCCCCGGCGAGGGGCTGCATGGTTAGGGTAGGCTGCATATAAAACACACTCATGGTCAAGGAGTGGAGTATTTGGATGTTGTTATTGTTCTCCTCTAAGTTTATTTGGATGATTTGGACCTTATTCGCTGTGCTATTAGCACTTCTTCCTCTTCTCTTGTAAGTTTTGCAGCTAAGAGTAGGAGATCGTTATATTTAATATTTAGGGCGAACAGCGACGGCTAATCATTGCAAATGACATTAAAATCCTAAGGCATTTGTTTGTTGTGCGTGTGCTGTGTTGTGTCAGCGCACGTTAAATATCCCCAGGTGGTAGAAATTACTCCGAAGCACTCCACTCCGGCTTTTCTTTCTAATTTCACTCCCACCTTTCTCCCTCCCTTTACAGCTCAGTCCAGGTGTCCACAGAAACAAGTGTGAGAGGTATTGCGGCTTTCGCTTCCTGTGAACCAATTATTATTAATTATTATTTATTTGTTGTTAACAGTCAGCACGTCGTCACTTTTTGTATTTTATTTCTTTTCAGTATGGTTCAGTGCTACAAGAAAAAAAGAGTTGAGACAGAGAACAAAGAAGCGCTGCGGAGCACGTGCGTGGCGGAATAGCCATCGAATCCAGACACGTGCCGACACGCCTTTCTCAGCTCTGCATCCAGCACAGGACGTGAAGCCATCCAATTCGACGGGCTTGCAGGTGAGGAGAGCCTCTTCTGTACTCACATACGTACCTTCCCTTCTTTCGAAGCTGCTTAACTCGCCAAGACGTTCTTTAGTTGCTCACGATCCTCGGCCCAGCCTCTCCCTAACTCCTCAGGGTATTGATTGCGCATGTTTGGTCCCTTGGCCACCAGTATAAGAAGTGTCTATCATCGCCGCAGGTAACCGTGGTGCCTGGGCGGCCACAGTGCAGCCAGCGGCTGCACAACCTGCACGAGACCATGCAAAGATCAGCGCCGATGGTCCCCAACGACTTACCCCGTTCGCCTCTCGAGTTTCCATTCAAGCTCTCGGTGTACAAGCCCCTGGACGGCTGTGTGGACACCCTCAGCGACACACCTCCCGCAGTTGGCCGCTGGTGTCTTTTGCCTGGCTTTCCAGATTTCACACGGGGTATGTAAGCGTGCCTGCAACCTTCTGTTACTGTGCATAAACAAGTTTTCCTAATAGCCTGATCACTCGTATCAATATTCCGCAGGCTGGTCAAGGTCGCTGGGAAAAAGCCATCTGCCAGCGATCAGTGGAGCAAGGGCAAAAAGGAACGCACCGGTGCAAAAGGAGCAGAGTCGGCTGCAGCCCCGCTCCGGCTCAGCAGTGGCGCTACATCTGGCTGCTGTACATGACATATATATAGTGGCCTCTGCTACGCACCAGGCGACTGGGAAGCCATCCGAACATCTGGAGTGGCATTACCATGGCAGCAGCGCAGTCTGTACCTTCGCGGAGCTGGATGGAGCAGCTCAGCACGCGCCTGTTTCTGGCTCCCGAGCGAAGCCTACAAGTGCCTCCAAATTGTCAATGCAGGGAATACTGGTCTTACTGACGCAATGCGGCGAGCGCTTGCTAACTGCGCTCGGTCGCGTTTGATACGAACGTTTTGTTAACTTGTTCAACGAATCTGTTTTCGGTTGTTTCCTTTCTTTGTTTGCGTTACTTCACGTTTAGTTAATTTGCCTCGTTTGCGGTGTTTTACATTGTTTGTGATGCTGCTTAATAAAGTATGTGTCCTCGAAGTGTCCGTCTCGTTCAACCTGTTCTATGAACAGAAATACATAAACGTCGGCAAATGTCAGATATGCGTATGCCCTTAAGAACTATCTTTGCCCGTAACTAGAATACTCTAGATGTATGCAACTTCTCACGAATTAAAAAAAGAGTCGAGAAGTGACGTTGTGTCCACATCTAGGCATGGCCACCAGATACAGAAAGTCAGGCTGTTAAGCATCCTGGAGACAATCTTATGCGCTCTCAGACTGTCACAGCTCTCGATACCACGGGAAGCATCCGCTGCTATTCCATCGTGAGGGCAAATAATCGCTGCCGGACATAGTGATGAAATGGTGTTCGGCTCCCACGAGGGAGCCTTATGTTTACACACCGGCCATCGCTTCCACTGCATCGGAAACGAAAGGCTAGAATTGATATCTTAACCTAGCTATGCAGCACGTGCGAGCATTTAAACATTTCTCACGGGAGACGGGGTTGCTTCGAAAAGCTGCGAAGAGGGCGCTGTGTGTTAGAATTTTTCTAGGATGCCTCGATGAAGCGCAGACATCGAAGCACCTTAGGAGTTTTGGATGGAGCCGGATATAGTCCTCGTTGTATTGAGGAATGGAACAAACTGTATTTTGATGCGATTTTTTCGAAATATTTTTGGCGTCTTAACCAAAGTCTTATTTAGTGTTTGTGTACAATCTCTTGTTAGAGTTGAAAATGTATCATTGTAATATACTTGTTAGTTATGTTGCCTATTTTTATTGCTGCTAACAGATGCTCCACAATAACGTATTCTTTACGCCTGCTCTGCTAGGGCTCGCTGGGGTCATAGAGTATTCGTTAAATAAATATGTTAAATGAAAGAGTCAGAGAATTGCTTTGTGCTGAGAAGAAAAATTTAATAGAGCTGTATCTGGCGACTCTTCAGCTCTGCGCAATCTTCTCCAGCGTGTACGCTGCCGACTTTTCAAAACATTTACATTTTGATTTATTATACCATTCGCCTACTGATTCTTGCGCGATACCGCATGCGAATATGTGCCCCCGACTGGTGGGAATTTGCGACGATGCTTTCAGTGGGTTCGCGCTCGGCAAGTGTCGGGGACAATCGACTCGTAGAGGTTTTCGAAAGTGTATTCGAGGCTTCTCTGGGTTCCGGTATCAGCAGTCAGACAGACGGGAAAACCGCACAACTAGACGCAGACCGCTCACCTGAAGAGGAGTCACGCGGTCCCAGGCGTAAGCTTCATCGGCGGAAAGAGTCTCACTGCTCCATCACATCACACATATAAATAGTATATGTGGCTGGGGTTCGGGGTTTGGCTGCACCGCAGTGAAACCATGAGGAGCCGGGCTGAAGGAGCAGAAGCAGCCAGGCAGGAGAGGCAAAGAGACGTGTTTTTATGCAACCTTTTACATGATGGGATATGTACAGGTCAAGAGAGGCTAACGGAGCTCTCTGTGGAGACAATTTTATCCACTTAAATACAGTCCGTTGTCCCCACTTCCATAGCTGGGGAAACAAGGTTAAATTGGTGCAGCCCAATCACAAGGGCACAAGATGTCACTGTAGGTGTGGCCCACTGCTGAGGGTGGTGCTCGAACATCCTCTCACATCTTTCGGTGGCGAGGGCAAACTTCTCCGATGTCGGTGGCGATCTTGTGCTTGTAGTGGATTTTCTTTCTCTGTTACAGTCCTACAAGCTCTCGATCGAGCGTAGGAGCACAGATAACCATGGAACGTCATTTCGTCCCCATTCTAGGCACAATGCAGGTGGTGTCGAATCTCTGCGCGACAGATGAAAAACTGAAGTCGGAAGGGCATGGACGTAATGTTCAGCGGATACCAATTCAACGTTATTTTTTTTTTTGTTACTCTGCTGTCTCGATGCGTTGTCGTGAGCTCAAATCTGTTTTACGCAACCTATGCAAAGCATTCTTTCGCCCGCATAGATTCGCAAGTGTTCTGCACGGAGGTGAAAGGTAGTGTATTGTTAAATTATTTATAGAAGGGATTTGTCGATAAAATGTACTAGCTATATGGGCAGGAAAGCAGGCGTTTTTAGTGTTGCTGTTTAGCAAACACCTTAGTTCTGCAAGACCTTTTCTTTATGGTAGGAGCGCTGGTAGTAGCTTGCCTAATAGAGACTTATTTAGTTTCTAGACATTATTTTCTTGGGGAAAAATACAATGTTTCTGCACTCGTATTTCGGATAATCTTGACGTAACCCAGCTTATATATGCAAGTATTGTGCGTTGTGCCCTTAATATTACTGCTTATATTGGATGTCGATATATGGCATCGCCTTTGTAACAGGCGGTGCTTGGAAAAAAGCTTCCATGGCGAATAACGTAGGTGTCCCTACAGTCTATTGTCTATGAGTCTTTACGGAGTCATTTTTCCATAACGTAAGCCGTTGCTTCGTTTCTTTCTTTCGTTTTTGATGGCTCCTTGCACATCCCTAATCATGTCTGATGTCTTTGTTATCACCGCGCAATCAGTCGTCGATACGGAATGATTAGGATGATGTCCTCAGTAGCAATCGTACATACTCCCCGGCGGGGATGGGGTAGGGAAGATTCTTGATACAGTAACGGACTAGGAGTGGAGTATTTGGATAATTGTGTATCTTAAGCGCTGTGCTATTAGCACTTCCTCCTCGTACGTGTCTTGCAAATCTGCGACAAGAAGTAAGCGCCTATCGACGACTATTTATTGCGAATGTCATTAAAATCATACAAAATTTATTTGCTGACCAACGTCAACACTTGGCTAGTTTAATTTTTTTTTAATGGTGGGGCGCCACCGTTACAAGGAAAAAAAAAGTCTTGAGACAGAGAACAAAGGACAATGAAGCGCTGCGGAGCACGCGCGAGGCGCAGCAGCCATCGAATTCAGACGCGTGCCCACATGCTTTTTTTTGCTGAGCATCCACCACAGGGCCTGAAGGGATCCAAGCCGACGCACTTGCAGGTGAGGGGCAGCCTTTTCTGCACCGATATACGTATCATCTTTCCAAGCTTCACAACTTGTCCAGACGTTCTCTCGCTCATCGCGATTCTCGGTCGAGCTTCTTACCGCGCACTGGTATTCCTAGCTCCTTAAGATATTGAGTGCGTGTTTCTTTAATCCATTGGCCACCAGTATAAGAAGTGTCTCTCATCGCCGCAGGTAATCGTGATGCCTGGGCGACCACAGTGCAGCCAGCGGCTGCACAACTTGCATGAGACCATGCAAAGTTCAGCACCGATGCTTCCCAACGGCTTTCCCCGTTCGCCTCTTGAGTTTCCATTCAAGAGCTCGCTGTACAAGCCCCTGGACGGCTGGCTGGACACCCTCAGCGACACACCTCCCGCAGTTGTCCGTTGGTGTCTTCTGCCTGGCTTTCCAGTTTCCACACGGGGTTTGTAAGCGGGCCCGCAAGACTCTGCTGCTTTGCATAGACAGGTTCTTGATAGCCTGATTGTTCGTGTCATTGTTCTGCAGGCTGGTCAAGGTCGCGGGGAAAAGTTCATCTGACAGCGATCAGAGGAGCAAGGGCAAAAAGGAACGCACCAGTGCAAAAGGAGCAGAGTCGGCTGCAGCCCCACTCCGGCTCAGCAGTGGCGCTACATCTGGCTGCTGCACCTGACATACGGGCCTCTGCTACGCACCAAGCGAGTGGGAAGCCACCCGAACATCTGGAGCGGCATTGTCATGGCAGCAGCGCAGTCTGTGCCTTTGCGGAGCTGGATGGAGTAGCTCAGCTCGCGCCTGTTTCTGGCTCCCGAGCGAAGCCTAGAAGGGCCTCCAAATTGTCAATGCAGGGAATACGGGCCCAGCCGACCCACAACGGCGAGCGCTTGCTGATTGCGCTCGTTCGCTTTTGATATGATCGTTTTGTTAATTTGTTCAACGCATCTTTTTTCGGTTCTTAGTTTTTTTTTTGTTGTTTTGTTTACGCCAGTCCACGCTTAGTTAATTTGCCTCGTTTGTGGCGTTTTGCATTGTTTGTGATGCTGCTTAATAAAGTATGAGTCTTCGAAGTGTCCGTCTCGTTCAACCTGTTCTATGAACAGAAATACATAAACGTCGGCAAATGTCATATATGCGTCTGCCCTTAAGAACTATCTTTGCCCGTAACTAGAATACCCTAGATGTATGCAACTTCTCACGAATGAAAACAAGAGTCGAGAAGGAACGTTGTGCCCACATGTAGACATGGCCACCTGATACAGATGGCCAGGCTTTTAAGCATTCTGGAGACAACCTCACGTGCGCTCTCACAGACTGTCACGGCTCACGACACCACGGGAAGCATCCGCTGCTAATCCAGCATGAGGTAAAATGAACGCTACCGGACAAGGTGATGAAATGGTATTTAACTGCCATGAGGGAGTCTTATATTATTGCGATAGCAATACTGCGCCAGGTTTCGGGCCGTCGCGTCGTTCCAGGAAGCACCACGTTTGACCTTGAACAACCGCGAAGGAGAAGTAGAAGGAGGAGAAGAAGAAGAGAAAGAATACAAAAAAAATCAACTAAGAAGACGAAGAAGGAGAAGACGTCGAAGAGGACGATGAAGAAGAAGACGAAGATGAAGAGGAAGAAGACTGCGACGAAGAAGAAGAGTACGACGAAGGAGATGGCGACGAGGAAGGCGACGAAGAAGACAAAGAAAAAGACGAAGAACGCTTGGTCACCGGCATATAATGCTTTCGCTCCACATTCGGTTCAGCAGCATATAACCCTTCTCATTTATATGAGGTATGGCTGCTTACGTTCTCGCGTCATACTCTTAAATGATGAGCTTGTGTCCCCAATAATTTAACACCTTACACTGCTGAGCGTGATAGGAGAATAATGTAACAGAAAAAAGCAGATTCTGTCGTTGCTATCGCAATAAACTAGGGTTAACCAGAGTTAAACCACAATTAATTTTTTTACACGTTGGAAATCGCTTCTGCTGCCATCGGAAATGAAAGGCTAGAATTGATATGGAAACCTAGCTATGCGGCACGTACGAGCATTTAAACATTTATCAAGAAGGACGGGGAAGCTTCGAAATGCTGCGAAGAGGGCGCTGTGTGACAGACATTTTTAGGGTGCCTCGACGCAGCGCCGACATCGAAGCGCCCTAGAATTTTTCGATAGAGCCGGCTATAGGCCACGTCTATCGGGGAAGGGGACGAGCTGTTTTTTGATGTGATATTTTCGAAAAAATGTTTGCCGTCTTACCAAAAGTCATGTTTAGTGTATGTGTATATTATCTTATTAGAGTACATGTATAGGTTGTAATATACTTGCTAGCTATGTTTAGTACTTTGTTGCGTTTAACCGCAGTTTAACAACAACTTATTCCTTGCGCACTTCCTGCTAGCCCACAGAGGGCATGGAATATTTGTTAAAAATATATTAAATGAAAGCAAGGGAATTGTTTTGTGCTGAGAAGAAAAATTGAATTGAGTTGTATGCTCCGACTCGTCAGCCCTGCCCAGATTTCCCTAGCGTGTGCGCTGTCTTCTTTTCAAAACATTCCTGCTGATTTATTATACCATTCGCCTACCGATTCTTGCGCGATCCCGCATGCGAATATGCGCCGCTGACTCGCGGAAATTTGCGACGCAGCTTTCAGTGGGTTCGCGCTCGGTAAATGCCGGGGACAATCGAATCCTAGAGGCTTTGGTGTGATCGACGGCACATGCTTTTCTAAGTCCAGGCATGATGTCCCAGTGATGGGCCTCTTTTCGGGGTGGAGAGCAGGAATGAAGTACAAAATAGGGCCAGTAACAGATTTAATCAGAGCTGGATGCCCCCGCTCATCTGACAGTCCGGAGGCGACTGCGTCTGGACGCCACTGCGGTAATCTGTTGTTTGAGATGGGAGATGATGGCCACAGCTGCAGGCAGCGCTGATGATGACGGTTAAACGGCGAACTCAATAGACGAGTCTGCAGGACCTGCGACATGTCTTCGCATTTTCAGGCAGTTGTCCCCCGGGAGGCCCGTTCTCAGAACCATCGCCGTCCTCGTAACAGCGTCTATGTAGCCGTCATTAGCATGTCGTCCCCGAATTCCAGCGTGTCCTCCAGCGACCCTTATTCGTATCCGGTTTTCGGACAAAAGGCGACAAGAGCAGGCAAAATTGTAGAGAGGTTGGCGCCTCTCGGATTACCTTGCAACCCGGATCCCAAGTTCCCGCACAGACAGTTTAGCCATCACATTCACTCAGCATAGTTTTTACGAAAACATTTTTTTCGAAGTCTGTGCACCGCCAAATCAATTCGTGTGTTCATACCACGACCTGTTGAACTTGAGTTGTATGAGCACTGCCACGAAAGGACATCGCAGTCGAGTTCACCCGCATCACCACCCATACAAGAAGTCCCAAACATCTGTTGACAATCAACTGGCTCGACTGGCGTCTATTTTCCAATGAACAAAAATGCGTATACACTTCCATTCCTTTAGCAAATCATTGCAATGGATACATATTCTAAAAGGACTATGAAGATATTATCATACAGGTTGATATACACATGATTAAGCTGAGTTCATACCATACATACAAATGCAACTAAACACAAAAGTGGAAGAATAAAAGCGCGACAAATCAACAGTGTTCAGAAAAGGGTATCATACAAATCCAAATCCAAATCCACTTTATTTCCAACCTACAAGTTGGGGGTCCCCCAGAGAAAAAGCTGTCACCGACAGTTTGACTGGGCCCTGGTGCACTACAGGCAGCATCTCGCAGTGCATTTCACAACACAATCAAAAATGGATATGTACGTGAGATCAAAAGCAAAAGAATTATACACACGTCAGATTTGAGAAATGAATATGAACATCGCAGTAATATTCATTGCCTCATCATAAATTTGTAAATTCGTGTCTAAATGTGTTAAGCGGGACAGTAAAGTCAATGTAGGCTTTAAGTTTATTATGAAGTGATGGTATGCGGTAGTCAAGTGTGGCCCGGCCATAATTTGTTCGTGTATGTGGCACTGGCGTTAGTTCCCTGCGTAAGCTGTAAGCATGCAAGGGACGGTGCGTATCATTGGGAAGGTTAGGTTTATGTATTAGAGAGACAGTTTGTAATCCTATAATTTAGTTGCTTTAAGCATATTATGTTTAGTAAACAAGGGATCAGTAGATAGCTGGCTAGGGCTTCCATAAAAGTTTACAAGAATTCGTAGCACCTTTTTTTGAAGTCGCTCGAGTTTATTATAATTTTTGTTCATGTTTTGTACATGGATGAAACTTGACTAGCAGGCTCACAGCGTTAATAATTATTACCCAGGATTGTAGATATGCCACACATTTCGATGCACAATCAGCTCACAGAATGGCTCTGTCGGCAGTTGGGAATTTTCGTCCGTGTTCTCTTCCAGCGCCTGCGACTCGTTGGCCTGCGAATTATCCACGTCACCCTTAGCAGTACTGCTGGGTTGAATATCACTGTCTTCAGCAAATTGATGGCGGTAAATGTCGAGCATATGCCTTGAGCGATTTCGGAATCTATAGAGCTGGTTGCCGCAGGTAGGATTAAGTCACTGCAGTCATTCCAACTGCTCTGAGCCGGTGCGCTCTGTGCGCAAGCTTCGATTCTGTCCTATTTTGAATCCACAAATCCCAGTCTCTCTGGTCGCGTGACACAACATGCGAGAGCAGTTGCTTAAGAATCTGGTTCAGCAGCTCTACTGCCCATTACATTCTGGGTGGTAGGCTGCTGTTTTCAGCTTTTTGACATTTAGAAGCAAAGAACTTCAGCATCATCATCATCAGCCTGAATATACCCACTGCAGGGCGAAGGCCTCTCCCATATTTCTCCAATTAACCCGGTTCTGTGCTAGCTGCATCCACCTGACCCGTGCAGACATACTTCTGTCATAATCTTGGAAGTGAAATTGCGCCCTTGGTCAGTAAGCAGCTGTCGGGCACACCGTGGCGGCGGAAAACAACTCTTTCTGCAAAACTCCTCGCCACTGTTGGCGCCTTCTGGTCAATCTTAAGGATGGCTTCCGCGAATGTGTATAGCTGATCGGAGAACACTGGCACGTAATTGTTCCCATTACTGGTTGTAGGTAAGGTATCCGATAACATCCATAGCTATTCTCTCAAAAGGTGCGCTCCGCTCTCCAAACTCTTGAAGCGAAGTGCGTTTCCTCTTTTTCGGTGTTTTTTTTTGTAACTGTCAGAATTAGCACTGACCGCAGTACTCGGCAATCGACGTCCTCATTTCTTGCCAGAAATACTACAATTCAATTTTCTGTCTCATTTTTTTGGCCCTGAAATGAGAGGTGTATGGTGCGTCATGGTATGCACGAAACACATCTGCAACCAGGCTGCGCGGTACAATGTATCTTTCTCTGCCTCACTTGGGCCAAATCCTCTTCAGGTATGTGGGACACACATGGCATTTCCGTAAGATAGAATCGGAAACTCATACTCAACCGCATTAAGGCCTGTGAAAAATAATGACAGCACCAGAAGTGTGTTTATTACGCGCCAGTGAGGTGATAATAATATTAAATGTGTACGCGTATTTTCTGGACTGCGATGCTAACTTCCTCCCTGGTTAGCTCGTCTGCGTGGTATGTTCCATATGCTCCAGTGCAGTATTTTTTGTTCCGCTAACTGCGCAATTCTGTAAAAAATAAAAACACGAGCTTTGCCTATTGTGACGATTATTTTGGAGTGATCGAAACAGATAGATGCAACGCGTATATTTGTCTTTCCTTGTTTTTCAAGTTAAAAAAAAAAGTTTGTATGACGTGCTGAATCATTGAAAGTAACAGCTAGCTGATACTGAAATTGTTCTCCTTACAGATCTCAATGGCATACTGCGATGCAGTTGTTCCAATAATCTGTAAATCAAGCTGGCTTCTGAAGTACTATCATTGACAGCAGTCACCGTGAACATTTTTCCCTACTTGTGGCAACTATTCATTACACCACTTCTACATGGTACTCTTGTAGCACAATTGCTGTTGTAAAATGTGTAAATAAATGCTGGTGCCTTTCTTAAATTTTGTTTTATTGCAGCGTAGACTAGCATTGTAATTTTTCTATTACCATTGGCGCTAGCGGAGCAGTCATGCAGTTTTTCGAGCAATGCACAATTTCTTGAAACTTCCTGACATAAAATGTCATATAGCGCAGGTGTTATTGCCTAACAAGTATCATGATTACTTGTTATGCTCAGTAGATGTCGGCCTTACAAGAAAATATGCTGATTATGCACGATTCATGCTTAGGAACAGTTATCCCGGTAGCGAATAACAGCGCTCCCGCCCTGCGCCGACGTTCTTACCCGTGCGACCCGTGCGCCTGGACCCCTACGTCAGTGGCGCCCTCAACGAGGGGAGCGGTAGCGCCGCTCAACTTTACCCGACGGCGCCGCTCTAATGTTCGCGCGGCGCGTTGACAGGCACAGAGAGTATAAAGGAGGCTATGACCAAACACGTATTTTTATCACTCAGTTCCACGTATGCCCAAATGGATTTATGTTTAGGTTGCAGTGAAATGTGATAAGACGGTATAGCTTTAGGTATGGGTAGCATAACACCACCTCCTGGTCGCATAGTGTGTTCGCATCGGTAAACTGAGAACCCGGATGATGGTCACAAATCTCATTGTCATGAGCGTTAGGATGAAGCCAGGTTTCGGTTACTGCGATATTATCAGCCTCGCACGAGTCAGCAGCAAAAGCAAATGATTCGCGTTTATTAAGAATGCTTCTAGCATGCTTATAATTAACGCTTGCTTGGTGCGTCGGGCCCAAGTCTGCTTTGCGCAACTCAGCAAGGAGCTGAGTTGTGCAATCCTTTTGCGGAGGGGTCGGAGTGCTGCTGATGCCTTCTCTAGTACCGTGGCACATTTATTTCTAGACGTTGTATTCTTGGGGGAAAAATACATGTTTTTGCTGTCGTATTTTGATGATGTGAACGTAAACTTGTTTACGTATACAAGTAGGCGAAATATAACTAAATGGGGCCAGTCTCTGTGGACGAGCTTCTTGGAAATCAAGACCATCTTTTCTTCTGCCGAGGAAAATCCGTTTCCGAAAACCAAGACCAGTATTTCGCAACTATAATAGAAGAGTCACGCATTCGCGAAAATGCATTGTCTCCGTTAAATTTCTGCAGGCTTACATGAAGTACATCATTCAGCGGACATCTTATTAACATCATTATTTAGGACAACAGGCTTTCGCCATTTGTGAAATGATTCCCACTAACCTAATCGACGCATGAAAATATTGAACAAGAATAATTTTTAATGTTTGAAAATTCATAGCTGTTGACCACTTTCCAAAGTGTTTGTGCCAGCGGTTGGAGATTGACCAGGACATTATCTGGATTTATGTTGAGCCCTAAATGATTTGTTCATAATTAGAAGGACGCTTAAACTTCGTCTTAAGTGTTGACGTGATATAGCGCTTACAATTGCGTGAATTTTAGACATCGAGAAGGACTGTGTGGCAAAGAGTTTGTCAAAGGCTTAAACACCTTTATTAGGCGCAGAACCTGTATCCATCGCTTCTAGGTTGACACCTACGCTTACAATAAAAAGCATGCAACTGGACTCGAGGTTCATATCACGTCGGTTCAAATTTCTGTCTCAAACTATTCTCAAACTTGGCCAGCAGGTGGATACTGAATGGAAACAGCACTGGTATCGCACAAACCTGAACGTCTCACAGTAAACGGTTGCGTCGTAGCTGTGATAAGGATTCAGCAGAGTATTTTTTGATCAGGTTTTTCACCATTCCGGTTAGGGATACGGCACTGCCTTTACGACCGAACGACCTTCATACGCTATCTTGTCGAATATACAGATACTCATAGAAAGCTTTCCGTGCTTTCCGTAGACACAAGATTATACACTAAAAAAGTAATCAGGAAGAAAAGGGGGCAGTCGTGTGGTTATAGGGTGCCTAGAACCGTTGTTCCGAGTTGTGCTCTTGCTAACTGCCTTACTATCTTCGATGTGGATATGTAGCGTCGCCTTTGTAAGCGGTGGTGCTTACGAAAAAGCTTCCGATCCGACTAACGCAGGTGTCCCTACAGTTTATTAGTCTTCACGGAGACATCCCTCCACAACGTATAAGTCCTCGCATGATTGTTTTCACGGTTATCTTCATCCGCAACCATGTCGGCTGCCTCTCTATTATCATGCATCGTTTCTCCGGCAGCCCAGTCACCATCAAGGAGTCGTCGGGGCTAAATGATATATGTTGATGATGATGTCCTCAGTTATAGTGACATATACCTCCAGCGTGGGACTGCATGGTCAGATTGGCTGTAGATACAAACACACTCATGGTCAAGGTGTGGAGGTTTTTGATATTTTTGGTCGTATTCGCTGTGCTATTAGCAGTTCTTCCTCTTGTCTTACAAGTTTGCAGCTAAGAGTAGGATATCATTATATTTATTATTTAGATCGAACAGCGAAGGCTAATCATTGCGAATGACATTAAAAGCCTGTAGCATTTATCTGTTGTCCGTGTGCTGTGCGATGTTAGCGCACGTTAAAGACCCCCAGGTGGTAGAAATTACTCCGAAGTTCTCCACTACGCCTCGTCTTTCTCTCTTTACACTTTCACTCCCACCTTTGTCCCTTCCCTCACTGCGCAGTTCAGGTGTCTACAGAAACAAGTGTGACAGATAGTGCGCCTTTCGCTTTCTGTTTAACAAATATTATCTTTTATTATTTATTTGTTGTTAAACGTCAACACATTGTCATTGTATTTATTTTATTTGTTTTGATCGTGGGCAAGTGCCGCAAGGAAATAAAGTTGAGACAGAGAACAAAGAAGCTCTGCGTAGCACGCGCGTGGCGGAACAGCCATCGAAGACCCGGCTAAAGAGGAGCATAACGCGCTTGTTAGCACGTTAGGGCACCGCTACGAGCAGAAGGCGTGATTCGGCTAAGTATTGGGCGGCTAGTCCTCTTTTTCTGTTTTCCCCTGCGCATTTGCGCTTTTCACCGTGTTGATAACGCTCGCAGAGAGATTGTAACTGTAAAGTGATGTCTACGCAGTCTCCCGGCCAGGGGCGCTCCCCCTGGTCGGCTTTCATTACTCCTCAAGATCTACCTCTGGAAGCGTTCCAACGATCTGGCGTTCCAAACATTCCTGTGGCGCTAGTGCCCAAGGATGGCGGATTTATTAAAATGAATAACCCTGGGACTGTTCGAGCTGCTCTCCAGGCAGCCTCTACCCTGTATGACTCAATCACAGAAGTGAGGCAGTTTGGGCGCGGCGGGATACTGTGCCGATCTCCAGATCTCAATTGCGTGAAGGATCTGCTTAAATGCAATTCATTTGGATCGCTTCAGGTGAGCAGCTTTATCCCTACTCATCTTGCATGCACAAAGGGATTAGTCCGAGGAGTAGACTCTTCTTTAACTCCAGCTGAGACCCTCGACCTTCTTTCGGCGGCTGGTGTGGTAGCGGTGTATCGTTGCAGCCGGGAGGTTAATAATACGCGGGTACCAACAGAGTCGGTGATTGCCACATTTGCGGGAACTTCATGCCCGTCAGAGATAAAAGCATGGCCATTGATCTTCCGTGTGGATCCTCTTAAATCTAAGCCACTGCAGTGCACTAATTGCTGGCGATATGGTCACAGTGCTCGTGGTTGTAAGTCCTCCGTGCGGTGTTCCAAATGTGGCGATGGTCATCATTCGTCATCTTGTTCACAACAAAACGATAAATGCTGCCTTTGCGGTGGAGCCCACGCTGCAAACTCCTTGGAGTGTCCATCTCGAAAACAGGAGCTGCAAATTCTAGAGGTAATAGATAGAAAACGCTGTTCGCGTCGTGACACTTTAACAGAGGTTAAGGAACGATTACACGGTTATGCAGGTGTATCAGCCCGATCAGGTGTGCCTCTGGATGCATCAATCTCAAAGGCGATAATGACTGCAGTGGAATCATCAATGACTAAAATGGTCGACCGAATAGTTTCTACTGTCACAGAGTGTTTTTCTAACGTTCTGGCAGTTCAGCTAACGCAAGCCCTGCAATCAGGAACAGCCCCTTTCATAGCAAATATGCCCTCTGAAAGCTCTCAACCGCTTGAAAGCACTGCTGTTGCTTCGCCTAACAGGGCTGCTCCTCCAGATGACGATGAAAACATTAATGACGCAGAGATGGTAGAATCAGATGTAAGAATTTTAAAACGGTGTGGGTCTCCCATGTCCAATCATTCTTCTCCGCGGTCCCAACCAAAATCAAAGAAACATCAGCATACATTAAAGCCAAAGGATAATATTTTGGGGCAGGCAGTTGCGGCTGCCAAGATTCCACAATCATAGGGGCACTAAGAGTTATCCAGTGGAACTGTCGTTCAATTCTAACAGCTTCAACAGATTTAGTTTACATTTCTTCTCAATATAATCCACATATAATTATTTTGCAAGAAACTTGGCTAACAGCTGAAAAGCATTTCTATTTACAAAATTATAATTCATTCAGACAAGATCGCCAATCAAAAGGAGGAGGTTTAATTATATTTGTCTGTACAAAATTCTGTCACAGGGCTAGGATTTCTTTCCAGTTATCTTCTATAGATTGTGAGTTATTGGCCCTAGACTTTGAAATTCCAGGGCACTGTCCGTTTTCATTAGTGAATGCTTATTTCCCTAGCGGTGTACAAGATACAAAACCTCTAGATCTGCTATTAGTTAATTGTCGAAACTCAGTTCTTCTGGCTGGTGATTTTAATTCGCATCATGTGTCATGGGGCTACAAGACAGATAGTTGTGGCAAGCGTCTTTGGGATTGGGTAACAAATAATAACTTTTCTTGTAGAAATTCGGGTTCGGCCACTTTTATAAGAAAACACAGTCAATTTGTGTTAGATTTAACTTTTACCTCTCCCAGTCTCTTCGTTAATAATTGGTCAACACTTGATTGTGGCACCTCTAGTGACCACATACCGATTGCGTTTGAGGTTAATCACCCTGTAACTCCAGCGACTTCTCAGTTGAGGTCATTTATCAACTATAATAACTTTCAGTCAACGTTACGCTCTAATCTTGAATCATTGACTAACACGGATGAAGAACAAAAATCAAAACGCTTATGCTCGGTGATTGAGGATTGCCGTAAGAAGTCTGAGATCTTGGTACGGAGCTCAAAGGTGAATACTTCAGCTGTTTGGTGGAATGCTGATTGTTCCCGAGATTATAGACGTAGAAAGGCGGCATGGAAAAAGCTTCTCCACAACCAGTGCCCGAAAAACTGGCAGGATTACAAGTTCATTGCAGCTACATTTAAACGTACAGTTGCAAAAGCGAAGGACGAGTATGATGCAAAGCATTTTGATTTCCTCTCTAAATCAGGCAATCGAACTGCACTTTTTGGTTTTTTACGCTCGCGGAAAAAGATTCCGCAAGCACAAAATCTACATTCCTTTATTTTGACTTTGACTCCCCATGAAGCAATAGACACAATTGAAAAAATTGCCAAAGGACTGGAGAAACGTTTCTCGTCTGCACTACCTTCGGGCTCGATATCTGTAATGCCAATGGAACCTGTTAATTATGATCCTCAAATTTCCGTTTCTGAGCTTACTCCAATAGTTATGAGATTACCAGCCGCTGCTCCCGGTCCTGATAAAGTAACTTCAAAAATGTTAAAAATTCTTTTTGACGAGTCACCTCAGACGTTATTAGAGCTAGTAAATTATTCCATTAAACATGCTTGGATACACCCAGAATGGAAACTTGCCAAAATAATTCCTTTACTTTAAGAATAAAGGCGGTGCCTTGTCTATTGATAATATAAGACCAATTGCATTAACATCAAACATTGTAAAATTAATTGAAAGAGTCATACTTATACGTGTTTCGGAATTCATGAATAAAGAAAATATCCTCAGTCCTTGCCAAATTGGTTTCCGTCAAAAGTGTTCCATCTGGAATGCGCATGCTGATCTCGAGAGTCGAGTTCTTCTAGCGCGGCGCCAAAAAATGCACGCTGCCTTGATAACGCTAGATATAGCCAAGGCCTATGATAGCGTTGAGCATAGCATTCTATTGCAAAAATTAAAATCTCTTCAGTTTCCACATTATTTAGTAGCCTGGATATCCGAATTCCTCCAAAACCGAGAGTTTTACTGCGCAATAAATGGCGTCCATTCTGGCAGATATAAGCAAGCCAGGGGAGTGCCGCAAGGAGCAGTCCTTTCACCAGTCCTTTTCAATATACTACTCAGCTCAATACCTGTTAATCATGACGTTCGCACTTACGTATATGCTGATGATATTGCGTTTTTTGCAACTGCATCGGATATTCAATCCCTTTATCTCCACTTGCAAACGTACCTAAACTCTATTGAGAATTGGTTGTGTGGCTTGCGTCTCACATTAAATGTCAACAAAAGCGCAGTCCTCGTATTTAATATAAAAGATTCTGTAAGTCTGTCTGTAATGTATAAGCAACAAATAATACCACAGGTTAAATCATTAAAGTATTTAGGGGTCACTTATGATGATAATCTTTCATGGCAGCCCCACATTAACCATATTGCTACGAAAGGGGCTCGGGCCGTGGGCATGTTGCGCCGAATTAGTCGTCCCAGGTCTGGAATGCGGAGAGATGTCCTTTTAATGATTTATGTTATGTATGTGCGTCCAATTTTAGAGTTCGGTTCAGTCTTGTTTTCTGGATCAGCAGCTTATAAAATTCGACCGCTTGTTCTTTTGGAGCGAGAAGCGCTTCGTTTATGTATGGGACTTCCAAAATTTGTTGCCAACAATGTGCTCTACCTTGAAGCCCGGATTCCACCCTTGATATATAGATTACAAATTCTAACCGTTCAGACGTACTTAAGGATATATGAATCAGAGTTTCACCGATCTATGTCTATTTTTTGCTGTCAACCGACCTCTTTTTTCGGTGTCCATTGGTCTAAATTTCACACCCCGCAGGTTGTTATGGTCAAAAATTTGCTGGACCCCTTAAATGTTTCCCTTCCTAGTATTCTACCCATACAAACCATCGGTTCATCTATTAAAATTGTCTTTGACGACATATTCCCGAATAATGCTAAAAACTTATCATCCGTTATTCTAAACGGATTATTAGAAGATCATTTAAGAAGTCTTTCTGCTAGTTTAGTTGTAGCTACTGACGCATCTCAAAGTAATGAAAAGGCGGGAGTGGGTATATATTGTCCACATTTAGACTGGTCTTTTTCTGTCCGGCTTCCGGACTTCACCCCAATTTTTGAGGCGGAGTTTCGGAGCCGGTGGTACTCGCTCTACGTAAATTAGACTCCTCTTTTTCTAAAGTGGCAGTAATTTCCGACTCTCTATCCTTGTGTTCATCTCTCTCTTCGTCGGTGGATTCTGCAATAGTAAAAACCTTTGTCTCCCTGATCCCAAAACATTTGAAAATTGTACATATGGTATGGGTACCAGGCCACAGCAATGTGGATTTAAATGAATATGCTGACAATTTAGCAAAAGAGTCCCTTAATGGCCCCGTATTATCTATCCTTCCGGCGACCGCGTACATCACCGCAGCGAGGTTTCGAAGAAACGTTCTATTAAATATGAAAAACGGACATCTTTTAAGATCTGAGGACTACCTGCATCTAAATTATTCTTGGAATAGAAAATTATGTCATTCACGGCAACTTGAGATTTCACTAACAAGGCTGCGATGCCGCATCCCACCTTTAAATTTCTATCTTCACAGATCTGGTTTGGCAATGTCTCCCGTCTGCGCATTTTGCGGTGAACAAGAAACATTAGATCACTTTTTATTGTTTTGCCGCCGCTTTACTACGCTGAGAAAACAGTTGATGGAAAGGCCATTGCAACAGCTTGGCCTTAGTTTAAGCAGCCCGACATTGTTATCATTTGGCGCCACCATCCTTGGGCACAGTCACAGGTCTATTTTTACCGCCATGCAAAATTTTTTACTGCACTCAAATCGTTTTCCTTGCTAAATATTTAAACATCACTTGTCCTACAAATATAGTGGCAATCTCCCGTGAGTGTTACCACTTTTCATATTATATTTCACTTATTTCCCATTTTGTTTCGTTTCCTCTACCCCTCAAATTATTATTAATATATATATATATATATATATATATATATATATATATATATATATATATATATATATATATATATTTCTTTTTATGCAAGTATATTAAAAAAAAAAATTCTTTGCTACCCAATTCTTGGCCGATCCCCCTCTGTGGGTATGTGCCGTAAGTTATTTGGACAACAACAACAACAACAATCCAGACGCGTGCCGACACGTCTTTCTCAGCTCTGCATCCAGCACAGAACGTGAAGGCATCCAAGTCGACGCGCTTGCAGGTGAGGGAAGCCTTTTCTGTACTCACAAGCGTGCCGTCTTTCGAAGCTGCCTAAATTGTGCGGACGTTCTCTTGCTCCTCACGAGCTTTGACCAAACTTCTTACGAGCACTGGAATTCCTAGTTTCTCAGAATATTGATGGCGCGTGTTTTAACGCTTGGCCACCAGTAAAGGCGTGTCTATCATCGTCGCAGGTAACTGTGGTGCCTGGGCGACCACAGTGCAGCCACCAGCGGCACAGCCTGCACATGGCCATGCAAAGATCAGCGCCGATGGTTCTCAACGACTTCCCCCATTCGCCTCTCGAGTTTCCATTCAAGCGATCGCTGTACAAGCCCCTAGGTGGCTGGCTTTACACCTTCCGCGACACACCTCCCGCAGTTGGCCCTTGGTGCTATCTGCCTGGCTTTCCAGTTTTCCCACGGGGTATGTAAGCGTGCCTGCAACTCTTTGCTATGGTGCTTCGACAGGTTTTCCTGATTGCTTGATCACTCGTATCATTTTTCTACAGGCTTGCCTTGGTCGCTGGGAAAAAGCCATCGGTCAGCGATCAGTGGAGCAAGGGCAAAAACCAAGGCACCAGTTCAAAAGGCGTGGAATCAGCTGCAGCCCTACTCCGGGTTAGCAGTGGCGCTACATCTGGATGCTACACCTGACCTGCATGCCCCTCCCAAGCAACAAGCGAGTGGGAATTGCGGAGCAGGATGGAGCCTTTTGCTGGCTACCGAGCGAAGCCTAGCAATTCCTCCAAAGTGTCAATGCAGGGAATACTGGCCCTACTGACCCACTGCGGCGAGCGCTTGTTAATTGCGCTCGTTCGCGTTTGAAACGAACATTTTGGTAATTTGTTCAAAGGATCTGTTTTCGGTTCTTTCTTTTCCTTGTTTGCGCCACTCCTCGTTTAGTTAATTTTCCTCGTTTGCGGTGTTTAGAATTGGTTGTGATGCTGGTTAATAAAGTATGTGTCCTCGAAATCTCCGTCTCGCTCAACCTATTCAATGAACAGAAGTACATAGTCGTCGGCAAATGCCAGATGTGCGTCTGGCCGTTAGAACATATCTTATCCCGTAACTAGAATACCCTAGAAGTATGCAACTTCAGAGGAATGAAGGAAAAAAAAAAAGTCGAGAAGTAACATTGCGCCCACATGTAGGTATGACCACCAGATACAGATCGTCAGGCGTCAGTAATAGTAGAGGTTTCGCGTTAATATAAAATTCATATGAATATTTTTGCACCTTAAAAACGCAGCACCAAACACCATTGTCTTTCGGCGCGTTACAGCTTTAGTTGGTTATGAGCCAATTAAAATAATCATGATCCCCCCCCCCCCCCCCCCCCTTCCGTAATCGTCGAGTAGTCAAAAATATTTTGCTGATGTATGGAGAACAATTTAGAGCCCGTCGCATCTGACGGCAAAAACAATAGAATGACTCCTATATCAATTTTAGCGTTCATTAAATACTGCAACAGGAAAGGAAGCTCAGTATTAAAAACGTATAGTAAAAAATGCACCCGAAGCTTTTTTTTTTTTTTTTTTTTTTTTCCAGCTCGTTTGAACTGGTTTAGGCCGGGTCGAACCGGTTCGAACCGGAACGGAATGTGTCTCCGGAGCCGAACCCGACCACGAAAGGCGTGAACCCTAACCCGAACCGAAACTGAAAAAAATCCGGTTAGACACGCTGCCCGTCACACGTGGAAATTTATGCCGCAGCTTTTGTGGGTTAGCCCTCTGTAAATGCCAGGAACAATGAAATCCTATTGTGTGAATTCGACTGCGTCTTTCTAGGTCGCAGTATCAGCAGTCGGACAGGCGGGAAACCCCACGGCTAGACTTAGACCGTTGGCCCTATAGGCCTATAGGAAGAGTCATGCGGTCGCTGTCGCCGGCATTGGAGGCAAGAGGTTTTGCTCCATTGCATGGCACACTTAAATGTCTCCGTTACAGTCCAAGAAACTCCAAGAAACTCGCCTACGAGTGCCTGAACAAAAGATAATCATGGAACGTTATTTCATCCACATTCTGGGCACAACACAGGTGACGTTGAATCTCGCGCGACAAAAGAAAAACAAATGAGCCGAAAGTGCACTGGTGTTGTGTTATGCGTATACTCTTTCAACGTTTATCTAGTTTTTCAATTTATTTTACCCTCAAGGACAGTGACATTAAAGAGGGGAGTGGATACAAACAAGGATCTTGTTTACAGGATGTTTACATTGCCACTCATACAATTATAGCTAAAATAGTACAAAATATTTGATGATCGGGGATGGAGGCAGTATGGGCCCGGGAAGTTTGTTCCAATCCTTTGCTGTTAGTGGAATGAGAGTGATTGCTGCACATTTTGTTTGAAAGAAAGGAATACCGACCTTATGGGAATGATTAATTTGTGATGAGACATATGTGATGAAGGGGGCACAAGATCGCTACGCAACTTGGAATTATGGCATATTATTTTGTGAAATAAATATAGATTTGCGTATTTAGGACGGGAAGCAAGCGACGTTATTTGCAATGTGTCTTTTACAGCCTTTAGGCTAGTAGTGCGGTTATAGTTCTGAAGGATGAAGTGAGGTGAGTTATTTTAAATTAATTCGAGGGTGGTGATGAGGTTACCTGGGCTGGGATCCCAAATGGGCGCAGCATATTCTAACGTATTGCGAACTAACGATTTATAAAGAAGTTTCAGTGAGACAGAAGAGCGACGAGAAGTTACGACGGAGGTAACCAAGGGCGCGCTTAGCACCTTAATTGTGGCATTGGTATGAACAGGCCATGTTATAGATCACTTGTTATGCGAAATCCTAGATAGCGGTACGATGTCGCCTGTTCTAGTGCTACGTCGTCAAAGTAGAAAGAAATCGGATGGGTCGAAACGCACGATATACGTAACGCTTTACATTTAGCGACGTAAGTTTAACTTTATTGACTACGTGGCACACCTGTCGCAAATTCTATTAATATCTTTTTGCAAGATTTGAGCGCTGTTAGAGTCGTTAATTTCACGGAAAATTGCGCATTAATCTGCAAATAAATAATGTTAGAAATTATGAACAGAAGGAGATCATTTGTAACACGAGGAACAAAAGGGGGCCTTAGATTGATCCCTGAGGAACCCCAGAATGAACGATTGACAATGGTGAATGAAGGTTATTTGCTACTACAAATTGGGTGTGATTGCAAAGAAAATATTTGAGCTATGTTAATGTACTTGGGTGAATATACAGCTTGATAAGTTTAAAGAGGAGTAATTTGTGACACACTTTTTCGAAAGCCTTAGAAAAGACTATAAAGGTGCAATCCGCGCATGAGTGACGATCAAGAATAGCATGAAGTTCTTGCGTGAAAGTAAGGAGTTGTGTCTCGTAAGAGCATGGTTTACGAAAGCCATGTTGGGCATCAGTGAAGAATTAGTTAGATTCCAGAAAGATGACGGCCTTAGCATACAATACTTGCTATAAAAGATTGTACGTAATGCTACGTAGCGATATTGGGCGGATATTAAAAGGGGGATTCCTACCAGACTTATGCAGCGGGACCACCTTCCCGGACGTCCAGTCAGCCGGAGGCGCCGACGTCTTGATGTATTGGTGAAATATTTTAGAGAGAATGATTGAAGAATAATGTTTTGTGCTCTTCAAGAACTTAGCGTTAATTAAATCAAGGCCGGGACTCGTAGACGTTTTTAGATTGTTTATTAAATTTTCAGTACCGTGGGGCTCGATGCATTGTTACTGCGTCCCTAACTGGAAACGGCAATGATCCACTGTGGGCTACGTGATGCTTGAAGAGAAAACAAAATTGCTGCAAAATGTTTCATTTAGTACTTTATGGCACTCAGTATCTGCCATAACAGAACTGTTTACATAAAAAAAAAATTGACTGAACGGTTTCTATTGAGGTTAATGACACTCCAAAATATTTTTGGATTTTTTGTGAGCACGTTAGGCAAGGTGTACAACTGGAAACCAGCCTTGACATTTTTATTGCCTATACATGCGCGTTATTGGCTGCATGATAGGCCTTCCAAAACGTTTCTTTCAATTAGAAAGTCTTTTTATATGTGCATTATACCACAAAGTTTTGGCATGCGTTGTAATGGTGCGTAGAGGGATACATTTTCTAGTACGTTCGTTACCTTAAGTAATGAAGATCTCCCAATTCGTTTCCGTGGATCGGCGATAAAATTCTGCTAGACATGTGTAGAGATAAGCTCTTAGTTGAGGGACTGAAAGTTAGCTTTTCTATAATTGCGAATTTGCTTGACCTTTTTATTATTATTGGCAGTTGGGCTATTGACGTTAAAAGAGACTAGATAATGGTCGCTTAGACCGGGCAGTGAGGCTGAGAGAAGATCGGAATGGGATGTCAATACTAAATCTAGAAGGTTAGAAGATCCAGATATTTGGCTTGGTTGTTGTACCAACTGAGAAAGGGAAAAAAGTGAGCAAAGTTTCAAAAACTCATTACTTTTCGACGAAGGAAATGCTTTTGGAAATAGTTGAGAAGACCATGTTAGATCAGGTAAGTTGAAATCGCATAGTAAAAAAAAAAAAAAAATGACAGTGGCTTAGCTCTGTTATGCCTGGATATAAAAGCGCCCGCGGCAGTGCACTCTGGGAAGATTCAGTCTTCCGGGCCTCTGTCGCGGCCGCTTTGGGAAAGCGTCTTGTCGTCACAGTACAACGCGCGCCCTTTGTCGAACGCAACCAGAATTTGATTGAACTAATTTCAGTTCACCAGCGTTATATAATACGTCTACAAAAAAGTAAAAACGCCGTATCTGTCACTCGCGGAATCAAGCTATTATTTTCACTGTAGTCAAGGGAAATTATGAAGTGAGTTTCACGACCCGGGGCGTGGCGCAGTGGTAATGCGCTGGGCTGGGGATCTAAAAGATGGAGCCTCGGTTCCCTGGTGGAAAACAGGGTTTATTAATTTATTTTTAAGTATCTATTCAATGGTGATTGGGCATAAGACTCCTGGCTGGTCGCTACGAATTTGGCTGCTCTCGCGCATGCGCATAACGGGTGGCGCACACTCACGCGAAACTCGGCTTTGACCCGTGTAGTGCAGCTTTACGCTACAAAAATATAGGAGCTATACGGGGTGTCGTATAATACCAAAATTGAGCGCATCATGCAGGTCAGATGTGAACGTCAACGGGTAATTGGGAGGTCGATGACATACACTAAACACGTACTTTTGATCGCTCAGTTCCACGCATGCCCAAATGGTTTCAGGTTAGGTTGCGCTCAAATGTGATAAGACGGTATAACTTTAGATATGGAAGGCATGACACCACCAACTGGTCGCACACTCCATGGCATCGGTAAACCGAGAACCGGGATAAATAGTCAAAAATCTTGTTGTCATGTGCGTTAACATGAAGCCATCTTTCGGTTCCTGCGATAATATTAGCCTCGCATGTGTAGACAGTAGAAGCAAATGATTCGCGTTTATTAAGAATGTTTCTAGCACTCTTAAACAAACGCTTGCTTGGTGCGTCGGGCCCAAGTCTGTTTTGCGCAACGTATGCAATTCATTGGTTGGTCCGCATAGCGTCGCAAGTGTTACACTATAGCTGCGCGGAGGTGAAAGGTGGTAACATTTTCGGTAAGTGCTATATGCGATTTGTCGATGAAATGCACTATATGTATGTGGACAGGAAAGGAGGCGATTTTATTGTTGATATTAATTAACGAGCTGAGTTCTGCAACCCTTTTGCTCTGTGGTCGGAGGGCTGGTGGTGCCTTCTCTTGTACCGGGGCATATTTATTTCATGACGTTATTTTCTTGGGGGAAAAATAACATTTTCTGTGCTCGTATTCTGATAATATGAACGTAAATCTGTTTACGTATACAAGTAAGCGAAATATAACGACCTGCGGCCGGTCTCTGTGGGCCAACTCCTGGCAAATAAAGACTATCTTTTCCTGTGCCGAGATGAATCCGTTTCCGAGAAGTAAGACAAGTATTTCGCAACTATAATAGAAGAGCCACGCATACACGGAAATGTGTACTCTCTGTTAAATTTCTGCAGGCTCAAATGAAATACATTATTCAGCGGACATCTTACTAACATTATTGTTAAGCAGAACAGGCTTTCACCATTTGTGAAGTGATTCCCACGAACCGAATCGATGCATGAAGATAATGAACAAGAGTAATTCTTAATGTATGGAAATTCATAGCAGTTGACCACTTTCCAAATTTTATGTGCCAGCAGTGGGAGATTGACCAGGGCTTCATATGGCTTTATATTGACCCACAAAAGCTTTGTTGATAATTAAAGGGACGCTTAAGCTTCGCCTTAAGATTAAACGCGCTCTTCAATCAGCGAATTTTTCCCATTGAGAGTGAGGCACAAAGTTTGTGAAATTGTTAACTTCTTTATTTGGTTTGGCATTTGGGAAAGGAAGGCACAGAACTTGACTCCATCACTTCTAGGTAGACACCTACGCTTAAAATGAAAAGCTGGAACGGGACTCGAGGTGAATATCTCGTCGGTTCAAATCTCTTTCCCAAACTATCCCCAAACTTGGCCAGCAGGTGGATGCTCAAAGGGAACAGAACTGGTATCACACCTGCCTGAATGCATCACAATAAATGGTTACGTTATAGTTGTGATAAAAAATAACAAGTGTATTTTTTCGAACCGGTTTTTCTCAAAAATGGTTAAGGTACGGCGCTGCCTTTAAGACTGAACTACCTTCATACGCTGTCGTGTGGAATATACTGATCGTCATAGAAAGCTGATGTGATTTCCGTGAACACAAGATTATACACTAAAAAAGTAATCAGGAAGAAAAAGGGGGTCAGTCGTGCGGTTATAGGGTGCCTAGAGCCGTTGCGCTGAGTTGTGTTCTTGATACTTACCTGACTATCTTGGATGTGGATATGTGGCTTCGCCTTTCTAACCGGTGGTCCTTAGGAAACAACTTCCGATGCGGAAAATGCTGGTGTCCCTACAATCTATTAGTCTTCATGGAGACACCTCTCCACAACGTATAAGCCGTCGCATGATTGTTTTCGCAGTTTTCTTCATCCCCAACCATGTCGGCTGTCTCTCTATTATCATGCACCCTTTCGCCGGCTGCCAAATCGCTATCAAGCAGTCGGCGAGGCGGAATGATGATGTTGATGATGATGATAATTTCCTGAGTCGTAATGACATATACCCCCGGCGAGGGGCTGCATGGTTAGGGTAGACTGCAGATAAAACACACTCATCATCAAGGAGTGGAGTATTTGGATGTTGTTATTGTTTTCCTCTAATTTTATTTGGATGATTTGAACCTTATTCGCTGTGCTGTTAGCACTTCTTCCTCTTCTCTTGCAAGTTTGCAGCTAAGAGTAGGAGTTCGTTATATTTAATATTTAAGGCGAACAGCGACGGCTAATCATTGCGAATGACATTAAAATCCTAAGGTATTTGTTTGTTGTCCGTGTGCTGTGTCGCGTCAGCGCACGTTAAATATCCCCAGGTGGTAGAAATTACTCCGAAGCACTCCACTCCGGCTTTTCTTTCCAATTTCACTCCCACCTTTCCCCCTTCTTTTACAGCTCAGTCCAGGTGTCCACAGAAACAAGTGTGAGAGGTATTGCGGCTTTCACTCCTGTGAACTAATTATTTTTAATTATTATTTATTTGTTGTTACAGGTCAGCACTTCGTCACTTTTTGTATTTTATTTCTTTTCAGTATGGCTCAGTGCTACAAGAAAAAAGAGTTCAGACAGAGAACAAAGAAGCGCTGCGGAGCACGCGCGTGGCGGAACAGCCATCGAATCCAGACGCGTACCGACACGCCTTTCTCAGCTCTGCATCCAGCACAGGACGTGAAGGCATCCAATTCGAAGGCTTGCAGGTGAGGAGAGCCTTTTCTGTACTCACATACGTACCGTACCGTCTTTCGAAGCTGCCGAATTCGCCAAAACGTTCTTTAGTTGCTCACGATCCTCGGCCCCGCCTCTCCCTAACTCCTCAAGGTATTGATTGCACGTGTTTGGTCCCTTGGCCACCAGTATAAAAAGTGTCTATCATCGCCACAGGTACCCGTGGTGCCTGGGCGACCACAGTGCAGCCAGCGGCTGCACAACCTGCACGAGATCATGCAAAGCTCAGCACCGATGGTTCCCAAAGGCTTTCCCCGATCGCCTCTGGAATTTCCATTCAAGCGCTCGCTGTACAAGCCCCTGGGAGGCTGGCTTTACACCCTCCGAGACACACCTTCCGCAGTTGGCCGTTGGTGTCTTCTGCCTAGCTTTCCAGATTTCTCACGGGGTATGTAAGCGTGCCTGCAACCCTCTGTTGCTGTGCATAGACAAGTTTTCCTGATAGCCTGATCACTCGTATCAATGTTCCGCAGGCTGGTTAAGGTCGCTGGGAAAAAGCTATCTGCCAGCGATCAGTGGAGCAAGGGCAAAAAGGAAGGCACCGGTGCAAAAGGAGGAGAGTCGGCTGCAGCCCCACTCCGGCTCAGCAGTGGCGCTACATCTGGCTGCTGCACCTGACATACTGGCCTCTGCTACGCACCAAGCGAGTGGGAAGCCACCCGAACACCTGGAGCGGCATTGCCATGGCAGCAGCGCAGGCCGTACCTTTGCGGAGCTGGATGGAGTAGCTCAGCACGTACCTGTTCCTGGCTGCCGAGCGAAGCCTACAAGGGCCTCCAAGTTGTCAATGCAGGGAATACTGGCCCTACTGACCCACTGCGGCGAGCGCTTGCTAATTGCGCTCGTTTGCGTTTGATACGACCGTTTTGTTAATTTGTCCAACGAATCTGGTCTCGATTGTTTCTTTTCTTTGTTTACGTTACTTCACGTTTAGTTAATTTGCCTCGTTTGCGGTGTTTTACATTGTTTGTGATGCTGCTTAATAAAGTATGTGTCCTCGAAGTGTCCGTCTCGTTCAACCTGTTCTGTGAAGAGAAATACATAGTCGTCGGCAAATGTCAGATATGCGGCTGCGATTTAGAACTTATCTTTGCCCGTAACTAGAATACCCTAGATGTATGCAACTTGTCATGAGCGAAAAAAGAGTCGAGAAGTAACGTTGTGCCCAACTGTAGGCATGGCCACCAGATACAGATCGTCAGGCTGTTAAGCATTCTGGAGACAACCTCATGCGCTCTCACAGATTGTCACAGCGCTCGATTCCACTGGAAGCATCCTCTGCTATTCCATCGTGAGGGCAAATAACTGCTACCGGACATAGTGATGAAATGGTGTTCGGCTCCCGAGCCTTATTTTTGCACATTGGCCATCGCTTCCACTGCCATCGGAAACGAAAGGCTAGAATTGATATGTTAACCTAGCTATGCAGCACGTGCGAGCATTTAAACATTTCCCAATGGAGACGGGGTTGCTTCGAAAAGCTGCGCAGAGGGCGCTGTGTGACAGAATTTTTCTAGGGTGCCTCGATGCAGCGCAGGCATCGAAGCACTTTAGAATTTTTCCATGGAGACGGATAGAGTCCACGTATTATTGAGGAATGGAACAAGCTGTTTTTTGATGCGATTTTATCGAAATAATTTTGGCGTCTTAACCGAAGTCATGTTTAGTGTTAGTGTACAATATCTTGTTAGAGTTAAAATTTTATCGTTGTAATATACTTGTTAGTTATGTTTCGTATTTTTATTGCTACTAACAGATGGTCCAAAATAACGTATTCTTTACACCTGTCCTGCTAGGGCTCATTGAGGTCATAGAGTATTCGTTTTATATATATATATATATATATATATATATATATATATATATATATATATATATATATATATATATATATATATATATATATATATATTAAATGAAAGAGTCAGGGAATTGCTTTGTGCTGAGAAGAAAAACTGAATCGACTTGTATCTGGCGACTCTTCAGCCCTGTACAATCTTCTCGAGCGTGTACGCTGTCTTGTTTTCAAAACATTTGCCTTTTGATTTATTGTACCGTTCGCCTACATCCCGCATGCGAATATGCGCCCCTGACTCGTGGAAATTTGCGACGCAGCTTTCAGTGGGTCCGCGCTCGGCAAGTGTCGGGGACAATTGAATCCTAGAGGTTTTCGAAGGTGTATTCGAGGCTTCTCTGGCTTCCAGTATCAGCAGTCAGACAAACGAGAAAACCGCACTACTAGACGCAGACCGCTCGCCCGAAGAGGAGTCACGCGGTCCCAGCAGTGAGCTTCATCGGAGGAAAAGGCCTCACTGCTCCATCACATGACACACTTAATTGTCCCTGTTACAGTCCTACAAACTCGCGACCGAGCGTAGGAGCACAGACAATCATGGAACGTCATTTATTTCTCCATTCTGGGCACAATGCAGGTGGTGTCGAATCTGTGCACGACAAAAGAAAAAAATAAAGTCGGAAGGGCATGGACGTAATGTTCAGCGGGTACCCTTTCAACGATATTTTTTTTTTCTTTTAGTTTGCCGTCTCGATGCGTTGTCTTGAGCTCAAATCTGTTTTACGCAACCTATGCAAGTCATTCTTTCGCCCGCATAGATTCGCAAGTGTTCTGCACGGAGGTGAAAGGTAGTGGATTGTTCAATTATTTCTAGGTGCAATTTGTCGATGAAATGTACTAGCTATATGGGCAGGAAAGCCGGCGTTTTTAGTGTTGATTTTTGCAAACACCTTAGTTCTGCAAGCTCTTTTCTGTGTGGCAGGAGCGCTGGTGGTGGCTTGCCTAATACCGACTCATTTATTTTCTAGACATTATCTTCATGGGCAAAAAATACAATGTTTCTGCACTCGTATTTCGGATAATCTTGACGTAAACCAGCTTATATATGCAAATATTGTGCGTTGTGCCCTTAATATTACTGCTTATATTGGATGTCGATATGTGGCATCGCCTTTGTAACTGACGGTGCTTGGGAAAAAAAAATTTATGGCGAATTACGCAGGTGTTCCTACAGTCTATCCGCCTTTTTCACAAGGCCGCTCTGCGCATGCGCGAATCTCCCCTGGTTGAAACCAAACCACCAACCCCAGCTAAGCATGCGCAGTTCTTAGCCTCCGCGATCGGCACAGCTGTAACTAACCTCGGAAGCCATGTGTAGTTATATTCGTGACAGGCGTATGGGATAGATGGCAGCAGCTGTCAACACACACCGTCATTTCACTGGCGGCTGCACCTCCCAAGGACGTTTTCAACCAGTAGCAGACAAATTTCGACCACTCCCAGAGGGCGCCACATTTTGTGAAAAAGGCGAATTGTCTATGAGTCTTCACTGAGTCATCTTTCCGCAACGTAAGCCGTTGCTTCTTTTCTTTCTTTCTTTTTTTTTTTGACGACTCACTTGCACATCCCTAACCATGCCTGCTGTCTCTGTTATCACGGCGCAATCAGTCTTCTATGCGGAATGATTAGGATGATGTCCTCAGTAGTAATCGTGCATACTTCCCGGCGAGGATGGGCTAGGGAAGAATGCTGATACAGTCATGAACAAGGAGTGGAGTATTTGGATAATTTTGTGTCTTAAGCGCTGTGCTATTATCACTTCCTCCTCGTGTCTTGCAAATCAGCGATAAGAAAAAGGAAAGCGTCTTGATCTGACTCCTGCGAAACTTGGGCATCTGCATCTGTGAAGACAGCGCGATCCTGGAGACACCGATCAAATCCAGGTACGCTCAATTTTCGGTCATTTAGAGCAAATCTGCGCGTAACCACGTAGCGGATGAGCTAAGCCTAACGGCTGCGGCTCCCCCGCCGCTGGTTGCGGAGACGTCTGCTGGTCACCCAATCAACATGGCTCAGCACAAACAATGCGGCTACAACCCCACGACTCTGTCGTAGTCGTCTGTCCCTATAAGGCAGCCTATAGGACGGCCAATCCACCATTTCGGCGGAACAAGCTGCCCTTTTTCAAGTCGTCGAGAACCGGCGCCTTCGCCGGCAAAACGCACGAGGAGCGGCCAAGTCAGACTCCCCTGAACAATGCAGACACGGGAGACGCTCGCGCTCCGTCTCGGAAAGCTCTACAGAATTCATCCCCACTCTCCAAGTGGACGCCGAAACCAACCGTCAGGATGAATTCTGACGACTACGTGATCGTGATCAAACCAAGTACTACAGTCGACCTCAAGACAGCGTTTCAACAGGGTGAGCTCGGCGCTGCCATTTCTGAATACATCGGTAGGCAGCACATGAACGCCATCAGATTTTTTCTCCCAATTGTGAACAAAACATCATCGTCTGTGGCACGCAGAACGCCGAGGTAGTTCAGAAGCTGCTCACGGACTTCAAAGGTACCAGCAAAGGACCGCTCCCGCTTCACGGACACCTCAAGCTCGCCGGTGATGTGTGTCGCGGAGTGATTACTGTGCACAACCTAGAAACCAGTGACTGAAACATAGTGTGCAGTGGCGTGGTGGAGAACTCTTCCATGTGCGCAAGCTGGGGAACTCCAACGTAACGGTGCTAACTTTCGCGGGTCGTAACGTTCCGCGGTACGTACACTACAACGCAGAACTGACTCCCGTAAACGGTTACAAGAGGACAGTGCCAGCGTGCTACCGTTGTGGCACCCTGGGTCACCGGGCGGACAATTGTCCCACTCCAGTGAATGAAAGATGCGGGATTTGTGGCCAAAACGCGGGGGCTGGTACAGAGGGGATGGCCCCCCACGAATGCAATCCAGTGTGTATAATCTGCGGGGGACCGCACCTCACCAGCTCCCGCAAATGCACGGAGAAATTCATCAGTCCTCAACAGCCAAGGCCCAGGACATCGGCCCCCCCCGCAAAACAGAAACGCCAACAGGAGACATAAAACCGCGGCGGAACGCCACCAAATGGCAAGACAGCGAGATCAACGCCACCACTCGGAGACGCGGAGTTTCCAGTTCCCTGCCGGCGCCGCCTGCAAACAATCCAAGGTAGGCAGCTGGGCGAGGGTCGCCTCTTCTTCTTCTTCCCCCCCCCCCCCCTCACCAGCACCGCCAAGACGCAGGAACTTAAACGCGAGCTCGCCCTTTTGCGAGCTCAAAACGAAAAATTAGCCAGTGAGCTTAACTCGCTGAAAAGCAAAATCACTACGCCACCCTCCTCTAGCGACGAGGAAGAAAACATAACAGACAGGGAGATTCCTAATAATATAGAGAGTCGCTTCTGAACCCTGGAAACCCGGGTCACCGCAACTGAAACGCAGTTGGCTGATAATCCCAGAATTATCCATGACACAATCGCGCGTCAGATGGACAGTGTCATCACCCAGGTGACACAAGCTGTAACTCACATTATCAAAAAATGGATACAGGAAAATCCTCGCGCTCTTAAACGCATGGGTGCAATGAGAGACGTTAACCGCCCTTCAAAATTTAACATAGTCATTCCCGATGAGTCTGACCTTTCTGAAGACTTCTGCATGTCTTCGCCGGGCACTAGCAGACTGGGAGGTCTTAACAACGTAATCCCGCCCTCCGTATCCGACCATGGACCCCAACCCTAAGTCGAGAGCCAGAACAACTCAGCCGCTTACACTAACGCAGTGGAATTGCAGAGGTCTCAAGAACAGCAAGAAGCGGGGTGAACTCCGCCTCTACCTTGAGACCTCTGAATTCCTCGTAGCCGCGGTTGCCCTTCAGGAACCCGGCGCAGGCGTCAAGCTCACAAACTATTCTACATTTCAACACAACCCGCAGACATGTATACTTGTTCACAGGCAATATACTGCACAGGAGGTCACACTCCCCACAACACCGCCATTCACGTACACGGTGGTGTCGGTACTGCCCCTAAGGCGGGCTGACCGACCTGTACACATTCTAAACATTTATTGTCCTCCGAAACTTAAGAATGTTACGTTAAGCGAAATTTTCACGCAAGCTATGCATGTAGCGGGAAATGACCCACTTCTGATTGTCGGTGATTTTAATGCTCATAGCAGGCTCTGGGGGTATCCCCGGGAGAACACACGTGGGAGGAAGCTTGCGGAACTTCTCTCTACACTCGGACTCACCCTCCACACCGACCCCACCAACACAACTCGTGTAGGACATTCGATTCAACGCGACACTTGCCCGAACCTCTCATTTACACGCAACATACGCCATGCCGACTGGCTGAACACAGAGGAAACTCTTGTAGCGATCACTGTATAATCTACACAATCATCTACACGCGTCCACTGAAACGCCCACAAACATAATCTTGTGTCCCGGACTGGATAAAATTCCGCGCCTCTCTGTCTATCGTAGACCCCCTCCAGTCGGGATATGACACCTGGTACAAATCACTCCCGTCTGCACTCAAACACGAAAGGCAGATACAGCTCACGGAAACGCAAACGGACGTAGACAACCATCTCCTACATCTTTGGGAAGCCCACCGCAGCCTCACCAAAAGATGGAAAAACAGAAACATAACAAACGCCTAAAAAAACGCATCCTCGATCTCACACATCAAGCCGCGGAATATGCTGCTCAGCTAGCCGACACTAACTGGGTAGACAGGTGCAACACGGCTGCGCGCCAGATGTCTGGCCGTAATACGTGGTGCCTATTCCGCGCGCTCATCGATCCAACACAAACACGTACGGAAACCCAACGCCACTTACATAAAGTAATGCACAACTTTACAGGAACGGCAACACAGCTAGCGCACACACTCAGGGACCGATACCTGTGCACCACCAAGGACCCCCAGGCGGTTGCCTACTCGTATGCAGGCAAAGAGAACACGGAGCTGGACACTCCATTCCAGCTCCACGACTTCCGGGTTGCCTTAAGCAAGATGAAACGCGGCACTGCACCCGGACGCGACAAGGTTACGCTCAAACTTTTGGCCAACCTTCCCGATGCAGCATATGTCGTGCTTCTCAAATACATCAATAGTATTTGGGACGGAGACGCTCCTCTCCCTCTCGATTGGAAGTCGGCTCTCGTCACCTTTGTTCCGGAAACCGGCAAACCTATTGATGTGGAGAACCTTCGCCCCATCTCTCTGACCTCTTGTGTCGGCAAGCTGATGGAGACAGTGGTGCGCGACAGACTCTCCGAATTTCTCGAAACACAGTACATTTTCGCGGACACAATCTTCGGTTTGCGCCCTCAAAAATCAGCACAGGATATACTCCTTAAGCTCCACCACGACATCTTAGATCCTGTCGAATGTCCCCATAGTGACAAGGTGGTTCTGGCCTTGGACCTTAAAGGCGCATTTGACAATGTGAAGCATGAAGTAATCCTCGATCACCTCAGTCACACCAACTGTGGTAACAAAACATTCAACATTCATGCCTCTCCTCCTCGCCATCCGTCAATGGAATCTGCTGCCTGCCACCATTGCATCTTCCAGTGATTATGAAACGTTTGTAACCGGACTAAAAAATCACTTCGAGCTGTAACCTTCATCTTTGCATCTTTTTTTTTCGTATTAAAGCGCTGCTATTCGAAAAACGTGAATGTTAGGTGCCATCTGTATCTTTATTTGAGTGTTTGAAGCATTAGCTTTTCAACATTTTGCGCCTGGCTATATTGTTAACCACTGTATACTTATCGCAATTTTGGATGCATTGTTTGTACTGTTGTCCCACTTTCCGCCCCCCCCCCCCTATGTAATGCCCGCCCGGGCCTTTAGGGTATTTGAATAAATAAATAAATAAATAAATAAAAAAATAAATAAATAAATAAATAAATAAATAAATAAATAAATAAATAAATAAATAAATTACATAAAACAATTCCTTACAGACAGCCAAGCCTACATACGCATACAAGATGCGGAACACGGGCCATACACCATCGGCTCGAGGGGAACACCTCAAGGCTTGTCTCCCCTCCTCTTCAATTTAGCCATGCTTCATCTTCCCTTCAAATTGGCTTCTCTTCCCGGGATACATCACGCACTTTACGCGGATGATATCACAATCTGGGCCACGCAAGGTAACCTGGGCCACTTGGAGTCCTGCCTGCAGGCAGCGGCGACCGTAGTCGACGACTAAGCGACCTACTGCGGACTCCAGTGCGCTCCAGCCAAATCTGAATTTGTGCACGTACGTCCCTCCGCTCAAGACACAACTACGCTTCGCATCAGTCTCCCCTCGGGACCGATCCGGGGAGCAAAAGATCCGCGTCCTTGGCCTCTTCATACACCATCAACGCAGAGTTGACACCACTCTGGCCAAACTTCGCATGGTGGGAGACAAGGTGGGCCATATGGTCCGCCGGGTCTCCAACAAGCGGGGCGGATTACGAAGCAAGGATGCACTGCTGCTTGCCCATGCTTTTGTAACGAGCAGAATCCTCTACTCGACACCCTACTTGTACTGCATGAACACGATGACGATCAATTAGAGGCCATCCACCGGAAAGTCATCAAGCGGGCTCTCGACCTTCCGGTCAGCACGTCCAACCAGAGACTTCTGGTTCTGGGCGTGGTGAACACCCTCCGGGAGCTACGAGAAGCCCACTTATTAAGCCAATGCACGCGTCTTACACATACCACGTCCAGTCGCCGCCTCTTGGACCGGCTACACATCAAACACGATTACCACATTGAGGAAAGGAAAGCCTCGCCAGGTCTACGGTAGCATCTATACTACAAGACGCCGATAAATGGCTCAACGTCGGCATCACAGCGTCAGCCACAGTCCGACAGCGCCCAGCCCAGTTCGAAGAAATGGAGTAAGCCTTGTTAATGTGGTTCGGGAATGTGCGCGCGAATGGCGCTGTCGTGAGCGACGAAATGCTTCAAAAGAAGGCTTGCTGCCTCGGTAGCATTATGGGTGCGTACCGTTCCTTCTCCTCAGTCTTGGTAGGTTTTACCTGTGCTGACTTACGGAATTTATGTTCAGTAAAGCAGGGTGATGTTTACAAAGAAGAAATACCGAGATAAAAACTAACCGAATCCATGCATGAAGATAATGAGCAAGAGTAATTCTTAATGTTACGAAATTCATAGCACTTGACCACTTTCCAAATTTTATGTGCCAGGAATGCGAGATTGACCTGGGCTTCATCTGGCTTTATGTTGACCCAGAACGCTTAAGCTTCGCCTTAAGATTAAACGCGCTTTCCAATCAGCGAATTTTTCCCATTGAAAGTGAGGCAGAGAGTTTGTGAAATTGTTAACTTCTTTATTTGGTTTGGCATTTGGGAAAGGAAGGCACAGAACTTGACTCCATCACTTCTAGGTAGACACCTACGCTTAAAATGAAAAGCTGCAACGGGACTCGAGGTGAATATCTCGTCGGTTCAAATCTCTCTCCCAAACTATCCTCTAACATGGCCAGCAGGTGGATGCTCAAAGGGAACAGAACTAGTATCAAACCTGCCTGAATGCATCACAATAAATGGTTACGTTATAGTTGTGATAAAAAATAACAAGTGTATTTTTTCGAACAGGTTTTTCTCAAAAATGGTTAAGGTACGGCGCTGCCTTTACGACTGAACTACCTTCATACGCTATCGTGTGGAATATACAGATACTCATAAAAAGCTGATGAGATTTCCGTAAACACAAGATTATACACTAAAAAAGTAATCAGGAAGAAAAGGGGGGTAAGTCGTGCGGTTATAGGGTGCCTAGAGCCGTTGCGCTGAGTTGTGTTCTTGATAATTACCTGACTATGTTGGATGAGGATATGTAGCGTCGCATTTCTAACCGGTGATCCTTAGGAAACAACTTCCGATCCGGAAAATGCTGGTGTCCCTACAATCTATTAGTCTTCATGGCGACACCTCCCCACAACGTATAAGCCGTCGCATGATTGTTTTCACGGTTTTCTTCATCCTCAACCATGTCGGCTGTCTCTCTGTTATCATGCACCGTTTAGCCGGCTGCCAAATCGCTATCAAGCAGTCGGCGAGGCGGAATGATGATGTTGATGATGATAATGTCCTGGGTCGCAATGACATATACCCCCGGCGAGGGGCTGCATGGTTAGGGTAGGCTGCATATAAAACACACTCATGGTCAAGGAGTGGAGTATTCGGATGTTGTTATTGTTCTTCTCTAAGTTTATTTGGATGATTTGGACCTTATTCGCTGTGCTATTAGCACTTCTTCCTCTTCTCTTGTAAGTTTGCAGCTAAGAGTAGGAGATCGTTATATTTAATATTTAGGGCGAACAGCGACGGCTAATCATTGCAAATGACATTAAAATCCTAAGGCATTTGTTTGTTGTGCGTGTGCTGTGTTGTGTCAGCGCACGTTAAATATCCCCAGGTGGTAGAAATTACTCCGAAGCACTCCACTCCGGCTTTTCTTTCTAATTTCACTCCCACCTTTCTCCCTCCCTTTACAGCTCAGTCCAGGTGTCCACAGAAACAAGTGTGAGAGGTATTGCGGCTTTCGCTTCCCGTGAACCAATTATTATTAATTATTATTTATTTGTTGTTACCAGTCAGCACGTCGTCACTTTTTGCATTTTATTTCTTTTCAGTATGGTTCAGTGCTACAAGAAAAAAAGAGTTGAGACAGAGAACAAAGAAGCGCTGCGGAGCACGTGCGTGGCGGAATAGCCATCGAATCCAGACACGTGCCGACACGCCTTTCTCAGATCTGCATCCAGCACAGGACGTGAAGCCATCCAATTCGACGGGCTTGCAGGTGAGGAGAGCCTCTTCTGTACTCACATACGTACCGTACCGTCTTTCGAAGCTGCTTAACTCGCCAAGACGTTCTTTAGTTGCTCACGATACTCGGCCCAGCCTCTCCCTAACTCCTCAGGGTATTGATTGCGCATGTTTGGTCCCTTGGCCACCAGTATAAGAAGTGTCTATCATCGCCGCAGGTAACCGTGGTGCCTGGGCGGCCACAGTGCAGCCAGCGGCTGCACAACCTGCACGAGACCATGCAAAGATCAGCGCCGATGGTCCCCAACGGCTTACCCCGTTCGCCTTTCGAGTTTCCATTCAAGCTCTCGGTGTACAAGCCCCCGGACGGCTGTGCGGACACCCTCAGCGACACACCTCCCGCAGTTGGCCGTTGGTGTCTTTTGCCTGGCTTTCCAGATTTCACACGGGGTATGTAAGCGTGCCTGCAACCTTCTGTTACTGTGCATAAACAAGTTTTCCTAATAGCCTGATCACTCGTATCAATATTCCGCAGGCTGGTCAAGGTCGCTGGGAAAAAGCCATCTGCCAGCGATCAGTGGAGCAAGGGCAAAAAGGAACGCACCGGTGCAAAAGGAGCAGAGTCGGCTGCAGCCCCGCTCCGGCTCAGCAGTGGCGCTACATCTGGCTGCTGTACATGACATATATATAGTGGCCTCTGCTACGCACCAGGCGACTGGGAAGCCATCCGAACATCTGGAGTGGCATTACCATGGCAGCAGCGCAGTCTGTACCTTCGCGGAGCTGGATGGAGCAGCTCAGCACGCGCCTGTTTCTGGCTCCCGAGCGAAGCCTACAAGTGCCTCCAAATTGTCAATGCAGGGAATACTGGTCCTACTGACGCAATGCGGCGAGCGCTTGCTAATTGCGCTCGTTCGCGTTTGATACGAACGTTTTGTTAACTTGTTCAACGAATCTGTTTTCGGTTGTTTCTTTTCTTTGTTTGCGTTACTTCACGTTTATTTAATTTGCCTCGTTCGCGGTGTTTTACATTGTTTGTGATGCTGCTTAATAAAGTATGTGTCCTCGAAGTGTCCGTCTCGTTCAACCTGTTCTATGAACAGAAATACATAAACGTCGGCAAATGTCAGATATGCGTCTGCCCTTAAGAACTATCTTTGCCCGTAACTAGAATACTCTAGATGTATGCAACTTCTCACGAATTAAAAAAAGAGTCGAGAAGTGACGTTGTGTCCAGATCTAGGCATGGCCGCCAGATACAGAAAGTCAGGCTGTTAAGCATTCTGGAGACAATCTTATGCGCTCTCAGACTGTCACAGCTCTCGATACCACGGGAAGCATCCGCTGCTATTCCATCGTGAGGGCAAATAATCGCTGCCGGACATAGTGATGAAATGGTGTTCGGCTCCCACGAGGGAGCCTTATGTTTACACACTGGCCATCGCTTCCACTGCATCGGAAACGAAAGGCTAGAATTGATATCTTAACCTAGCTATGCAGCACGTGCGAGCATTTAAACATTTCTCACGGGAGACGGGGTTGCTTCGAAAAGCTGCGAAGAGGGCGCTGTGTGTTAGAATTTTTCTAGGATGCCTCGACGAAGCGCAGGCATTGAAGCACCTTAGGAGTTTTGGATGGAGCCGGATATAGTCCTCGTTGTATTGAGGAATGGAACAAACTGTATTTTGATGCGATTTTTTCGAAATATTTTTGGCGTCTTAACCAAAGTCTTATTTAGTGTTTGTGTACAATCTCTTGTTAGAGTTGAAAATGTATCATTGTAATATACTTGTTAGTTATGTTGCCTATTTTTATTGCTACTAACAGATGCTCCACAATAACGTATTCTTTACGCCTGCTCTGCTAGGGCTCGCTGGGGTCATAGAGTATTCGTTAAATAAATATGTTAAATGAAAGAGTCAGAGAATTGCTTTGTGCTGAGAAGAAAAATTTAATAGAGCTGTATCTGGCGACTCTTCAGCTCTGCCCAATCTTCTCCAGCGTGTACGCTGCCTTCTTTTCAAAACATTTACATTTTGATTTATTATACCATTCGCCTACTGATTCTTGCGCGATACCGCATGCGAATATGTGCCCCCGACTGGTGGGAATTTGCGACGATGCTTTCAGTGGGTTCGCGCTCGGCAAGTGTCGGGGACAATCGAGTCGTAGAGGTTTTCGAAAGTGTATTCGAGGCTTCTCTGGGTTCCGGTATCAGCAGTCAGACAGACGGGAAAACCGCACAACTAGGCGCAGACGGCTCACCTGAAGAGGAGTCACGCGGTCCCAGGCGTAAGCTTCATCGGCGGAAAGAGCCTCACTGCTCCATCACATCACACATATATATAGTATATGTGGCTGGGGTTCGGGGTTTGGCTGCAGCGCAGTCAAACCATGAGGAGCCGGGCTGAAGGAGCAGAAGCAGCCAGGCAGGAGAGGCAAAGAGACGTGTTTTTATGCAACCTTTTACATGATGGGATATGTACAGGTCAAGAGAGGCTAACGGAGCTCTCTGTGGAGACAATTTTATCCACTTAAATACAGTCCGTTGTGCCCACTTCCATAGCTGGGGAAACAAGGTTAAATTGGTGCAGCCCAATCACAAGGGCACAAGATGTCACTGTAGGTGTGGCCCACTGCTGAGGGTGGTGCTCGAACATCCTCTCACATCTTTCGGTGGCGAGGGCAAACTTCTCCGATGTCGGTGGCGATCTTGTGCTTGTAGTGGATTTTCTTTCTCTGTTACAGTCCTACAAACTCTCGATCGAGCGTAGGAGCACAGATAACCATGGAACGTCATTTCATCCCCATTCTAGGCACAATGCAGGTGGTGTCGAATCTCTGCCCGACAGATGAAAAACTGAAGTCGGAAGGGCATGGACGTAATGTTCAGCGGATACCAATTCAACGTTATTTTTTTTTTGTTACTTTGCTGTCTCGATGCGTTGTCGTGAGCTCAAATCTCTTTTACGCAACCTATGCAAAGCATTCTTTCGCCCGCATAGATTCGCAAGTGTTCTGCACGGAGGTGAAAGGTAGTGTATTGTTAAATTATTTATAGAAGGGATTTGTCGATAAAATGTACTAGCTATATGGGCAGGAAAGCAGGCGTTTTTAGTGTTGATGTTTAGCAAACACCTTAGTTCTGCAAGACCTTTTCTTTATGGTAGGAGCGCTGGTAGTAGCTTGCCTAATAGAGACTTATTTAGTTTCTAGACATTATTTTCTTGGGGAAAAAATACAATGTTTCTGCACTCGTATTTCGGATAATCTTGACGTAACCCAGCTTATATATGCAAGTATTGTGCGTTGTGCCCTTAATATTACTGCTTATATTGGATGTCGATATGCGGCATCGCCTTTGTAACAGGCGGTGCTTGGGAGAAAACTTCCACGGCGAATTACGCAGGTGTCCCTACAGTCTATTGTCTATGAGTCTTCACGGAATCATCTTTCCACAACGTAAGCCGTTGCTTCGTTTCTATCTTTCTTTTTTGACAGCTCATTCGCACATCCCTAACCATGTCTGATGTCTTTGTTATCACCGCGCAATCAGTCGTCGATGCGGAATGATTAGGATGATGTCCTCAGTAGCAATCGTACATACTCCCCGGCGGGGATGGGGTAGGGAAGATTGCTAATACAGTAACGGACAAGGAGTGGAGTATATGGATAATTTTGTGTCTTAAGCGCTCTGCTATTCAGTTCAGTTCAGTCGTTCAGTCGTGTCCGACTCTTCGTGACCCTATTGACCATGTCACGCCACGCTTTCCGGTCTCTCACTATCTTCCTAACATCACATAATTTCATCTGCAGTGCCTCGAGGATGCCATCTAACCATCGCGTTCGCTGCCTACCCCTTCTCCGGCGACTCTCAACCTTTCCCAACATCAAATCTTTCTCCAGCGACTCCTCTCTTCTCATCAGATGACCAAAGTAGCTGAGCTTTAACTTTAGAATTTGACCCTCCAATGAGCAGTCAGGGTTTATGGTCGACAATATTGACTGATTTGATCTTCTGGCAGTCCAAGGAACTCTCAAGAGTCTTCGCCAGCACCACAATTCAAACGCGTCAATTCTTCGGCGGTCAGCCTTTTTCACAGTCTAACTCTCGCATTCATACATCACAACTGGAAAGACCATAGCACGAGTTATACGGATCTTGGTTGGCAGACTAATGTCTCTGCTCTTTACTAGGCGGTCAAGGCTAACCATTGCTCACTTTCCCAGAAGCAGGCGTCTCCTAATTTCATGGCTGCAGTCTCCTTCCGAGGTAATCTTGGAGCCCAAGAAGAGAAAATCTGTCACAGCTTCCACTTCTTGTCCCTTGATGCTCCAGGACTTGATAGGGCAAGACGCCATGATCTTTGTCTTTTTAATGTTCAGTTTAAGCCCAAACTTCTCACTCTCTTCTTGTACGCGCATCAGAAGTCTCCTGTGCTATTAGCACTTCCTATTCGTGTCTTGCAAATCTGCGACAAGAAGTAAGCGCCTATCGACGACTATTTATTGCTAATGTCATTAAAATCATACAGCATTTATTTGCTGATAAACTTCAACACTTCGTCAGTTTAATATTTTTTTTTTAATATGGCCACTGTTACGAAGAAAGAAAAAAGACTTGAGATAAAGAACAAAGGACAAAAGAGCGCTGCGGAGCACGCGCGAGGCGCAGCAGCCATTGAATTCAGACGCGTGCCCACATTTCTTTTTTTTTTTTTTTTTTTTTTTTTTGCTGAGCATCCACCACAGGGCCTGAAGGGATCCAAGCCGACGCACTTGCAGGTGAGGGGGAGCCTTTTCTGCACCGATATACGTGTCATCTTTTGAAGTTTCCGAACTTGTCCAGACGTTCTCTCTCATGGCGATTCACGGTCCAGCTTCTTAACACGCGCTGGAATTCCTAGCTCCTTACGATATTGAGCGCGCGTTTGTTTGATCCCTTGGCCACCAGTATAAGAAGTGTCTATCATCGCCGCAGGTAACCGGGGTGCCTGGGCGATTACAGTGCAGTCAGCAGGTGCACAACCTGCACGAGACCATGCAAAGATCAGCGCCGATGGTTCCCAACGACTACCCCCGTTCGCCTCTCAAGTTTCCATTCAAGCGCTCACTGTACAAGCCCCTGGACGGCTGGCTGGACACCCTCAGCGACACACCTCCCGCAGTTGGCCGTTGGTGCCTTCTGCCTTGCTTTCCAGTTTTCCCACGGGGTATGTAAGCGTGCCTGCAACCCTCTTGATGCTTTGCTTAGACAGGTTCCTGATAGCCTGATCGTTTGTGTCATTGTTCCGCAGGCTGGGCAAGGTCGCTGAGAAAAAGCCGTCTGACAGCGATCAGAGGAGCAAGGGCAAAAAGGAAGGCACCGGTGCAAAAGGAGCAGAGTCGGCTGCAGCCCCACTCTGGCACAGCAGTGGCGCTACATCTGGCTGCTGCACCTGACATACGGGCCTATGCTACGCACCAAGCGAGTGGGAAGCCACCCGAACATGTGGAGCAGCATTGTCATGACAGCAGTACAGTCTGTGCCTTTGCAGAGCTCGATAGAGTAGCGCAGCACACGCCTTTCCCTGCCTCCCGAGCGAAGCCTAGAAGGGCTCTAGGGTCTCAATACAAGGAATACTGGCCCACCCTACCCACCGCGGCGAGTGCTTGCTAATGGCGCTAGTTCGCATTTGATACGGACGTTTTGTTAAATTATTCAAGGCATTTGTTTTCGGTTCTTTCTTTTCTTTGTTTGCTTTACTTCACGTTTAGTTAATTTTTCTCGTTTGCGGTGTTTTACATTGATTGTGATGCTGCTTAATAAAGTATGTGTCTTCGAAGTGTTCGTCTCGCTCACCCTATTCTAAGAACAGAAATACACAGTGTTCGGCAAATATCAGGTGTACGTCTGCTCTATAGAGCACATCTTTGCACGCAGCTTTGTTTTAGCTCTCTCGTGAATGTTGTATCCAGACGCCAGGCCAAGGAACAGGAGGCTTTATTACGAGGTGCAAGCTCGCAGCCTCAAACCAACAACTCCCGTACATGGAGAACGCGCGCTATACCTGCGTGAGCTGCCGGCGCATGCGCATACATGACGAACGCGTCCAACCATGACAATGTGTAGCGAGCGTGAACACGAACGCTATAACAGTGAACATATAAGTTGACATGCAGAATACCTTAGAAGTGTGTCACTTCAGCTGGACTGAAAAAAAATTCGCCGTGGTTTAGCTTGTAGTTCAGCTGAGAGTTACGCCAGAACAATATCTGCATGGCTACGCTTAGGTTAGGCTTGAAAGTAAAGACGTGGCTTTTGCACATAGTACTTTACTCTATGGTGTCAGCTTTATGCCACAGGGGAATCACTTCTCGTATGAGCACCCCTTGCCTCTTGTCGTTGAACATTCTCATTCGAGGGTAGAAGACGTCTAGTGGTATGACATCGTATCTACATCGAACTCCGGGGCACACCACCGTCACAACGTTCGAACGAACCTTCTTTCCTAGCAGTTCGCTGTTGTCGTACGTCTCTACCAACTACCGAGTTATCAGTCTTCTTCTTCTCCTCCTCCTTCTTTTTTTCTTCCCCTCCCCCTTTTTCTTCCTGTTCTTTTTAAGACAGGCACGTGCTCTTTGGACAGACACAGACAGACACGGCGAAATGGAGACACTGTGACCAATGTAGCACCCTCTACCAAATATAAGGAGTCAGAAAGAAACGTTGTGAAGGACCGGGAAGGGTATACGTTTGACCCGGGAACGACCATGTTTGACCATGAACAACCGCGAAGAAGGAGAAGTAGAAGAGGGAGAAAAAGAACACAAAGGAAAGGACGAAGAAGTAGAAGAAGGACAAGCCGGAGAAGAAGACTAAGATGAAGGGGAAGAAGACGACGACGTAGAAGTAGACGAAGAAGACGGCGACGAAGAGGAAGAAGACGAAGAAAGAGAATTAGAGGACGACGAAGAAGAAGAAGACGACAAAAAAGAAGATGACGACGAAGAAGAGGAAGAAGAAGATGATGAAGAAGGAGACGAAGAAGAAGAAGACGATGGAGAAAAAGCGAAGAATAAGACGTAGAAGAAGACGAAGAGCGCTGGGCCACCGGCAGTTAATGCTTTCGCTCCACATTCGGTTCAGCAGAATTGAACCCTTCTCATTTATATGTGGGCTGGTAGCTCACGTTCACGCGTCATACAGTAAAAGGATAAGCTTTAATGTCCCCAATTATTTACTATAGTACTTTACACTGATGTGCCTGATAGGACAATATAGTAGCAGGAAAAAGCTTAATCCATCGTTGCTATCGCACTTCAACTAGGTTTAACCAGAGTTAAACCGCAACTAATTTTTTCACATTGGAAATCGCTTCTGCTGCCATCGGGAACGAAAGCCTAGAATTGATATGTTAACCCAGGTATGCGGCACGTACTAAAATTTAAACATTTCTCAAGGGGGACGGGGAAGCTTCGACAAGCTGCGAAGAGGGCGCTGTGTGACAGAATGTTTTAGGGTGCCTCGATGCAACGCCGACATCGAAGCGCCCTAGAATTTTTAAATGGAGCCGGATATAGGCCACGTAGTATTGAGGAATGGAACAAGCTGTCTTTTGATACGATTCTATCTAAATATTTTTGGCGTCTTACCCAAAGTCATGTTTAGTAATTATGTACATTATCTTGTTAGAGTACATGTATCGTTGTAATATACGTGCTAGCTATGTTTAGCATTTTGTTGTGATTAACCGTAGTTCCACAATAACCTATCACTTAAGCACTTTCTGCTAGCTGACTGATCAGGGCATGGATTATTTTTTTAAAGATATTTAATGAAAGCAAGGGACCTGTTTAGTGCTGAGAAGAAATATTGAATTGAGTTGTATCCTCTGACTCTTCAGCCCTGCCCAGATTTCCCTAGTGTGTGCACTGTATTCTTTTCAAAACATTTACCTACTGATTTATTATACCATTCACCAACCGATTATTGCATGATCCCGCGTGCGTATATGCGTCCCTGATTCGTAGAAACTTGCGACGCATAGTTCAGTAGGTTCGCGCTTGGTAAATGCTGGGGACAATAGAATCCTAGAGGTTTTGGTGTGATCGACGGCACACGCTTCTCTGGGTCCCGGTGTGATGTCCCGGTTATACAGTTCTTTTCGGTTTGGAGAGCAGGAATCAAGCTTTTTGGGGTGGAGAGCAGGAATCAAGTACGAAATAGGGCCAGTACCAGATTTAATCAGAACTGGATGCCCCCGCTCACCCGACGGTCCGGAGGCTGCGTCTGGACGCCACTGCGGTGACCCGGTGTTTGAGGTGGGAGCTGATAGCCACAGATGCAGGCAGCGCTGATGATGACGGTTAAACGGCGAACTCAATATACGAGTCTGCAGGACCTGCGACATGTCTTCGTATTTTCAGGCAGTCGGTCCGTTCTCAGAACCATCGCCATCTCCGCAACAGCGTCTATGTAGCCGTCATTAGCACGTTGTCCACGCATTCCAGCGGGTCCTTCAGCGACCCTTATTCGCATCCGGTTTTCAGACAAAAGGCGACAAGAGGAGGCAAAATTGTGGAGAGGTCGTTGGGCCGCGTATTACCTTGCAACCCGGATCCCAAGTTCCCGCACAGACAGTTAGCCATCACATTCACTCACCATAGTTTTTACGAAAACATTTTTTTTTTTCGAAGTCTGTGCACCGCCAAATTAGTTTTTGTGTCCATACCACGCCCTGTTGAACTTGGGTCGTATGCGCTCTGCCACGAAAGCACATCGCAGATCAGTTCACCCGCATCACCACCCATACAAGAAGTCCGCATTTCACATACAACAGCGAGGTCATCCAGTTCCCTAACATCGGTTGACAATCAAATGGCTTGGCTGGCGACTATTTTTCAATGAACAAAACTGCGTGTACACTTCCATTCCTTTGGCAAACTATTGCAATGGATGCACATTTTAAAAGAACTCTGAAAATATTGTCATAAAGGTTGATATACACAAGATTAAACAGAGTTGATACCATACATACAAGTCAAACTAAACTCTAAGAGTAGAAGAATAAAACAGAAAAATCAACAGTGTTCAGAAAAGGGTATCATACATGTTTTGTACATGGATGAAACTTGACTAGCAGGCTCACAGCGTTATTAATTATGACCCAGGATTGTACATATCCCACACATTTGGAGGCACAATCAGCTCATAGTCTGGCTCGGTCGGCAGTTTTGAATTTTCATTCATGTTCGCTTCCAGTGCCTGCGACTCTGTGGCCTGTTAATTATCCACGTCCCCCTGAGCAGTGCTGCTGGGTTGAATACTCCGACGACCTCTGGCGCTGAATGGTTATACACAAACACAATACACACAAAGAGAATTAAACCAAGACGTTCACACAGATGATGCGCTCGCTACCAACTGCCCGTTTTCGTGGTACGAAGAAGATAAATGCATCACAAAAAACGTAGGGCTACAATAACAAGAAGTAAACAAAAATATCAGAAAAAATGCGAAGAAATTCAGAATGAAAAAATTAAATGAAAATAAAACGAAAATAGTGACAAATTACTTCTAACTTCTTGTCGCATTGTAAAAACGGAGAAGTATCACTTCCTTGCTGTTGAGCCTTACCGACGGAACACTCACGCATTCCCCTTCCTCCCCCGAAATCATCTTGAATGCTTCAATAATCTGTCTTTTAAAACTCATTTGCGCCTGCCAACACCTTGGTTTCGGTGAACCTTGGTACACAGTGGGTGCCCCTCAAGTCCCGTTGATCGTCTTCCGTTTTACAACGAGAGCAATGGGTCGCCAGGTTTCCTGGAGCAGACAATGTGGCACACGAATTTTTGTGTTCCCTTAGCCTTTCATTGAGGCATCGGCCTGTTTGCCCCACATAGGCCTTTCCACATGTCAGGGGGATCTTGTACACGACACCCGTGCGGCATTTGACAAAGCGTCCCCTGTCAGTACTCCGCGTCCGTCCTTAGTCTCTCTGGTTTCATTCCCCTTCCTGCACATACATTTTAACTTGTTCGGTGCAGACAGCACGAGCCTAGTTTCAAATCGGCTGGCTATCTTCTTAAGACTGTGTGATTGCCATGTACGTAGGGCAGGACAACAACCTGTCTTCTCTTTTCACTCTCTTTACGTTCTCTTGTTCGGGGTCGCATATTCTTCAAACAGCTTTCAGCCGCAGATATCAGCATACTCCTCGGATATCCGCTTCGTTTCAACCTCTCAATCTGTAGGTTGACACTGTCGCCCATCAAGTGCGGACAGGATTCGATCCGCGCCTGCCTTATAACCATGCAGCGCCAGAGGTCGTCGGAGTCGTATAGCCAACTAGCCCGCTCGCAAGTACTACTCAGCTTTATTTCGAGTTCCGCGGGCCTTTTTATATATTCATTTTCTCCACTGCATCAAGTATGTGTTCTCATGGATTACATAGCAGAAGCAAAGACGAGGACTCGTGCTTTGACATATGGGCTGAACAGAGGACTGACATCTCCGATCCTTACTTCGGTATTCAGGCGCTTGGCTCCAACACAAGGATTGTCGAGGAAGGTCTGCAAGATTCTACGCTCAGAGACATGGCGCCAGGTGCGGATGCACAAGCTTTCCATCGAGAATGTGTGTAGCACCTACCTTGGTCCTCAGCAATCAAAGGTAATAACGAAGTTCTTCCTTGGATTTGCAGACCAAACTGCGGATCGGTTGTGGAATTCTACTTTGAATAAGCTTCCAAGGAAAGAAAGAGATACCGCTGAGATGAATAGCGGGGGTGTCAATCTCACGGATCAGGCTATTCCCAAGCATGTTCTTGATGTTATAAATAAGGGACCTAAGTATGCTGCGCAATCAAAGGCTGCCGCTGCTGATATTTTGAGCATGGTTCACAAGGCGGCCTCAAAAGTCTACGAAGAGGATAGGGAAGCTTGCCTGTTCCAAGGTGTGGAGGCTGCTTCTGCGTTCTTAAAAGATCGAGGTTCTAAAAGAGCGCAGCCCAGTCCACAAAGAGCCATGGATTGGTTCAAGAGTATGGATCTGCGACTGATTCTCACTGATAAGATGGGAGAGTTTGCGCTCATGCACAAAGATGATTACCAGGCCAAGACGAAAGAAGGGATCCTAAAAAACTTCGAGTCGAAAAGAAAGATCTCTAGGAGGAGACAGCTTTGTTTAGCCAGTAAGCAAGCGGCTGATATTTTCCAAGAGGTGGGCAAGGAAGCATTAACCAAGGAGATTAAGGGATGCAAGAAGCTGACCCTAACAAAATTCTTTGCTCTCAAGACACACAAGGAGGGAAACCCTTTCCGACTCATCATGGAGGACCGTTCCACATGGAAGCACTGCACAGCTTCATGTCTTCAGAAATACATGAATTGTCTCCCAATAGAAGACCCCTTGTGGTGAAAAATTCAGATGAGCTGAGTGGATTTCTTCAACCGGCTGCGCCTAACAAGTGTTTCTCTGTGGACGCAAAAGATCTGCATCACAACATTCCACAGCATTTGGCCATCCTCGCTGTCGAAGAAGCAATAGACGTCTACGGTGCAGTGAAGTATCAGAATGAAAGTGGAATCAGCACTGACCGGTTTTTAGGTCTGTTGAAGCTCTACCTCCGATCCTTGTATGTTGAGTTTGAGGGAAATGTTTTAGAGCAAAAAGACGGAATTTGCATAGGATTTTAAATTGCTCCTATATTGAGTGACCTATTCCTTGTGACAGGACACTTTTTAATCAAAGGTGGCAAAGGTGACCGGACAATTTTTAATCACATGAATGAAGCTGGAGTTGCTAAGGCATTTGGATATGCCGATGATTTTTTTTTGGTTTGCCTGCCGTATGAAGATTACACAGAGAGCAAGGTTGACAGCATTGTGGCACTATTCCCTATAAAGCACATCCGGGGCTTGAGTTCACCTTTGAGCAACCGGAACATGCACAGATCCAGTACCTGGATATCAGACTTGTGCTTTACGAAGACCACACATGTTGGTTTTATAGGACACGAGGGGCAAAAGGCCTTCTTCCATACGACTCCGGTCATACCAAGTTGATTAAGCGGGGGCTGGCTGTCTCGTGTTTACGGCAAGCGCTGATCAAATCCTGCCCACACTTGATGGGCGACAGTGTCAACATGCAGATTGAGAGGTTGGAAAAAAGCGGATAACCGAGGAGCATGCTGATATCTGCGGCTGAAAGCTGTTTGAAGAATATGCGACCCCGAACAAGAGAACGTAAAGAGAGTGAAAAGAGAAAACAAGTTGTTGTCCTGCCCTACGCACATGGCATATCACACAGTCTTAAGAAGATAGCCAGCCGATTTGAAACTAGGCTCGTGCTGTCTGCACCGAACAAGTTAAAAAGTATGTGCAGGAAGGTAAATGAAACGAGAGAGACTAAGGAAGGATGCGGAGTACTGCACAGGGAACGCTTTGTTAAATGCCGCACGGGGGTCGTGTACAAGATCCCCCTGACATGTGGGAAGGCCTATGAGGCTCAAACAGGCCGATGCATCAATGAAAGGCTAAGGGAACACAGAAATTCGTGCGCCGCATTGTCTGCTCCAGAAAACCTGGCGACCAATTGTTCTCGTTGTAAAACGGAATACGATCAACAGGACCTGTGGGGAACCCATTGTGTACCAAGGTTCACCTAAACCAAGGTGCTGGCTGGCGCAAAAGACAGTTTTAAAAGACAGATTATTGAAGCATTCAGTATGATTTCGGGGGAAGAAAGGGAATGCGTGCGTGTTCCGTCAGCGGCGCTCAACAGCGAGAAGGTGATACTTCTTCGTTTGGACAATGTGACAAGAAGTTAGACGTAATTTGTCATTATTTTCGTATTATTTTCATTTATTTTTTCACTCTGAATTTCTTCGCATTTTTTTTAAATCTTTTGTTTACAATTTATTGGAGCCCTATGATTTTTGTGGTCCATTCTTCTTCGTACCATAGAAACAAGCAGTTGGTAGCGAGCGCATCATCTGTGTGAACGTTTTGGTTTAATTCTCTTGTGTATGTATTGCGTTTGTGTATAACCATGAAGAGCCAGAGGTATCGTCGGAGTCATATAGCCAACTAGCCCGCTCGCAAGTACTACTGGGTTGAATATCACTGTCTTCAGCAATTTGTTGGCGGTAAATGTTGAGCATGTGACAGAATGCCTTGAGCGATTTCGGAATATATAGAGCTGGTTGCCGCAGGTAGGATTAAGTCACTGCAGTCATTCCAACTGCTCTGAGCCGGTGCGCTCTGTGCGCAAGCTTCGATTCTTTCCTGTTCTGAATCACTTTGAGGGGCCCTTTCTTAGTAGCGCTTCAGTCTGCTCGCATGCACGGTGAAAATTGGGTGCCTTTCCTCACAGCTCCGAACATGAATGGTACGGAGCCTAGTTTTTCCCTGATGCGGTAGGGGCCCTTCCATTTTGGCGCCAGTTTATGCGACAGCCCCCTTTCACTGCGCTCAAATTTAAGCTGGACCAGATCTCCTACCATAAACTCTGCTTCCGCGTGGCTTTAATGTCATGTCTCGCTTTCAGGTCCGTGGAGAGGGAACCCAAAGCTTTCTTCGCCATCTTGTGTGATAGCTGCAGTCACAATGCCAGCTCTGCCCGATAACCGTCCATGACGGAGTACTTGGAACCCCCACACTCCTCAAATGCCTCTTGCGGCATGTTAATCTCGGCCATGCGTTAGGAAAAACGGCGTCTAATGAGAACTCTCGTGGACGGCGGTGTTGTATGCGAAAATTAGATACGGGATCCACAAATCCCAGTCTCTCTGGTAGCGTGCCACAACATGCGAGAGCAGCTGCTTAAGAATCTGGTTCAGCCGTTCTGCTGAGCTATTACATTCTGGGTGGTGCGCTGTTGTTTTCAGCTTTTTGGCCTTTAAAAGCAGACACACTTCTGTCATAATCTTGGAAGTGAAATTGCTCGCTTGGTCAGTAAGCAGCTGATGGGCACACCATTGCGGCGCAAAACAACCCTTCCTACAGAACTCCTCGCCACTGTTGGCGCCTTCTGGTCAATCATAAGGATGGCTTCCGCGAATTTCTACAGCTGATCGGAGAAATCTGGCACGTAATTGTTCCCTTTACTGGTTGTAGGCAAGAATCCGATAACATCCATGGCCATTCTCTCAAAAGGTGCGCTCCGCTCTCCAAACTCCTGAAGCGAAGTGCGTTTCCTCTTTTTCGGTGTTTTTTTGTAACTGGCAGAATTAGCACTGACCGCAGTACTCGGCAATCGACTTCCTCATTTCTGGCCAGAAATATTACAATTCAATTTTCTGTCTCATTTTCATGGCCCTGAAATGAGCGAAGTATGGTGCGTCATGGTATGCACGAAACACATCTGTAACCAGACTGCGCGGTACTATGTATCTTTCTCTGCCTCACTTGGGCCAAGTCCTCCTCAGCATACATGGCAAAATTACTTTTGAAAAGGAATTAAATTACCTTACTAATTACTTTGCTGAAGATCGCAGAAAAGTAATTAAATTATATTACTCATTACTGCTCCCCCAAAAGTAATAAAATTACATTACAATTACTTCTACTGAGTAATTCAATTACTTTTAAATGATTTTCAGTTTCCATAAATGCAAAAACTAAGTAAAGCTATTAAACAAAACAACTTGTTCGGCAGAGTATTCTAGTGCTGCTCAATTCTGTCTCCTTTTGCCAATCCGTTACGCTGGCATCGGATTGCAGCACGTCGTTCCTGCTTTCGCGCACTCTACTTTGTTGTCTATTGAAGGAGTGATGGCGCACTTTAGTGAAAGTAATTTCGAGAGTAATTAATTACTTTGCTGCGAAATTACTACCAAAAGTAATTCACTACATTACTAAATTACCAAACTGAAAAAGTAATTCATTACATTACAAATTACCGAGAAAAGTAATTAAAGTACAGTAATTTCATTGCTGTAATTCAATTACTGCCATGTCTTCTCCTCAGGTATGCCGGACACATCAAAAGAGACGTGATCTCATCATCTGTCAATGTTTACAATGTAGACTGTTTAATAATCCCATGAGCATTCTGGACCACTGACAATGACCACTGGTCATGTTAAATGCAGTTTTTCCTTATCAGAAGGATTCATCTCGATTTGCCAGAAGCCAGAGGCCAAGTCCACAACCGAGAAGTACCTGGACGATTCCAATTGTGACAAGGACTCTTGGATATCTGGCAGCGGATACCCGTACGAGTCCACCGTGATGACACTGTTTAGCTTCTTGAAGTCAACTAAAAAACGGAACGACCCATCTGGTTTTTCAAGCAATAGTGCAGGCGAACACTACGGCGACTTGGATTTCGGCTTTCAGCATATCCTGCACCTGCTTGGCCATCTCCTCGCGCTGTGCATACGGAATGCGGTAGGCCCTCTGGTACATAGGTGAGGCGCCCCATGTGTCTATGTGGTGTTTGATTGACCCACATTGCCAGACGTCAAAGTTGCATCGAGAAAAAATTTCAGTGAATCCCTTTATTACTTGCCTCACTCTGGCAAAGCCCTCTTCAGGTATGTGGGACACATCAAAGAGAGACATCATGTCATCATCTGTCAATGCCTGGCAATGATCTGTGTCCGCAAGCATGTTTTCGTCTTTTGGTTCTTCTACAGCGCACAGATAAGTAGCAATATTTTTATTTCGGGGCGAAATTATTTCGTCTTTAGTGAAGTTTGCAAGGCGGACGGAACGCGGCAGCTTTCGTCTGGCTTCACTATAGTCGCGGACAATATGAACCCATGTGCCAAAACAGCATCACGCTCGACGACGCCAACCTAACCTACGCGTTCGGGTTTCGCCAGCTTTGCCCTGCAAACAATTTGCGACAAGGCCGGTAGAGTGCAAGGACAAGACAGCCTCACGGATATGCTTCGGGTGCACCATTGAGGATAGCTACCGCTTGATGGACCTCTCTCATGGTTGCAGCTCGCCAGTTCTTAATACGAATTTGGCACTCTTGTGGCTCCATGGAACCCTTCAGTTGTTAAAATATTAATTTTCTGGGCCGATATGATGTCCTGTTCGATTATTTCGTCTACTGGAATTGCAGGCCTATCCGCTATGACAAAACAGTCATGAAAATAAAGTTCTGATTTTTAAACAATTTTGCAAAGAGAAACAACTGTGCATATCGATCTTACTCCCAGTGATGCCCACAAAGCGCCCATGCGAGCTTACCGCGCTAGTAATTTTGTTAGGAGATCGCTCTTGCAACCACTTGAAAACCCGTTGAGAAATGAGCGAATCCGAGAGCCCATGAACACTAACATTTAAACTTCACCTCCGTTAATGCGGAACTTTACTACCGGACTCGTGTCCTCAAAATACCATGCTTCTGTAAGAGGACCTCCAAAGATCGCTGTTTCCTTGTTCTGTATACTCTACCTTCAAGTCTACAGCGGATCTACTCCCCGAAACCCACCGTTGATCTTCTTTAGTGCATTCCTACAGCAGTCAGAGGGGAGACCTACACGTTTTTTGGAATGGACTGTTTCTTGGAGTGTGCAAGCTCAGCGCTTTTATGAGCAAAATGACCAGTCCAGCCGCACACGAAGCATCACCTACGTGAATAACGCCGCCTATATGGAGCACTCGGTAACTATGGGGCAGTGAGCAACCTCTCAATGCTGTCTAATCGCTGCTTCATTCCTCTATAATCTTTGCGAGACGAGATTTCTTCCCTGTCGACGACTCGTATCCCAGACATGACGCCGCTGAGGAGTTCGTTCGCGTCCTCGTTCACAGCGCAGGCGACCGCATCGTCAAACGTCGACGGGTTACGGGACATGACGGGACATGATCACGGCCGCTCTGGGAAAGGGTCTTGTCGTGACGGTACGTCGCGCGCCCCTTGTCGAACACAACCAGCGTTTCATTGAACGCATTCAAGTTCACCGGCGTTCTATAATTCGTCTACAGAAAAGAAAAGGCGCAGTACCTGTCACTCGCGGAATCCCGCTATCATTCTCACTGTAGACAAGGGTAATTATGAAGAGCGTTTCACGACCCGGGGCATGACGCAGTGGTAACGCGCTGGGCTGGGGTCTAGGGGATGGAGGTTCGGTTCCCTGGTATAAGACAATGTTTACTATTTTATTTTTTAATTATCGATTAAATGGTAAGTGCGCATAAGACTTCTTGTTGGTCGCTTCGATTTTGGCTGTTCTCCTGCATGCGCATAACGGGTGGCGTACACTAACGCAAAACACTGCTTAGACCTGTGTAGTGTAGCTTTACGCTACAAAAATATAGGAGCTATACTGGGTGTCGTGTAACAAAAAACCTGAGCGCGTCATGCAGTTCAGATGTGAACGTAACGGGTAATTGGAAAGTCGATAACTTACACCAAACACGTACTTTTTAGCACTCAGCTCCACGCATGCTCAAATAGAGTCAAGTTAGGTTGCACTGAAATGCGATAAGACGGTATAGCTTTAGATATGGCTAGCATGACATCACTTCCTGGTCGCATAGTGCGATCGCATCGGTAAACTGAGAACGGGGATAAATTGTCAAAAATCTCGTTGTCATGAGCGTTACGATGAAGCCATTGCAAATTACGAGCGCTGCGACGGAGAACAACAACGAGAGAGTAATGACAAGGACAGGCGCTACTATCAACTGAACGTTTATTCGAAGAACACAGATTAAATACTCGCAGAAGACAACCAAAGGCACATGCGCTTCACAGATTTTTCCTAGGTATCCAGATTCTTCGAATAAACGTTCAGTTGATAGTAGCGCCTGTCCTTGTCATTACTCTCTCGTTGTTGTTCTCCGTCGCAGCGCTCGTAATTTGCAATCATGTACCAACTAGCTCAACTTTCCGTATTACTGCGATGAAGCCACGTTTCGGTTAATGGGATAATATCAGCCTCGCATGTGTAGCAGAAACAAATGATTCGTGTTTATTAAGAATGCTTCTAGCATGCTTATAATAAACGCTTGCTTGCAGCGTCGGGCCCAAGTCTGTTTTGCGCAACGTATGCAATTCATTCATTGGTCCGCATAGCGTCGCAAGTATAGCGGCGCGGAGGTGAAAGGTGGTAAATTTTTCTGTCAGTTCTATATGCGCTCTGGTTTGGTTTGGTTTGGTTTGTGGGGTTTAACGTCCTAAAGCGACTGAGGATATGAGAGACGCCGTAGTGGAGGACTCCGGAAATTTCGACCTCCTGGGGTTCTTTAACGTGCACTGACATCGCACAGCACACGGGCGCCTTGCTTTTCGCGTCCAAGGAAATGCGGCCGCCGAGGCTGGGATTCGATGCCGTTTCCTTGTGAACAGCAGTCGAGCGCCGTAACCACTGAGCCACCCCGGCGAGGTCTATATACACTTTGTCGATGCAATGTACTATGTGTGGACCGGAAACGAGGCACATTTATTGTTATATACGTTAAGAAGCTGAGCTTCTGCACCCCTTTTGCTGTGTGGTCGGAGTACTGGGGATGCCTTCTCTAGTACCGTGGCATCTTTATTTCTAGACGTTATTTTCTTGGGGGAGAAATGACATTTTTCTGCACTCGTATTTTGGTAATATGATAGCAAACCTGTGTACGTATACAAGTAGGTGAAATACAACGGACTGGGGCCAGTCTCTGTGGACCAACTTCTTGCAAATAAAGACCATTTTTTCCTCTGCCCAGGAAAATCCGTTTTTGAAAAGCAAGACAAGTATTTCGCAACTATAATATAGAAGAGCCACGCATACGCGGAAATGCATACTCTCCGTTAAATTTCTGCAGGATTACATCAAGTACATTATTCAGCCGAAAAATTACCAACTTCATTGTTTATTAGATTATGCTTTTGCGATTTGTGAAGTGATTCCCACTAACCGAATCGACACGTGCAGGTATTGAACAAAAATAATTTTAATGTTTAGAAATTCATAGCTGTTCACCGCTTTCCCAATTGTACGTGCCAGCGGCGGGGAGATTGGCTGGGGATTCATCTGGCTTAATGTTGACCCATAAAATATGTGTTGCTAATTAGAGGGATGCCTAAGCTTCGCCTTAGGAAAACACAAGCTTTTCATTCAGCGAATTTTTAACATTCAGAGTGTGGCACAGATTTTGTGGAAGTGTCAACGTGTGTATTTGGTTTGACATTTGGAAAAGCGAGGCGCAGAACCTGTCTCGATCACTTCTAGGTAGACACCTACGCTTACAATAAAAGCATACAACGGGGCTCGAGGTGCATATCTCGTCGGTACAAATCCCTACGCAAACTGTCTTCAAACATGGCCAGAAGCTGCATGCTCAATGAGAACAGAACTGGTATCACACTAGCCTGAACGCCTCACAAGAAACGGTTGTGTCGTAGCTGTGATAAGAATTCACCAGAGTATTTTTTTTTTCAACCTGTTTTTCACAATTCCGATTAGGGATACGGCACAGCCTTTACGACTGAACGACCTTCATACGCTATCGTGTCAAACATACAGACACTCTAGAATGTAATCACGAAAAAAAAAAGGAGGCAGTCGTGCGGTTATAGGGTGCCTGGAACAATTGTTCTGATTTGTACCGTTGATAATTACCTTACCATCTTGGATGTGAATATGTAGCTTCGCCTACGGAACCGGCGTTCCTTAGAAAAAAAAATCCGATCTTGATAATACAGGTGTTCCTACAGTCTGTTAGTCGTCGCATGATTTTTTTCACGGTTCTCTTCATACCTAACCGTGTCGGCTGCCTCTCTATTATCTTGCTTCGTTTCTCTGGCAGCCGAATCGCCATCAAGCAGTCATGAGGCGGAATGATGATGTTTATGATGATGTCCTCAGTTGTAAAGACATATACCCCCAGCGAGCGACTGCGTGGTCAGGGTTGGCTGCAGATACAAACGCACTCATGGTCAAGGAGTGCAGTTTTCAGACAATTTTGGTCATATATTCGCTGTGCTATAAGCACTTCTTCCTCTTTTCATGCACGTTTGCAGCTAAGAGTAGGAGATCGTTATATTTATTACTTAGAGCGAATAGCGATGGCTAATCATTGCGAATGACAATAAAATCCTATAGTATTGATTTGTAGTCCGTGAGCTATGCGATGTTATCACACGTTAGATATCCCTCGGTGATAAAAATTATTCCGAGGCACTCCACTACGTCTCCTCTCTCTCTCTCTCTCTCTCTCTCTCTCTCTCTCTCTCTCTCTCTCTCTCTCTCTCTCTCTCTCTCTCTCTCTCTCTTTCTACTTTCACTCCCAGCTTTGCCCCTTTCCTTATGGCGCACTTCAGGTGTGCACAGAAACAGTGTGACAGATATTGCGCCTTTCGCTTCCTGTGAAGCATTTACTATTAATTTATATTATTTATTTGTTGGTAAAGTCAACTCTTCGTCTTTTTATTTTATTTCTTTTGGTATGGGGGGCCCAATGCTACAAGGAAAAAGAGTTGAGACAGAGAACAAAGAAGCGCTGCAGAACACGCGCGTGGCCGCGAACAGCCATCGAATCCAATATAAGCCGCAATATAAGCAACCACAATTTGTATTTACTCAGTCCTTGCTGTCCAAAATTGCAGTTTCGCTTAGGTCAGTAAGACGTGTTGGCAATGTTCAAGCTAATTCCACACTGTGCTTTGACCAGTCGTTGCCATCTAATGCAAAACACTTGACTACCACGGTAATAAAGGGACACCTTGAAGATTATCTATTACAATATCCACGACACGTACCTATTTTCACAGATGCCTCACAACGAAATGAAAAAGCAGCAATAGGGATTTACTCCAAAGCACTTGATTGGAGTTTTTCTGTACGGATCCCTGATTACACACCAATATTTACTGCTGAATTGCTTGCAATTGGTTTGGCCCTTCAAAAAGTTCCCGGCAATGTTACTCACGTAATCATACTCTCTGACTGCCTGTCAGTCTTAGCAGCATTAGAAAGTCCGAAAATGCGTCTTTTGAAACAAACCCTGATGTTTTTCCTTCCGATACACTTACAAGAAGTACGTTTTCAGTGGTTTCCGGGACACTGCGGCATCGCTTCTAATACAATGGCGGATTATTTAGCAAATTCAGCTCTCAGTGGGCCTGTTGCCGATGTTGTACCCAATATTATCTTGCTAAATATATCCCGTTTTGAACGATTTCAAACGTTAAACTCCTTGAGCCATGAGCCACTCCTTGCGACTACGGATTTTAATCATTTAAATTTTCATTGGAATGTCCGATGTTGTACCTCGAGGCAATGTGAGATTTCCATGACGCTCATGCGTTGTAGAATTCCTTCCCTCAATCTTTATTTATGTCGCTCTGGATTCACGCCGTCCAATCTTTGTGCGTCATGTAATGACGTGGAAACAATTGAACATTACATCCTCTCCTGCCACAGGTATGCTACTCAGAGAAGACATTATCTAGAAATACCTCTTGCTCGCCTAGGACTGCCATTTACAGTTCCTGTCCTCCTCTCCTTTGGTGCAACCGTCAAAGGGTATGCCCTAAAACCGGTGTGTGAAGTACTTCATAATTATAATATTGCTACTGGAAGATTTGTGTGTTAGCGCTGAGCTGTCTGAATTGTATTTTTTCTCCTTATTATTTTTAGTAATTTACAATTTTATTCCTTTTTTCATTGCTTTCTATTACATCGCCTCAAAATTTCAAATTTTTTCAGCAACACTAGCTCCTAATTATTAGGTTATTTATATCATATAGTCAAATCTTCATTATCAAAAATATTATGTCACCTACAACGAATTCTGGCCAATCCCCCACTGTGGGTATGTGCCATTACAACGAGGGAGAAGAAGAAGAAGAAGAAGAAGAATCCAGACGCGTGCCGACACGCCTTTCTCAGCTCTGCATCCAGCACAGGACGTGAAGGCATCCAAGTCGACGCGCTTGCAGGTGAGGGAAGCCATTTCTGTACTTACAAGCGTGCCGTCTGTCGAAGCTGCCTAAACTGTCTAAACGTTCTTTTTCCCCTCACGAGCCTCGGCCCCGCTTCTTTCGCTCACTGGAATCCCCAGCTTCACAGGATATTGATTGCGCGTATAAGATCGCGTGGCTACAAGTAAAGGCGTGTCTATCATCGTCGCAGGTAACCGTGGTGCCTGGGCGGCCACAGGGCAGCCACCGGCTGCACAGCCTGCACATGGCCATGCAAAGATCAGCGCCGATGGTCCCCAACGACTTACCCCGTTCGCCTCTCGAGTTTTCATTCAAGCGCTCGGTGTACAAGCCCCTGGACGGCTGGCTGGACATCCTCAGCGACACACCTCCCGCAGTTGGCCGTTGGTGTCTTCTGCCTGGCTTTCCAGCTTTCCAAGTGGGTATGTAAGCGTGCCTGTAACCCTCTGCTGCTGTGCTTAGACAAGTTTTCCTGTTTGCCTGATCACTCGTATCATTGTTCCGCAGGCTGGTCAAGGTCGCTGGGAAAAAGCCATCTGCAAGCGATCAGTGGAGCAAGGGCAAAAAGGAACGCACCAGTGCAAAAGGAGCAGAGTCGGCTGCAGCCCCACTCCGGCTCAGCAGTGGCGCTACACCTGGCTGCTGCACATGACATATATATAGTGGCCTCTGCTACGCACCAAGCGAGTGGGAAGCCACCCGAACACCTGGAGCGGCATTGCCATGGCAGCAGCGCAGTTTGTGCTTTTGCGGAGCTGGATGGAGTCGCGCAGCACGCGCCTGTATCTGGCTCCCGAGCGAAGCATACAACGGTCTCCAGATTGTCAATGCAGGGAATACTGGCCCTACTGACCCATTGCGGCGAGCGCTTGCTGATTGCGCTCGTTCGCGTTTGATACGAACGTTTTGTTAATTTGTTCAACGGATCTGTTTTCGGTTTTTTCTTTTCTTTGTATGCGTCACTCCTCGTTTAGTTAATTTGCCTCGTTTGCGGTGTTTTACATTGGTTGGGATGCTGTTTAATAAACTATGTGTCTTCGAAGTGTCCGTCTCGCTTAATCTGTTCTAAGAACATAAATACATAGTCGTCGGGATATGTAAGATGTGCGTCTGCCTTTTAGAACATCTCTTAGCCGTAATTTAAATACCCTAGATGTATCAACTTCAGAAAAAAAAAAGACTCGAGATGTAGCGTTGTGCCCACATCTAGGCATGACCACCAGATACAGATCGTCAGGCTGTTAAGCATTCTGGAGACAAACCTCACATGCGTTCTCACAGACTTTCACAGCTCTTGATACCACAGGAAGCATCCTGTGCTATTCCGTCGTGAGGTCAAATAAGCGCTACCGGACATAGTGATGACATTTTGTTCGGCTCTCATGAGGGAGCCTTATTTTTACACATTGGCCATCTTTTCCACTGCCATCTGAAACGAAAGGCTAGAATTGATATGTTAACATAGCTATGCAGCACGTGCGAGCTGCATAGCCCGCACGTGCTCTCATCGGGGATGGGGCAACTTCGACAAGCTGCGAAGAGTGCGCTTTGTGGCAGAATGTTTCTAGGGCGCCTCGATGCAGCGCAGACATCGAAGCAGCCTTAATGTTTAAATAGAGCCGGATATAGGCCACGTACTATATAGGAATAAACCAAGCTATCCTTTGATGCGATTCTATCTAAATATATTTGGCGTCTTACCCAAAGTCATGTTTAGAGATGGTGCACATTCTCTGGCTAGAGTTGAAAATGTATTGTTGTAATATATAATTGTTGGCTATGTTCAGTATTCTGTTGAGAATAACCGATATTCCACAATAATTTATTCCTTACTCCCCTCTTGCTAGAGCCCACTGAGGGCATGGAATATTTCTTTAAAAATATATTAAACGAAAGGAAGGGAATTGTTTGGTGCTGAGAATAAAAATTGAATCGAGTTGTATGCGGTGGCTCTTCAGCCCTGCCCGGATTTCACTTACTTGTGTGCTGTCTTTTCAAAACATTTGCCTTCGGACTTATAGTAACATTCGACTACCGACTCTTAACCGACGCCGCATGAGAATATGCGCTCTGGAAACTTGCGACGCAGCTTTCAGTGGGTTCGCGCTCGATAAATGCTGGGGAGAATTGAATCCTAGAGGTTTTGGTGTAACCGACGGCACACGCTTTTCTGGGGAGAGCAGAAATCAAACACGAAATAGGGACAGTAAGATATTTAATCAAATCTGGATGTCCCTGCTCAACTGACGGTCTTGAGGTTGCGTCTTGACGCCGCTGCGATGACCCGGTGCTTGAGGTGGGAGATGAAGACCATAGCTGCAGGCAGCGCTGAAGATGACGGTTTACACGGCGAACTCAATATACACGCTTTCAGGACCCGCGAGATGTCTTCGTATTTTCAGGTCGTCGTCCCTCGGGAGGCGAGGCCGGGTCAACCTCCTCTTGCGCGTCTCTCGTTCATCTCTGCCCGGCCGTCCTGATGCGGCTTTCCTTGTCACCACGGGTCCTTTCTTCACGTTCTCAGAACCATGGCCATCCTCACAACAGCGTCCGTGTAGCCGTCATTAGCACGTCGTCTCCGCATTCCATTAACCCAGAAGGGTCTTTTATCGACCCTTTTTAGCATCCGGTTTTCGGACAGAAGGCGACATGAGCAGGCAAAATTGTCGAAATGTCGGTATCTCCCGGGTGACCTTGCAACCCGGATTCCAAATTTCTGCTAAGACAGTTAGCCATCCCGTTCGCTCACCATAGTTCTTTCGAAAAAAAAAATGTTTGCGAAGTCTGTGAACCGTCAAATCAATTCTTGTGTCTTTACGTCGATGAACTTGAGTTGTATGCGCACTGCAACGAAAGCACATCACAGACGACTTCAAACACATCACTATCCGTACAAGAAGTCCGCATTTCACATACAACAGCGAGGTAATCCAGCTCCCTAACTTCTGTTGACAATCAACTGGCTCGACTGGCGACTATTTTACAATGAACAAGAATACGTGTACGCCTTCTTCCCTTTAGCAAAGCATTGCAACGAATACACATTGTAAAAGGAGTCTGAAAATGTTATCATACAGGTTGATATACACAAGATTAAACTTACAAGGTTTCAACGCTGCTGAACCAAATATTGGGCGAAAGCATTAGTTGCGGGGGATCGAGCGTTCTTCTCTTTTTCTTCTTCCTCAATTCACATATAAAGCACCGCTTTAACCAACCCATATGAACGTGCCTTAGTTGCCTATAGGGGTAACGTGAATACCAGGGTCCTAGCAGGCTGATTCTGACGTAACCGTCCCATGTGAAACGAGAGACCCAAGTTGGCAGCTCTTGCCAGCCCATGTGTCACGTGGGGTGTGACGTCACAGCGTCACGTGGGTAAGACATAATTGCGGTGGGGTCACGCGAAGGCTTGAAAGTGCGAGTAGTATTGATCTTCCAATTAAATCTCAGAAAACTCAACAGTGTTCAGAAAAGGGTATCATACTTTGATTTGTACATGGATGAAACTTGACTAGCTGGCCCACAGCGTTAATAATTATGATTGTAGATATCCCACACATTGGGATGCACAATCAGCTCACGGTCTGGCTCTGTCGGCAGTTCGGAATTTTCGTCCGTGTTCTTTTCCAGTGTCAGGGACCCTGTAGGCTGTGAATGTACTTTTTCCCCCAAGAAAAAAATGTCTAGAAATAAATATGCCATATACTAGAGAAGGCACTACCAATACTCCTACCACACAGCAAAATGGTTGCAGAACTCAGCTCCTTAATTAATATCAACGATGAAGATGCCTGCTTTCCTGTCAACATACATATGTAGTACATTGCATCGACAAAGTGCATATAGACCCCGCCGGGTGGCTCAGTGGTTATGGCGCTCGACTACTGTTCCCAAGGAAACGGCATCGAATCCCGGCCTCGGCAGCCGCATTTCCTCGGACGCGAAAAGCAAGGCGCCCGTGTGCTGTGCGATGTCAGTGCACGTTAAAGAACTCCAGGAGGTCTAAATTTCCGGAGTCCTCCACAACGGCGTCTCTCATATCCTTAGTCGCTTTAGGACGTTAAACCCCACAAACAAAACCAAACCAAACCAGAGCGCATATAGAACTGACAGAAAAATTTACCACTTTTCCCCTCCGCGCAGCTATACTTGCGACGCTATGCGGACCAACGAATGAATTGCATCGTTGCGCAAAACAGACTTTGGCTCGACGCACCAAGCAAGCGTTTATTATAAGCGTGCTTGAAGCATTCTTAATAAACGCGAATCATTTGGTTCTAGTGTGTACACATGTGAGGCTGATATAATCCCAATAACCGAAAGATGGCTTCATCCTAACGCTCACGACAAGATTTTTGATGGTTTATCCCCGTTCTCAGTTTACCGATGCGATCACACTATGCGACCAGGAAGTGATGTCATGCTAGCCATATCTAAAGCTATACCGTCTTATCGCATTTCAGTGCAACCTAACTTGACTCTATTTGAGCATGCGTAGAGCTGAGTGCTAAAAAGTACGTGTTTGGTGTAAGTTATCGACTTTCCAATTACCCGTTACGTTCACATCTGAACTGCATGACGCGCTCAGTTTTGTTGTTACGCGACAGCCTGTATAACTCCTATATTTTTGTAGCGTAAAGCTGCGCTACATGGGTCAACGCCGAATTGCGCGTGAATGTGTGCCGCCCGTTATGCGTATGCAGGAGAGCAACCAAATTCGAAGCGACCAACCAGAAGTCTTACGCCCAATCACCATTTATTGGATCCGTAAAAAATAAATAATTAAACCTTGTCTTCCCCAGGGAACCGAACCTCCATCCCCTAGATCCCCAGCCCAGTGCTTTAACACTGCGCCGCGCCCCGGATCGTGAAATGCTCTTCATAATTCTCCTTGTATACGGTGAGAATGATAGCGGGATTCCGCGAGTGACAGATACTACGCCTTTCCCTTCCTGTAGACGAATTATAGCCGCAGGTGATCTTAAATGCGTTCAATGAAATGCTGGTTGTGTTCTAAAAGGGGCGCGCGATGTACCGCACGACAAGACGCTTTCTTAGAGCGGCCGTGATCATGTCCCGTCATGTTCCGTGATCAGTCAACGTTTGACGATGCGATCGCCTGCGCTGTCAGCGAGGAAGCGAATGAACTCCTCAGCGGTAAATATCTGGGATACGAGTGGTCGACAGGGTATACATCGCGTCTCGCAAAGAGATAGAGAAACTGAAACTATGGTTAGACAACATTGAGAGGTTGCTCACTGCACCATAGTTACCGAGTGCTCCATACGGGCGGCGTTATTCCCGTAGGGCATGCTTCATGTGCGGCCGAACTGCTCACTTTATTCGCGACTGCGCTGAGCGTGCATGCTCCAAGAAACAGTCCGTTGAAAAAAAAAAAAAAGGAATAGGAATAGGTCGCCCCTCTCACTGCGAGATGGTAGGGGCTAAAGAAGAGCAGCCAGGCTGTAGCCAGAGTACAGAGTAGGAAGATAGCCAGAGTACAGAGCCATGCAACAGCGATTTTTGGAGATCCTCTTACAGTAGCACGATATTCCGAGGAACCTAGTCCGGTAGTAAAGAGCCGCACAAACGGGGCTGATGCTTAAATGTTAGTTGACACGGGCTCTCGCATTTCGCTCATTTCTGAACGGGCCTTCAAGAGGTTGCAAGAGCGATGTCCTGACAAAATTACTAGCGCTGTAAGATCGCATGGGCGCATTGTGGGCATAACTGGGAGTAAGATTGACATCCACGGTTGTGTTTCTTTGCAAATCGGCATTAAAAAAAAAAAAAAACAGAACTTTTTTTCATGATTGCTTAGCCATAGCGGATGAGCCTACAATTCCAGTAGACGTAATAATCTTTAAGGACATCATATCAGCCTTGAAAATTATCATTTTAACAACAGAAGGGGTCTTGGATCTACTAGAGTGCCAAATTCGTATTAAGAACTGTCGAGTTGCAACCATGTGAGAGGTCCATCAAGCGCTAGCTGTCCTCGATGGTGCTCCCGAACGCATATCTGGGAGGTTGATTTGAAGTTGCATTGTACCGGCATTGTCTCAAATTGTTTGCAGGGCAAAGCTGGCGAAACCCGTACGCATAGGCTAGGTTGGCGTCGTCGAGGGTAATGCTGTTTTGGCACATGGATTGATAGGGTCCGCGACTATATAGTGAATCCAGACGAAAGCTGCAGCGTTTCCGTACGCCTTGCAAACTTGACTGAAGACGAAATAATTTCTCCCCGAAATAAGAATATTGATACTTATCTGTGCGCTGTGCAAGAACCAAAAGATGAAAAAGTGCTTGCGGACACAGATCATTGCCAAGCATTGACAGATGATGAGATCACTTCTCTCTTTGATGTGTCCCACATATCTGAAGAGGACTTAGCCCAAGTTAGGCAAGTAAGAAAGGCGATCACTGAAGTTTTTTCTCGATGAAACTTTGACCTCGGGCGATGTCGGTTAATCAAACACCACATAGACACATAGGGCGCCTCTCCTGTGTATCAGAAGGCCTACCGCACTCCGTGTGCGCTGCGCTAGGAGATGACCAAGCAGGTGCAGGATATGCTGAAAGCCGAAATAATAGAATGTCCCAAGTCGCCGTGGTGTTCGCCTGCACTATTGGTTGAAAGGCCAGATGGGTCATTCCGTTTTTTAGTGTACTACAGGAAGCTAAACAGTGTCACCAGACTGGACCCGTACCCGTATCCGCTGCCAGATATCCAAGAGTCTTTGTCACAGTTGGAATCGCCCAGGTACTTCTCGAGATTGGACTTGGCCTCTGGCTACTGGCAAATCGAAATTTATCCTTCTGATAAGGAAAAACGATATTTAACATAACCAGTGGTAATTATCAGTGGACGAGAATTCCCATGGGATTAGCAAACAGTCCTGCTGTCTGGCAGCCAATCGCAGGCATTGTGCTCGAAGGGTTGACAGGCCACATATGTTACGTGTACATGGATGACATAATCATCTGGCTTTACGATCGAGTATCACATTATAGGTATTGAGGCAGCGCTGAGGAGACTGAAAGGCGTCGGGATGAAGTTGAAGCCGAGACAGTCCAATTTTTGAAGGCGAAAGTAATGTAACTCGGTCATGTGGTGTCTGCAAAAGGCGTGCAGCCAGGTGAGGAGAGAGTTGAGGCTTTTCTTCGCTTTCCCACATCGCAAACTTTGCGCAAATAGCTGAAGCACTGACATTGCTAACAACCAAAGAAACACGTTTCGCATTGAAATCCGCGGCACAAGCTTCTTTCGAGAATCTGAACAGAGCTCGTTGAAGTGTCAATACTCAAGAACCCTGACTGTAAGAAAGTGTTTATCCTTCAAACTGATGCGTCAAAGTGCCCGTTTGGAGCGCTCTTGTCGCAACGGCTAGAACAAAATGAACATCCGGTGCCTTTTGCAAGCCGTCAGCTAAATAAGGCCGAACAAAATTAAAGCGCGACAGAAAAGAATGCTTGGTTGTTGAATGGGCGGTCCGCCATTTTCGCTGACACATGTATGGTCGAAAGTTTAAAATGGTGACAGTCTGCCAACCGCTTAAGTGGCTTATGAGCATCAAGAATCCTAGCTGGCGACTGGCACGCTGGAATATTCAGCTTGAAGGCTATTACTTTGAAATAGAGCATAGAGCGGGACAATTGGGTGCCTTGAGTCAAGTGCGCTCGGATCCAATGTCTGAAGTAAGGACAAAACTGTTTTTTCCGGTTATGGAGGAAGAAAATCTGGAAAGAAAACAGCAGAGGGACGCGAAACTTCAAGAAATGAGGGATAAACTAGCTGACGGCCCTGTGTCTTCAAGCGTATACATACTGAACGCATCTGGCTTATTCAAAAAGCTGTTCATGTACCCGACTCAAAGGCCAGGCACGGCTACCAGAGAAAGATACATTGTACCGCGCAACCTGTTGAGATGTGTTTCGTGTATACCATGACGCACCATACTCCGGTCATTTCAGGGCCAAGAAAATGAAAAAGCATTAGTGAATTGAAGTATTTCTGGCCATAAATGGGGAAAGCGATTGCCGAGTGCTGCGCTCAGTGCGAATCCTTCCAGCTACAAAAAAGACCGAAGAACAGCAAGCGCACTCCGCTTCTGGAGTAGGGAGAGGTGAGCGCTCCTTTTCAGAGAACGGCCATAAATGTTATCGAACCCCTACCGCCAACCAGAAATGGGAACAAATATGTGCCAATTTTCTCCCGTCAGCTGTCCAAATTCGCGGTAGCCATCCTAAAGTGTTACCAGAAGGCGCCAACAGTGGCGACGCGTTTTGCTGAGAGAGCCGTTTTGCGCCACGGAGTGCCCACACAGCTGCTTACTGACTAAGGGAGCAATTTTACTTGCAAGATTATGACAGAAGTGTCTCAGCTTCTAAAGGCCAAAAAGCTGAAAACAACCGCATACCACCCAGAATGTAATGGTTCAGTAGAGCGGCTAAACCAGACTGGGATTTGTGGATCCCATAAATAATTTTCGCATACAAGACCGCCGTCTACGAGAGTACTCATGAGACGCATTTTCCGAATGTATGGCCGAGACCCAAACATGCCACAAGAGAAATTTGAGGAGCGTGGGGTTCCCAAGTACTCCGTCATGGACGATTATCGGGCAGAGCTGGCGTTGCGACAGCAACTATATCTCACGGGATGGAGATGAAAGCTTTGAATTCCGTCTCCACGCACGAAAGCTAGACGTGACATCAATGCCGCCCGGAACCAGAGTTCATTGTAGGAGATCGGGTCTTGCTCAAAACTGAGTACTGTGAAAGGGGCTGTCACATAAACTGGTACCAAAATGGAAGGGCTCCTACCGCATCATGGAAAAACTAGGTCCCGTAACATTTCGTGCTCGGTGCCGTGAGAGAAGGCACCGAAATTTCACCGTGCATCCGAACAGACTGAATCCCTACCAAGAAAGGGCCCCTTAAAGTGATTCAACAGGAAGGGATCGAAGCTTGCGCAAAGAGAGCTCCGGCAGAGAGCAGTTGCAATGGCAGCAATGTCTTTATCCTACCTGCGGAAACCAGCTCCGTAGATCTCGAAATCGCTCACGGCATTCTGACACATGCTCAATATTTACCGCCGCAAAAAGCTGAGGACGGTGATATTCAACTCAGCAGCACTGCTGAGGGTGACGTGGATAATATTTTGTACTCGTATTTTGGTAATATTGTTACGTGGAATACCTCGATCGGCTCCCCAACACTGCCCCTACCTCCACGTGCGAGGATCTGCCGACCCTAAGGCAACCTTCCAGCACTGAAAATGTGACACGCATCGTGCGTCGTGAACTATAGAAGCGCTCGCTCCTGCTGCATCCAACCCGCCCTCCTCGGACAGCAACCTAGCGACGATATCCCTCATTCAAGCCGTCGTTCGTCAAGAGGTTGCCAACTTGGTCGTCCCCTGTAGACACACCGTGGAACACCACAGTTCGAGCTCCGTCCCTCCCATGGTCGCCACCGCTACACCCCGCAACACCTACGCGCCACGCTACCGAAACCGCCATCCTGATGAGTGGCGCACCCCTGACGACAGGCCGATCTGTTTCACGTGCTCGCGTATTGGCAACATCGCTCGCCACTGCCGCAACCGCTGGACATCACCACCTCGACGTTTCCCTTAAGTTGACCGCTACTCCAATTACGGTCACCCCCGTTTCACGCCTCGTTATGAGCCGCCCCGCACCGATACTACTCCGCCTCCTCCTGTGTCCAGTCGGTCTCCTTCCCCGCCAGCCCGCCGTTCCCGTTCACCTCTTCCTAGCCGCAGTTCCTCGCCGTCCTCTGCCGGCCGCTTCACGGAAAACTAGCTAATGCAGCTCCAGGAGGTGACGCTGCATTGGTACCCCACCTGGAAATCCTCTACTGCCCATTTCTTCGCCCTGTAACCTCCTCTCCCTGTTCGTGGATGGTGTTCCCATCTCTGCCCTCATTGACACTGGTGCCCAAGTCTCGATCATGAGCTCATCGTTTTGCCGCCGCCTCAAGAAAGTACAGACCCCCGCCGCTTCGCCCACCGTTCGTGTTGCCGATGGCAGTACTGCTGCCGTCACTGGGCAGTGCACTGCCCGAGTCACCCTTGCCGGTCATCACATCCCTGTTTTGTTCACCGTCCTCAACCAGTGCCCTCACAATGCTATCCTCGGCCTTGACTTTTTAACGGCCCACTCTGCCCTTATCGACTGCTCCAGCGGCCTTTTTCGTTTGGACCTACCTGTCTGCTCAGAACATCCTCCACCTGCACCCCGCCTTCGCTCCACTGAGTTCGCTCGCCTGCCCCCTGACTCTGCTGTTTACCTACCTCAGTCCCTTTTCCCGCCTGTGCCTGATGGTGACTATCTTGCTTGCCCTATCACCGAGGTCTTTCTTGACCGCAACGTTGTTCTTCATCTCATCGTGCGCGTTACACAGAACAGCACCTACCTTCATATCCTAAACTTCAGTCTGTCACCCCAAGTTCTCCCCGAAGGAATATCCCTTGCTACCTTGTCCCCTCTCACCGACTGCACCATTTGTGCACTCACTCCTGGCCCACATTCAAGCGTCCTTCCAAGACCCGTACTCTCCACCACAATTACCGACCCTATTTCCGCAATGATTGCCTCTGACCTCAGCCCTGAACACGCTCAGGACCTGCACAACCTTTTGTTATCCTTCTCCGACATTCTTGACTTTGCTGCCGGTTCTCTGGGCCAAACATCAATTGTGACTCACCGCATTGACACCGGCGATGCAAAGCCTGTACATCGGAGGCCTTATCGTGTGTCCCTTTCTGAGCGCCAAGTCATCCAGCAGGAGGTCGACAAGATGTTGGCCAACGATATCATCGAACCTTCGAACAGCCCCTGGGCATCTCCTGTCGTGCTCGTTAGAAAGACAACAGTTGGCGCTTTTGTGTCGACTATCGACATCTGAACAAGATTACAAGGAAAGATTTTTACCCGCTGCCGCGAATAGACGATGCCTTGGACTGTTTACATGGAACCCGCTACTTTTCCTCCATCGACCTTCGTAGCGGCTACTGGCAGATCTCTGTTACGAACAAGACCGCGAGAAGACAGCTTTTGTCACACCCGATGGACTTTACCAATTTAAGGTTATGCCTTTTGGACTTTGCAACGCCCCTGCTACGTTTGAACTAATGATGGACTCCTTACTCCGCGGCTTCAAATGGACGACTTGTCTATGTTACTTGGATGACGTGGTTGTCTTCTCGCCCTCGTTCGAAAGCCATCTTCGTCGCCTTTCTTCCATCTTGGCACTTTTCCGCCGTGCCGGACTTCAACTGAACTCAAAGAAGTGCAGTTTTGGTCGCCGCGAACTTAAAGTGCTTGGCCATTTGGTGAATGCCACCGGAGTGCAACCCGATCCCGACAAAATTCGCGCTGTCAGTGCGTTTACATGTCCCCATTCATCCCGCGATGTCCGCAGCTTTATAGGACTGTGTTCTTATTTTCGCCGGTTCGTCCCAAATTTTGCCGCTGTTGCTCGTCCTCTCACCAATCTGCTGAAGAAAGGCGTTCCTTTCTCATGGGGACCAGAGCAGGCTAACACATTCTCCACCCTCATCGCTATTCTCACCAATCCACCTGTGTTGGCCCATTTCAACCCGTCTGCCCAAACAGAACTTCGCACCGACGCCAGTGGCCACGGGATTGGTGCCATTCTTGCACAGCGACAACGCGGCCAACATTGCGTTATTGCCTACGCCAGTCGTCTCCTGTCATGAGCAGAACAGAACTATTCTATTACGGAACGGGAGTGCCTGGCTCTCGTTTGGGCCGTTGGAAAATTCAGACCCTACTTGTTTGGCCGACCCTTCACTGTAATTACCGATCACCACGCCTTATGTTGGCTCTCTTCCCTCAAGGATCCTGCTGGCCGCCTCGGCCGCTGGGCACTGCGCTTGCAGGAGTATACCTTTTCCGTTGTATACAAATCCGGTCGGCTTCACCAGGATGCAGACTGTCTGTCCCGTTATCCCGTCGATCCCCCTTCCTCTACTGACCATGAGTCGGACCCCTGTGTCTTCTCTATATCTGACTTTTCCCACATAGCCGACGAACAGCGGTTGGACCCAACTCTCAGTTCTCTTATCGACCGCCTCCGCACACACAGCCGTGACTCTTCCCTCGCCCTGTTCTTACTTCATGGGAATACGCTATACCGCCGCAACATGCGACCTGATGGCGCTGAGTACTTGCTGGTCGTTCCCCAACACCTACGCTCTGCCGTTCTCGAACAAATGCGCGACGCCCCTACAGCTGGTCATCTTGGCCTCTCACGCACATACGACCGCGTGCGCCAGCGTTTCTTCTGGCCTGGACTCTACCGCTCTGTCCAACGTTATGTAGCCGCTTGCGACCTCTGTCAACGCCGGAAGAAACCCCCTGTGCTACCACCTGGACACCTGCAGCCGATTGCTATCCCGACTGAACCATTTTCTCGTGTTGGCCTTGACCTCCTAGGGCCCTTCCCCGAGTCCTTGTCAGGAAACAAATGGATCGCTGTGGCCACCGATTATGCCAAGCGGTACGTGATCACTCGCGCCATTCCAACCAGCTGCGCCACAGACGTTGCTGACTTCCTTTTGTACGACGTCATACTACACCATGGTGCTCCCCGTCAACTACTTACCGACCGTGGCCGCTGTTTCTTTTCCCGAGTTGTTGAGGAAATACTTCGTTCTTGCTCCGTTCGGCCCAAGTTCACCACTGCGTATCACCCTCAGACGAACGGACTTGCGGAGCGTCTTAACCGAACACTCACCGACATACTCGCAATGTACGTATCCGACAGTCATCGCGACTGGGATTTTAGTCTGCCATTTGTCACCTTTGCATATAACTCTTCGCATCATGACACTGCTGGGTACTCTCCATTCTATCTTCTCTTTGGAAGAGACCCCTTACTGCCCTTCGACACTTTGCTTCCCGCCGCTGGCCCCGTCAACCCTATGCCCGCGATACCATCGCCCGAGCCGGCGCTGCTCGCCAGATTGCTCGTCACAATCTCACCATCTCTCAAGAAGCTCAAAAACGCCGCTACGACGCTCCCCACCGCGATGTGCACTATCCTCCCGGATCTCTGGTGTTGCTCTGGCTTCCGTGCCGTCGTGTGGGGTTGTGTCAAAAACTTCTGCCCCACTACACAGGTCCTTACTGCGTACTACGCCCAGTGACCGACGTGACTTATGAGATTGCACCGCTCCACCCAAAGTCACCGACTGCTACACCCACTTCCGAAATCGTACGTTGCCCGCCTAAAGCCATATTACTCCCCCTCCACATCGCACGCCTAATACGCACCGGGACGTTGCCTTTTGCCGAGGGGGGTAGTGTTACCTGGAAACCCGGGACCAAAGTGATGTGCTCACTGACGCAGACGACGACCGAGGAACACGGGCACGACAAAGCGTTGAGAAAGAGGACGACGCTGACAGAGTGGACACTACACGGCTACTGAAGTCTCAGCGTCGAGTTCAGCCCATCGCAGTGCTGTTACATTAAGTACATCCCTGTAACAATATGAACGTAAACCTGTGTACGTATACAAGCAGGCGAAATATAACCTTCTGCGGCCGGTCTTTCTGGTTCAACCGAAATACTTGGGAATTGTTTTGTGCTGTGAAGAAAATTGAACTACGTTGTATCCTCTGAATCTTCAACCCTGCCCGGATTTCCGCAGCGTGTGCACTGTCTTCCATTCAAGACAGTTGCCATCTGAGTTATTATACCATTAGCCTACCGATTCTTACGCGATCCCACATGCGAATATGTGCCCCGGAATCGTGGAAACTTGCGACGCATTATTCAGTGGGTTCGCGGTCGGTAAAAGCCGGGGAAAATCGAATCCTAGAGGTTTTGGTGTGATCGACGGCACACGCTTCTTTGGGTGCCAGTGCGATGTCCCGGTTATAGGGCTCTTCTAGGGGAGGAGAGCAGGAATCAAGCACGAAATTGCGCCAGTATCAGGTTAATTCAGAGCTGGATGTCCCTGCTGAACCGACGGTCTTGAGGCTGCGCCTGGACGCCACTGCGATGATCCAGTGATAGAGGTGGGAGATAATTACCATAGCTGCAGGCAGCGTTGATGATGACGGTTTACACGACAAGCTCAATATATGCGCCTGCGGGGCCCGCGAGTTTTCAGGCAGTCATCCCTCGGGAGGCGAGGCTGGGTCAACCTCCCTTTGCGTGTCTCTCGTTCATATCTGCCCCGCCGTCCTTCTGCAGTTTTCCCTGTCACCTCGGGTCCTTTCTTCCCGTTCTTAGAACCATCGCCACCCTCGCAACAGCGTCCGTGTAGTCGTCATTAGCATATCGTTCCCACATTCCAAACATCCAGAAGAGTCCTATAGCGACCCTTCTTCGCATGCGGTTTTCGGACAAAAGGTGGCATGAGAAGGCAAAACTGTGGAAAGGTCGGTGCCTCCCGAATCACCTTGCAACCCGAATTGCAAGTTCCTGCACAGACAGTTAGCATCATATTGACTCACTACAGTTCTTTCGAAAAAAGTTTTTTTTTCGAACTTTGTGCCCTGCAAAATATTTCTTGTGTCCATACGTCGTTGAACTTGGGTTGTATGCGCACTGCAACGAAAGCATACCACAGACGAATTCAACCAGATCACCATCCATACAAGAAGTCCGCATATCACATGCAGCAACGAGGTCATCCAGCTCCCTAACATCTGTTGACAATCAACTGGCTCGACTGGCGACTATTTTACAATGAACAGGAATGCGTGTACGCTTTCTTCTATTTAGCACAGCCTTGCAACAGATACAAATTCTAAAAGTGGTTTGAAAATATTATCATACAGGTTGATATGGAAAAGGTAGTCAATGTAGCCAAAGAGTTCTATACAGATCTCTACAGTAGCCAAAGTAGTCAGGACCGTAATGAGATTGGCGGTAGGGGAAAACAGTCAGACGTTCCACCAGTGACGGAGGACGAGGTCAAGAAAGCACTTGAAACTATGAAAAGGGCGAAATCAGCTGGAGAGGATCAGATAACTGCAGATTTGCAGAAGGACGGAGGGGGGATATCGTGCTAGAAAAACTGGCAAACCTGTATACGCAGTGCCTGGTGTCATCGACGGTACCGGAACCATGGAAGAATGCAAATATTATCCTAATTCACAAGAAACGGGACTCTAATGACCTTAAAAATTACAGACCAATCAGCTTACTGTCTGTTACGTATAAGGTATTCACTGAGGTAATCGCTAATAGAATCAGGACAACCTTAGACTGCAATCAAGCAAAGGATCAAGCAGGGTTTTGGAAACGGTACTCTACTATCGATGATATCCATACCATCAATCAGGTGATAGAAAAATGCTCGGAATATAACCAGCCCTTATACATACATTCATTGATTACGAAAAAGCATTTGACTCAGTTGAAACCTCGGCGGTGATGCAGGCATTGCGAAATCAGGGGGTAGACGAGCCGTACGTGAAAGTGCTGGAAGATATATATAGTGGCTGCACAGCAACCATAGTTCTGCATAAAGCTAGCTGTTGATAGCTGTTGACTACCTTTCAAATTGTATGTGCCAGCGGTGGGGAGATTGACCAGGAAATCATCTGGCTTTATGTTGACCCATAAAAGCTTTGTTGATAATTAGAGGGACGCTTAAGCTTCGCCTTAAAATGACACAAGCTTTTCACTCAGCGAATTTTTAACATACAGAGTGTGGCTCGGATTTTGTTAAAGTGTTAACGTCTTTATTTGGTTTGGAATTTGGAAAAGGAAGGCGCAGAACCTGTCTCGATCACGTCTAGGTAGACACCTACGCTTACAATGAAAAGCATGCAACGGGACTCGAGGTGCATATCTCGTCGGTTCAAATCCCTATCGCAAACTGTCCTCAAACTTGACCAGCAGCTGCATGCTCAATGGGAACAGAACTGGTATCACACCAGCCTGAACGCCTCACAGGAAACGGTTACATCGTAGCGGGGATAAGAATTTACCACAGTATTTTTTTTAACTGGTTTTTCACAATTATGATTAGGGATACGGCACTGATTTTACGACCGAACGACCTTCATACACTATCTTGTCAAACATACAGATACTCATCGAAAGCTGATGTACTTTCCGTAGACACAAGTTTATACACTAAAGAAGTAATCAGCAAAAGGAGAAGGCAGTCCTGTGGTTATAGGGTGCCCAGAACAGTTGTTCAGATTTGTGCCCTTGATAATTTCTTTACGATCTTGGATGTGAATATGTAGCTTCGTATATGTAACCGGCGTTCCTTAGAACAAAACTTCCGCTCTGGATTTTGCAGGTGTCCCTACAGTCTATTATTCTTCATGGAGGCATCCCTCCATAACGTATAAGTCGTCGCATGATTCTTTTCACGGTTCTCTTCATGCCTAACCGTGTCGTCTGCCTCTCTATTACCATGCGTCGTTTCTCCGGCAGCCGAATCGCCATCAAGCAGTCATCAAGGCGGAATGATGATGTTTATGATGATGATGCCCTCAATCGTAATGACATATACCCCCCAGCGAGGGACTGCGTGGTCAGGGTTGGATGCAGATACAAACACACTCATGGTCAAGGAGTGCAGTTTTTAGATAATTTGGGTCTTATATTCGCTGTGCTATAAGCACATCTTCCTCTTTTCATGCATGTTTGCAGCTAAGAGTAGGAAATCGCTTTATTTATTACTTAGAGCGAATAGCGGTGGCTAATCATTGCGAATGACAATAAAATCCTATAGCATTTATTTGTTGTCTGTGAGCTGTGCGATGTCATCGCACGTTAAAATCCGCCGTTGGTAGAAATTATTCCGAGGCACGCCACTACTGCTCCTATTTAGCTCTTAATACTTTCACGCCCACGTTTGCCCCCTTTCCTTGCGGCGCAGTTCAGGTGTCCACAGAAACAAGTATCACAGATATTGCGCGTTTCGCTTCCTGTGAAGCATTTATTATTAATTATGATTACTTATTTGTTGGCAAAAGTCAACACTTCGTCACTTTATTTATTTTATTTCTTTTGAGTATGGGCCCAACGTCACACGGAAAAAGAGTTGAGAGAGAGAACAAAGAAGCGCTGCGGAACACGCGCGTGGCGGAACAGCCATCGAATCCAGACGCGTGCCGACACGCTTTTCTCTGCTCTGCATCCAGGACAGGACGTGAAGGCATCCAATCGACGCGCTTGCAGGTGAGGGAAGCCTTTACTGTACTCACAAGCGTGCCGTCTTTCGAAGGTGCCTAAACTGTCTAGACGTTCGTTTGCTCCTCACGAGTCTCGGCCCCGCTTGTTACGCGCAATGTAATGCCTAGCTTCTCAGAATATTGATTGCGCGTGTTTTAACGCTTGGCAACCGGTAAAGACGTGTCTATCATCGTCGCAGGTAACCGTTGTGCCTGGGCGGCCACAGTGCAGCCACCGGCTGCATAGCCTGCACATTACCATGCAAGGATCAGCGCCGATGGTTCCCAACGACTTCCCCCGTACGCCTCTCGGGTTTCCGTTCAAGCGCTCGCTGTACAAGAACCTGGACGGGGTGCTGGACACCCTCAGCGACACACCTCCCGCAGTTGGCCGTTGGTGTCTTCTGCCTGGCTTTCCAGTTTTCCCACGGGGTATGTGAGCATGCCTGCAATCCTCTGCTGCCGTGCTTAGACAGGTTCCTGATATCCTGATCGCTCGTCATTGTTCTGCAGGCTGGCCAAGGTCGCTGGGAAAAAGTAATCTGCCAGCGATCAGTGGAGCAAGGGCAAAAAGGAACGCACCGCTGCAAAAGGAGCAGAGTCGGCTGCAGCCCAACTCCGGCTCAGCAGTGGCGCTACATCTGGCTGCTGCACCTGACATACGGGCTTCTGCTACGCACCAAGCCAGTGGACGCCACCCGAACATCTGGAGTGGCATTGTCGGCAGCCGCGCTGTCTTTGCCTCTGCTGAGCTGGATGGAGTAGTGCAGTACGCGCCTGTTTCTGGCTCCCGAGCGGAGCCTAAAAGGGCCTCCAAATTGTCAATGCAGGGAATACTGGCCCTACTGAACCACTGCGGCGAGCGCTTGCTAATTGCGCTCTCTGGTGTTTGATACGAATGTTTTGTTAACTTGTTCAACGAATCTGTTTTCGGTTCTTTCTTTTCTTTGTTTGCGTTACTTCAGGTTTAGTTAATTTGCCTCGTTTGCGGTGTTTTACATTGGTTGTGATGCTGCTTAATAAAGTATGTGTCCTCGAAGTGTACGTCTCGCTGAAACTGTTCGAAGAACAGGAATACATAGTTGCCGTCAAATGTCAGATGTGCGTCCGCCCTTTAGAACTTATCTTCGCCCGTAGCTAGAATACCCTAGATATATGCAACTTCTCACGAATGAAAAAAAAAAGAGTCGAGAAGTGACGTTGTGCCTACATGTATAGGCATGGTCCCCAGATAGGCTATTAAGCATTCTGGAGACAACCTCATGCGCTCTCACAGATTGTCACAGCTCTCGATACCACTGGAAGCATGCTCTGCTATTCCATCGTTAGGGCAAATAAGCGCTACCGGACATCGTGACTACATGGTGTTCGGCACCAATGGGGGAGCATTGTTTTTACACATTGGCCATCGCTTTCACTGCCATCGGAAACGAAAGGCTAGAATTGATATGTTAACCTAGCTATGCAGCACGTGCGAGCACTTAAGCACTTCTCAAGGGGGGCGGGGAACTTCGGCAAGCTGCGAAGAGGGCGCTGTGTAACAGACTTTTTCTAGGGTGCTTCGATGCAGCGCAGACATCGAACCAGTCTGAATTTTGCGATGAGCCGCAGATACGCCACGTGCTATATAGGAATGGAGCATGCTGTCCTTTGATGCGATTCTGTCTAAATATTTTGGCATCTTACCCAAAGTCATGTTTAGTGATTGTGTACATTATCTTATTAGAGTTGAAAATGTATTCTTGTAATATACTTGTTACCTATGTTTAGTATTCTGTAGCGAATAAGGAATAATTTATTCCTTACGCCCCTTCTGCTGGGGCCCACTGAGGCGATGGAATATTTCTTGAAAAATATATTAAACGAAAGGAAGGGAATTGTTTTGTGCTGAAAAGAAAAATTGAATCGCGATTTATGCGGTTGCTCTTCAGCCCTGCCCGGATTTCACTTACTTGTGTGCTGTCTTTTCAAAACATTCGCCTTGGGATTTATTGTAACATTCGACATCCGATTCTAGCCTGAACCCGCATGCGAATATGCGCCCTGGAAACTTGCGGCGCAGCTTTCGGTGGGTTAGCGCTCTGTAATTTCCGGGGAGAGTTGAGTCCTAGAGGTTTTGGTGTGATCGACGGCACACGCTTCTCTGGGTTCCAGCGCGATGTCCCAGTTTAAGAATCTTTTCGGGGTGGAGAGCAGAAATAAAACACGAAATGGAGCCAGCAACAGATTTGTTCAAATCTGGATGTCCGTGCTCAACTGACGGTCTTGAGGCTGCGTGTGGACGCCACTGCGACGACCCGGTGCTTGAGGGGATATATGAAGACCATAGCTGCAGTCAGCGCTGATGAAGACGGTTTACACGGCGAGCTCAGTATACACGCTTGCAGGACCCGTGAGATGTCTTCGTAATTTCAAGCAGTCGTCCCTCGGGAGGCGAGGCCGGGTCAACCTCCTCTTGCATGTCACTCGTTCATATCGGCCCCGCCGTCCTTCAGCGGCTTCCCTTGTCACCTCGTGTCCTTTCTTCCCGTTCTCAGAACCGTCACCATCCTCGCAACAGCGTCCGTGTAGCCGTCATTAGCACGTCGTCTACGCATTCCATCCACCCAGAAGGGTTTTTATCGACCTTCTTCGCATCCGAGTTTCAGACAAAAGGCGACAAGAGCAGGTACAATTGTGGAGAAGTCTGTGGCTCCCGGATCACCTTGCAACCGAGATTCCAAATTCATGCTTCTAGCACTTTTAAATAAACGCTTCCTTGCAGTGCCGGGTCGAAGTCTGTTTGGGGCTACGTATGCAATTCATTCGTTGGTCCGCATAGCGTCGCAAGTGTTACAGTATAGCTGCGCGAAAGTGAAAGGTGGTAAATTTTTCGGTCAGTTCTATATGCGGTCTGGTTTGGTTTAGTTTGGTTTGTGGGGCTTAACGTCCTAAAGCGACTCAGGCTATGAGAGACGCCGTAGTGGAGGACTCCGAAAAATTTCGACTGCCTGGGGTTCTTTCACGTGCACTGGCATCGCACAGCACACGGGCGCCTTTCTTTTTGCCTCCACGGAAATGCGGCCGCCAAGGCCGGGATTCGATCGCGTTTCCTTGGGAACAGTAGTCGAGCGCCGTAACCACTGCACCAACCCCAGCGGGGTGTATACGCGCATTGGCGATGCAATTTGCTTTATATTTAGGTGGACAGGGAAACAGGGGTCTTTCTTATTGATATTAATTAAGGAGCTGAGTTCCGCAACCCTTTTGCTGTGTGGTTGGAGTACTGTTGGTGCCTTCTCTAGTAGGGTGGCATTTTTATTTCTAGACCTTATTTTCTTGGGGGAAAATTACATTTTTCTGCACTTGTATTTTGATTATATGAACGTAAACGTGTGTACGTGTACAAGTAGGTGAAATATAACGACCTGGGGCTGGTCTCTGTGGACCAACTTTTTCATATAAAAACCATCTTTTCGTCTGCCCAGGAAAATCCGTTTTCGAAAAGCCAGACAAGTATTCCGCATCTGTAATAGAGGAGCCACCGAAACAAGTCGACGGAAACAATTGTGACAGATATTGCGCCTTTCGCTTCTTGTGATGCATTTAATTTTAATTTATATTATTTATTTGTTGGCAAATGTTAACACTTCGTCATTTTATTTATTTTATTTCTTCTTAGCATGGCCCAGTGCTACAATGAAAAAGAGTTGACACAGAGAAGAAAGAAGCGCTGCAGAATACGCGCGTGGCCGAACAGCCATCGAATCCTGACGCGTGCCGACACACCTGTCTCAGCTCTGCATCCAGCACAGGACGTGAAGGCATCCAAGTCGACGCGGCTGCAGGTGACGAAAGCCTTCTATGTCCTTACATACGTGCCGTCTTTCGAAGCTGCCTAAATTGTCTAGACGTTCTTTTGCTCCTCACGAGTCTCGGCCCCGCTTCTTACGTGACCTGGAATCCCTGACTCTTCAGGATATTGAGTGCGATCCCTTGGCCACCAGTAAAAGGCGTGTCTGTCATCTTTTTAGGTAACCGTCGTGCCTGGGCGGCCACAGTGCAGCCACCGTCTGCACAGCCTGCACGAGACCATGCAAAGATCAGCGCCGATGGTTCCCAACGACTTCCCTCGTTTTACTTTTGAATTTCTGTTCAAGCGCTCGCTGTACAAGCCCCTGGACCGGGTGCTGGACACCCTCAGCGAAACACCTCCCGCAGTTGGCCGTTGGTGTCTTCTGCCTGGCTTTCCAGCTTTCCCACGGGGTATGTAAGCGTGCCTGCAACCCTCTGCTGCTGTGCTTAGACAGATACCTGATATCCTGATCGCTCGTCATTGTTCCGCAGGCTTGCCATGGTCGCTGGGAAAAAGCCATCTGCCAGCGATCAGTGGAGCAAGGGCAAAATGGAACGCACCGCTGCAAGAGGAGCAGAGTCGGCTGCAGCCCCACTACGGCTCAGCAGTGGCGCTACATCTGGCGGCTGCACCTGACATACGCACCAAGCGAGTGGGAAGCCACCCGAACATCTGGAGCGGCATTGTCCTGGCAGCTGCGCAGTCTCTGCCCTTACGGAGCTGCATGGAGTAACGCAGCACGCGCCTGTTTCTGGCTCCCAAGCGAAGTCTGCAAGGGCCTCCAGATTGTCAATGCAGGGAATACTTGCCCTACTGACCCACTGCGGCGAGCGCTTGCTAATTGCGCTTGGCCGCGTTTGATACGAACGTTTTGTTATTTGGTTCAACGAATCTGTTTTCGGTTGTTTCTTTTCTTTGTTTGCGTTACTTCACGTTTAGTTAATTTGCCTTGTTTGCGGTGTTTTCCATTGGATGTGATGCTGCTTATTAAAGTTTGTGTCCTCGAAGTGTCCGTCTGGCTCAACCTGTTCTAACAACAGAAATACATAGTCGTCGGCAAATGTCAGATGTGCGCCTGCCCTTTGGAACATATCTTTGCCCGTAAATAGAATACCCTAGATGTATCCAACTTAGAGGAATGAAAAAAAAAATGAGTCGCGATTAAACGTTCTGCCCACATGTCTGCATGGCCACCATATACGTATTGTCATTCTGTTAAGCATTCTGGAGACAACCTCATATGCGTTCTCACAGACTTTCACAGTTCTCGATACCATGGGAAGCATCCTCTGCTATTCCATCGTTAGGGTAAATATGCGCTACAATTCAAAGTGATGACATGGTGTTCGGCTCCCATGAGGGAGCCTTATTTTTACACATTGGCCATCTTTTACACTGCCATCGGAAACGAAAGGCTAGAATTGATATGTTAACCTAGCTATGCAGCACGTGCGAGCTTTTAACATTTCTCAACGGGGATGGGGCAGCTTCGACTAGTTTCGAAGAGTGCGCTTTGTGGCAGAATTTTTCTAGGGTGTCTCGATGCAGCGCCGACATCGAAGCAGCCTTAATGTTTAAATAGAGCCGGATATAGGCCACGTACTATATAGGAATGGACCAAGCTATCCTTTGATGCGATTCTAGCTAAATATATTTAGCGTCTTACCCAAAGTCACGTTTAGTGATTGTGTATATTCTCTGGCTAGAGCTGAAAATGTATCGTTGTAATATACTTGTTAGCTTTATTTAGTATTCTGCTGCGAATAACGGATATTCCACTGTAAGTTACTCCTTACGCCCCTCCTGCTAGGGCCCGCTGAGGGCATGTAATATTTGTTAAACAAATATATTGAATGAAAGGGCTTGGGAATTGTTTTGTGCTGTGAAGAAAATTGAACTACGTTGTATCCTCTGAATCTTCAACCCTGCCCGGATTTCCGCAGCGTGTGCGCTGTCTTCTATTCAAGACAGTTGCCATCTGAGTTATTATACCATTAGCTTACCGATTCTTAGGGGATCCCACATGCGAATATGTTCCCCGGATTCGTGGAAACTTGCGACGGATTATTCAGTGGGTTCGCGCTCGGTAAAAGCCGGGGACAATCGAATCGTAGAGGCTTTGGTGTGATCAATGGCACACGCTTCTTTGGGTGCCAGTGCGATGTCCCGGTTATAGGGCTCTTCTAGGGGAGGAGAGCAGGAATCAAGCACGAAATAGGGCCAGTATCAGGTTTATTCACAGCTGGATGTCCCTGCTCAACCGACGGTCTTGAGGCTGCATTGGACGCCACTGCGATGATCCGGTGCTAGAGGTGGGAGATCATGACCATAGCTGCAGGCAGCGCTGATGATGACGGTTTACACGGCGAGCTCAATATATGCGCCTGCGGGGCCCACGAGATGTCTTCGTATTTTCAGGCAGTCGTCCCTCGGGAGGCGAGGCTGGGTCAACCTCCTCTTGCGTGTCTCTCGTTCATATCTGCTCCGCCGTCCTTCTGCGGTTTTCCCTGTCACCTCGGGTCCTTTCTTCCCGTTCCTAGAACCATCACTACCCTCGCAACAGCGTCCGTGTAGTCGTCATTAGCATATCGTTCCCACATTCCATCCATCCAGAACAGACCTTTAGCGACCCTTCTTCGCATGCGGTTTTCGAACAAAAGGCGACATGAGGAGGCAAAACTGTGTAAAGGTCGGTGCCTCCCGAATCACCTTGCAACCCGAATTGCAAATTCCTGCACAGACAGTTAGCATCACATTGACTCACCACAGTTCTTTTTTTTTTTCGAACTTTGTGCACCGCCAAATATTTCTTGTGTCCATACGTCGTTGAACTTGGGTTGTACGCGAACTGCAACGAAAGCACACCACAGATGAGTTCAACCAGATCCCCATCCATACAAGAAGTCCGCATTTCACATGCAACAACGAGGTCATCCAGCTCCCTAACATCTGTTGACAATCAACTGGCTCGACTGGCGACTGTTTTACAATGAACAAGAATGCGTGTACGCTTTCTTCCATTTAGCAAAGCCTTGCAACAGATACAAATTCTAAAAGGAGTTTGAAAATATTATAATACAGGCTGATATACACAAGATTAAACTGAGTTCATTCCGTACATACAAGTAAAACGAAAACCAACAGTAAAAGAATAAAACTCAGAAAACTCAACAGTGTTCAGAAAACGGTATCATACTTTGTTTTGTACATGGATGAAACATGACTTAAAAATTTATTTTTAAGTATCGATTAAATAGTGAGTGGGCATAAGACTTCTGGTTAGTCGCCTCGAATATGGCTGCTATCGCGCACGCGCATAACGGGCGGCGCACACTCACGCGAAACTCGGCTTTGACCCGTGTAGGGAAGCTTTACGCAACAAAAATATGGTACTTACACGCTGTGTCGAGTAACAACAAAATTGAACGCATCATGCAGTTCAGATGTGAACGTCAAAGGGTAATTGGGAGGACAATAACATACACCAAACGCGTACTTTTTATCGCTCAGTTCCATGCATGCCCAAGTGGATTCAAGTTAGGTTGCAGTGAATTGTGATAAAGCGATATAGCTTTAGATATGGCTAGCATGACACCACCTCCTGGTCGCATAGTGCGATCGCATCGGTAAACTGAGGACAAAATAAATCGTAAAAAATCTCGTTGTCATGAGCGTTAGGATGAAGCTATGTTTCGGTTACTGCGACAATATCAACCTCGCATGTGCGGGCAGCACAACCAAATGATTCGCGTTTATTAAAAATGCTTCTAGCACTCTTAAATAATATTAACGTAAACCTGTACACGCGTATACAAGTAGGCGAAATATAACCACCTGGAGCTGTTCTCTGTGGATGAACGTTTTGCAAATAAAGACGGTCTTTCCCTCTGTCGAGGAAAATCCGTTTTCAAAAAGCAAAAAAAAATATTCCCCAACTATAATAGAAGAGCCACGCATATACGGAAATGCATACTCACCGTTAAATTGCTGCACGCTTACATGAAGTACATTATTCAGCGGACATCTTAACACCTTCATTGTCTATCAGAACAGGCTTTCGCCATTTGTCTAGCGATTCCTACTAACCGAACTGACGCGTGAAAGTATTGAACAAGAATGCTTTTTAATGTTCGGAAATTCATAGCTGTTGACTACCTTTCAAATTGTATGTGCCAGCGGTGGGGAGATTGACCAGGGATTCATCTGGCTTAATGTTGACCCATAAAAGCATTGTTGATAATTAGAGGGACGCTTAAGCTTCGCCTTAAAAGGACACAAGCTTTTCATTCAGCGAATGTTTAACATACAGAGTGTGGCACAGATTTTGTGAAAGTGTTAACGTCTTTATTTGGTTAGGAATTTGGAAAAACAAGGCGCACAACCTGTCTCGATCACTTCCAGGTGAAAAGCATGCATACAAAAGTATGCATACAATGAAAAGCATGCAACGGGACTCGAGGTGCATAACTCTTCGGTTCAAATCTCTATCGCACTCTGTCTTCAAACTTGGCCAGCAGCTGCATGCTCAAAGGGAAAAGAACTGGTATCACACCAGCCTGAACGCCTCACAAGAAACGGTTGCGTCGTAGCTGTGATAAGAATTCACCAGAGTATTTTCTTGAACAGGTTTTTCACAATTCCGGTTAGGGATACGGCACTGCCTTTACGACCGAACGACCTTCATACGCTATCGTGTCAAACATACAGTTACTCATCGAAAGCTGATTTGATTTCCGTAGATACAAGATTGTACACTAAAGAAGTAATCAGGAAAAAGAGGAGGCAGTCGTGCGGTTATAGGGTGCCTAAAACAGTTGTTCAGATTTGTGCCCTTGATAATTTCTTTACTATTTTGGATGTGAATATGTAGCTTCGTATATGTAACCGGCGTTCCTTAGAACAAAACTTCCACTCTGGATTTTTCAGGTGTCCTTACAGTCTATTATTCTTCATGGAGGCATTCCTCCATAACGTATAAGTCGTCGCATGATTCTTTTCACGGTTCTCTTCATGCCTAACCGTGTCGTCTGCCTCTCTATTATCATGCGTCGTTTCTCCGGCAGCCAAATCGCCATCAAGCAGTCATGAAGGCGGAATTATGATGTTTATGATGATGATGCCCTCAATCGTAATGACATATACCCCCCAGCGAGGGACTGCGTGGTCAGGGTTGGATGCAGATACAAACACACTCATGGTCAAGGAGTGCAGTTTTTAGATAATTTGGGTCTTATATTCGCTGTGCTATAAGCACATCTTCCTCTTTTCATGCATGTTTGCAGCTAAGAGTAGGAGATCGCTTTATTTATTACTTAGAGCGAATAGCGGTGGCTAATCATTACGAATGACGTTAAAATTCATAGAATTTATTTGTTGTCTGTGAGCTGTGCGATGTCATCGCACGTTAAAATCCTCCGTTGGTAGAAATTATTCCGAGGCACTCCATTACTGCTCCTCTTTCTCTCTTTCTACTTTCACGCCCACGTTTGCCCCTTTCCTTACGGCGCACAGAAACAAGTATCACAGGTATTGCGCCTTTCGCTTCCTGTGAAGCATTTATTATTAATTATTATTATTTATTTGCTGACAAAAATCAAGATTTCGTCACTTTATTTTATTTCTTTTGAGTATGGCCCAGTGCTACAAGGAAAAAGAGTTGAGACAGAGAACAAAGAAGCGCTGCGGAACACGCGCGTGGCGGAACAGCCATCGAATCCAGACGCGTGCCGACACGCCTTTCTCAGCTCTGCATCCAGCACAGGACGTGAGGGCATCCAATCGACGCGCTTGCAGGTAAGGGAAGCCTTTACTGTACTCACAAGCGAGCCGTCTTTCGAAGGTGCCTAAACTGTCTAGACGTTCGTTTGCTCCCCACGAGTCTCGGCCCCGCTTGTTACGCGCAATGTAATCCCTAGCTTCTCAGAAAATTGATTGCGCGTGTTTTAACACTTGGCAACCAGTCAAGACGTGTCTATCATCGTTGTAGGTAACCGTTGTGCCTGGGCGGCCACAGTGCAGCCACCGGCTGCACAGCCTGCACATGACCATGCAAAGATCAGCGCCGATGGTTCCCAACGACTTTCCCCGTACGCCTCTCGGGTTTCTGTTTAAGCGCTCACTGTACAAGACCCTGGATGGGGTGCTGGACACCCTCAGCGATACACCTCCCGCAGTTGGCCCTTGGTGTCTTCTGCCTGGCTTTCCAGTTTTTCCACGGGGTATGGAAGCGTGCCTGCAACCCTCTGCTGCTGTGCTTAGCCAGGTTCCTGATATCCTGATCGCTCGTCATTGTTCTGCAGGCTGGCCATGGTCGCTGGGAAAAAGCCATTTCCCAGCGATCAGTGGAGCAAGGGCAAAAAGGAACGCACCGCTGCAAAAGGAGCAGAGTCGGCTGCAGCCCCACTACGGCTCAGCAGTGGCGCTACATCTGGCTGCTGCACCTGACATACGGGCCTCTGCTACCCACCAAGCGAGCGGGAAGCCACCCGAACATCTGGAGCGGCATTGTCCTCGCAGCTGCGCAGTCTGTGCCCTTGCGGAGCGGGATGGAGTAGCGCAGCACGCGCCTGTTTCTGGCTCCCGAGCGAAGCCTGCAAGGGTCTCCAGATTGTCAATGCAGGGAATACTGGCCCTACTGACCCACTGCGGCTAGCGCTTGCTAATTCCACTTGGTCGCGTTTGATACGAACGTTTTGTTATTTGGTTCAACGAATCTGTTTTCGGCTCTTTATTTTCTTTGTATGCGTCACTCCTCGTTTAGTTAATTTGCCTCGTTTGCGGTGTTTTCCATTGGATGTGATGCTGCTTATTAAAGTATGTGTCCTCGAAGTGTCCGTCTCACTCAACCTGTTCTAACAACAGAAATACATAGTCGTCGGCAAATGTCAGATGTGCGTCTGGCCTTTGGAACATATGTTTGCCCGTAACTAGGATACCCTAGATGTATCCAACTTAGAGGAGTTAAAAAAAAATGAGTCGCGATTAAACGTTCTGCCCACATGTCTGCATGGCCACCAGATATGTATCGCCATTCTGTTAAGCATTCTGGAGACAACCTCATATGCGTTCTCACAGACTGTCACAGTTCTCGATACCACGGGAAGCACCCTCTGCTATTCCATCGTGCGGGTAAATAAGCGCTACCGGACATAGTGATGACATGGTGTTCGGCTCCTATGGGGGAGCCTTATTTTTACACATTGGCCATCGCATTCACTGCCATCGGAAACGAAAGGCTAGAATTGATATGTTAACCTAGCTATGCAGCACGTGCGAGCACTTAAACACTTCTCAAGGGGGACGGGGAACTTAGGCAAGCTGCGAAGAGGGCGCTGTGTAACAGACTTTTTGTAGGGTGCTTCGATGCAGCGCAGACATCGAACCAGCCTGAATTTTGCGATGAGCCGCAGATAGGCCACGCATTATATAGGAATGGAGCAAGCTGTCTTTTGATGCGATTCAATCTAAATATTTTGGTGTCTTACCCAAAGTCATGTTTAGGGATTGTGTACAATATCTTATTAGAGTTGAAAATGTATTCTTGTAATATACTTGTTACCTATGTTTAGTATTCTGTCGCGAATAACCGATATTCCACAATACTTTATTGCTTACGCCCCTTCTGCTAGGGCCCACTGAGGCGATGGAATATTTCTTGAAAAATATATTAAACGAAATGAAGGGAATTGTTTTGTGCTGAAAAGAAAAATTGAATCGCGATTTATGCGGTTGCTTTTCAGCCCTGCCCGGATTTCCCTTACTTGTGTGCTGTCTTTTCAAAACATTCGCCTTGGGATTTATTGTAACATTCGACTACCGATTCTAGCCTGAACCCGCACGCGAATATGCGCCCTGGAAACTTGCGGCGCAGCTTTCGGTGGGTTAGCGCTCTGTAATTGCCGGGGACAGTTGAGTCCTAGAGGTTTTGGTGTGATCGACGGCACACGCTTCTCTGGGTTCTAGCACGATGTCCCAGTTATAAGGATCTTTTCGGGGTGGAGAGCAGAAATAAAACACGAAATGGAGCCAGCAACAGATTTGTTCAAATCTGGATGTCCGTGCTCAACTGACGGTCTTGAGGCTGCGTGTGGACGCCACTGCGACGACCCGGTGCATGAGGTGGGTGATGTTGACCATAGCTGCAGTCAGCGCTGATGAAGACGGTTTACACGCGAACTCAATATACACGCTTGCAGGACCCGCGAGATGTCTTCGTAATTTCAAGAAGTCGTCCCTAGGGAGGCGAGGCCGGGTCAACCTCCTCTAGCGCGTCTCTCGTTCATCTCTGCCCGACCGTCCTTCTGCGGCTTTCCTTGTCACCTGGTGTCCTTTCTTCCCGTTCTCAGAACCGTCGCCATCCTCGCAACAGCGTCCGCGTAGCCGTCATTAGCACGTCGTCTACGCATTCTATCCACCCAGAAGGGTCTTTTATCGACCCTTCTTCGCATCCGATTTTCAGACAAAAGGCCAGAAGAGCAGGTAAAATTGTGGAGAAGTCTGTGGCTCCCGGATCACCTTGCAACTGAGATTCCAAATTCCTGCACAGACAGTTAGCCATCACATTCGCTCACCATAGTGTTTTCGAAAAAGGGTGTGCACCGCCAAATCAATTCTTGTGACCATACTTCGTTGAACTTGAGTTGTATGCGACCTTCAAAGAAAGCACATCACAGACGAGTTGAAACGCATCACCATCCATACAAGAAGTCCGCATTTCACATACAACAACCCTGTCATCCAGCTCTCTAACATTTGTGTGCAATCAACTAGCTTCACTGGAGACTATTTTACAATGAACAGGAATGCGTGTACGCTTTCTTCCGTTTAGCAAAGCACACCAAGGGATACACATTCGAAAAAGAGTCTGAAAATATTATCATACAGGTTCATATACACAAGATTAAACTGAGTTCATACCATACATAAAAGTAAAAGTAAACAGAAATATACTTAGAAACCTCAACATGTTCAGAAAGGGTATCATACTTTCTTTTGTATAAATGGATGAAACTTGACTAGCAGGCTGACAGTGTTAACAAATATGACTCAGAATTGTAGATATCCGACACATTGGGATGCAAAATCAGCTCACGGTCTGGCTCTGTCGGCTGTTCGGAATTTTCGTCCGTGTTCTCTTCCAGTGCCTGCGACTCTTCGGCCTGTGAATTATCCATGTCACCCTCAGCAGCGCTTCGGGGTTGAATACTACCGTCTTCAGCATTTTACGGTGGTAAATGTTGATAATGTGTCAGAACGCCGTGAGCGATTTCGGAATCTATGAAGATGGTTTCCGCAGGTATGGTTAAGTCATTGCAGTCATTGCGACTGCTCTGTGCCGGTGCGCTCTGTGTGTAAGCTTCGTTCGTTTCCTCTTCTGAATCACATTGAGGGGCTCTTTCTTGGTAGCGCTTGTCTGTTCGCATGCGCGGTGAAAGTTGGGTGCCTTCCCTCACAGCTCCGAGCACGAAATGTTACGGGACCTAGTTTTTCCATGATGTGGTAGGGTCCCTTCCATTTTGGCACCAGTTTATGTGACAGCCCCTTTCACAGTACTCAGTTCTGAGCAAGGCCCGATCTCCTATCATGACCTCTGCTTCCGCGCGGATTTAATGTCATGTCTCGCTTTCCGGCGCGTTGAGACAGAATTCAAAGCTTTCATCGCCATCCCGTGAGATAGCTGCAGTCGCAATGCCAGCTCTGTCCGATAATCGTCCATGACTATGTACTTGCAACCTCCATATGCCTCTTGGGGCATGTCTGGGTCTCCGCCATACATTCGGAAAACGCGTCTCATGAGTACTCTCGTAGACGGCGGTCTTGTATGAGAAAATTACGGGATCCATAAATCCCAGTCTGGGTCAGCCGCTCTACTGAACCATTACATTATAGGTGGTGTGCTGTTGTTTTCAGCTTTTCGGCCTATAGAAGCTGAGACACTTCTGTCATAATCTTGCAAGTAAAATTGCTCCCTTAGTCATTAAGCAGCTGTGTGGGCACTCTGTGGCGCAAAACGACTCTCTCAGCAAAACGCGTCGCCACTGTTGGCGCCTTCTGGTAACACTTTAGGATGGCTACCGCGAATTTGGACAGCTGACGGGAGAAAACTGGCACATATTTGTTCCCATTTCTGGTTGGCGGTAGGGGTTCGATAACATTTATGGCCGTTCCCTGAAAAGGTGCGCTCACCTCTCCCTACTCCAGAAGCGGAGTGCGCTTGCTGTTCTTCGGTCTTTTTTGTAGCTGGAAGGATTCGCACTGAGCGCAGCACTCGGCAATCGATTTCCCCATTTATGGCCAGAAATACTTCAATTCACTAATGCTTTTTCATTTTCTTGGCACTGAAATGACCGGAGTATGGTGCGTCATGGTATGCACGAAACACATCTCTAACAGGTTGCGCGGTACAATGTATCTTTCCCTGGTAGCCGTGTCTGGCCTTTGCATCGGGTACGTGAACAGCTTTTTGAACAAGTCAGATGCGCTCAATATGCATCCGCTTGAAGACACAAGGTCGTCAGCTAGCTTATCCCTCATTTCTTGAATTTTCGCGTCCTTCTGCTGTTCTTGTTTCAGCTTTTCTTCATCCATAACCTAAATAAAAGGTTTTGTCCTTAGTTCACAGACTGGTCCCGAGCGCACTCGACGCAAGGCACACAGGTTTATTGCGTGAAAATGTACAGCTCTATATGCTCTATTTCAAAGTAATAGCCTTGAAGCTGAAGATTCCAGCGTGCCAGTCGCGAGTTATTATTCTTGATGTTCATAAGCCACTTAAACTGTTGGCAGACTGTCACTATTTTAAACTTGCGGCCATACACGTATCAGAGAAAGTGGCGAACCGCCCATTCAACAACTAAGCATTCTTTTCTGTCATGATACAATTCAGTTCGGCCTTATTTAGCTGACGGCTTGCAAAAGGCACCGGATGGTCATTTTATTCTGGCCTTTGCGACAGGACTGCTACAAGCGGGCACTGTGACGAATCAGTTTGAAGGATAAACTCTTTCTTAAAGTCAGGCTACTTCCGTACTGACACCTCAACGAGATCTCTTTTCAGATTCTCGAAAGTTGCCTGTGCCTCGGCTGTCAATGCGAAATGTGTTTCTTTTGCTGTTAGCAATGTCAATGGTTCAGCCATTTTCGCAAAGTTTGCAATGTGGAAAAGCGAAGAAAAGCTTTAACTCTCTCTTCACCTGGCTGCACGCCGTTTGCTGACACCACATGACCAAGGTACATTACTTTCGCCTTCAAAAATTGTACTGTCTCGGCTTCAACTTCATCCCGGTGCCTTTAAGTCTCCAGAGCTCTGCCTCAATATCTATAATGTGCTACTCGATCGTACAGCTATAGATGATTATGTCATCCATGTACACGTGACATATGTGGCCAGTCAACCCTTCGAGCACAATGCCTGTGGTTCGCTGCCAGACAGCAGGGCTGTTTACTAATTCCATGGGCATTCTGGCAAACTGATAATGACCCCTGGCCATGTTAAATGCCGTTTTCCCTTATCAGAAGGATCCATCTCGATTTGCAAGAAGCCAGTGGCCAAGTCATCAACCGAGAAGTACCTGGTCGATTCCAACTGTGACAAGGTATCTTGGTTATCTGGCAGCGCGTACCGGTACGGGTCCACTCAGGTGACAGTGTTTTGCTTCCTGTAGTCAGCCAAAAAAACGGAATGACCCATCTGGCTTTTCAACCAATAGTGCCAGCGAACACCACGGGGACTTGGAATATTCTATCATTCCGGCTTTCAGCATATACTCCACCAGCTTAGCCATCTCCTCGCGCTGCGCATACGGAATGCGGTAGGCCCTCTGGTACACAGGAGAGGCGTCCCATGTGTCTATGTGGTGTTTGATTAACCCACATTCCTCGGGGTCAAAGTGACATCGAGGAAAAATTTTAGTGAATTCCTTTTTTACTTGCCTCACTTGGGCCAAGTCCTCTTCAGGTATGTGAGACACATTAAAGAGAGAAGTGATCTCATCATCTGTCAATGTCTGGCAATAATCTGTGTCCGCAAGCACTTTTTCGTCTTTTGGTTCTTCCACAGCGCGCAGATAAGCACCAATATTCTAATTTTGGGGCGAAGTATTTCGTCTTTAGCGAAGTTTGCAAGACGGACGGAACGCGACAGCATTCGTATGGTTTCACTAGAGACGCGGACCCCATCAATCTATGTGCCAAAACAGCATCACGCTCGACGACGCCAACCTAACCTACGCGCTCGGGTTTCGCCAGCTTTGCCCTGCAAACAATTTGCGACAAGGCCGGTAGAGGGCAAGGACAAGAGAGCCTCACGGATATGCTTCGGGCGCACCATTGAGGATAGCTACCGCTTGATGGACCTCTCTCATGGTTGCAGCTCGCCAGTTCTTAATACGAATTTGGCACTATCTTGTAGCTCCAAGTTGTTAAAATACTAATGTTCTGGACCGATATGATGTCCCGTTAGATTATTCCGTCTACTGGGATTGCAGGCCAATCCGCTATGACAAAATAGTCATGAAAAAAAGTTCTGTTTTTTTTTTTAAGTAAATTTGCAAAGATAAACAACCATGGATGTCGATCTTACTCTTCGTTATGCCCACAAAGCGCCTATGCGAGCTTACTACACTAGTCATTTTGTTAGGAGATCGCTCTTGCAACCTCTAAAAGGCCCGTACAGAAATGAGCGAAATGCGAGAGCCCGTGTCAACTAACATTTAAACATCACCCCCGTTTATGTGGCTCTTTAATACCGGACTAGGTTCCTCTGAATATCGTGCTACGGTAAGAGGATCTCCGAAGATCGCTGTTGCATTGTTTTGTACTCTGGCTATCTTCCCGTCTACAGCTGATCTACTCCCCGAAACCTCTCGTTTCTCATCTTTATCCCCTACCACCCCGCAGTGAGAGGGGCGACCTATTCGTTATTTGGAACGGACTGTTTCTTGGAGTGTGCACGCTCAGCGCAGTCACGATTAAAGTGAGCAGTTCGGCCACACACGAAGCATGCCCTACGTGAATAGCGCCGCCTATATGGAGCACTGGGTAACAGTGCTGCAGTGAGAAACCTCTCAATTTTGTCTAATCGCTATTTTCCTCTATCTCTTTGCGAGGCGAGCTTTCTTCCTATCGCCTCTCGAATCCCAGACGTGCCGCCGCTGAGGAGTTCGTTCGCGTCCTCGTTGACAGCGCAGGCGACCGCATCATCAAACTTCGACGGATCACGGGACATGACGGGACATGATCACGGCCGCTCGGGGAAAGGGTCTTGTCGTGACGGTACATCGCGCGCCCCTTGTCGAACACAACCAGCGTTTCATTGAACGCATTCGAGATCACCGGCGTTCTATAATTCGTCTACAGAAAAGAAAAGGCGCAGTACCTGTCACTCGCGGAATCCCGCTGTCATTCTCACTGTGGACAAGGGTAATTATGAAGAGGGTTTTATAATCTGGAGCGTGACGCAGTATTAAAGCGCTTGCTTAGCTGTTGATCTAGGGGATGGAGGTTCGGTTCCCTGGTTGAAGGCAATGTTTAACCATTTATTATTTAAGTATCGATTAAATAGGGAGTGAACATAAGACTTCTGGTTGGTCGCTTCGAATTTGGCTGCTCTCGTGCACGCGCAAAACGGGCGGTGCACACTCACGCGCAATTCGGCTTTGACCCATGTAGTGTAGCTTTAAGCTACAAAAATATAGGAGCTATACGGGGTGTCGTGTAACAACAAAATTGAGCGCATCATGAAATTCAGACGTGAACGTCAACGGGTAATTGGAAGGTCGATAACATACACCAATCGCGTACATTTTATCGCTCAGTTCCACGCATGCCCAAATGGATTCAGGTTAGGTGTCACTGAAATGTGATAAGGCGATATAGCTTTAGATATGACTAGCATGACACCCCTCCTGGTCGCATAGTGGGATCGCATCGGTAAACTGAGAACGGGGATAAATCGCAAAAAATCTCGTCGTCATGAGCGTTAGAATGAAGCCATGTTTCCGTTATTGCGATAATATCAGCCTTGCATGTGCGGACAGCAGAACCAAATGATTAGCGTTTATTAAGAATGCTTCTAGCACTATTAAGTAAACGCTTGCTTGCAGCGCCGGGTCCAAGTCTGTTTTGCGCAACGTATGCAATTCATGGGTTGATCCGCATAGCGTCGCAAATGTTACAGTATAGCTGCGCGGAAGTGAAAGGTAGTACATGTTTCGGTCAGTTCTATATGCGCTCTGGTTTGGCTTAGTTTGGTTTGGTGGGGCTTAACGTCCTAAAGCGACTCAGGCTATGAGAGACACCGTAGTGGAGGACTCCGAAAAATTTCGACTGCCTGGGGTTCTTTAACTTGCTGTGACATCGCTCAGCACACGAGTGTCTTGCTTTCCGCCTCCAAGGAAATGCGGCCGGCAAGGCCGGAATTCGATCCTGTTCCTTGGGAACAGTAGTCGAGCACCGTAACCACTGCACCACCCCGGTTGGGTGTATATGCTCTTTGGTGATGCAATTTGCTTTATATGTAGGTGGACAGGAAAACAGGTGTCTTTATATTGATATTAATTAAGGAGCTGAGTTCCGCAACCATTTTGCTGTGTGGTCGGAGTGCTGTTGGTGCGTTCTCTAGTAGGGTGGCCTTTTTATTTCTAGACGTTATTTTCTTGGGGGAAAATTACATTTTTCTGCACTCGTATTTTGGTAATATGATAGCAAACCTGTGTACGTATACAAGTAGGTGAAATATAACGGACTGGGGCCAGTCTCTGTGGACCAACGTTTTGCAAATAAACACCATCTTTTCCTCTGCCCAGGAAAATTCGTTTTCGAAAAGCAAGACAAGTATTTCGCAACTTTAATAGAGGAGCCACGCATACGCGGGAATGCATACTCTCCGTTAAATTTCTGCAGGCTTACATGAAGTACATTATTCAGCGGACATCTTACCAACTTCATTGTTTATCAGAACAGGCTCTCGCCATTTGTGAAGTGGTTACCACTAACCGAATCGACGCGTGAAGACGTATTTAACAAGAATAATTTTTTATGTTTGAAAATTCATAGGTGTTGACCACCTTCCAAATTGTACGTGCCAGCGGTCAGGGATTCATCTGGCTTTATGTTGACCCATAAAAGCTTTGTTGATAATTAGAGGGACGTTTAGGCTTCGCCTTAAGAGAAAATGCGCTTTTCAGTCAGCGAGTTTTTTCTATTGAGACTGTGGCACAGTGTTTGTGAAAGTGTTAACGTCTTTATTTGATTTGGCATTTGGAAAACCAAGGCGCAGAACTTGACTCCATCACTTCTAGGTAGACACCTACGATTACAATAACAAGCATGCAACGCGACTCGAGGTGCATATCTCGTCGGTTCAAATCCCTATCGCAAACTGTCCTCAAACTTGGCCAGCAGCTGCATGCTCAATGGGAACAGAACTGGTATCACACCAGCCTGAACGCCTCACAAGAAACGGTTGCGTCGGAGCGGGGATAATAATTTACCACAATATTTTTTTGAACTGGTTTTTCACAATTATGATTAAGGATACGGCACTGCCTTTACGACCGAACGACCTTCATACGCTATCTTGTCAAACATACAGATACTTATCGAAAGCTGATGTGCTTTCCGTAAACACAAGATTGTACACTAATAAAGTAATCAGGAAAAAAAAGGAGGCAGTCGTGCGGTTATAGGGTGCCTAAAACAGTTGTTCTGATTTGTGCCCTTGATAATTTCTTTACTATTTTGGATGTGGATATATAGCTTCGCCTATGTAACCGGCGGTCCTTAGAAAAAAACTTTTGATCTGGATAATGCAGGTGTCCCCACAGTCTGTTAGTCTTCATGGAGACATCCCTTCACAACGTATAAGTCGTCGCGTGATTGTTTTCATGGTTCTTTCATGTCTAACCGTGTCGGCTGCCTCTCTATTATCATGCATCGTTTCTCCAGCAGCCGAATCGCCATCAAGCAGTCATCGAGGCGGAATGAGGATGTTTATGATGATGATGTCCTCAGTCGTAATGGCCACTGATCTCCACTAGTGGAGATCAGTGGTAATGGCATATACCCTCAGCGAGGGCCTGCGTGGTGAGGGTTGGCTGCAGATACAAACACACTCATGGTCAAGGAGTGCAGTTTTTAAATAATTTGGGTCTTATATTCGCTGTGCTATAAGCACTTCTCCCTCTTTACATGCATGTATGCAGCTAAGAGTAGGAGATCGTTATATTTATTACTTAGAGCGAATAGCGATGGCTAATCATTGCGAATGACATTAAAATCCTAGAGCATTTATTTGTGGTCCGTTAAAGATCCCCCCCCCCCCCCCCTAGTAGAAATTATGGCGCGGCACTCCACTACGGCTCCTCTTTCTGTCTTTCTACTTTCACTCCCACTTTTGTCCCTTCCGCAGTTCAGGCGTCCAAAGAAACAAGTGTGCCATATATTGCGCCTTTCGCTTCCTGTGAAGCATTTATTGTTAATTTATATTATTTATTTGTTGTCAAACGTTAACACTTCGTCACCTTATTTATTTTATTTCTTTTGAGTATGGGGGGTGGGGGGCAGTGTTACAATGAAAAAGAGTCGAGACAGAGAACAAAGAAGCGCTGCAGAACACGCGTGTGGCCGAACAGCCATCGAATCCTGACGCGTGCCGACACGCCTTTCTCAGCTCTGCATCCAGCACAGGACGTGAAGGCATCCAAATCGACGCGCTTGCAGGTGAGGGAATCCTTTTCTGTTCTCACATACGTGCCGTCTTTCGAAGCTGCCTAAATTGTCTAGTCGTTCTTTTGCTCCTCACGAGTCTCGGCCCCGCTTCTTACGTGAACTGGAATCCCTAACTCTTCAGGATATTGAGTGCGTGTGTTTGATCCCTTGGCCACCAGTAAAAGGCGTGTCTATCATCTTCGCAGGTAACCGTGGTGCCTGGGCGGCCACAGTGCAGCCACCGTCTGCACAGCCTGCACATAGCCATGCAAAGATCAGCATCGATGGTTCCCAACGACTTCTCCCGTTCGCCTCTCGCGTTTCCATTCAAGCGCTCGCTGTGCAAGCCCCTGGGCGGCTGGCTGGATACCCTCAGCGACACACCTCCTGCAGTTGGCCGTTGGTGTCTTCTGCCTGGCTTTCCAGTTTTCCCACGGGGTATGCGATCATGCCTACAACCCTCTACTGGTGTGCTTATACAGGTTCCTGACATCATGATCACTCGTCATTGTTCCGCAGGCTGGCCATTTTCGCTGGGAAAAAGCCGTCTGACAGTGATCAGTGGAGCAAGGGCAAAAAGGAAGGCACCGATGCAAAAGGAGCAGAGTCGGCTGGAGCCCCACTCCGGTTCAGCAGTGGCGCTACATCTGGTTGCTGCACCTGACATACTGGCCTCTGCTACGCACCAAGCGAGTTTGAAGTCACCCGAACATCTGGAGCGGCACTGTCATGGCAGCTGCGCAGTCTGTGCCTTTGCGGAGCTGGATGGAGTCGCGCAGCACGCGCCTGTTTCTGGCTCCCGAGCGGAGCCTAAAAGGGCCTCCAGATTGTCAATGCAGGGAATACTGGCCCCACTGACCCTCTGCGGCGAGCGCATGCTAATTGCGCTGAGTCGCGTTTGATACGAACGTTGTGTTAATTTGTTCAACGAATCTGTTTTCTGTTCATTCTTTTCTTCGTTTGCGTTACTGCTTGTTTGGTTAATTTTCCTCGTTTGCGGTTTTTTGCATTGGTTGTGATGCTGCTTAATAAAGTATGTGTCCTCGAAGTGTCCGTCTCGCTCAACCTGTTCAAAGAACAGAAGTACATAGTCGTCGGCAAATGCCAGATGTGCGTCTGCCCTTTAGAACAGCCTGACTTCCCCTGCTCGCCGCTCCCGACGTTCGCCATCTCCCCGCCGCCTCTCGCCGCCACCGGAACACTAGCGTTTGCGGCCGATGGAGGTGCGGTCACCAGGTCATCGATGCTGCCAATTCCTCTACCTGTCGTTATGCTAAAGAACCGCTTCGAAGTGTTAGTGGATGGTGTTCGTGTTAAGGCCTTAGTGGACACGGGTGCTGCAGTTTCCCTGATGAGCTTAGATTTTAGGAGTCGCTTCGGTCGTAAAATTATGTTTGGTTGGGACAGACCTGTCATATTTTGTGGCGTAGGTGGAGAATCGCTTGATTCCACTTGGTATTTGTTATGTAAATGTAGCGATTGCTAGTCACGTGTTTCCCTTACGGAAATCTTATATCTGCTTCAGATATGGAACATATGCTGCCAGATACAAATATATAGGGCAGCAAACAAGTCCTTATCTGGGCCAGATCAGGTCATATATGTACAAAATGTTGCCCTTATATGGCTCAGATTTGGCCATATCATGAAACATATAATCCATATCTGAACGGCTAACGGGACCTTATATGGCTTGATCAGGGGCATATATGGTATCCTCGCGACCTTATGTGGCCTGATAAAGGGCATATATGGCATCGTCATGACCTTATATAGACAGACCAGGGCCATATGTCTGGCATCAACAGGACTTTATATAACCTCATCGGGGCCTTAATTATGTAAGCGCCATAGTTATTGTATATTAGCAATATATGGCGTTCGTCTACTTTCTGCAAATATCCAATATTGGCATCATGTGGTCGAGCTTCAATTTTTCTACACTCGCATAGCCTGCGTGTTATTTGTATCCAATTTAGAAAATAGCTACGGCTCATATTTCAAATATTCTGCAGAATTCGCTGCACTATAATTATTACACCATGTGTCCCTTAGTCCAGGAGGGCGCTGGGTTATAGCTACATGCTCCTCTTTCCGCCTACTAACTCGCATTTTCATTTAAAATGTGGCCGCAGTCCGGTGGACAAAAGCATGGTCGGTTAAGTTGAGCGATTCAAAATATCAAGAAAATGATGGCAGTTCAGTATACGGCCCCCTCCGCGCTGTCAGACGGTGACTCACCCTCAGAGACAGCTGGCGGTTGCTTCGTCGAGGGCCGCAGTGGCTAGACAGTGACTCCTCCTCTCCCGCGTTCCCCTCTTCCCTCTCAGACAGCGGCGGCCCCTACGTCGCTGGCTCGCATTTCATCTCTCCTCCTCGCTGCCACGCTCTATACCGCGTAGGCCTCGCGCTCTCCGTTTTGTGTGTGCTTGCTTCTTTCCCCTCCCCCTTTCAACTCCGTGCGCCTAAGCACTTGGTATCTCGTTCCTTTTCGGCGGCAGACATCGGAGTTCGGTGCGGCTGGCGGGCGTGCTGCATGTTGTGTATGCTGGTGCGTGTGCCAGCGCCTGTTCGCTGTTAGCTGTGTGCATGTAACAAAAATGCGACAGCAAACCTACAAGAACTTCGGTCTGACCGTTGGCTCAGAGGAAATTACTGTGTACCACTGCGGGTGGAAACTGCCTCCCCAGCCTTGGCAGCGAACCTGATGGTCGGTTGAGCTTTTCGGGGATTCTGCGCTGGGTGGCCCGGCCAAATCTTCATCATTGTGTCGGATCGCACCCTCATCGTGCCGCCTCATCTTCACGCCCGATCACCAAAACCGCGAGCGTGATACTTCTTGTCGGGAACTAGCACTTGCCAGCCTCAGGATATTGTTCCCTTTATTATTTTGATGGAAATTTAATTTTCCAATCAGTAAATTGGATAGTAATTGCCAGTATGTGATATTTTGCCGTGCATTTCGTTGCTAATTTGTTTTTCGCTCTAGCAATTTTGACAAATTTCAGTGAGTGGATAGGGTCCTTCGTTGTTTATTATTATTATTATTATTATTATTATTATTTGCCCTACCTAAGTAGCTTCATGCTTGATTTGGTTTAGGGGCAGATTTGTCGCTGTCATGACAAATGCCATCGGACATGCTTTTTTTTTGTTTTCTCTCCTAGTTTGAAAAGCAACCACGAGTTAGGCGCGTTCGCTCATTTTGCACTGCAGTCTCTGCTTAAGGTAACACCAGTACTTCCTGACAGCCTAATGTACTTTGCTAAGGTTTAGGTATTATCAGCTGTCCCAGCAGTGTGTGTTTTATTGCCCTTGGTTTAGCGGTACTTTTTCAGGGTGTCGACAAACCTTTAAATTTAATTTTAATAGTCTAGTTCGATTAATAGCCGTTTATTTTAGTTAGCTTCGCAAGTAAACCAGCTCAAACTAAAACATTTACTGGTTAAAGCTCTGTGTGTAAAAGAGGAGAATGAAAATGTAATATATAATTTAATAAGTATGTATTTCACTTTAGCTTCTCGTGTAGACATTATTCTGTTCAGATATCTCATTAGTTTGTTATAGTATCACGCGTAAATGAGTAGAATCTCAATATTTACTAACAGATGAGCATGTCTTTGACCCTCAGTATACACGCGTAATTCAAGACCGTCTTTGAGCGATTCCATATAGGCAGGGAAAAAAGAAAACCTGTGGTTTCAAAGCTATTTTCCTCTAAGGTTTGAAATAAAAGGGGAAATTCAGGTTTCCCTGGCAAACTTGATTGAGCGTGCGTTTAGCTAGAATACTGAAATTGTTTTGTGTGTGTTGTAATAAAGTGTTATGTTGATATGCAGATATATAGATCTATAGTTCAAAACCTACCTGCCATGCGGGCTAGATCTTTAAATCAGGAATTGGGTAGATAAGGCATATCTAACCAGATATGCCTTATCTGGTACTCGAAATCAGGAATTGGGCAGATCAGGCATATACAACCAGATATGCCTTATCTGGTACTCGAAATCAGGAATTGGGCAGATATGCCTTATCTGGCCCAGATCTGTCTTAATATACCATATCTGCCCAATTCCTGATATACCTGATCTGGATTTTTTTTATAAGTCCAGATATGGCATTTTCGTAAGGGTTAGAACGGAATTTACGGTTCGTCCTCGCTCTACGCATAACGTTATTCTAGGTGTTGACTTTTTTACAACAGTGTGGCGCAACTCTCGACTTTGGCGGGATATCAGTAAGCCCTAGCCTTCAATCGGCTCTCATAGAAGAATTGCCGCCGACTCCCCAAGCATTTTCTGTTTTGGAAGATACCGTCGTTGCGGCGATGTCCGCAATCATCGTCCCAGTTGTATTCTCGGGAGCGGTTCCCAATGCCTTCGACGCTCTGGTGGAACCCGCTCCTCTTGCTGGCGCGAAAAAGAATATGTTGGTGCCCTGCAGCGTTGTTCGAGTGAACGGAGGCCGTGCCATGGTTTGGACTGTAAACCATTCTAATGAACTTGCCGTATTGCCGCGTGGTTTGAAACTCGCCGACTTCGAAGAAGAACGCCTTTCTATGCACATCGCCGTGTCCAGTGACGGCGTTGCTCGATCAACTACACAGCCTGACCTTACCGATTCCCAGTTCCAGTCCATGATAAACAAATCGCTACCCACAAGCGACCGCCTGATATTGATGGAAATTCTTAAGAAGCATGTGGATGTGGTCGACTTCGCTCGAGGTCAGCGACAACAGTTTCCACCTTCCCGCACCCATCACATAATCGACACTCGGTCTGCACTCCCGATTAGACAGACGCCATACGGTGTCTCACCTTCAGAATGCAAGATAATTGACGAAGAAGTCCGTTATATGATGCAACGGGGAATTATTCAGGATTCATCTAGCCCGTCGGCCCCCATGTGATTCTCGTGAAAAGAAAGATGGCACATGGCGGTTTTGTGTCGACTATCGCCGTCTCAACACTGTCACAAAGACAGCCTTCATTCAGCTTCCTACTTTTCCTCTGTCTATTTATGGTCCGGATACTGGCAGATCCCGATACATCCAAAAGACAAAGAGAAGACTGCGTTCGTGACTCAAGATGGGTTACATGAATTTAATGTGATGCCTTTCAGGCTCTGCAACGCTCCGGCTACCTTTGAAAGATTTATGGGCACCCTTTTTCGTGAACTCGAGTGGCAAATTTGCATGTGTTACCTAGATGACGTGATGATTTTTGGCAGGACATTCGCCGAGCATAACAGCCGTTAGCTGTTGTCCTTAACTGCATGAAGAAAGCCGGTCTCGTGCTGAATTCCAAGAAGTGCCGCTTCGGTGCACGCCACATCGTTGTGCTTGTGCACCTGGTTGACAAAGATGGTGTTAGGCCTGACCCACGAAAGATTGAAGCTCTCAGCTGCGTCAAAAAGCCGAAGTCTGTGAAAGAACTTAGGCGCTTCTTGGGACTTTGATCTTACTTTCGGCGCTTCATCCCCAAGTTTGCTGACGTAGCCTACCCACTCACATGCCTCTTGCAGAAAGATATTCCTTTCAAATGGACTCCCGAATGTGATTCTGCGTTTCGACAGCTCAAGCTCCTTTTTATCTCGCGGCCCATACTACGTCATTTCAGCCCGACAGCTCCCACTGAACTCCACAATGACGCCAGTGGCATCGGCGTAGGTGCTGTGCTCATACAACGGCATGGAGGGAATCAACACGTTGTCGCTTTAATCGCAACCTCAGCAAGTATGAACGGAATTATACCGTGACGGAGCAAGAGTGCCCTGCCGTCGTTTTCGGCGTACAAGGGTTTCGCTCGTACCTTTATGGACGTGCTTTTAGTCATCACTGATCATCATTCGCTTTGCTGGCTGGTGAATCTGAGTGACCCCTGCGGTCGATTGGCCCGCTGGGCATTACGCCTTCAGGAGTTCAACTTTACAGTGTCGTACAAAAGTGGTCGCCAACACGCCGACGTTGACTGCCTCTCGCGGCTACCTCTCGCTACTACCCTTTGCGATGACAACTTTGATGATTATCTTGCCGCCGCTACCGTCCAATTTCCGGATCTTGTCACATTATAGCGAGAACAACGAAAAGATCAAGACTTGGTATCACTTTTTGAAAAAGCTCGTAATCCGGCATCTGAAAACCCTCTTTGCATTCGCGATGGTTTTCTCTACCGGAAAAAAAAACTCTTCCGGCGGTGCGCGCTTTCTGCTGATCGTTACGGCTAGCCTCTACTCCTCTGTTCTACACGCTATGAACGATGACGTCACAGCTGTGCACTTGGGGTTTGCCAGGACTCTTACCCGCATTAAGGAATGCTTCTACGGGCAAAATATGCGTCGAACGACTCAGCACGTGAACTCCTGTGTGCAGTGCCAGCGGTTCAAGCTCCCCACGACTTCTCCGCCGGGCCGCTTATATCCGGTGACACCACCGACGACACCATATGAGCAAGTGGATGTTGACCTCACAGGCCCGCTTCCCCGCTAATCCAAAGGCAATCGTTGGGTCATCGTGTGCGTTGATCTCACGCGTTATTGTGAAACTGCCGCCATCCCTTCAGCCACCGCTGCTGACATCTCTTTCTTTCTTTTTCACGCTGTCGTCCTCCGTCATGGGCCTCCTCATGTCATTATCAGTGACCGAGGCCGCCAGTTTGCGGCTGATGTTGTGGAACAGCTGCTGCGCTATTGTACTTGCCAGTTGCGTCATTCTACACCGCACCACCCCCAGACAAATGGCCTCGTTGAACGCACAAACCGGACATGACGAACATTGTTGCGATGTATGTTGACTCGCAGCACAAGAACTGGGATGACGTACTTCTATTCATTACATATGCATACCTCGAAGTATGAGATAACTGCTTATAGTCCATTTTTTCTCCTATACGCCCGTCCGCCTCGGCGATCTCTCGACACCATTTTGCCGTTATCTCTCGACACCGAGCCTTCTGTTTCGAGCACCCTCTGCCGCGCTGAAGAGGCTCGTCGGGTCGCCTAATTACGCACTATGGCCTCGCAGGATCGTTCTAAGCAGCGCTACGATCATCGGCATCAGGATGTCTCCTACCTTCCCGGCGACTTAGTGTGGCTCTGGACACCTCTGCGCAAGCGCGGGTTGTCCCAGAAGCTGTTGTCGCACTACACAGGCCAATTCATTGTGCTCACACGCATCAATGAGTTGAACTAGGTCGGGTCTCGACAATGTTCCCAAGACCGCCCCTCTCGGAAAACACAAATAGTCCATGTCGCAAGAATGAAGCGCTGCCACTCTCGAGACTCTGACTGACAGCCCAGGGGCTTCGTCTGCGAAGAGGGAAATGTCAGGCATGCGCGCAGAAAGAAGACAAGTGTTAAAAAGAGGTTCTGCAGGATAGGGGTTGAGGAAGAAGAAGCTCACCATCTGTTGGTTAGTGCACCAGGCTAAGGTGAAGGATCGCTCTGTGAATAAACCTTAACAATATCTTTGCCCGTAACTAGAATACCCTAGAAGTATGCAACTTCAGAGGAATGAAAAACAAAAGTCGAGCTGTAACGTTGCGCTCACAAGTAGGCGTGGCCGCCAGATACAGATCCTTAGGCTGTTAAGCATTCTGGAGACAACCTCATATGCGCTCTCACAGACTGTCACAGTTCTCGATACCACGATGTTATTCTATCGTGAGGGCAAATGAGTGCTACCCCACAAAGTGATGGCATGAAGTTCGGTTCCCATGAGGGAGCCTTATTTTTATACATTGGCCATCGCTTCCACTGCCATCAGAAACGAAAGGCTAGAATTGATATCTTAATCTAGCTATGCAGCACGTGCAAGCATTTAAACATTTCTCGAAGGGGACGGGGTCGCTTCGACCAGCTGCGAAGAAGGCGCTGTGTGACAAAATATTTCGAGGGTGCATCGATGCAGCTCAGACATCAAAGCACCCTAGAATTTTTTGATGGAGGCAGATATAGGCCACGTAGTATTGAGGAATGGAACAAGCTGTCTTTTGATGCGATTCTATCTAAATATTTGTGGCGTCTTACCCAAAGTCATGTTTAGTGATCGTGTACATTATCTTGTTGGAGTTGAAAATGTATCGTTGTAATATACTTGTTAGCTATGTTTAGTATTTTGTTGCAATTACCCGATATTCCACATAATGCATTCCTTATGCCCCTCCTGCTAGGGCCCACTGAGGGCATGGAATATTTGTTAAATAAATATATTGAATGAAAGAGCAAGGGAATTGTTTTGTGCTGAGAAGAAAATTGAATTGAGTTGAGTTGTATCCTCTGAATCTTCAACCCTGCCCGGATTTCCGCAGCGTGTGCGCTGTCTTGTTTTTAAGACAGTTGAAATCTGATTTATTATACCGTTCGGCTACCGATTCTGACGCGATCCCACATGCGAATACGTACCCCTGATTCGTAGAAACTTGCGACGCATAGTTCAGTAGGTTCGCGCTCCGTAAAAGCCGGGGACAATCGAATCCTAGAGGTTTTGGTGTGATCGACGGCACACGCTTCTCTGGGTGCCAGTGCGATGTTCCGGTTATAGGGCTCTTCTCGGGAAGGAGAGCAGGAATCATGCACGAAATAGGGCCAGTACCAGATTTATTCAGAGATGGATGTCCCTGCTCAACCGACGGTCTTGAGGCTGCGTCTGGACGCCACTGCGATGATCAGGTGCTAGAGATGGTGGGAGATGTTGATCATCGCTGCAGGCAGCATTGATGATGACGGTTTACACGGCGAACTCAATATACGCGCCTGCGGGCCCACGAGATGTCTTCGTATTTTCAGGCAGTCGTCCCTCGGGAGACGAGGCTGGGTCAACCTCCTCTTGCGTGTCTCTCGTTCATCTCTGCCCCGCCGTTCTTCCGCGGCTTTCCCTGTCACCTCGGGCCCTTTCTCCCGTCATCAGAATCATCGCCACTCTCTCAACAACATACGGGTAGCCGTCATTAGCACGTCCTTCCCGCATTCCATCCATCCAGAAGGGTCGTTTAGCGACCCTTCTTCGCATCTGGTTTTCGGGCAAAAGGCGACATGAGAAGGCAAAACTGTGGAAAGGTCGGTGGCTCCCGGATCCCCTTGCAACCCGAATTGCAAATTCCTGCACAGACGGTTAGCCATCACTACAGTGTTCTAGAAGGGGGCAGTGGGCTCACTGCCGTATCCATGCGCCGCTCCGCCGTGAAGCACTCAGTGTCGATATCTCCGGCGCCCGCCAGGGGCGCTGCTGCCAGCGTCACCTGAACGATCTCGCTAGTCGCTTCTTTTGCTTCGCGGCAGCGGCGACGACGGTTTGCTTTTCACAGCCCCTTTCGAGCAGTTAGTCCTTTATCGCCTGCTAAATACGTGTGGTCTTTTTGTGTCGCACGCTTTTTTAGCGTGCTATGTCAGAGAAAAATGCCGGGCCGTCGTCGAAATTACTGCTTCGCTCCTGGGTGCAGAACTGGCTACAGCCGTGTGAAAGACGCGCCGAAGGCGTCTTTGTTTGGCGTCCCCAAAGACGAAGAACGGAGAAAAGAGTGGGAGAAGAACCTGCATCGTGCAGATAAGAAACTTGACGAATCATGCGCAGTCTGTGAGCTGCATTTTGAGCCGCGGTTCATAATTAAGGACTTTGTGCACATAATAGATGGGAGGGAAGTGCGCATCCCTCGTTAGAAACCGCTGCTGTCAGAAGATGCCATCCCCACGATTCTTCCGAATTTGCCGCACTATCTAACCAAGAAAACACCTAAGTTAAGGGCTAAAACGAAAAGGTGTGAAAGCGACGAAGGCCCCGCGAAGAAAAAAAGCCGAAGCGCACTCAACAGTGAACGTCTCCAACTTCTACCGGCTGCTCTCGGCGCTTCTGGCGAAGAATACGTCTCTGCACAAGAGGAAGAGCTTCAACACTCTTCGTCGTTTCTTTTTCATTTAAAGACTCCCTCCAAGTACTGGAGCACGCACCAGCTTCCCGACGTTGACGGAGTGCTTTACTGTACATCGACGCACCTTGAAGGAGGCATTTTGACCTCCGAAAAAGTTGTCATGTTCATCTGCAACAAACAACCCGATGTCTATTGCAAGGTCTATGTGATGGGGCGTCTGATTGAAGATCGTAGCCTACAGTCACAGGAAGAAGCAGAGAATTTGCTGGAAAGCGTAGAAGCTATCGAACTTTGTGTTGGCGCTCTTAATGCAAAGGATTTGGATGCACGCTTTTTAACAGCAGCACTTCGAAAGCAGCTAAAAATCAGGCGTGCGACGTACTTCAACATAAACTGCACCGGAAAAGTGACAGCCAAAGGTGGGTAATATGTAGCCATTCCATCTTGCTTTTCTCATTTGCATGTAGCTATGCACTTTTTTTTTTCTAATTAGAAGTAGTGCTTCTTTACAACTTTTGCACATTTCTATTTTTAGGTGAACAATGCATGGGCTGCAAATACTTCAGAAAGGCCCTTTTGACAAGAAGATCCAGAGTCCAACGAGCACCTGTCAGGGCTCGTAAAACAATCGCTCAAAGACTGAGATCAGTAGCACAACAGAGCAAGCGTTATTCTTCCAAGATTGCTACAATGAAAGAGGATATAGAGAAGATGCGAGCGCACAATGCTGCCATAACAAATGACGCTCTACGCAAACAGATTTCAAAGTTACCCCAGAAACAGCAAGAATGCGTGAGACAATGTTTTGCAGCAATAGGGAAGAAAAAAAAAGGTTACCGCTACAGCAGGATGTGGATACTTGAGTGTATCATCATGAAGATGAAAAGCTCTCAGCTTTATGATCATATCAGGGACAACGAGATACTTGCCCTCCCAAGCAAGGCAACACTTAAGCGTTACACAGCCCAGTACCGGACAGCATTTGGCTTCAGCAGGAAGGTCCTGGAGCAACTGAAGCTCAAGACGCAAGACATGGACCCATTCAAGAAGTATGGTGGACTTCTTGTTGACGAGCTCAAGCTCTCAGAGCACTTATCTGTGAAACAGTCTGGCCAAATTGAAGGTTTCGTAGATTTAGGGGAGTGCACTTCTGCAGAAGATAAGGCTATGCCCTCAGATCACGGTATGGTGATTCTGTTTGTGCCATTCGTCGGCGGGTGGTCACAAGTAATTGGAACATTTGCAACAAGAGGCAATATAAAAGGAGATTTGCTTGCTCAGGTGACGATAGAGGCCGCAATACTTGCAGAACAAAGTGGACTGTTTGTTGATTTTATCACCTGCGATGGTGCGACATGGAATCGCCGGATGTGGAAAGTGCTTGGCGTCAGGGGTACAGCTAAAAATGTAAAGTGAAAAGTAGCCCACCCAGTTGACGACAGCCGTTACTTGCACTTCGTTTCGGATTTTCCGCACCTTATCAAGTGCATGAGGAATGGGCTGCTGAAGTGTCCATTCAACACACCAGACGGACATGTAAGTCGTTTTCTTGATAAACAAAAAAGGAGGCTTTATGAAATTAGATTCTGCTAATGTTATAATTCCCACTTTAGCTGGTTCAAGCAAATGAAAAATGTTTAATTTGCTTTGTTCCCCTGCGTTAGCAAGTATTTTTTTTTCTTGTACAGGTAACAATGTGGCACGTCAAGGAAGCCTACAAGGTTGATGCGAGCAGCCTGACGTTAAAAGCAATGCCGGGAATAACAAAATGTCACATGCAGCCAAATTCATTCGAGCAGCAAAGAGTATCATATGCGTTCCAGCTCTTCGGAGAAAGAGTTCTTCAAGGCCTCCATCTCTACAAAGATGAAATTGAGGCGAAGACGGGACCTATAAATGGCACACAGGAGTTTTTCAGGTAAGAATTTTCAACTATAATGCTGGTAAGGGAATATGGTAGTCGCCTACTTTGTATGAATGCTTATTTCTGTACATGGATATGTGTAGTATGTGTTTTAATCCAATCAAGGTCAAAGTGCAGCTGTAATTTAGAATTTCTTGTGTGGCTACATAGTACATTTTGTGATGACAGAACTGTAGCGTAACCAAGACGCACACAAGAAAGGACCACACAGGGCCAACACTAACTTTATTCACGGACAAGGAAAACCAGGACATGTGCAAATACAACTTCACTCGCACACTATACACAGAGCCGTTCAAGATATTTCATTTCCTAATTGAAGAGGGTTACAGACGTATCGCTAGCACAAAATACACCTCTTTTTATATGAAATGGTTCCAATAATTTCCTTGCCCTTGTATCTTTGCTTTTACCTAAAACCTCTATTTCCTAAAAGCGTGTTGACACTTTTTGCAATACTCGCATCTAACCAGTGGCGAATGTTCTGAATGTTCGTTGCAGCTATAATGCCACTTAAAATATAAGGCATGTATCTCAAGGGACCTGAACTCATAATATGAGAAAATTGTTTTCACAGGAGGATCAACCGGCTCATCAGCATCATGACTTCTAGGTTCCCGGCAGAAGCTCTGCGACCCAATTCTTCATCAGCCAAAGCACTCTCGGATTTTCTGAATTATATCACGTCTTGGGAGCAGCACGCTGGTGGAGCAGGAGGGTTCTTAAGCGAGTCAACAGCGACTGGTCTGCGTGTGACAATCTCAAGCACTCTAGAGCTACTGTCATACCTAGAAAATTTAGGGTATGCATATCTAATGACATCTCGGCTTAGTCAGGATCCTATTGAAAATTTGTTTGGAATCGTGAGACAAGCCTCAGGCTGTAATGACCATCCAACTCCCACTCAGTTTCTCATAACAATGAACTGCATGTCATTCTATAGTTTAGTCAAGACTGTGAGATATGGCAATGCAGATCCATGTGCACTCAGTGCTTTGCTTGATGCTGAGCACAGCAGTGCAGGTGGCCCTCCCAGCAATGTGTGGGACCAGGTGGATGCCCTCATTGCTTCGGGGAACTTGCCAGATGCTGAAGCGATGTTGTCTTCAGTGGATCATGACGAACACATAGAGAGAAGCGACTCTCGCTTAACTTATTATGTGTCAGGATACGTCGCGAGGAAGTGCATAATGAAAACTAAGTGCCAGGAATGCATGAAAGCTCTGACCGTGTCATCTGAAGATGAGAGTCTTGGGCTGGCTGCATTAATACGATACAGAGACAGGGGCGGGCTTCTATACCCGCACAGCACACTGTTTTCTTTTGTGAAAACTCTTGAGGATATGTTCACAGAATGCTTCAGCAAAAAGCAGTTGCATACCGATAGCATTTTAGATGTGCTCAGCCTGGTGAAGGCAAGATGCATGCGCAACATTGGTTGCACTGAGCATTCAGCTGAGCTCACCAAGAATGTGATCAGCTTTTACCTTACAACGCGGCTTCATTTTTTTACAAAGGGCATTAACTCGGAGAGAAATGAAAAAAGGAAGAGGACCATGCACAAGAAGATCGCGAAAACTTCCTAGTCTGCATGCTGTAGGATTATGTCCACTTGTAAATATTCGGCCAGATTTTTCGGCTGCACGTGTTCCGAGTATTAAAATAAACGTTATTACATAAGAGTGCCTTGTGTTTATTTCCTTTAGATGTTCTGTTGGGTTTAGAGCGACGCAATGCATATAAATAGCTTCTGATGTCGAATTTCGCGCGCATAGTTTGGGAAGAACACTGCTTAATAACATGCATTTCCGCAGCCGATGGTAGTTGTAAAAAAAAAAAAAAAAGGTTACGTTGAAATTGGCCCTGTGGTATTCTCACTGCGAGAATGCGGCGACCATTACCGTTATATTATCTAAATATCATTGCACATCCTGAAGGCACCCTTCGCCATTGTCTGCGGTGCAAAAATTACTCGGCCCCATAGGTCACTGCATACTGGTAAGATGCAGCAAAAGATGTATCGTGCATCAGACGTCATGAATATTGCATTTCGTTCGGCAAATCCAGCAGTGAACAGTACCCGTTCTACTTCGGCGCGCGGTCTAGCTTCAGGTTACGCTGGGAAGCGCGCCATCTGCCGGTGTCGACATGAAGTGCGTCACGCGCCGCCGCCATGTGAGCGCACTACAATATTCTAGAACACTGTAGCCATCACATTCGGTCACCATACGTTTTTCGAAAAAAATATAATTTTTTTGAAGGGTGTGCACCGCCAATCCATTCTTGTGTATATACGTCGTTGAACTTGAGTTGTATGCGCACTGCCACGAAAGCACATCACAGACGCGTTCAACCACGTCACCATCCATACAAGAAGTCCGCATTTCACATACAACAACGTGGTCATCCAGCTCCCTAACACCTGTTGACAATCAAGTGGCTCGACTGGCGAATATTTTACAATGAACAAGAATGCGTGTACGCCTTCTTTCCTTTAGAAAAGCATTGCAACGAATACACATTGTAAAAGGAGTCTGAAAATATTATCATACAGGTTGATATACACATGATTAAGCTGAGTTCATACCGTACATACGAGTAAAAGTAAACCCGAGAGTACAAGAATAAAACTAAGAAAACTCAACAGTGTTCACAAAAGGGTATCATACTTTGTTTTGTACATGGATGAAACTTGACTAGCAGGCTGACAGCGTTAGCAATTAAGGCCCAGGATTGTAGATATGCCACACATTGGGATGCACAATCAGCTCACGGCCTGGCTTTGTCGGCAGTTCGGAATTTTTGTCCGTGCTCTCTTCCAGCGCCTGCGACCCTCCGGCCTGTGAATTATCTACGTCACCCTCAGGAGTGTTGCTGGGTTGAATATCACTGTCTTCAGCATTTCTCGGCGGTAAATGTTCAGCATCTGTCAGAATGCCGTGAGCGATTTCGGGCTCTATAGAGCTGGTTTCCACAGGTATGATTAAGTCATTGCAGTCATTGCAACTGCTCTGAACGAGTGCGCTCTGTGCGCAAGCTTCGATCGCTTCCTGTTCTCAATCACTTTGAGGGACCCTTTTTTGGTAGCGCTTCAGTCTGTTCGCATGCGCGGTGAAAGTTCGGTGCCTTCCCTCACTGGTCTGAGCACGAAATGTTGCCGGACCTAGTTTTTCCATGATGCGGTAGGGGCCCTTCCATTTTGGCTCCAATGCATTTGGCAGCCCCCTTTCACAGTACTCTGTTTTGAGCAAGTCCGAACTCCTACCATGAACTCTGCTTCTGCGCGGCTTTAATGTCATGTCTCGCTTTTCGGTCCGTGGAGACGAAAGTTAAAGCTTTCATCGCCATGCCGTGAGATAGCTGCCGTCGCAACCAGCTCTCCCCTTTAATTGTCTATGCCAGAGTACTTGAGACCCCCACACTCCTCAAATTTCTCTTGTGGCATGTCTGGGTCTCGGCCATACATTCGGAAAACCGCGTCGCATGAGCACTCTCGTGGACGGCGGTGTTGTATGCGAAAATTACATACGGGATCCACAAATCCCAGTCTGGTTCTGTTGCTGAATCATTACATTCTAGATCGTATGCTGTTGTTTACAGCTTTTCGGCCTATAGAAGCTGAGACACTTCTGTCATAATCTTGCAAGTAAAATTGCTCCCTTGGTCAGTAAGGAGCTGCGTGGGCACACCGTGGCGCAAAACGACTCTCTCAACAAACCTCCTCGCCACTGCTGGCGGCTTCTGTTCACTCATTAGGACGGCTTCCGCCAATTTGGACAGCTGATCGGAGAACCCTGACACATACTTGTTCCCATTACTGGTTGTCGGTAAGGGTTCGATAACATTCATGGCGGTTCTTTTAAAAGCTGCTCTCAGCTCTCCAAACTCCTGAAGCGGAGTGCGTTTGCTGTTCTTCGGTGTTTTCTGTAACTGGCAGGATTCGCACTGAGCGCAGTAATCGGCAATCGACTTCCTCATTTGTGGCCAGAAATACTTCAATTGAAATTTCTATTTCATTTTCTTGGCACTGAAATGAGCGGAGTATGGTGCGTCATGGTATGCACGAAACACATCTCTAACAGGTTGCGCGGTACAATGTATCTTTCTCTGGCAGCTGTACCTGGCCTTTGCATGGGGTACGGGCACACCTTTATGAGCAAGCCAAATGCGCTCAGTATGTATTCGCTTGAAGACACCGGGTCGTCACCTAGTTTCACGTCCTTCTGCTGCTCAATTGTTTCAGCCTTTCTTCATCAATGACCGGAATAAAAGGTTTTGTCCTTACTTCAGAGACTGGTTCCGAGTGCACTCGACTCAAGGCATTCTCATTTGCGTGCAATTGTTCCGCTCTATGCTCGATTTCAAAGTAATAGCCATGAAGCTGAAAATTCCAGCGTGCCAGTCGCGAGCTAGGATTCTTGATGCTCATAAGCCACTTAAGCAGTTAGCAGACTGTCACTATTTTAAACTTGCCACCATACACGTATTGACGAAATTGGCGGACCAACCATGCAACAACCAAACATTCTTTTTCTATCACGCTATAATTTTGTTCGGCCTTGTTTAGTTGACGACATGCGAAAGCCACCGGATGCTCATTTTGTTCTAGTCTTTGCGACAGGACTGCTATACATTGCACTGTGACGCATCGGTTTGAAGGATAAACTCTTTCGTATAGTCTGGATACTGGAGTATTGACACTTCAACGAGCTTTCTTTTCAGATTCTCGACAGCAGCTTGTGCATCGGCTTTCCATGCGAAATGTGTATGTTTTGCTGTTAGCAATGTCAGTGCATGGTTCATCCATTTGCGCAAAGTTTGCGATGTGACGCCAATAATACCTTACTGAGCCCAGAATTTCTCGCACCTGTCTGACACCGCTTGGGTTGGGAAAGCGAAGAAAACTTTTCAACTCTCTTTTCATCTGGCTGCACGCCTTTTGCAGTCCCCAGATAACCGAGGTACATTACTTTCGCCTTCTAACATTGCACTGTCTCGGCTTTCATCCCGTCGCCTTTCAGTCTCCTCAGCGCTGCCTCAATATCTATAATGTGCTACTCGATCGTACAGCTATAGATGATTGTCATCTATGCACACAGGACATATGTGGCCAGTCAACCCTTCGAGCCCAACGTATGCGGTTCGCTGCCAGACAGCAGGACTGTTTAATAATCCATGGGCATTCTCGTCCACTGATAATGACCACTGGTCATGTTAAATGCCGTTTTTCTTTATCAGAAAGATCCATCTCGATTTGCCAGAAGCCAGAAGCTAAATCCTCAACCGAGAAGTACCTGGCCGATTCCAACTGTGACAAGGTCTCTTGGTTATCTGGCAGCACATACCGGTACGGGTCCACTCAGGTGACAGTGTTTAGCTTACTGTAGTCAACTACAAAACGGAATGACCCATCTGGCCCCACGGGGACTTGGAATATTATGCGATTCCGGCTTTCAGCATATCCTGCACCTTCTTGGTCATCTCCTCGCGCGGCGCATACGGAATGCAGTAGGCCCTCTGGTACGCAGGAGAGGCGCCCCATGTGTCTACGCGGTGTTTGACTAACCCACAATGCCCGAGGTCAAAGTTCCATCAAGAAAAAACTTCAGTGTATGCCTTTATTACCTGCCCCACTTAGGCCAAGTCCTCTTCAGGTATGTAGGACACATCAAAGAGAGACGTGATCTCATCATCTGTCAATGTCTGGCAATGATCTGTGGCCGCAAGCACTTTTTCGTTTTTTTGGTTCTTGCACAGCACGCAGATAAGTATCAATATTTTTATTTCGGGCGAAATTTTTTCGTCTTTATTGAAGTTTGCAAGGCGGACGGAAACGCAGCAGCTTCAGTCTGGTTTCATTAGGTCGCGGACCCTATCAATCCATGGGCCAAAACAGCGTCACCCTCGGCGACGCCAACCTAGCCTATGCGTTCGGGTTTCCCCAGCTTTGCCCTGCAAACAATTTGCGACAAGCCCGGTACAGTGAAAGGACCAGACAGCCTTACGGATATGCGTTCGGGCGCACCATCGAGGACAGTTAGCGCTTGATGGATCTCTCTCAAGGTTGCAACTTGCCAGTTCTTAATACAAATTTCGCACTCATTTAGATACGATACCCCTTCAGTTAAAATATTAATTTTCAGGTCCGATATGATGTCTTGTTCGATTAGTCCGTTTACTGGGATTGCAGGCCCATCCGCTATGACAAAAGAGTCATGAAAAAATGTTCTGTTTTTTTTAAAGAAAATTTCCAAAGAAAAACAACCGTGGATGTCAATCTTACTCCCAGTTATGCCCACAAAGCGCCCATGCGATCTTACAGCGCTAGTAATTTTGTCAGGACATCGCTCTTGCAACCTCTTGAAGGCCCGTTCAGAAATGAGCGAAATGCGAGAGCCCGTGTCAACTAACATTTAGGCATCACCCCCGTTTGTGCGGCTCTTTACTACCGGACTAGGTTCCTCGGAATATCGTGCTACTGTAAGAGGATCTCCAAAAATCGCTGTTGCATGGCTCTGTACTCTGGCTATCTTCCCGTCTACATGCAGCCTGGTTGCTCTTCTTTAGCCCTTACCATCCCGGAGTCAGAGGGGAGACCTACTGATTTTTTGGAAAGGACTGTTTTTTGGCGTGTGCACGCTCAGCGCAGTTACGATTTAAGTGAACAGTTCGGCCGCACATGAAGCATGCCCTACGTGAATAACGCCGCCCACATGGAGCACTCGGTGGCTACTGTGCAGTGACCAACCTCTCAGTGTTGTCTAATCGCTGCTTCATTCCTCTATAATCTTTGCGAGACGAGCTTTCTTCCCTGTCGACCACTCGTATTCCAGACATGCCGCCGCTGAGGTCTTCGTTCGCTTCCTCGTTGATAGCGCAGGCGACCGCATCGTCAAACGTCGACGGGTTACGGGACATGACGGGACATCATCACTGCCGCTCTGGGAATGCGTCTTGTCGTGACGGTATATCGCCCGCCCCTTGTCGAACACAACCGGCATGTCATTGTACGCATTTGAGTTCACCGGCGTTCTATAATTCGTCTACAGAAAAGGAAAGGCGCAGTATCTGTGACTCGCGGAATCCCGCTATCATTCTCACCGTAGACAAGGAGAATTATGAAGAGCGTTTCACAATACGGGGCGCGGCGCAGTGGTAAAGCGCTGGGCTGGGGATCTAGGGGATGGAGTTTCGGTTCCCTGGCGAAGACAAGGTTTAATTATTTATTTTTTACGGATCGAATAAATGGTGATTGGGCATAAGACTTGTGGTTGATCGCTTCGAATTCGGCTGCTCTTCTGCATACGCATAACGGGCGGCGCACATTCAAGCGAAACTTGGCTCTGACCCGTGTAGTGTAGCTTTACGCTACAAAAATATTGGAGTTATACGGGGTGTCGTGTAACAACAAAATTGAGTGCATCATGCGGTTCAGATGTGAACGTCAACGGGTAATCGGGAGGTCGATAACATACACCAAACGCGTACTTTTTATTGCTCAGTTCTATGCATGCTCAAATGGATTCAAGTTAGGTTGCACTGAAATGCGATAAGACGGTATATCTTTAGATATGGCTAGCGTGACACCACTTCCTGGTCGCATAGTGCGATCGCATCGGTAAACTGAGAACAGGGATAAATCGTGAAAAATCTCGTTGTCATGAGCGTTAGGATGAAGCCATGTTTCGATTACTGCGATAATATCAGCCTCGCATGTGTAGACAGCAGAACCAAATGATTCGCGTTTATTAAGAATGCTTCTAGCATTCCTAAATAAACGCTTGCTTGCTGCATCGGGCCCAGTCTGTTTTGCGCAAAGTATGCAATTGATTCCTTGTTCCGCATAGCGTCGCAAGTGTTACACTAGAGCTGCGCCGAGGTGAAAGGTAGGGAATTTTTATGTCAGTTATATATACGATTTGTCGATCAAATGTTCTACAGGTATGTGGACAGGAAAGCAGGCACTTTTATTGTTGATAGTAATAAGGAGCTGAGTTCTGCAACCCTTTTGCTGCCTGGTCGGAGTGCTCGTATGAGCATTTAAACACTACTCAAGTAGGACACGGGAGGGTCAACCAGCAGAGAAGAGGGCCCACAGTGGCAGAATTTCGCGATGCAGCCGAATATAGCCCACCAACAATTGAGGAAGGAAACAAGCTGCCTTCTGGAGTTTTTTTTTTTTTTTTTCATTGATTCTGTCGAAAAGGTTTTGACATCTTACGTATAGTCGTGTTTAGTATTTGTGCGTATTTTCTTGGTAGTGTTGAACATGTCTCATTGTAATATACTTGTTAGCTATGTTTCGTACTTTTGTTGCGATGAACCATGTTCCACAATATTGTATTCCTTACGCCCCTCCTGCTAGCGCTCACTGAGGGCATGCAGTATTTGTTAAATAAATATAATAAATTAAAGAGCCATAGGATGAATTTGTGCTGGGCACAAAAATCGAATTGAGTTGTATTCAGTGACTCTTCAGTCCTGCCCAGATTTCCTCAACGTGTGGGCTGTCATCTTTTCAAAACATTTGCGTTCTGATTTATTATACATTTGCCTACCGATTCTTTCGAAATCCCGCATTGGAATATGGGCTCCTAACACGTGTAAATTTTCGACGCAGCTCTCAGCGAGTTCGCGCTCGGTAAATGCTGGGGACATCGAATCCGAAAGGTTTTCGTGTATTAGACGGCACACGCCTCTCTCGGTTCCAGTATCAGCAGTCAGGCTAAAGGAAAAACCCCACGGCTAGACGCAAACCGCTCGCTTGAAGAAGAGTCATGCGGTCTCAGAGGTCAGCTTCCTCGGAGGAAAGAGTCTCACTGCTCCATCACATGACACACTTAAATGTCGCCGTTACAGTTTAAGAAACTCGCGATCGAGCGACCGAACATAGGTAATCTTGAACGCTGCTACATCCACATTCTGGGCACAATACAGGCGACGTCGAATGTTGCGCGACAGAAGAAAGAGTAAAGTCGAATGGGCATTGAAGTTGTGTTACGCGGATACCGTTTAAACATTTTTTTAGTTTGCTGTCTTGGTGCGTTGTCGTGGGCCGAAATCTGTTTTGTGCAAAGTATGCAAAGCATTCGATGGTCCGCGTATCTTCGCAAGCGTTACAGTACAGCTTGTGGGATTCGGGCTTGCTGCGGCTGCCCTTTGCGCGGCCGCCGCCCGCTTCCCAGTTGTTCTCCCCGTTCCCTTTCTCCCGCCTGAGGCTGCGGAGAGGGGCTCGAACGACTTGTCACTGTCGTTTGGGCCACAGCTCCGCCCTGGCGTCCCAGTGGCTGTTCCCATTGGCGCCTTTTGGCGGGAACACGGCACCGCTTCGACAGCCGCGCTCGCGCGACTGTCCGAGCGGAGCTCTGAGAGACCCCTCCGAGACATCGCAAGGTGCGTACGCAACTGTTCTTGTCTGCCGGCCTTTGTCCGCGCAGACCAGTGTGTACTCGAGTTCTTCTGCTCCGGGTCTTACCTAAGAGCGAAGCTCGAGCCTGTCGATCGTGATCCAACGATCCGCGACAGGCGTATCTTGCGGTGGTTGCCCAATCTCTCTCAAAGGAACCCTTTGGTTACTGCGAGAGAGAGATCACAGCACGCCCTTGCGTGCTTGCGGCGCGCACTCCGTGTCACTTCGTGCGTGCAGGGGAGCCTAGCTCCTCGCGCGCTCCCTTGACACGGTGACTGCGTATGTGTGTGTATGTGCGTTTGTAAATATGTGTATGTGTGTGCGTATGTGTGTTTGTAAATATGTGTATGTGTGTGCGTGTGTGTGTGCGTGTGTGCCGCTGGAGGATGGCGTTTCAATAAACGTCTCCTTTGTGAACTTGGAGGTTTGTGTCCTTGCAGCGAAATGCTCTCCTTTCTTTGGAGGTTGAGTGCGCGCTGCAGTGTTTCAGTGTGCGCGTGGTGACGGCTGATCGGGGCTTCGGCTCGCGCGACGCTCGAACCCGCGGTGGTTGGTGGCCTATGACCACGTAGAAACCACAACTGGCGCCCAACGTGAATTGTCCTTGGCTCCATGAGTCGTTGGACAGCACATCGGCCGAGCCGGTCGCCTTGACGATCAAGCTCATGCGCCATGCCTGCCGCCCCCTGCGCGGCACTCGGCAAAGGCACTGAAACACGCTACATGGTTCTTCGGACCACCCTGCGGTGCGACCGTTGACCATATGCCTCCGCTGTTTCAGCTTTACGCCGTTGCGGAAGCAATGTGCGCGACGCCGCCGCTGCCGGTATCTCCGCACAACAGCACCCGTACCCCGCTTGCAGTCATTTCTGTTCGGGGAACGGCGAGGCGTCGGCCGGGCTCCCTCTGGAAACCGGACCGAAAGCGCGCTCAGTTGGCTGATGCGGCTCCTTGAACTTGCGAGCCGGCTGGCGCGCCATTCTCTCTTGGTACAGCATTTCGACTTTTCGGTGCAGTATCTACAGGGGAGAACGAACGTGGTAGCTGACGCGCTATCCCGTGCCCCACTCGCCCGCGGCGGCGTCTTTACGGACGACGGGCGAAGGGGGCGAAACAGCGGACGAGCCGCAGAGCGGCACGGAGGGGACGCCCGCAGACGGGTTCCCCATTCCGCTATCCGGGTAAGCAGCGCTTCGCAAAGCAGGCGAGGGTGAAAGCTCTTTGTGAGCACATCTGAGACGCCGATGCCAGCGGAAGTTTTGCTGCGAACCTGCGGGGGGACGAAACGAGGCTCTCCTTTGGGATGACTGGGATCGTTTTCAGCCATGAAGAGCTACGACGGTCCAGCAGAATGACCCGTTTTGTCGCGATGTCAGCGACGGTCTCTGGGAGACGAAGCGCCGTTACGCTGCTTGTATTGCAGCGGGCGCAGCGCCGGTACGCTACTTGTATTGAGCGGGCGCAGGGGGGGCACGAGCCAGCGTGTGTCGCGGCGTGCCCCGGGGATTCATATTTGCTGGGCCATGACGCGCTCGCGCTGAAATCATAGCCACGGATGATGAGTCCATGAACCACTTGAAGTGGCTATTCCCCAATGTCTGAGCGGCGCTCTGTTGCGTTCTCTCACGACAAACCATTGGCTGGTCATCTGAGTGGCTCCAAGGTTTCAAGAAACTGAGTCAATCGGTGACTGCAGCCCGGCATGAAGCGCGACATTTTCCGCTGTTGCCGTTCCTGCCATGTCTGTCAAATGGAGAAGTCGAGGGGTGGCAAGCCACCGGGCATGACGAAACCAACTGACAGTGTGCGTCCGTGGCAGATGGCCACCTGCGATTTCATGGGGCATTTCCCCAGTAACAAGCAGGGGCTCATTGCTGGAGAATCCCCCTATGGGGAAAGCCAGCCGTGCCTACATTGCAGACCTGAAGGCCTATGCGTAACGGTCTGACGAGCTTGCGCTGGTGCCCATTGTCATCACAGGCAAGCGCCAAGGCACACCCGATGCGGTGGAACGCAGCCGTGCCCCGCACCGGTACAAGGTGAGGCGACGTTCACCTGTGTGATTGATGCCGGACGGCGGGCCTTTTCCGCAACAGAAGGCATACCGCTTCACCGAACGAGCTTGCTCGTTCAACCCTACCCGGAAGCAAGGTTGGTCTCCCCCTTTTCTGGCTCGCTCAGTTCCAGCCTGTGTGCTTTATTATTTCTTTTTTTTTTGTTTTGTGTGCCTCTGTTCCCATTTTTCGCTTTTTTCTGTTTCCATTCTTGCTTCTTAACTTGTAAATATTGCACAGTGAGTGCCTTCTTTTGTACAGCGCGTCTTCTCTCCTCTTTCTTCTTGAAATTGCGAGGGTTGCTCATTAGCAGTCCCGACGCGCGGCTTTTCTGGTGTGTGTGGAAAGGAAGTTGGGGCCGTTTGGGGACGGGGAGCATGAACGATGCGATGTCCCTTTCACCCAAGGCCGCCGCGGTTGCGAAGGTGCTCGGGACAGGTTCGCCGCTGAAGGTCGGCATCACCCTTTGTTTGGTGTGTGAGTGGCTGTGCGTGTGCGTGCCTGGGCGTGGAGGCGACGACGTCGCGCCATGTGTGTTTGCCGGCGTGTGCGGAGCGCGGTGGAAAGGAAGCCCCGCGCGGTCTTCCCATGTGCGCCTTGGATCGCCACGGAGTCACGGACTTTCAACGCCTGGGGCCCCTTCGGCGTGTTCGCTGCTCCTGCACCTAACCTGCACCACCACCGACCGAGATCGTTTGCAGCCAAGGATGAACGTTGGCCACCCAGAAGTCAACGAGCGGTGAGTCACCGCAGGCTCCCAGAGCTGCACCGACGAACTTTGAACTTCTCTACAGAGTTGTGTTTTTACATAGTTGTGTTTGTACATAGTTGTGTTTGTACATAGTTGTTCTATACATAGTTGTGTTCTGTACATGATTCTGTTCTGTACATAGTCGTTGTTACTTAGCCTCCGGAACTTTGTACATTATTCTTCATGTCATCTTGTTCATTTTTTTTTGTGCGCCTTGCTAATGTTTGTCTTTCATGAGTGACTGTCTTTCCGAGATCTTTCTTGCTGGAACTGAAGTGTAGTTGACTTGTTGCGTGAGGATAGCATTCTTTTCCTCATGCTAGGGACCGGCCGCGTGCTTTCACTGATGGGTAGGAGGGCAATTAAGGAGAGGAGGATGTGGGATTCGGGCTTGCTGCGGCTGCCCTTTGCGCGGCCGCCGCCCGCTTCCCAGTTGTTCTCCCCGTTCCCTTTCTCCCGCCTGAGGCTGCGGAGAGGGGCTCGAACGACTTGTCACTGTCGTTTGGGCCACAGCTCCGTCCTGGCGTCCCAGTGGCTGTTCCCATTGGCGCCTTTTGGCGGGAACACGGCACCGCTTCGACAGCCGCGCTCGCGCGACTGTCCGAGCGGAGCTCTGAGAGACCCCTCCGAGACATCGCAAGGTGCGTACGCAACTGTTCTTGTCTGCCGGCCTTTGTCCGCGCAGACCAGTGTGTACTCGAGTTCTTCTGCTCCGGGTCTTACCTAAGAGCGAAGCTCGAGCCTGTCGATCGTGATCCAACGATCCGCGACAGGCGTATCTTGCGGTGGTTGCCCAATCTCTCTCAAAGGAACCCTTTGGTTACTGCGAGAGAGAGATCACAGCACGCCCTTGCGTGCTTGCGGCGCGCACTCCGTGTCACTTCGTGCGCGCAGGGGAGCCTAGCTCCTCGCGCGCTCCCTTGACACGGTGACTGCGTATGTGTGTGTATGTGCGTTTGTAAATATGTGTATGTGTGTGCGTATGTGTGTTTGTAAATATGTGTATGTGTGTGCGTGTGTGTGTGCGTGTGTGCCGCTGGAGGATGGCGTTTCAATAAACGTCTCCTTTGTGAACTTGGAGGTTTGTGTCCTTGCAGCGAAGTGCTCTCCTTCCTTTGGAGGTTGAGTGCGCGCTGCAGTGTTTCAGTGTGCGCGTGGTGACGGCTGATCGGGGCTTCGGCTCGCGCGACGCTCGAACCCGCGGTGGTTGGTGGCCTATGACCACGTAGAAACCACAAGCTGCACTGAAGTGAACGATGAGGATTTTTTGTCAGTTCTAGATGCAATTAGTCGATCAAATGTACTAGCTATGTGGACAGGAAAGCAGGCGCTGCTATTGTTGATACTAAGCAAGAAGCTTAGTTCTGCAAGACATTTGCTGCGTGATGGGAGTGCTGGTGGTGGCTTGCCTTGCACCTCGGCTCATTTATTTCTAGACATTATCAACTTGGGGGAAAATTACGTTTTTCTGCACTCGTATTTCGATCATCTGGCCGTAAACCTTTTGACATATGCACATAGGCGAAATATATCGCGCTAGGGCCGGTCTCTCAGATCCAATTTCTTGCATATAATGACCCTCTTTTGCTCACCCAAGGAGTATCCATTTACGAAAAGCGAGACAAATACACGTAAGCGGAAATCTGCCATATTTCTGCATGCTTACATGAAATTCATTATTCTGCTGGCAACTTATCAATATCATTGTTTAGCAGAACATTAATTGCCACTAACGGCGATTAAGTTCAGTCGTTCAGTCGTGTCCGACTCTTCGTGACCCTATGGACCATGTCACGCCACGCTTTCCGGTCTCTCACTATCTTCCTAACATCACATAACTTCATCTGCAGTGCCTCGAGGATGCCATCTAACCATCGCGTTCGCTGCCTACCCCTTCTCCGGCGACCCTCAACCTTTCCCAACATCAAATCTTTCTCCAGCGACTCCTCTCTTCTCATCAGATGACCAAAGTAGCTGAGCTTTAACTTTATAATTTCACCCTCCAATGAGCAGTCAGGGTTTATGGTCGACAATATCGACTGATTTGATCTTCTGGCAGTCCAAGGAACTCTCAAGAGTCTTCGCCAGCACCCCAATTCAAACCCGTCAATTCTTCGGCGGTCAGCCTTTTTCACAGTCCAACTCTGGCATCTATACATCACAACTGGAAAGACCATAGCACGAGTTATACGGATCTTGGTTGGCAGACTAATGTCCCTGCTCTTTACTAGGCGGTCAAGACTAACCATTGCTCTCTTTCCCAGAAGCAGGCGTCTCCTAATTTCATGGCTGCAGTCTCCTTCCGAGGTAATCTTGGAGCCCAAGAAGAGAAAATCTGTCACAGCTTCCACTTCTTGTCTATTGATGCTCCAGGACTTGACAGGGCAAGATGCCATCATCTTTGTCTTTTTAATGTTCAGTTTAAGCCCAAACTTCTCACTCTCTTCTTGTACGCGCATCAGAAGTCTCTTGAGTTCCACTTCACTTTCTGCCATTAAAGTGGTATCATCCGCATATCTAAGGTTGTTGATACGTTTTCCAGCAATCTTCACTCCAGCTGAAGACTCTTCCAGACCGGCCTTCCTCATGATGTACTCTGCATATAGGTTAAATAGGCAGGGCGACAGTATGCAGCCTTGCCTCACTCCTTTCTCAATCGGAAACCAATCAGTAAGACCATGCCCAGTTCTGACTGTGGCCTCTTGTCCTTCATACAGGTTCCTGAGGAAACAGATGAGGTGAATTGGAACTCCCATCTCTTGGAGAGCTTGCCACAATCTGCTGTTATCTACGCAGTCAAACGCTTTCACATAATCAATAAAGCAGAAGTAGATGGGTTTCTGGAACTCTCTTGCTTTTTCCATGATCCAGCGAAGGTTGGCAATTTGGTCTCTAGTTCCTCTGCCCTTGCGAAACCCAGCTTGCACGTCCGGAAGCTCCCGATCCACATACTGCTGCAGCCTACCTTGGAGGATTTCAACATCAGCTTGCTAGCATGCGAAATAAGCGCGATAGTGCGGTAGTTGGAACAATCTTTGGCACTGTCTTTCTTTGGAATGGGGATGTTAACTGACCTCCTCCAATCCTGTGGCCACTGCAGGGTTCTCCAAATCTTCTGACATAATGTATGCAGAATGTGAACAGCGTCATGGTTGAGGTTTTGAAGCAACTCAGCTGGAATGCCATCATTTCCGCTAGCTTTGTTCTTAGCAAGGCTGGCTAAGGCCCATTCAACTTCACTCTTCAGGATGCCCGGCTCGAGATCAGTAATCACAACCGTCTTATGTTGGGTTTGCACATTCCGGTCCTTCTTGTACAGTTCTTCTGTGTATTCCTGACACCTCTTCTTTATCTCTGAGACTTCAGTGAGGTCCTTGCCTCGTTTGTCCTTTATCACGCCCAGCTTAGCACAGAAGCTTCCTTTGATATCTTTGATTGTCTTATACAGAGCTCTTGTGTTCCTTAATTGGCTGTTGTCCTCAACTGCTTGGCACTGTATGTTCAGGAAGGCATTCTTATCTCTCCTTGCTATTTTCTGAAAATCCGCATTGAGAACCTTGTATATTTCTCTTTCCCCCATACCTTTTGCCATCCTCCTTTCCTCAGCTATTTGCAAAGCCTCTTCAGATAACCAGTTTGCTTTCTTGCATTTCTTTTGCTTTGGAACTACCTTAGTAGCAACTTCTTTTATTATATCACGAACATCAGTCTACATCTCTTCGGGCTCTCTGTCTTCTAGATCTAATTCTTGAAATCAATTCCTCACTTCCACAGCATATTCTAATGGAATTTGATCCAGATCATACCTGAAAGGCCTTCTAGTTTTCTGCGTTTTCCTCAATCCAAGCTTAATTTTGGCAACAAGAAGCTGATGATCGGTGCCACAATCGGCCCCAGGCCTCGTTTTTACTGCTTGTATCCATCTGTCCATCTGCTTGTGTCCATCTCTGCCGGCAAAGAATATAATCGATCTGATTCCTGTACAGATCGTCCGGTGAAGTCCATGTGTACAGGCGCCTCTTGTGCTGCTGAAAAAGAGTATTCGCTATGGTCAGGTTGTTTTCTTGACAAAACTCTACTAGCCTCTGCCCAGCTTCATTTGGCTCGCCAAGACCGAACTTGCCTATAATTCCGGATATTTCTTCACTCCCGACTTTAGCATTCCAGTCTCCTATGAGAAAAACGACGTCTGATGATGGGGTGCGGTCTAAAAGGCATTGTAGGTCCGCATAAAATCTCTCAACATCTGCTTCTTCAGCAGTAATTGTCGGTGCATAGACTTGGATAACTGTTATGTTGAAAGGGTGACCTTGGATCCGAAGTGAAATCATTTGGTCGTTTTTGGGGTTGTACCCTAGCACTGCTTTGCCCATTCTTCTGTTTACTATGAGAGCGACCCCATTCCTTCTCTTGGATTCGTGCCCACAATAAAAGACATAATGGTCGCCGGAGTTAAATTCTCCCATTCCGGTCCACTTGAGCTCGCTGATACCCAAGATATCAATGTTCAATCTGTACATTTCTCGCTTCACAACATCCAGTTTACCTTGCGTCATAGATCTTACATTCCATGTTGCTATGTGATATATCTCCTTGCAACATCGTACTTTCCGGTCGCTTCCCGACACATCGACAACTGAGCGTCCTTTTGGCTTTAGCCCAGCCGCTTCATTCGTCCTGGAGCTACTAGGAATCGCCCTTTGTTCATCCCCAGTAACATGTGGGACGCCTTCCAACCTGGGGGGCTCATCTTCCGGCGCCATATCATTAATGGTATTGTGACTGGCCGTAGGGTTTTCTTGGCAGGAAATACTGGAGTGGGTTGCCATAACCTTCTCCAGTGAATCACAGTTTCGCAAGCCCCTCCGCCACGACAAGGCAGTGATCCATGAAGGGTGATCCATAAATATCATTGTTTAGCAGAACATTAATTGCCACTAACGGCGATTAACACTACCCAAACCGGCGCATGGACAATTTGAACAAGTTTAAATTTCAATGTAAGGGCTTCATGGCTGTTGACCTCTTTTCATATAGTATGCGCTAGAGATGGGAGATTAGATAGGGCTTGATAGTTAGCTATCAAGCAGTCGTCGAGGCGGAATGATAAGGATGACGCACTCAGACGTAATACAATTCAATATAGTCGTAATGACACATAACCAACGGCGAGGGACTAGACAGGGTTGGGTGCAGATACAAACACATTCAGGGACAAGGAGCGCAATAATTGTGTTTTAGGCGCTCTGCTATTAGCGTTTCCCTCACTTGTCTTGCAAGTTTGCAGCTAAGAGAAGGAGATCATTATTTTATTACTTGGAGAGCCTAGCAACGACTAATACTGCGAGTGACATTAAAACTCTACAGCATTTATTTGTTGTTAACAGTCCACGCTTGATAAGTGGGGGACTTAGCGCAAAACAGACAAGGACAAGAGAGGACACAGGATTAGCGCTCGTCCTGTGTGCCTCTCTTGTCCTTGTCTGTTCCGCGCTAAGCCTCCCACTTATCATGTATTACCAACTAGCCCAGAACTCTACTTTGCTCAAGTCCACGCTTGGCTAGCTTTCTTTTTTTTTTATTTGAGTACGGCCCACCGCTACAATAGGAAAAAAGAGTCAAGACAGAGAACAAAGAAGCGCTGCGGAGCACGCGCGATGCGCAGTAGCCATCGAATTCAGACGTGTGCCCAGACGCATTTCTCAGCTGAGCATCCAGCACAGACTTGAAGGTCTCCAAGGTGACGCGCTTGGCAGGTGAGGGGAAGCGGTTTCTGTACTCACATACGTTTCGTCGTTCGAAGCTGTCTCACTCGACTTAACGTTCTTGAGCTCCTCACGGTCCTCGGTCCACCTTCTTACGGGAACTGGAATCCCTAACTCTTTAGGATATTGAGTGCGCGTGTTTGAACCCTTGGCCACCAGTAAAAGGCGTGTCTATCATCTTCGCAGGTAACCGTGGTACCTGGGCGACCACAGTGTAGCCAGCAGCTGCACAACCTGCACGAGACCATGCAAAGATCAGCGCCAATGGTTTCCAACGACTTCCCCCGTTCGCCTCTCGAGTTTCCATTCAAGCGCTCGCTGTACAAGCCCCTGGACGGCTGGCTGGACACCCTCAGCGACACACCTCGCGCAGTTGGCCCTTGGTGTCTTCTGCCTAGCTTTCCAGCTTTCCCACGGGGTATGTAAGCATGCCTGCAACCCTCTGCTGCTGTGCTTAGAGAAGTTTTCCTGATAGCCTGATCACTAGTATCATTGTTCTGCAGGCTTGCCTTGGTCGCTGGGAAAAAGCCATCTGCCAGCCATCAGTGGAGCAAGGGCAAAGAAACAAGGCACCGGTGCAAATGGAGCAGAGTCGGCTGCAGCCCCACTGCCGCTCTTCAGTGGCGCTACATTTGGCTGCTGTACCTGCCCTACGTGGCCCTCCTACGAACCAAGCGAGTGGGAAGTCAACTGAACATCTAGAGCGGCCGCGCCATGTCAGACCTTGGATGGACTGGGATTGCGGAGCTTTATGGACTAGCGCAGTCCGCGCCTTTTTCTGGCATCCGAGCGGAGCCTAATATGGCCGCCTAAGTGTCAGTGCCGGGAATCCTGGCCCCACCGAACCATCGCGGCGAACACTTGTTTGTTACGCTCGTCTGCGTTAGATGTGAACGTTTTGTTAATTTTTTCACCGCTTCTGTTTTCGATTCCTTCTTTTCTTTGTTTCGCCGCTCCCCGTTATAGTTAATTTTCCTCGTTTGCGGTGTTTTGCATTTGTTGTGATGATGTTTAATAAAGTATGAGTCTTCGAAGTGTCCGTCTCGCTCACCCCGTTCTAAGAGCAGAAATGCAGGTCGTCGGCAATTGTCAGATGTGCGCCTGCTCTATAGAACATATCTTTACCCGTAAACTTGTTTCAGCTCTCTCGCGAACATTTAAGTTGGCATACAGAATATCTTAGAAGTGTGCTGCTTCAGAAGAATGGAAAAACAAAGTGGCGAGAAGTAATGTTGTGCCCGCATGTAAGCATAGCCACCAGATACAGATCGTCAGGCTGTTAGGCATTCTGGAGACAATCACACATGCATTCTCACAGACTGTCACAGCTCTCGATACCACGGGAAGCATCCTCTGCTATTCCATCGTGAGGGAAAATAAGCGCTACCACTCAAAGGCCGCCTTCCGGCGGTTGTCTTTCTTAAAGACTTCAATCGTCCGCGGCAATATCTTTGACCCGTAACTTTGTTTTCGCTCTCTCATGCACATTTAAGTTGACATGGAGAATACCTAAGAAATGTGCCAATTCGGATATTGAAAGAAAAAAAAAAAGTGGTGCGCACTGCGAAGTAACGTTGTGTCCACATGTAAGCATAGCCACCAGATACAGATCGTCAGGCTGTTAAGCATTCTGAAGACTTGACCTCACAGAAGCCCTCATAGACTGTCACGACATAATGGGAAGTATCCACTGCCATCCTAACACACGGCTGGTCTCGAGGGAGAGAGCGCGCGCTCTTTCTTACGGCCTTCTCAATCGCCGCGTGAACAATGGGAACTTTTTTCCTTGAGTCACGCTCTCCGCCGCCGCAAGGGGCGCGACCTGCTCACTGTTCGCTCCGCATCTGCTTCAGTGGCGGCGGGTGGCTTTTGCATGGTTTCGCGCTGTCGCCCACGGGTTTCGTGGTGAGTGCAGCCCCTAAATGAAAGATTACTGAAGGTAGATGCTGCAGCGGCATCCTGTCAGCGTGCTAAACACGTGAATAGAGTCTTTATATTAAAAAAAAACACTGTCGCTCAGCAAACGCTCGACAAGCATATGACATATATTGCGGCATGGTGTCTACTTTTGTTCATTTTAATCTGAATTTTTGCCCAAGCCTGTACAAGAAGATGAATAAAAAAAGTGAATGAGCAGTGATCACATCGAAGCTTCTTCAAGGCAAACATAACATCAACAATGGCAAAACCCTTTCAGCGCTAGATGAGAAACCATCGAGGTAACACCGAAGATGAAAATAATTTTATAAAAATGTAATGTAAGTTGCACAATGCTTACATGACATAAAGTATTAGTAGTATAACGTCAGAGTAAACGATTTTAAGTTTTGTTTTCAATTTTGCTATAATTTATAGACCAGCAAATGTTTTATTGTATTATAAACATTATTTTAATTTTGCAAATAAACGTTGGTTTAATGAAATGTTTACATGATATCATGATTATTTCATGAAAAAACAGGAAATCTATTTCAAGCACTAATTCCTAGCAATATTTTTTTCTTTTTCTAGTATGTTTTTGAACTAATAGTTCCTTGTAACTATCTGTGCAGTAATGCCTGCCTTAGAGAGCAATCGCTGCCCCATTATTTCGGTAGAATGCTTTGCTTATTACACATTCGCCACTGTTACTCAAGGGGCACTCCTCAATAATGGATATAAAAGCTTTTCTCTGTGCTATTTATTCAGAGGTGACTATAGGGGATATGTCGCGCTGTATTGCGCGCCTAGGCAGCTAGTGTCGACACCGACGAAATCATTTCAGCTCTACCGCAATCAGTAACTGAGGAACTGAAAGAAGTGATGGTATCTCCTGTCATCCCATTACCCACTGTCACGTATTCTGGTTTAGCTTACGTCGCTGGATACATTGTGAAGTTAATCAGTGACTTCGGGTGTGACGCTTGTGCTATCCTTCTTGAAACCAGCGAAAGAAGCAGCCCCATGTACACTATTCGGCGAGGACAAGATTCTAGCAGACTGCATTATCCAAAACCAGAGTTTGTAGCCCTCTTGGACAGGTTGTGTCTTTTTTTGAAAAAGCTGTCGTGCACCTACCACACACAAATGTCCTTGAAGTCCTTCAAATCTTGATCCAGCCAGCACTTGAGAACTCACCTTTGCTGAGTTGCCGGAAGGCATTGACAATAGCCAAGGTCAGCTTCTTTAATATGTGAGAAATTTCTGAGACTCCTTCTTGTCAATTATGCTAAGAAGGTGACAGACAGGAACGAAAGGCAAGCTCCTTATGTGCACAAACCGTCCAGAAAGATTTTGAGTCTTTAATTTTCTAGCCGCATGTACCGTTTTGATGAATGAGTGCAATGTGTTAACTTTGAAAGACATTTTTTTCATTGCTTGCTGCTCTTTTCAATTATGCATATCTGTTTATGCCCATTTCCTTGATTAAATGTTTTTTTTTTATCACTGGTATTAAACTGACCACGACTGTCTACGTGTGCGTCAGTCGCGAGACTACGTATACATCTACTGTCTTTCAACCTACTGATTTGTTTTAAACGAAGCTAGAACAGCCCACTTCACTAGACAACTGAAATTTTAACTGTATGCGTAAATTTTTGTTCCTTACTCTGAATCTGAGAAGTGCTATGAATTTTCGTCAGTGCCTCTTTTGCTCTAAACGAAAACGGCAGCGGTTGACAGAATATCCACCGAACAGTTTGCCATGCACAGCGTCAGGTTGCGCTATACCTGCTTACAGCTTTCAAAGGCACACTGCAAAAAATGGTACATATAGTTTTGTGAAAAATTTAGGGGCAAAAAGTGCTGATGTAAGTGCACCCGAAACTTCATTCGTCCGTGCGCGACAGCACTGACGAAGGCGCGCGCGCTCTCGCGCGCACGCGCATTATTGACTATTTTATTGCTCATACACGATAAATCAGACGCTGATTACGGCTTCTTCCTATAAGTCATAAGGGGTGAAATATCACTACCTGCCGGTTGCAACCGATGCGGGCGGAGCGAAGAGCGAGCGCGCGTTTCCCTTGCGCGTGAACGGCTGTAGCGGAGGAGCAGCAGTGGGGCGGTGGCGACCCCACCGAGGCGCGGCGGGTGGTGGAAACAGACACCATTGGAGAGGCCGTAAGAGAAGAGAGAAACGCGCTCTCCCTCGAGACCGGCCGTGCCTAACACGAGAGAAAATAAACGCCATCAACCAAAAAAAAAAAAAAGTGATGAAATGGTGTGTCGGCTCCCGCGCGGGAGCCTTGTTCTTACACATTGGCCATCGCTTCTGCTGCCGTCGGAAACTAAAGGCTAGAATTGATGCGATAATCTAACTGTCCAGTGTGTATGAGCTTTTAACGCGTCTCAAGTGAGACGGGGAGGCTTCGACCAGCCGCAGAGAGGGCGCAGTGTCACAGTATATTGCGATATAGCTGAAAGAGCCAGGGAAGTGGTTTGTGCTAAGAAAAATTTAATAGAGTTGTATAGTGGCTCTTCAGACCGGCCCGCATTTTCCCAGCGTGTGCACTGTCTTCTTTTCAAAACATTTGCTTTTTGATTAATTGCATAGCATTCGCCTCCCGATTTCCTAAATCCCGCTTGCTAATATGCGCCCCTGACATGTGGAAATTTACGACGCAGCTTTCTGTGGCCGGGGTGGGGGATTCGAATCCCAGAGGTGTGTGTGTGTATTCGACGGCACACGCTCGTCTCGGCCCAGTATCAGCAGTCATACCGACGGGAAAACACCACTGCTAGACACAGACCGCTCGCCTGAATAGAGTTGATGCGGTGGCAGCCATGAATTTCGTGCCAGGACCCGGGGAAAGAGGCTCTCCAGTCGCCATTACAAATAAACTCGGAACCGAACGCATTATCTTGGAAGGATATTTCCAGATCCTCGCCGGTTGCAAACAAATGAATTATTTCTCTCTGTCCACATGCTCTGTGAACAGTTGCAGCGACGTTAAATCTAGCAATACAAACGAAGAAATAAAGTCGAAAGAGTCTTCTCGTTATGTGACGCGGATGCCTTTGCAACTCATTATCTGTGCAACTTGCTCAGTGCAACTTGCTCAGTGCAACTTTTTCAGTGCATGCGTCCTTGTGGGCCCAAATCTGTTTTGAGTCACGAATGCAAGGCAGTGGATGGCCTGCATAGCCTCGTATGTGTTTAGTACAGCTTCACTGATGTGAAAGTCGGCGAATTTTTCGGGCAGTTCTAGACTCTAAAATTTAACGTACCAACTATGTGGCCATGAAGGTAGGTACTTTTATGGCTTTTTGAAGAATGGTTACACGCAACCAAAATACCTAAGAAAGTAGAGGAATGAATGGCTGTCCCGTAGCTCAGTCAGTACAGCGCCCTACACGAAATTCGGAGGTGATGTGTTCAGATCCAACTGGCGACATGTGGCTGCTTTGTTTTTCTTTTTTCTAATAAATTTTCTCGACGAAGTTGTATTAGCTCGAACTACCAAAACCAAGAGTTGGCATGCAATTAACGAAATTCAAGCGACATATACGCGAAAGCGTTACTTCTCTACGTCGCGCTACAGAATTATGTTATCTTATCGCTTATGTAAAGAATATAATTAATGCTCGTTTCTGAATCATATGTATTGCGCGGTGACAATTTCCTTTTAGGTGGCCTAAACTCCATGGGACATCCTGTAGACGTCGACATTTCTTTCAGGTGACGCTTTCCAGCAGCGTGGGATCATCATAGCCTGCATGCCACCTACCATATGGGCATGCTCGTGATTTTTCGAGGCAGCGCGCTAGGCTTCAAACGGGACTTGTAACGCTCCCATGTGTTCGATTCCCAGCTCACCTTTCCATACAAAAGGAGCTGCACGAGTTTGCAGCTTCTTCCAATTCGAAAATGCCATCTGGTCTCGTGACCCATTTGCAACACGCCTGCCTATCACACGTTCGGCGACTTCGATGAGCTAAAAGGGAATGAACGCTGACTTGTCATTGCACTTCCGACTTATCGGTATCCGGCCATGTCAGTTGCCAGTTAAAAACTGATTTATTTATAGGAAGGGAAAGGCGCGGTAACTGTCTCACTTGTTTTCTGTGGACACCTGAACCGCGCCATAAGGGAAGGGAGGAAGGTGGGAGTGAAAGTGGAAAGAGAGAAAGAGGAGCCGTAGTGGAGGGCTACGGAGTAATTTCGACCACATGGGGTTCTTTAACGTGCGCTGACATGGCACAGCACACGGACGCCTCTTCGTTTCGCCTCCATCGAAACGCAGCCGCCGAGGTCGGGTTCGAACCCGGTACTCCGGCACAGTAATCGGACGTATTACCACTGCACCACCCCGGCGGGGCTCAGTTGCTAGTTACCACCTTTCAGATGCATACTCGTGATTTTCCGAGGATACGAGACCTCAAACAGTCGGCGCGCCGCCGATGGGCACTTTCTACTATGGGGTACGGACTCGTTAGAAACGGTCGAAGCCGACGGATAATTTTCTTCGGCAGGCCGGAGGTCGCTATCGTGGTAAAATATCCCCTATGGTTTACTTTGCGTCGATGTCTGTTGCTCTTTTCGTAATTATCTCATAGCGAACTGATCATTATCCCTATATTTGTTTTCTGATTAGCCTGACCAATACCGTGTGGTAGCTAAGAGGGTTATCGCACAGCACCCGCCTTCCCCGTTAGATGCCGTGTCATGTGACTCTCGCGATAGTACAGGACGTATTACATCTGCCGCTATGGAGGAGAATGGTGCTGGTGAACATTGTCAAGGGTAGGTTGCATGCAACATAAATACCTACGAAATTAAAATACTGAGCAACCGTCGCCGCACCGCAGTTTGTAGAGCACCAGACGCGAAATTCGCAGGTCATCAGTTCGGCTCACATTCTTGGCATGTGGTTGGTTGTTCTATTCATATTGCATAGTCGAGTGTCCCCTCGATTACGTTGTTATTTCGCACTGATCAGCAAAATCCAACCCCCTATGCTTTCCTCTGTGTCAATGGCTGAAGCTCCCTTCGTACCTCATAACGAGTTTCTCGTTTCTTCCATGTTTATTTGTTTATTTGTTGGTTGATTTAGTCTAGTAACTCTCAATGAACAGTGCAGTATCTATACGTCTTTCTTTTCGTTTTGTGATCGAGCAGTTGTTCCAATTGAAGTGCCACTTGTGGGTTGTTTCTATATGTTTTGCATCCTTGAAAACTTCCTTTAGGCACTAATGCCGCAAGGATTAAAAAAAATAATAATAAAAAAAGAAGCAATCAGGCCAGTTTAGGAGAATCACACATATCAAGAAATATATCAACACTGGAATGAATATTAGCGTGTCTGGATCTATAGATATCCATGAAACTCGTAAAATATGGAGGTCTCTCTTAAAGCAGAGCTGTTTTCTTAGTGCGCGCTTCAGGTACCGGCCGTACACTCTTTCACTCTGAATGTGGCGAGTTTGAATCGTGCAAATTCAACGGCTAATGCTTTTTAATAACTGTCCATGAGTAACAACAACGTACGTTCAGATTTTCATGAATGAGATTTCATATGTCTGGATTTGGTTTGAATTGCAGTGCATAATCAAGAGCACGTCATAAAAAGCATCGGAATGGCAAATTAAAAAAAAAAATAGATGTCGTCACATAACGCCAGTCTTATTTTGACGCACGATGCCATGACGTCACGCTTGATGTCACGAAATGCCGACTTGAGGTAGCTGCACAATGGGCGCCCGTATGCTGTCATCGTACATGATATGCATTTTCGTATAGTTTTTTTTCCATCATAAGGTCTCGAGCTCGACTACTCCAAAGTGAAATACTATTTTTATCGGTCAACTGCGAGTTTCCAGAATAAAAAATAAAGGAAGAAACAACTTCCCGCGCAGAGTGAACTGAGGATGAATTTCGAAGGTTCTGTTACACGAAAGGAGCACTAAACACCCAGTTGTTAGGTTGCATCTTTAAAGCAAGGAAATAAAAAAAACATGCCATGCGGCAGTCCTGAAGTGACTTCAGCGTTGACAAATATATATGATGGGTGTCCCAATTAAATGTAGTCAATGTTTTAAAAAACGGACCACGCCCTCTCCTTTTTAAACCAACAGAGAGCTCTTGAGAGTTGCATATCCGAGACTCGGGTATTTTTCGTTAGAAAATGTTATTAATTAGCAAACAGTAATTACATAATATTTGATTTATTGCATTGAAGAACAGAGTATCAGCTCAAAAGTTGTATATCTTCTCGAAAACGGCACTACGTCGTTTCCATCAATCAAAGAAACTAACGGAAGAAGTTCTCGAAAAAAAAAAAAAAAGTTGAAATTAGGTTGGCAATAGCGCAGCGAGTTATAGATAGGGAAGTGACGGAGTTTAACGTTAATCGACGAGGCGACAGCGGGATGGGCCAGGAAACAAGCACGTCTTAATGATATCGTAGCAGAAAGGAAGAAAAAATGGGCATGGCATGGAAAATGGGCATAAGCTGGGCCAATACCTCGCCGTGGGTATGTGCCATTGCGACTGAGGGCACCATCCTCATGGGCAGGGCATATAATGCGGGTAGCAGATACGATAACCTCTAAGTATAACGGAATAAACTGCAAGATAAAGCAAGCGTATACCTGGCGGTCATTCAGCGAAGCGTTTGTCCGACAAAGGGCACATTTAGGCCGGTTAGGATGCTGGTGATGACAATAGTGAAATGACAGTGCGATGAAGTAAAACTTGCCTCTCGTAAAGATGCAAAGAGAGCGCGCCACAGCGCAAACGGTTCTCTGAACCATTCTAGACCGAGAGCATGCGCGCTGGAAAACGTGGTCCTGGCGCGCGGGCCTCGTACGAGTCAACAAAGATGAACGATTCTGTTGTATCCCTGGTCCGAAAGGGGGAGATAAAAAAAAAAAAAAAATCACTTGGGCGTTCTCGGAAACTTCGCCGGTATGCTCGACATTATTCCTGTTTGACTAGGCACCACTTTCTCGGGTATTTTGAGCGTCAGAATTATTTTCCGCGTATCGCCGAGGCCGTCGTCAGTACGACGCGCGATGTTTCGGACACGCTTTCGCTTTCCTCCACGTTCCGGGCAAATTTTAGGCCGCGCGCGCGCTGGTGCGTTTCTGCTCGAGCTAAAACGAGGACGCCCTTTGCTCGGCCCCCACAAAAGGAGACTATTTGTGGTCCTTTTGAAGCAGGGAAAAGAATTTGTGACCCTGCTACACGGCAAACCAATAGGAGCCGTAGATAATACGCCGAGCGCTCTCGCGCACGCACGTGTCCATCTGACCTCCTCGATAAGGAAAAGTTGGCGGTGTGCGAGCACCGAATGGTCACGGCGCATACAAGTGGCGCGGCATGCGAACTGGCCGTTTGTGACACTAATGGGATCCAGCGCTTGCAGAAGCTGGCGAAAGGCGCGCCAGCGTGACATATTCGCCTCTTTGTCACGGGTCGTATATGTCGCGCTGTTTGCGTGAAAGGCGTAGCGCTCTACGTTTGCTGGCCTAATGAGCAGCGCGCGTTGTACGACCGACCGCACAGCGCTCCCGTTCTGAGAGCTCTCGGACGTGTTTTCGGAAGGTGTGCTTTAATTTGTTTCCTCCTCTTCACGCCAAGGTAGGAACACGTGCCGGAGGAAATTCCGATCATTTCGTAGCCCGAGGCACGCACCCTAGGGTCGCCGCCAGGTGTCACGACATGCAGATGAGAGGAGCGGCGACAGTCTCGATGGCAAAACAAAGCGCGCGTGCGACCGCGACCGCTATTCCGGGCACCTTCTCCGGCCACGCGGACAGAAGCCGTGGCATCGGCGCGCTTGCAGGGGGCGACCCATTTCCCACAATCACAAAACACGAGCCGCATTCTCTTTCGGTGCTAGCGAGAACGCGTACTACCGGCGTGGAGGAAGCCTTAGGCGTAAGGATTACGAATGCGGCGTACGCTCGTCGCGACTGAGCGTAGGAAGGCGACGGCGTTAAGGGGGGGGGGGGGGGGGGGGAGGGGGGGGTTGCAAGCAGGGGTATTCTTCGAAAGAGGGTCGGCACCTCCCAGGCTTGCCAGTGCGCGTGGAAGAGAAGACCTCGGCGCACTAAAACAAGGCAGTTCGCGATGGGCCGCACTCGCCGCCGCTACGGGATGCGGGCCACGCGCTCGCTTCGACGACAGGCACCTCGGCATTCATGGCTGGGGCGGCTGCGGCGCGCGCCCCAACTGCATTAACCCAGATCCGTGCCACCGCGGCCGATGGCGGTCGCAGATTCGAAGGGAGGAGGGATGGAAGCGCGCCCGCGATTGTCGGCTTCGCAGCCACCGGTGCCGACCGCTTATGCCACGCCCGCGATTTTTGAGTGCCTCCAGCACCAGCATGCACTGCACGGAAGCTCGTGCTGCGCTCTGCGGCCCAGTATGGCTCAGGAAGAACCGAAGACTCCCTCTGGACGCTTCCGATGATGGCAGGCGAGGAGGGAGTCATCTGTGTCAGAAACATGACCGGGAGCGACGCGGTGATGGTGGTCGTATGGCGCACGCACGATGCCGATGTTTACCCCGATAGGCTTTCGCAATGCTCGGTTATCCGACGAATGCCGGCGAAAAATGCGCAAGATTGATAAAACGTCCGCAAGGTCTGCTTCTGCACAGCCGGTACTTCGACGCGTTTGAAGCCACCAAGGTACTCCGTGTGCGGTTTTCAGCTGCGGGCTTGTCGTAAATATCCCATTATGCGTAGCTAAAAAATATACCCTGTATACGCAGTACGCAAGCACAGAATAATTTTAAAGGAAAGTGCCCACGCTCAGCTTTGCACGTGGGAGGACAGAAAAAAAATTTCACTGTCTAGTTTACAACAGTAGGTAGCTCATCATCATCATCAGCCTGATTATACCCACTGCAGGGCGAAGGCCTCTCCCATATTTCTCCACTTAACCAGGTTCTGTGCTAGCTGCATCCACTTGACCCCTGCGAACTTCTTAATCTCATCCGCCCACCTAACTTTCTGCCGCCCCCTGCTACGCTTTCCTTCCCTTGGAATCCACTTTGTTACCCTCAGCGACCATCGGTTATCCTCTCTTCGCACTACATGTCCTGCCCATGTCCATTTCTTCTTCTTAATTTCCACTAGAATGTCGGTAACTTGAGTTATTTCCCTGACCCACTCTGCACGCTTTCTATCTCTTAATGTTACCCCTACCATTTTTCGTTCCATAGCCCTCTGGGTTGTCCTCAACTTAAGTAGAACTTTCTTAGTTAGCCTCCACGTTTCAGCCCCATAGGTGAGTTCGGGCGAGATGCAACTGTTGTATACTTTCCTCTTGAGCGATACCGGTAAGCTGCTATTCATAATCTGCGAGTGCTTGCCAAATGCGCTCCATCCCAATCTTATTCTTCTTGTTATTTCCTTTTCATGGTTGGGATCTGCGGTTACTACCTGTCCTAAGTAGACATATTCGCCTACTACTTCCAGTATTTCGCTACCTAATGTAAACTGCTGTTCCTTCCCGAGGCTGTTGAACATTACCTTAGTCTTCTGCATATTGATTTTCAAGCCTACCTTTCTACTTTTTCTGTCTAGGTCATCAATCATTATTTGCAGTTCATCCCCCGAATTGCTTAGCAAGGCAATGTCATCAGCAAATCGCAGATTACTGAGGTATTCTCCATCTACCCTTATCCCTAACTGCTCCCATTCCATGTCTCTGAATACTTCCTCTAAACAAGCTGTGAATAGTACTGGGGAGATTGTGTCTCCTTGCCGAACACCTTTCTTTATGGGAATTTTGTTACTTTCTTTATGCAGAACTATCGTTGCTGTGCAGCCACTATATATATCTTCCAGCACTTTCACGTACGGCTCGTCTACCCCCTGATTTCGCAATGCCTGCATCACCGCCGAGGTTTCAACTGAGTCAAATGCTTTTTCGTAATCAATGAATGCTATGTATAAGGGCTGGTTATATTCCGAGCATTTTTCAATCACCTGATTGATGGTATGGATATGATCGATAGTAGAGTATCGTTTCAACCCTGCTTGATCCTTTGCTTGATTGCAGTCTAAGGTTGTCCTGATTCTATTAGCGGTTACCTTAGTAAATACCTTATACGTAACAGACAGTAAGCTGATTGGTCTGTAATTTTTAAGGTCCTTAGAGTCTCCTTTCTTGTGAATGAGGATAATGTTTGCATTCTTCCATGGTTCCGGTACCGTCGATGACACCAGGCACTGCGTATACAGGGTGGCCAGTTTTTCTAGCACGATATCCCCCCCGTCCTTCAGCAAATCTGTAGTTATCTGATCCTCTCCAGCTGATTTCCCCCTTTTCATAGTTTCTAGTGCTTTCTTGACCTCGTCCTTCGTCACTGGTGGAACATCTGTTTTTCCCTAGCGCCAATCTCATTACGGTCCTGACTACTTTGGCTACTGTAGAGATCTGTATAGAACTCCTCGGCTACTTTGACTATCTTGTCCATATTAGTGATGACGTTGCCCACCTTGTCCCTTATCGCATACATCTGGTTTTTGCCTATGCCCAATTTCTTCTTTACCGCTTTAAGGCTTCCCCCGTTCTTTACAGCATGCTCAATTTTCTCCATGTTATACTTCCTTATATCGGCCACCTTGCGCTTATTGATTAGCTTTGATATCTCGGCCAATTCGATCTGGTCTGTTGGATTGGAAGCTTTCATACTCTGGCGTTTCTTAATCAAATCTTTCGTCTCTTTAGACAGCTTACCGGTATCCTCTCTAAATATCCTACCGCCTACTTCTACCGCGCACTCAGTAATGATATGTCTGAAATTATTGTTCCTTGCCTCTAGGGTAATGTCGCCATCCTCAGTTAGAGCTGAATACCTATTCTGTAGCGAGATCCTGAACTCTTCTGCCTTCCCCCTCACCGCTAATTCATTGATGGACTTCTTTCTTACTAATCTGTTGCGTTCCTACTTCAGATTCAGGCTAATTCGGGACCTCACCATCCTGTGGTCACTGCATCGCACTTTCCCGATTACCTCTACATCTTGCACAATGGCGGGGGTTGAACACATTATGAAGTCGATTTCATTTTTAGTCTCTCCGTTAGGACTTTTCCATGTCCATTTCCGGTTCTTCCGTTTGCTGAAGAAGGTATTCATGATTAGTAAGTTATCGCGCTCTGCAAACTCAACTAGTAACTCCCCCCTGCTATTCCTAGAGCCAATGCCATAGTCACCTACTGCCTTGTCTCCTGCCTGTTTTTCCCTACCTTGGCATTGAAGTCCCCCATTAGTACAGTATACTGCGTCTTTACTTTTCGCATTGCCGATTCTACATCTTCATGGAAGCTTTCAACTGCCTGGTCATCATAACTACATGTAGGTGCATAGGCCTGTACAACCTTCAGTTTATACCGCTTATTAAGCCTAATTACGATGCCTGCAACCCTCTCATTAATACTATAGAATTCATCTATATTACCCGCTATATACTTATTGACAAGGAAACCTACTCATAGTTGTCGCCTCTCTGGTAAACCTCGAAAACACAGTACATGTCCATCCTTCAGTACAGTATATGCCTCATTCGGCCTCCTAACCTCACTAAGCCCTATGACATCCCATTTCACGCCCTCTAGTTCCTCTAACAGCACTGCTAAGCTAGCTTCACTAGCTAGGGTTCTAGCATTAAACGTTGCCAGGGTCAGTTTCCGATGGCGGCCTGTCCAGCGGAGCCAGGCTTTCTTAGCACCCCCTGCTGCGTCACAGGTCTGACCGCCGCCGTGGTCAGTTGTTCCGCAGCCGCTGGTGACTGAGGGCCGGGGTTTTATGGAGCTTGTCATAGGAGGTTGTGGCCAATTACTGCACCAGGGTGGCCAACTCCTGTTCTGGTGAGGGAGTGCGTTGCCGGAGGTGTTCACCGGCATCAGGTCGCACCCCAAACCTGTTTATGTAGGTAGCTACTGGTAACCTAAAGAAATGATGACAGCTACTCCTCATGAAAATAATGTATGCAGTGTTTCATGACGATGACGCTTTACGAGTAATGACACGTGCCAAATTTTAGGGCAGACATGCTGTACAAATTTGATGCATAATAAGCGAATAAAAAAAAGGGCCTCCGCTCCACTACTGCAGCGCGTGTATAATCGCAATGATTATATAACGCAGAAAGTTTTGTCGGATACTCTGGCACAATTTAAGTCTAGGCTTGACTCGTTCGAATTGTCTCTTGCACGCTTAACTGCTACTGATGAGAATATAAAAGCTGTTGGGCATAAAGTTAACAAAATGGATAACAAAATAGCACTCATTGCTGATAGAGCTGACGAGCTTGAGAACCGTAGCCGTAGAACAACATAATCATCCACAACTTCAGTGAACCTGATGATGAAACACATGCAACGCTCCGTGCCAGCGTGAAGGAGACATTTTTAAAGACAAGCTTCAACTTGATATAACCAGAATTGAGCGATGCCATAGGCTTGGTTCTATAGACGGAGCAAGAAACCATTTAGGAGGTGAAACTCCTGTCAGCACGGGCGACCAGATAAGGTCACAGTTCTAGCGCCGACAGTACGGAGCATGACGCGGCCGTATGCAGTGGCGGCGGCATGCGCATAGAGTAACATAAATATATATTACTCTATAGCATGCGGCGCGTCGTAGAAGCCGCAGAGAAAGAAAAATGCAGCCCCCGGGCGGACAGCTCTGGCGTGATCTTCGGCGGCGCGCGCTCAAAGCAGACAAGAAGCAGACGACACGGGTGGCACGCCGTAACAATGTATTTGTGCGCCAAACAGCAACAGTTCTTGTCGGCGTCTGCTCGAGGGCCGTAATAGTAACAGCGCAGTGCAGCCTCCTTCGGAATTCGCTAGACTAAGATGGGACGCAGGTGTTTTGTTCAAAATTGCAAAAGCGGTTACAAGTGTTGCAGGGAGAAGGTGAGCATCTTCAAGGCACCGAATGAACCTGAGCGTCTGCAAGCATGGACTGCGGCAATTCCTGAGGGCGGCCGTCAGCTCACATCGAGAGATTACGTCTGTGAGAAGCATTTCACGAGCAACATGATGAGACGTGATAAGTACTACTGTGAGCTTGGAGGCGAGGTAATCCTTGACCACCAGAAGAAACATGGACTGGTTGACGGCGGGAATTTCCACGCCGACAGGCGCCGCCAGCATGATAGTTGCTCCACGGGCTTGTGACCTTTTCTGTTCGCCGCAGACAGCGGAGTATCCACTCCTTAAGGTTTCTTGCTCCGTGGTTCTATATTACCGGATAAAACTCAAGCGGTAATTCTTAGACTCGTTGACTATCGCGAGAAGGTTCTTGTGTTTAAGAACTGCAAAAAGTTAACAAAGTCTGGCATGTACACCCGTGCGCAAATGTGGAGAGACCACGCGTTTTGAGAAAACTGCAAGCCACCTTTTTCTGACGGTGAAGCTGTTATTTTTAAGTTATGCATAGGGTGGGGCCTCACTAATATGCTTGCCATCTCGCCCCAAAAAAATTGTCAGTTGCATTGTTTTATACAGAAAAATATTAATTGCAGCGTTTCACGTGGTCTCTCCACTTTTGCGCAGGGGTGTACATAACTGATAATTTTTCCCAGAAAGTTCGACAGATTCGTAAAAAGCTTTGGGATAGCGCCGCTGAAAACCGAGCCCGTGATGAAAGTGTGAAACTAGTATTTGATAAAATATTATAAAACGATTCACTCAACACTTGGGACAATGATAAAAACGAACTGACAGGTTGGAGCTATGCTACGATGAACTAAGTGACAGCAGTCATAACTTGTGTTATGAGAGTTCTGTCTGGTTAACGTTTAAGAATACAGTACACGCATGTATTGAGCTCTTCGTTCCATGTAGACTTAAAAAATCAATCAAATAAATACCTCAAACCTTTGGATCACGAGAGAAGTGATTCATTTGAATAAAAAAATCAGCCATCTAAGAAAGCAGTTGAAGAAAACTAATAGCATAGGTCTCCATGATTAAATTGCATCTTTTTCCCGTGTTAACTTGCGGCTAAGATACGCAGTGAACGGCATAACTTCTACAACATTCGGTTAAGTAAAATGATACGGGAAACACCTGCGAAGTTTTCTAGATCTCTAACCCCAAAGACATCATTCATTGATAATTTCGTTACAAACAATAGTCCCCCCCCCCCCCCCCCAACCTCTGACGAAGAACATATAACCCAAGGTAACTCCGGAAATCGATAAATTCGATACGGTACCACCTATACAGGACGTGCAAATCTCTGAACCTTGAATACTTAATCTTCCGTTAAGCATATATGAACGTAAGTTTCCCGGCCACGATGGTCAGCCAAGTGCCTTTTTAGGCAGGTACGCTTAATGGGCTTCTAAATTCCTTGCTGTATTATTTAATGCTTCTCTTTCCAACGGTATTGTGCCAATGATTGGAAGGTATCTATAATAAAACCTAAGGGTAAATAATGCGATAAACAAAGTATTTCTAACTATCGTCCGATAGCTTTAACATTAACATGTTGTAAGTTACTTAAGCATATAATCCACAAGCACATCATTGCTTTTCTTGAAACATACAAAATTCTTTCATCGGTGCAACACGGTTTAGACATCGTTTGTAGGAACTTGTACGAAGAGTACATGATTTCCCCTCAGCTATTAATGATCGCAGCCAAATAGACGCAGTATTTATGGCTTCGCAAAGGTCTTCGACACCATTTCTCACACTAAACTGATAAGCAAACTTCGGGCAACACTAAAAAACAGCTAACTATGCAAATGGTTAGAATCATACCTTACGTCCCGTCAACAATAAATTGTATACGTATAATGAAAAACACTCCATCGTATCACCGATTCTCTCAGGCTTTCCACAAGGTTCTGTTTTAGGCCCCCCGTTGTTCTCGATTTTTATAAAGGATATTGCAGATATGCACAACGTGAAAATTAGCCTTTAAGCCTACGATGGCATACTATACGCCGTAGTGAACTCCATATCGGATCAAATAAAACTTAACAGAGCTTGATATATTGATGCATTAGTGCAACACATGGCAGATGACTGTTCATTATCAGAAGAGTGCTGTGATGTCTGTGACTAACAAGAAACAATGCCTCATGTTTGACTACACCGCGAATGGAAATTTATTGTCACGTGTTTCCGAATATAAATACCTTTGCCTGCATATGTATCCACTGTATATGAGGGACTGTCATATTTCCACTATTTCCGACAGCGCGATAGTAATACTTCATTACATCAAAAGGGCACTTTCAGATTCTTCAAGTAGTACTAAGATACCAGCGTTTAAGTCCCTAATTTAGTCGATCCTCGAATATGCTAACGTCATTTGGGACCCGTTTATAGATGTCAACCTTCTTAAACTTTAAAGGGTGCAGAGTAGGGCAGTAAGGTTTATTTTTAACAAATATGGAATAACATCCGTTACCGAGCTCATTTAGAAAGGGGGACTAAAACGTTTTGTTCTGAGCGTAATAGAATTAGTCGTTTACATTTGATGTTTAAAATAATAAAGAGCCATTTCAATTTCAACAGCTCGCAATAATTAATTTTTTCATCTGGTTATGCCACAAGAAGTCGTTATGCTCTCACTCTGCTTCCTTTTTATGGTAAAAACAATATATTCATATATTCTTTCTTTCCTCGCACGATAGTGGTTTGGAACCAACTGGATAACATATAGTTAAAGGAAGTGACATCGATAAATTTCTCTCTTTGATTGATGTATGAACATTCTCACAGTGCTTTCCCAATGGCTTTCGCGAACTTGTATTCTTTTTTTTTTTTTTGTACGCAAGCTTGCCATAAGGCATATTATATAAACTCATGTAAATGGTTTTCCGTGAGGAACCGGAGCAGGCTCCCGCTCTTAACGTTGTCGGTGAGCCATTTAGAAAAGTCCTCTTCCCTTGTTGTGGTTAGTCCCACTGTATTCGCTTCGTCACTGTCTGCATGATATTATGTAGTTTGTGTATTTTGTGCAACCTGTGTAATATTCCGATGGTTGTTTGACTTTGTAATTTTGTTTACATTTGGGTTATCAGTTCTTTCCCGCATGTCTGTCTGAATGGTCTTGCGTTTGTATTTCTCTCTCTCTCTCTCTATCTCTCTCTAATGTCACTTTCATTGTCTTTTCCCATCCTGCAACAGCCCTTTTGTTGGGATTAGCAGTATCGTAAATAAACAAAATAAATAAATAATGAGGCCGGAGAACAGGGAATAGACATTTTTCACATCCCAAGGTGGAGATAAAATTCAGTTAAGGGCTACTACGGCGACCCACAACCGGTGGAACGGGCGGTTTGGGATGGGATTTGCGGGATGGGTTTTAGTTGTCAGGTTTGGGTTATGGAAGTTTGGATATGACCGGAAACCCTTATTGTTTTTTTTTTTTTTTTTTTTTTTTTTACTTTGATATGCCTGATGCTCCCTATATAGACTCCTGCTTGGTTAAGACAGGGAGAGTATACCGAGATCCCGTCCAACGACGCCACCCTTGTTCACAAAATGTCTGCTCATCCACCGAGCGTGCGCGGGCTTCGACTTCGAAAGAAGGAGAACCGAACACCGAGGAGAAGATTTAGGGCCTCTCCTCCTCGGCTTCCTGCTCCATAGCCGGAGTCTTTTGGTTCTTCCAACTCCAGAAAGGCGCTCGGCCCTTCTTGCTGCTCGCGTCCCGAGAACTTTTCGTGTTTCTACACGTTGGAAGTTTGTGGGATGTGATCCATCTTTAGGTCCTCCCCGACTGCAGTCTTCGAGGATATAAGAATTCGAGCGTAGATTTCCCGCGGAGATTTCCCGCGTAGGTCCATCGACTTCATCCGTCCTTCCATCATCTAAGTATGCAGATTTCCACCGCTTACTGGCTTCGCAGCTACAGAGAAGGAAGTGTGCAAGACAGAGCTGACCAGGCCATAACCAGAAATGGGCTTGGGTGAGATAACCCAGGCGCACTGTTGCGTTCGGACCTACAAACCGTTCCTTTTTTGGTGTCCCAATACAGACCTCCACGGCTACGCGTTTAAACCTGAGGCCACTTCTCAGAGGAGCATGTTTCAGAGCCTAGCTACCAGGAACCCTCCACGAGGACCTGGTTTCTCTGGCACGCCCCCGCATGCAGGAGACCGTGATGTATTTAAATCATAGCTGCACGTAACGCGTTACATGTAATGGATTACTTGTAATCAATTACATTTTCGTGTAATTTTGTAAATAATCAATGACTTTTTTAAACGATCACATTTCGGGTAACTTACTTTTCCTGTGATCGGTCACTTGTAATCAGTTATTTAAAAAAAAAGAGAAAGAAAACATAAAAAACAGTAAATATTTGAAAACCTCGTCTTGGCGCCGAACGGTGGTGCTAGCGGAGCTCCTTCCTTTGTGAAAGAACAGCAGGGAAAGGGAGAAGGTGACAGTCTGCAAAGAAGCGCCGCTCACGATCATTCTTGGGCCACGAACAGGTCACCGCTGTACCCTTACGGAAGCCGCCTCCCGAGAAATATCAAGCGCCCGACCTGTAGGGACCCCCGTCCTATCAGGCGGTGCGCAACTTACCTTCCTCTACACCACAGACAGCTTGAAGGCGTGGACATAATTAAATATGGCACGCCAAGCGAGAATTCCGTTTAAAGTCGGAACTACTGCAAGGGTGCTTTATAGCAGCAGAAAGACCAGTATTCAAACCACGTAGGGTTCGATAGCGGAAGAAAAAAAGCATCCATAGATGCAGCGCTTCATGCGTGTCTTTTCTGCCTTGCCTTTCTTGTACTTTTATTTTTCTTTCCAGTATGGAAAACTAACCTAAATAACGTTCATATTCGGTGCCCTTAAGGCTTCATTGTAGAAGCGATTAATAATGCAACCAGAAGACTAGGAGCGCGGAGAAAGCCTTCAGCCTAACAGAAATATACCTATCAATAGAGTCAATCAGCCCCAATTGGCCACATCAAGTTACAGGGAAGAATGCTTTTAATCTGCTTCGCGGTGCATATACTTTTCTAGCCGTTAGTAGGTATTCGGAACAAATATTAGTCATTAAAGAGTGCATTTATAACTAATTACCCAGCGGTACTCAAGGTCGCTCCTCCTTCCCATTAAGATAGGGAGCACTATAGTAGTGACTATGGTGTACTCATCGGTGTCTTGAAATGGGTATATAACCCACAGCCCGGCCTGCTGCTCGGCTCTCTTGAATGCACTACTTGGGAAAGATGCCTGCTCATTCTAAACCCTATACTAGGAGCGATCGCCCCCGTGAAAGCCTTGTGCTTCATAGCTGTTTCTGCTATCGGCTCACTGTCTGCTTCTAAATACATCTCGCTAAGTCGCCAGTTCGGATTGTCAGTCAGAGGAAACTTGTGAAAAGAAAAAGAAAATAAAGTGCGCATTAGTGCCTCGGTGTTCGGCTCGAGCGTACAGCACAAATAAGCAGCAAAGTATTGCGTTCCACACGACTATTTTGAAGATGTCCGAAGCACCTTCACGAGTTAGAAGGACGCTGCCTACATTAAAACGTGTGAAGCACTAGCATCGAAGCAATGTGAAAATACGGGCTAGTGCGCAAGGTGTTCATACGTTATTGTGCCACTCCTCTATAGCACATACACCGAGTGAATACTAAGTGCAGATGCTAATCTCTTCACCAGGTAACGCGGGAGGATGAAAGCGGTGATAACATCTAAATACAATGAAAACTAACAATTTGTAACAGAATATTGAACAAGACACCATAGTTCAGTGCAGTCTGAGTAAATCTGTGTTATGAATATAAAACTTGCGATAAAAATAACGCAATAGTTATCAGTTACTTTTCAGTGGCTGTGACCGACCGCTGTAAAAGAATTACACTTCAAATGGAGTAACTTTAATTCTCATCGGTTATTCATTTTTTGCATACGGCTGATGTGAACACATGTGACTTTTTCACCACCTTCCGAGCCGAATTCCATGGGTCAAACTGGGCAGGGGCCCTCACTAGCCTCCGCTCAGGCATCACACCTCGTGGGAGTCGCTGCAACCTCCCACGGAGTTTGAAAACTCTAAAGGATGAGCCCCGGCCATGCTCGTTCACACTGGCGGCATTACTAAATACGGGGCGCTAAAAGGCAGCTGAAACCGCCTCAGTGCCTCCAAGAGGCAGAGTGAGACCTCGAGCAGGTCGCAAGGCCGAGTTATATGATTTTCAGATAGTTATACTACCCGAAACACGTATACGAGCGCTATGGTAGCGCCAAGAACAAAACGTGGGGTCTAGAAAAGGCGTACAGCATTTGTCACACGCATGCCGAACGTCACGGCAGTACCCCAATGTTTCTTGTTTGCATTATCGTATCGCAAGTGCCATCACCGCGAGGGCAAAAGAGAGGAGCAAAAGCAGCTAAAAGGAAAGTGAAAAGTGTTTACAAGTTCTTACTTTCTCATTGTTATTCAGCCAGGCGTTCAGGTGTGTCGTCATATACACTTTGTGATATGTTAATTCATGTTCCACTTGGATAAAATCTTTGGACGATTACCAAAAGCCTTGACCTCTTCCCCCACTTGCGAGGCCTCCCCTTTCCCCGTTTCGTTGCCTCATCAACTGCCGGCGCACCATATCACGTACTTTCGCTACCCATGCGCAGCATATGCCAATAGGAGATTGGGCCGCAGAT